>NW_027224275.1:851739-1475654 GCF_023699985.2 Odocoileus virginianus
CTCTGGTGAAGGCGCAATCTGGGAGCCAAGAACTAAACTTGTAGAACCCTGAATTATGAGGATAAAAGTACAAATTCCTCCAGTGGATCACTGGGAGTGATGACACCTATTCCTACTCCTTAGTTCCCAAACCTATATATCTCCTTTATAATGGTCATTGACTTAGGATATATAATGTTTCCTGGTGGGTAACACCCCATCCTCTCAAGGTATCATCTACAAGCTGAAACTTTAGTTGTGCTTTCAACACACCATTTCATCATTTTACGATGATGTGGTATGTAATAACATCCGAGGCATGTGCCCAATATTGAACTCCTTTGGCCACAAGTGGATCTCTTGGTCCATTTCAAGTTATAGATAATCCTGTCTCAGTGCTCTTGACTAGTGGTGTTGTCTGATATCCTCCAGAAAATAAAGGCTAACCCATATCCATAATATGCTGATTGCAATTGAGAGGCATCATTGCCCCATGCAAGTCTGAAATGACTCACTGTAGTCAACTTGTCCCCAAGTCACTTGTCAATTCTCTTCAAGAATGGTCATATTACTGGGACTTGCCATTGATCTCTGTTTAGCATGATCAATAGCTAAATCAGCCTTAGTGAGTTGGTGACTATGCTGTTGCTGCTGCTGCTAAGTCACGTCAGTCGTGTCCAACTCTGTGTGACCCCATAGACAGCAGCCCACCAGGCTCCCATCCCTGGGATTCTCCAGGCAAGAACACTGGAGTGGGCTGCCATTTCCTTCTCCAGTGCATGAAAGTGAAAAGTGAAAGTGAAGTCGCTCAGTCGTGTCCGACTCTTTGCGACCCCATGGACTGTAGCCTACCAGGCTCCTCTGTCCATGGGATTTTCCAGGCAAGAATACTGGAGTGGGTTGCCATTGCCTACGTAAAACCTCAACTCTGTCATTGTGGTAGGGTTGCCAAATTAAGAAAATGAAAAGCCAAGGTATCAGTCAATTTTGAATTTTAGAAAAATAACACATAAATACTAGCATAAGAATGCTTTATTTGAGGTTACACTGTGTCCCAAACTCAGGTTAGGTTGCTTCTTGACAACCAGGTGATGGGTGATCCCAGAACCTCATCTTTTTTTTTGGAGTATAATTGCTTTATAATATTGTGTTAGTGTCTACTGTACAACACTGTGAATCAGAGACTTCCCTGGTGGTCCAGTGGTTAAGAATCTGCCTTGCAATGCAGGGGACACAGGTTTGATCTCCCTGGTTGGGGACTAAGATCCCACATACTGCAGAGCAACTAAGCCCACACACCACAACTACTGAGCCTGCAGACTCCAAAGCCCATGTGCAACAGCTAGAGAGACTGGAACACAACTAAAGAATCCATGCACTGCAACAGAAGACCCCACATGAACAACAAAGATCCCATATGCTGCAACTAAGACCTGATGCAGCCAAATTAATTAAAACAAACAAACAAAAACCAAAGTGAATCAGTTCTATGTATACATAGCTCCCCTCCCTCTTAGACTTCCCTCGCAACTCCCATCCCACCCCTCTGGGTCATCACAGAGCACTGAGCTGACCTCCCTGTGTTGCACATCAACTTCCCACCAGCTATCTATTTTGCACATGAGCTTGTTCATGGTATCAACTGGGTCAGTTTAGGTTTTCTGGGACCCAGATGCCAAAGTGGGATTAGAAGAGCAAGAGATTTGTTGGGGGAAGGTTTGTGAAAAACAAAGAAGAAGGAGCAAGAGTAATCTGGGAAACCTTCATGTGGAAATGAGGTCAGACATCCAAAAGGAGAAGGAGAAGCAAGGAAAAAATAGAAGGAAGACCCTTGAACGGCAGAACGGGTTTGATGAAGTCTCACTGGCTTAAGGGGAGTCCTGGTGTAAAGACTGCTTGGATGGCTGGTAGCAACAAGAATGATGGTGCCTTGAGGCAATGGAGACCATGTGGCAGTGCTTACTCACCAGAAGTCAGAGTCTGAAATTATCTTAGCCAGCAAGGTTGCAGGGACAGCCAAGGGAGCTTGATCAACAGGAAGTTGTAGAGATGGTTAACAGAATAGGCAAAAATAGATGAAGAGCCAATGAGTGCTACTGAAAATCTATGATCAGAGACAAGACTGCAGGAACAGAAAGTTGAGTGTGACTGCCCAGATAAAAAAAAGTCATGGTACTTTGCTCAGTTCTTGCCCCTGAACCAACCGTTCAGAACTTGCACCCATTGATTGGATAGATTTCCAAGTCTCTAAGGCAAAGTACTATGCAATTCCATGAAAAGTATATTCTATGGTTATATCCTCACTCCTTTGCCAAAGGGTTTTTCCAGCCATTTACTCATATGATTGCCTACTTGGGAGGGAGGGGAATATCAGCACATTTCTAGGGCTATTGGACATAGATCTGAATTAACATTGATACCAGAGGACTAAAGCATCATTAGACTTCCCAGTTAGAATAGGGGTTTATGGAGACCAAGTAATAAATTGAATCTTAGAGTACAGTTCACAGGGGGAGGACTAGGTCCACAGACCCATTCAGTGATCATCTTGCCAGTCCTATAGTGCATAATTGGATTTGATATACCTGGAAGTTGGGTAACTTCCACACTGAGTCCTTGATCTATGTGGTAAGAGCTAGCATCATGGGAAAGGTGAAGAGGATACCTCTGAAAATACCCTTCCCGAATCAAGACAGTAAAGCAAAAACAATATCACTAACCAAATGGGAGAAACTAGTGCCACCCTTCTAGATCTCAAGAAAGTCCCTATCATATCTCCATTTAATTCGTCAATCTGATCCCCGAAGAAACTAGATGGATTCTAGACAATGACTGTATGTTGTCACAGGCTTCGCCAAGTAATAGTCCAGGTTACAGCTGCTTTACCATATTATTGCTAGTGTAGGTTAATAAGATCTCAGGTACATGGTATACAGCAATTGATTTGGCAAATGTGTACTTTTCCAATTACAGAAGATTAAAAAAATGGTCAAGATAAGAACACGTATTTACAGTTTTATCCAGGGCTTTGTTAACTATCACACTCCCATCATAGTTGGACAATAAAGAAGGCTGAATGCTGAAGAATTGATGCTTTCGAACTGTGGTACTGGAGAAGACTCTTGAGAGTCCCTTGGACTGCAAGGAGATCAAACCAGTCAATTCTAAAGGAAATTAACCTTGAATATATCGCTGGAGCGGCGAGCAGCGGCAGAAAGGATATACCCCACGTCCAAGGTCAGGAGTGGCGGCTGTGAGATGATACCCCACGTCCAAGGTCAGAGAAACCCCAGTAAGATGGTAGGCACTGGAGTGGCTGTGAGGAGATACCCCACGTCCAAGGGCAAAGGAGAAGCCCCAGCAAGACGGTAGGAGGGGCAAATTCACATTTAGAATCAAACCCCGTTCCTGCTGGAGACACTAGGAGGGCTCAAACAAACCTTGTGCACACCAGGACCCAGGTACCCACAGAAGCTGAGACAGAACAGTGTTGAGCACCTCCTGTGGAGGTATGGGTCAGCAGTGGACTGCCACAGGGACAGGGGCTCTGGGTGCAGCAGACTTGGGTATGGCATAAGCCCTCTTGGAGGAGGTTGCCATTAACCCCACCATAGAACTGCCAGAACTTACACAGGACTGGGAAATACTCTTGGAGGGCACAACAGAACCTTGGGCACCAGACCCAGGAGAAAGAGTCAGTGACCCCACAAGAGACTGACCCAGACTGGCCCATGAGTGTCCAGGAGTCTCCAGCTGAGTGTGGGTTGGTGGCCTGCTGCAGGGTTGGGGGCACTGAGTGTAGCAGTATATGCATGGGATCTTTTGCAGGAGGTCACCATAATCTTCATTACCTCTACCATAGTTTGGTCCCAGGTAAATACCAGGGAGGGAACACAGCTCCACCCATCAACAGGAAACTGGATTAAATCCATGGCAAATTCATTTCAATGTATGACAAAAGCCACTGCAATGTTGTAAAGTAATTAGCCTCCAACTAATAAAAATAAATGGAAAAAAAAAAAAAGATTTACTGAGCATGGCCCCGCCCATCAGAACAAGACCCAGTTTCCCCCTCAGTCAGTCTCTCCCATCAGGAAGCTTCTATAAGCCTCTTATCCTTCTCCATCAGAGGGCAGACAGACTGAAAACCACAATCACAGAAAACTAACCAATCTAATCACATGGACCACAGCCTTGTCTAACTCAATGAAACTATGAGCCATGCCATGTAGGGCCACCCAAGATTGGACGGGTCATGGTGGAGAGTTCTGACAAAATGTGGTCCACTGGAGAAGGGAATGGCAAACCACTTCAGTATTCTTGCCTTGAGAACCCCATGAACAGTATGAAAAGGCCAAAAGATAGGACACTGAAAGATGAACTCCCCAGGTTGGTAGGTGCCCAATATGCTACTGGAGATCAGTGGAGAAATAACTTCAGAGAGAATGAAGAAATGGAGCCAAAGCAAAACACCACCCAGCTGTGGATGTGACTGGTGATGGAAGCAAGGTCCCATGCTGTAAAGAGCAATGTTGCATAGGAACCTGGAATGTTAGGTCCATGAATCAAGGCAAATTGGAAGTGGTCAAACAGGAGATGGCAAGAGTGAATATCGACATTTAGGAATCAGTGAACTAAAATGGACTGGAATGACTGAATTTAACTCAGATAACCATTGTATCTACTAGTGTGCACAAGAATCACTTAGAAGAAATGGAGTAGACATCATAGTCAACAAAAGAGTCTGAAATGCAGTACTTGGATGCAATCTCAAAAATGACAGAATGATCTCTGTTCATTTCCAAGGCAAACCATTCAATATCAGAGTAATCCAAGTCTATGCCCCAACCAATAATGCTGAAGAAGCTGAAGTTGAACGGTTCTATGAAGACCTACAAGACCTTTTAGAACTAACACCCAAAAAAGATGTCCTCTTCATTATAGGGGACTGGAATGCAAAAGTAGGAAGTCAAGAAACACCTGAGTAACAGGCAAATTTGTCCTTGGAGTACAGAATGAAGCAGGGCAAAGGTTAATAGAGTTTTCCCAAGAGAACGCACTGGTCATAGCAAACACCCTCTTCCAACAACACAAGAGAAGACTCTACACATGGACATCACCAGATGGTCAACACCAAAATCAGATTGACTATATTCTTTGCAGCCAAAGATGGAGAAGCTCTATACAGTCAGCAAAAAAAAAAAAAAAAAAAAAAAAAAGATGGGGAGCTGACTGTGGCTCAGATCATGAACTCCTTATTGCCAAATTCAGACTTAAATTGAAGAAAGTGGGGAAAACCACTAGACCATTCAGGTATGACCTAAATCAAATCCCTAACGATTATACAGTGGAAGTGAGAAATAGATTTAAGGGACTAGATCTGATAGACAGAGTGCCTGATGAACTATGGACAGAGGTTCATGACATTGTACAGGAGACAGGGATCAAGACCATCCCCAAGAAAAAGAAATGCAAAAAAGCAAAATGGCTGTCTGAGGAGGCCTTACAAATAGCTGTGAAGAGAAGTGAAAAGCAAAGGAGAAAAGGAACGTATACCCATTTGAGTGCAGAGTTCCAAAGAATAGTAAGGAGAGATAAGAAAGCCTTCTTCAGTGATCAACACAAAGAAACAGAAGAAAACAATAGAATGGGAAAGACTAGAGATCTCTTCAAGAAAATTAGAGATACCAAGGGAACATCTCATGCAAAGATGGGCTCAATAAAGGAGAGAAATGGTATGGACCCAACAGAAGCAGAAGATATTAAGAAGAGGTGGCAAGAATACACAGAAGAACTGTACAAAAAAGATCTTCACGACCCAGATAATCACGATGGTATGATCACTCACCTAGAGCCAGACATCCTGGAATGTGAAGTCAAGTGGGCCTTAGGAAGCATCACTATGAACAAAGCTAGTGGAGGTGATGGAATTCCAGTTGAGCTATTTCAAATCCTGAAAGATGATGCTGTGAAAATGCTGCACTCAATATGCCAGCAAATTTGGAAAACTCAGCAGTGGCCACAGGACTGGAAAAGTTCAGTTTTCATTCCAATCCCTAAGAAAGGCAATGCCAAAGAATGCTCAAACTGCTGCACAATTGCACTCATCTCACACGCTAGTAAAGTAATGCTCAAAATTCTCCAAGTCAGGCTTCAACAGTACGTGAACTGTGAACTTCCAGATGTTCAAGGTGGTTTTAGAAAAGGCAGAGGAACCACAGATCAAATTGCCAACATATGCTGGATTCATAGAAAAAGCAAGAGAGTTCCAGAAAAACATCTATTTCTGCTTTATTGACTATGCCAAAGCCTTTGACTGTGTGGATCACAATAAACAGTGGAAAATTCTTCAAGATGTGGGAATACCAGACCACCTGACCTGCCTCTTGAGAAACCTATATGCAGGTCAGGAAGCAACAGTTAGAACTGGATATGGAACAACAGACTGGTTCCAAATAGGAAAAGGAGTATGTCAAGGCTGTATATTGTCACCCTGCTTATTTAACTTATATGCAGAGTACATCATGAGAAACGCTGGGCTAGATGAAGCACAAGCTGGAATCAAGATTGCCAGGAGAAATGTCAATAACCTCAGATATGCAGATGACACCACCCTTATGGCAGAAAGTGAAGAAGAACTAAAGAGCCTCTTGATGAAAGAAGAGACAAAAAAAGTTGGCCTAAAGCTCAACATTCAGAAAACTAAGATCATGGCTTTTGATCCCATCACTTCATGGCAAGTTGATGGGGAAAGAATGGAAATAGTGACAGATTTTATTTTTGGGGGCTCCAAGATCACTGCAGATGGTGATTGCAGCCATGAAATTAAAAGATGTTTACTCCTTGGAAGGAAAGTTATGACCAATCTAGACAGCATATTAAAAAGCAGAGACATTACTTTTCCAACAAAGGTCCTTCTAGTCAAGACTATGGTTTTTCTAGTAGTCATGTATGGATGTGAGAGTTGGACTATAAAGAAAACTGAGCACCGAAGAATTGATGCTTTTGAACTGTGGTGTTGGAGGAGACTCTTGAGAGTCCCTTGGACTGCAAGGAGATCCAACCAGTCAATCCTAAAGGAAATCAGTCCTGAGTATTCATTGGAAGGACTGATGCTGAAGCTGAAATTCCAATACTTTGGCCACCTGATGCGAAGAACTGACTCATTTGGAAAAGATCCCGATGCTAGGAAAGATTGAAGGCAGGAGGAGAAGGGGACAACAGAGGATGAGATGGTTGGATGGCATCAACTGACTCAATGGACATGAGTTTGGGTAAACTCCAGGAGTTGGTGATGGACAGGGAGGCCTGGAGTACTGCGGTTCGTGGGGTTGAAAACAGTCGGACACGACTGAGTGATGGAACAACAACAAAAACAAGGGTAAAAAAGATTACTATTACATTGCATTAGGAGAGGTAATAGGCTTTCTCTATATGGGTGCAATCTTTCTGGAAGGATATCTGTAACTATTATGTATCAAAATATAAAATATGCATAACATTTTTATCCAGTTGTCACACTCCTAAGAATTTGTCTCATAGAAATTATGGGACAAATGAGCAAAGAATACATACAGACTATATATAGCAGCCTCATGTATAAGAGAGGGCTTTCTAAATGATTTAATTGTTAATTAAGTGATCAGTAATTTGACTATATTTATGATATAGTGACACAAAGGAATATTCTGAAGTTATTTTAAGGATCTAAGGTAGGTCTGTATTGATAGGAAAGACATTCACAGAATTACTGAGTGAATAAATCAGATTACAATGTACCAGATTTATCATTATCTCCCTGTAAAAAAGTTGTTAATGTAAATAAATTATATGTAATTTATATGTAGATAGATTATACATTTGTGTATAATTTTTATTTTGTTATTTATACTTCTCTGTATTATTTCTATTTTCTAAAATGAACATTTATTTTATTTAGAACCAGAAATATATTAATTTCACTGCTAGTGTAACAATAAAACAAATCAGAAGTGATGTCAAAAGATAGTCCCAAACCACAGGCATAATAAGAAAAGCAAGAAAAAATAATAGCCAAACTATGAGAGAGAGGGGAAACCAAAAAAAAAAAAAAAAAACTAGAAGTGAGCAATTATTCAAAAAGTACAGTAATAATCTAGGATTATTTTGTGCAGAAGCAAATATAGCATAATATTATAAAGAATAAGTGATGCCCATAGGATGACTGTGAGTCACAAAGAAAGCATTAAGACCCATTTAATATTGTCTACTAAACAAGACAAAGAAGTGTGTACTTTTAAAATTGAGTTTCTACCAGATAGTTAACACAATAAAATATGGCAGTGCTCATAGGAGCAAGCTCAAGTTCTGTAACAAATACCATTTTGTGCAGCTTCTATTCACCTTAGGACATTAGAAATGTTGATGAGTAATCCCATCTTGAATAGAATATTGAGCTAACTCCTGATTATCCATGCGCGTGGGAAACAAGAACATTTGAATCATTAAATATTGTGAGGTTCCAGTCAACTGGAATGGAGTGCCTTAAGTTTTCTTTTTTGGCCTGGAGTGGAGAGTGGCTCTGGATACTGCCAGTGGAATAAATGGAGAAGGCAAGACAAACAGATAATAACCTACAGAAGAAGGCATCCCCCTCTGAATAATCAGGAGCTAACTCTAGAACCAAATTAATCATATCCTAGGTGGTCTGAGAGGGAAGAACCATGAGTAGAGATGGGAGCAAGAGGTCCCTGAGAGGGGCAATATTGGTCCCTCTTAGTGAGCAGCGAAGGGTCACACTGAGTGCTCTCCAGGGCTTCTCTTTCACTTGCAGCTTGTGCAGGTTCAGTATCCTCTCCTTTCCTCAGAATCCCAACACCTGGGGCTCCAAAACTAGCTGGGAATGATAGGAGATACATGGGCCTGGACTGAGGAGGTCAAGAGTCCTTCGGTACCTTCAAGCAGAGAGCCAAGAAGGCCACTATGGATTAATGCCAGTCTTGTATGACCTCTGGTACCACCACATACAATAGATACAAAATAAGTAAATGGTTAAGAGAATCAAGCCCACATGGAAACTCTGAGTTGGCACAGAAATGTGCAGAGGGAAGTCTTGAAAAAGTCAACAGCATTATTGATTAAGTACAATATGGTGACTTTGGCATTTCATAAACCTAGATGTGACCTGACTTTGTATTTGGACAAAAAGGTAACTCTTCAATGCTCTCCAGAAGCCGTCTGTATTAGTTTGTCAGGGTTTCCGTAACAAAGTATCTGAGATTGAGAGGTTTAAAAAACAGAAATTTAAAACAATGAGGATTTACTGTATAGCACAAGGAAGTATATTCAATATCTTGTAATAACTTATTGAGGCTTCCCTGGTGGCTCAGAGGATAAAGTGTCTGCCTGCAATGCGGGAGACCTGGGTTTGATCCCTGGGTTGGGAAGATCCCCTGGAGAAGGAAATGGCAACCCACTCCAGTATTCTTGCCTGGAGAATCCCATGGACAGAGGAGCCTGGGGGGCTACAGTCCATGGGGTCGCAAAGAGTTGGACATGACTTATAATGGAAATAAATTATAATGGAAAAGAATCTTCATCACTGACTCTTAATCACTTTGCTGTACACCTGAAACTAACACAATATTATAAATGAACTATAGTTCTATTTAAAAAAAGCAAGTTTATTTTTTCACAGTTTGAGAGGCCAGAAGTCTGAGATGGAGGTGTTTGTTGGTGGGGTTCATTCATCTAAGGCCTCTCTCCTTGACTTGGAGATGCCATCTTCTCAGTTCTCACATGGTCTTCTTTCTGTACCTATCTGTGTATCTTTCTTCAAAAGGATACAGATCACATTGGATTAGGGCCCGTCCATATGGCCTCATTTCATCTTAGTGATCTCTATAAAGGCTCTATCTCCAAATCCAGCCACATTCTAAGGTATTGATGGGTTAGAGCTTCAACATATGAATGGGGGGATGCTCAACTCAGCCCATAACACCATCTATAGAACTCCTCTTACTTGTATGAACAAAGTACACTGTCCCTCCTGCTCTAGCTCTGAGCCTCAGAGGAAAACATTGATGAGACCAGGGGAAACATCTGTCTCCCCTTTCAGACTGTTTACTCCTTCTCAAAGTGAAGATTTGAACCATTCCAGCCTATCACATGTCTATTTGCTGCAGAGCATTTAATAATAATCCAGCACTGTGTTTGTGGGGAACACAAAGAGGAAGATGGTACTACAGTGGCCCTCAAGGTATTCACTGTCTTGTAGGTTGCTAAGAGACAGATGAATCCCCAAAGAAGGAAATGTATAGAAAAAGTGCTGGGGTCACTCAGAACAGGGAGAATGCAATGACTTCCAAGACCGATCCTGCTCCTGAGGACCCCAGATCCCTAGAATAACATAACTGAAGAATGAGGCAACTTGAGTGACAGAAATAGAGGTGATTTTATTGGCAAAACATTTATCATTACAATTGGCTTTCAGCAAAAACACCTTTCCTAAGCTGACTCTCAGAGAAAGAGGCTTCCACAAAGATTTTAAAAGCTTTGAAATGAAAACAATTTTCCATGGTTTCTTCAATAGTTCTGTGCCCCTCTCACTGTAATAGTCAGACACAACCAAATGCCATGGGAAGAGGGTGGCTGGCCACTGAGGTGAATTGACATGAAGAGAAACTTGTAAGACCTACTGCTACAAGTTTTATCTTCTTCTGAGCTTGTGAATATCCTGATATTCTGTTCATATAAAATAGAATATACATTATGATTCTTTCCCACATACAGCCTTTTTAACATGGAATAGAAGAGGTAACTATACCCAAGACCTGGAGACAAGCGGAATGACTGGAAACATGACTCAGCTAGCTGAGAACAACAGCTAAGGAAAACCAGAATGAAAATATCTAGCTATCTCTGGCTACACTAACTCGAACGGTTTGGATGTAGGATCACATATTTGGAATTTCAAGAATGACTAAGTGGCCAATTTCATTTAAATACTGGATCTCCGTATGATTTATAATATTACATCTCTATTTTTTTTCCATTTATTTTTATTAGTTGGAGGCTAATTACTTCACAACATTGCAGTGGGTTTTGTCACACATTGACATGAATCAGCCATGGAGTTACATGTATTCCCCATCCCGATCCCCCCTCCCACCTCCCTCTCCACCTGATTCCTCTGGGTCTTCCCAGTGCACCAGGCCCGAGCACTTGTCTCATGCATCCCACCTGGGCTGGTGATCTGTTTCACTATAGATAATATTCATGCTGTTCTCTCGAAACATCCCACCCTCGCCTTCTCCCACAGAGTCCAAAAGTCTATTCTGTACATCTGTGATACACCACTGTCTCTGGGTATACATACTCAGAACAGGTTTTCCTTGGCTTTGGCTGGAGAGCAGGAGTGGTGCCAAAGCAAGTGCAGTGGTCCCCCTGCTTTGAACGATATGAAATTCAAAGACTACCTTAGCATCTCAACATCATCATGCACGCATTTTCACTGTTTCTCTGATATGGGTTTCTTTTTCTAATAAGGTCATTGATGTTGACATTCAAGAGATATGAAGTGAGATTCCCTGTGTTCCAGAACCTATGCTAGATGCTACTGAGAAAAAGAAAGCAAAATGAAGTTAAGGAGTATCTGGGAACTGGGAGAGGACCTTTTCAAATTGAGAGCTCAGAGACGAACTCACTGATGAGAAACCTGAAGGAGGTGAGGAAGTGAGCTATCTGACTCTTCAGGAAAATTCTGCTCCAGGCACAGGGAACAGGAGGTGCAAAGCCCGTGAGGCAGAAGCATGCCTGATGTTGATGAAGTATGGAATGGAGATCAGAGTGGCTGAACTTGATTGAACTCTAGGATGAATAATTAGAGAGGTAAGAGAGGCAGAAGGGAGCCAGATCACGTAGATTCACTCAGTCATTTGTAAGGTCTTTGTCTATCCCTCTGAGTCTGAGGGCTCTTGAACAGGGAAATGAGCTGACCTGATCTGACTTAATTTTTTAAAGAATCACCCAAGCTACAGTGTTAAAATTAGTCTGGAATCAAGAAAGGGCAGAGACAGTGATGCCCGTTAGGAGACTATTACAATAGTCCAGGTGAGAATTCATGGTGGATGGGACTAGGATGAAGAGAATAGTAATGGGAAAATTGTTAAGGTTGAGCCAATAACATTTGTTGATGGATAAGACTCTGCAGGTAAGATGTTTCTCTCCATCCACTGCATTATTTAAATTCTTGGTCTTTGCACAAAGGAGCATACCTGGAGTTCCAGGTCACAAAGGGAATCCACAGGGTCCTGTACTTCTTAATTAATGCTCTTGAAAACCCAAGATCTGAGAATGGATACTTAAACCATGATGCATGCCTTACCCTGCAGGGCACATTCAATCTAGCTAGAGTTGCACACTCTTAGTTTGGGTTTAATAACCATGTGGCATGCTTAATTCTTTGATAAATTTAGTTTTTCCCAGAGTCCAGTGAAGCTGATAGGGAACTGAATTAAAAGTAGATAAGTAAAACCCTCAAACGATAATTCCCACTAGAGTAAGTATAAACTCAAGGAGGAAACACAACGTTATAACTTCTTCAAGGTCAAATATGCACATTTCAATGGAAAGACTTGGAGGATATCTCATAAAATGGACTGGAAGGATAATCCAAAGCACACGATAGCCTCATAAGCACTTCCCAAATCACAGGATCTGTCCTGCAAGGACTTCGGCATGGCAGGGAGTAACATATTAATAGTAAATGGTTTCTTTGCCAGAAAAATGAGCTTTTAAAAGTTTCAGGGACTCCTTTAAAAGAATTGTCAATGTATGGCAAAAACCACTACAATATTGTAAAGTAATTAGCCTCCAACTAATAAAAATAAATGGAAAAAAATTGCCTCACAATAGAGGCTTACAGTTGTTATGGATTTAAAACCTGTTTCATATTTTAATAACTGAATAACAGCAGCCTACAATGAGATCAGTTAAATGTTCCCCATTTTCATCCCCAAGTTTGACTGATAGTAAAGGATTTCCCAGGTAGAACTAGTGGTTAAAGAATCCACCTGCTAATGCAGGAGACGGAAGAGAGGCAGCTTCAATCCCTGGGTTGAAAAGATCCCCTGGAAAAGGAAATGGCAACTCACTCCAGTATTCTTGCCTGGGAAATCCCACGGACAGAGAAGCCTGGTGGGCTACAGTCCATAGGGTCACAAAAAGTCGGACACGACTAAAGTGACTTGGCAAGTATGCAAAGGAACTACTAACACCCAACCACATGGTAGTCAAAGTTCAACTCCAACCTATCATGGGCAATGTGATATTAACTCCATGCCAGGGAATATTGGATCTTCATGAGGAACATGATTACGTTCTATTTCTTAGATCTTGACTAGATCTCAATCCAAGAAACAGCAAGAGAAGAGGCAAACACTTTAGGTGGAAGCTGAATTAAGAGCAAACTTTTGGTCAAAATTCCGAAGAAGGAAGAGCATTCATGTACATGGCCTAAGAGAGGACCGGGCAAAGAGTTAAGACTTGAGGACCCTTCAGAGTTTTGGTAAATTAAAAAGTAAAGGAAAAAGATCACCTTTCTGAATGATGGGACAGAGTTTTGCTAACCCACTCACCACTGAAAGGGTAAAAGCTATACAATCAACAACAGTAGTAATCATTTAAAGACTCTGCAAATGGTCTTAAGGGTGAACAACAAATCAAGAAACACCTATTTGATAATATGTACAAAGATTTCATGGCTTCCCTGCAATGCAGGAGACCCCAGTTTGATTCCTGGGTTGGGAAGATCCCCTGGAGAAGGGATAGGCTACTCACTCCAGTATTCTTGGGCTTCCCTGGTGGCTCAGCTGGTAAAGAATCCACCTGCAGTGCAGGAGACCTGGGTTCGATCCCTGGGTTGGGAAGATCCCCTGGAGAAGGGAAAGGCTACCCACTCCAGTATTCTGGCCTTTATAGTCCATGGGGTCGCAAAGAGTAGGACATGACTGAGTGACTTTCACTTTCACTTTCAAAGATTTCATAAGATCGGAATCTGTGGTATTTAAATGAAGACTGCTTCCTCTCTCCCACCTCCCAGTTCAGTGTGGCAGAGATCCTGACACAGACGATAATGACAATAACAATGACACCATCAACAAGAACTGGGAAGGACAACTAAAACAGACTCAGAGGACTCCAGGTTTAGGAGTCATTAGTCACAAATTTTAAATAACAATGTGCAATATGTTCAAGGAAATAAAACAATAAATTGAGAATTTTCTTTTTAGGAAACTACTAATAATGAAAATTCTAAAGCTGGAAATGCAGTTACTGATAGTGAAAATAAACGAATAGGTATAACGACAGATTTGTCACCGTAGGAAAGAAAATAAAGTAGGAGATAGATCTGGAGAAAATATCTAGAGTGAAGTAAAGACAGAAAGCTGAAAAATACATAAGATAGGGTAAGAGACATAGAGGATACAGGGGCAAGGTATAACATAGTGTAAAAGGAATCCAGGAGGAGATAGAAAGAAGCAAACAGAGTATCTAGAGATCAAGGTAATAACTTTCCTACAATGACCAAGGATATTAATCCACGGATTAAAGAATGCCTATGAACACAAGCAAGATAAAAATATATTCTATGCATATTATTTTAAAACTATTGCAGACCAAAGCAAAAGTTTGAAAAAAAAATATCAAGTATTAATTTCCAATGGCCACTGTGACAAATTACCAAGAACTTGGTGGCTCAGAACAATAGAAATTTATTCTCTCACACTTCTGGAAATCAGAAGCCTGAAATTAATATCACTAAGCCAAAATCTAGATGTCAACAGGACTATACTCCCTCCAGATACTCTAGGGGAGAATGTGTTCCTTGCCTCTTCCAGCTTCTGGTGTCAGGTAGCATTCCTTGTTTGTAGCCGCATCATTCTAGTCTCTGCCTCTGTGATCACATCAGCTTCTTCCTTTCTGTCTGTGTCAAGTCTCTCTCTGCTTCTGTCTTATACAGAGATTTGTGATCACAGTAAGGCCCATCTGGATAATCCAGGATAATCTCCCAATCTCAGGATCCTTAAATTGCCATATAAAGAAGTATACACAGGTTACAGGGGTTGAACGTGGATGTCTTTGCAGGGAATGGGCACATTATTCAGCCTGAAAAGTGAAAGTCACTCAGTCATGTCAACTCTTTGCAACCCCATGGACTATACAGTCCATGGAATTCTCCAGGCCAGAATACTGGAGTGGTGGTCATTTCCCCTTCTCCAGGGGATCTTCCCAACCTAGGGATCGAACCCAGGTCTCCCACATTGCAGGCAGATTCTTTATCAGCTGAGCCACAAGGGAAGCCCTTATTCAGCCTACCATACTTCAAAAGAGCAAGAATTAGACTGACAGCCGGATTCTCAACAAAAATTATGAAAGTCACAATATAATGATACGATGTCTGCAAAGCACAAAAGAAGCATAACTTCCAATTTAGAATCCAATATCCAGAGAAAATATACTTCAAGAATGAGGGAGAAAGAAGGCCATTATCAGACAAACAGAAACTGAGCAAACTCATCACCATTAGAACTCTGAAAAGCAATACTAAAATAGAGTTTCCTGGCAAAATGAAAGTGATCCCACTTGGAAGCTCAAAGACACAAAGCATGACAATGAGCAAAAGAAATGGTAAATTTGTGGTAAATTTAAATGAATACTGACTGTGCGTGTGTGTGTGCTAAGTCGCGTCAGTCATGTCTGACTCTGTGACCCCCGTGGACTATAGCCCGCCAGACTCCTCTGTCCATGGGATTCTCCAGGCAAGAATACTGGAGTGGGTTGCCATTTCCTCCTCCAGGGGATATCTGGTCTTCAGCAAAAATAACAGGAAAATACCCATCTGGAAATTAAGAAGCACACTTCTAAATAACTCAAAGATCAAAAAACAAATCACAACAGAAAGTAGATAATATTTCAAATGAAATAAAAGTGAAAGTGCTACATATGCAAACTTGTGAGATACAGCAAAAATAGTCATTTGTAAAGAAAAAAATTCAAAGGTTAAATGTACATATTAGAAAAGAAGGAAGACTGAGATCAATTAGCTGAGCACTTATCTAAAAAGACTAAAGAAAAGAGAAAATTAAACCCACTGAAAATAAGAAAGATGGAAAAATAATAATAAAAGTATAAATTAACTAAACAGTAAATAAGCATGCCATAAAAAGGAGACAAAAGCCAGGTTGGATCTTGAAAAAAAAATACTAAAATTGATAAAATTCCTGGTAAGACATACTGAGAAAAAGTCAGAAAAGTTACAAACAACTGATACCAAGAATGAAAAAAGGAGAAAATTAAAATACCATGAAATAATAGAAAAGACTACAAAAAAGAATGTATATGTTTGTATAACTGAGTCACTTTGCTAACAGCAGAGATTGGCACAACATTTTAAATCAACTATACTTCAATAGCTTCCCTGGTGGCTCAGATAGTAAAGCATCTGCCTGCAATGCGGGAGATCTGGGTTTGATCCCTGGGTTGGGAAGATCCGCTGGAGAAGGAAATGGCAACCCACTCCAGTACTCTTGCCTGGAAAATCCCATGGATGGAGGAGCCTGGTAGGCTGCAGTCCATGGGGTCGCAAAGAGTCGGACACAACTAAACGACTTCTCTTTCATTTTTCTGGAGAGATACTTCAATAAAAATGCTTCTATATAAAAAAATTTTAAAAGCTCATGAAAAATATTAAAGCCAACTTTTGTTAATACATATTAAAATTTACATAAAATTCTCAAATTCCTGATGAATGCAATTTATCAAAATGTATGTTAAAAAGAATAGTTAAGTCTCAATAATTATATAACTATTAAAGAAATTAAATCAGTAATTAAAATTTTCCCAGAAAGAAGCCCAGACTCAGGTATTGTCAGTAAATTTTACCAAATATTTAAGGAAGAAATAATATTAACCTAACGCAAAATCTTCCAGAACAAAAAAAGAACTCTCCCTATGCCTTCCCTTGTGGCTCAGCTGGTAAAGAATCCACCTGCAATGCAGGAGACCTGGGTTCAATCCCTGGGTTGGGAAGATCCCCTGGAGAAGGGAAAGGCTACCCACTCCAGTATTCTGGCCTAGAGAATTCCATGGACTGTATAGTCCATGGGGTTGCAAAGAGTCAGACACGACTGAGCGACTTTCACTTTCACTTCACCCTATGCAAGTTATTAGCCTGTTCACTTTCACATGCTTTCTGTGGCCTGAGCATGTACTGCTCTGCATTGCAATGCACTAGATTTCTCAGGTTACCCTGCTAACTTGTTTTCAAATAGGTTTGGTCAATAAGAGGCACTGATGATGATGCCAACCTCTGAGCTCAGGTCTCACCACTTTCTCCATGGTCCCCCCAAACCTGGAGATGGTAGAGATTTCTTACTTTTTTCATGGAGTTGCCTCCCTTGGTTCGTTCATCAGCCATGTAACAATTTTCTGTACTTAGTCCGCTTTTGTCTTTTCCAGGCTGGCACTGCCTGATACAATTCTTGGTATCACCCCAGGGGATATGCCCTCACAATGAGTTTCTGGAAATAACTTTTGAGCTTAAAATTCAATGAGAACTTCCTTGCAGGTGGAAAAAATGGCATAGTATCAATAGTAATCTATACTAAAATTATCTTTGATATAGCTTGAATGAAATGCCTATCTCAAAGTTTTGGGAAATCACATATCTTAACTATATGATCAGTGTAGGAGTAGTAATGACTATGTCTGTGAAGTAGGATGGTTAATTTTATTTTACCTCTGAAGGAAGAAATTTATTCTTGCCTCTGACTTCTTTCTTTATACTATTATGTACCCAATATAGAATAGTGAATGACAATGAAGCTTGCTTTCAATGTTTCATTATAATAAAAATTTTCAAATGCACAAAAAAGTTTTAAAAATTTTGTTATGAATGTATGTATACCTACCACGTAGATTCTACAAAATTTATGAAATTCTACAACTTCATCCACTAACAAGACATCATAATATTAAAATGTGCAAGAGAACCAAACAGACTCTTCATAAGATAGACGATAAGCATATAAAATAGTGGTTAATCTATTTAGTAAACACAGGAATACAAATTTAAACCACCATTAAGGTACTACAACATGGAGGGAAGGCTTTATGAACAAGTAGATTCTTATTTGCATGGCATTGTATTTGCAAGTCTGAAATAAGTTGAGTGACTCTCTGTCCAAGTTTTTTGTTTCTTTCTAGTTCACAAACAGTAAGCATATGGAAAGCTGAATCCAGCAAGAAGCTGATCACTATTGGAAACAAATTATCTAGAGAATGCATACTTATTTTTGACAGTCTAAATCGCATTTAACATATTTATAATATTTTAAAACTATGAAGGGCATTCATATGTGTTTCAGAGGGTTAGAAAATATTGCAAGCATAAATAAGTAAATAAATTATATTTCTGTTAGCAAGAGAAGAGTATTATTGCTATTTTTATATATACTTTCAGTTTTGTGTATGTCTACATGAATATATAGACGTGTGTATGCCTGCGTGTATGTGTGTCCAACAGTCTTCCAATCCTGGCTTTATTCTGAATTAGTTTGATATATTGGGACATTTGTTATGCATAGATAATTTGAGTTTTAAAATCAGCATATAGAACTTCTGCTTCTGGCCAAGATGAAGTGGGAACCAGATTTATACACCTACCTGAAACAACTAAAAAATATCTGCATGAAATAGATGAGACAAAACTTGACAAATGATTGGAATTAGGCAACAAAGGATGGTGATTTCTGATTAAAAAACAAATGAGGCGTGTCCTACAACTTACATCCTGGAGAGAGACTGAGTACCATAGTGCACAGTGGGGAGCCTGATTGTCTTCTTGTGTTGAGAAGATGGAGCTGGGAGATCAGGGGGGCCATGGTGGCTAGATAGCTCTCATAGGGTTGGGGACCATTCTTGTTCCCAATGGTCAGAATAGAAAAGCTCCTAATTCATTGTGCACTGCTAAGAGTACTTAAAAGGATTTTACCTTAGAAGTGAAGAAATACTGACCATAGGTTATGAACACTGCTCTCATCTCACCTAACAAAGCTTAAATCAATACCCAAAAGGATCTTTGTTGCTATTGTTGTTCAGTTGCTAAGTCATGTCCAACTGTTTGCTGTTTTCAAATAACTTAACTATGTCCCAGTTAGCTCTTACAGGAACCACTTCAACTGTGTTCTTAAAGGGGATTAAGCTATACAGTTTTAATAGATGGTATTTGGTTCCTCTTACCACTGAAATAAATTACCGACATTATCATGACTTAGCACAAATTTATTTTCTGACAGTTTTAGAGGTAGAGCAGTTTTGAGAAAAAAAATTCAGAAATATTTATAAAATGTTAAATTATCCTCACTCTTTCCACATTAACCCAACTTCTATATTAGTATGCATGAAAATGAAAGTCGCTCAGTTGTGTCCAACTCTTTGTGACCCCATGGACTATACAGTCCATGGGATTCTCCAGGCCAGAACACTGGAGTGGATAGCCTTTCCCTTCTCCAGGGGATCGAACCCAGGTCTCCTTCACTGCAGGTGGATTCTTTACCAGCTGAGCCACCAGGGAAGCCCAAGAATACTGGAGTGGGTAGCCTATCCCTTCTCCAGGGGATCTTCCCAACCCAGGAATCGAACCAAGGTCTCCTGCATTGCAGGTGGATTCTTTACCAACTGAGCTATGAGGGAAACCCATTAGTATGTATATCTTAAAAGAAAATGTCCACATTTACTCAAGAATTCTAAGATGTTAATTTCATTTTATTTATCATACAACAAAAGAAAAGCAACTTATGAATGTTTAATTATGATGCATACATACCTCAGCATTCCAAGAGGTAGTTTCAAAAGTGAGGTGGAGCTGTATATGCTGTCATGGGAAGATCCTGCATCTTTTTAATTCAGGGACAAAGGCTAGTGGCACATCAATATGTGCATCATAATCTATGTATGTCAAATCAAATCAATATATTTTATAGGATAGAAAATGCATATCTATGAAAAAGCCCATAGTCCACTTTAAAGCAACTCACACTACATTGTTAATTGTGGTGACCTCTGAGTAGAAGGCTGAATCATGCAAAAAATTTTGTAAAGGGGATTCTGTGATTTTTCTGTAGCTTTAGAAATTTTTGCAACAGGAACATATACACTACTACCACTGCAATTAAAATATTTATATAAACCTAACAACAGAAATAGTAGCTGTGTCTGTTAAAGTTATTGCAACCTGATGAAACAGGCAAACCTTGACGTTTGAAAGACTAACAAAACAGTGTGTTTTTGTGCAGGTAAATTCTCGTGTGGTTTAGCAGGGGCCCTCAGCTCTAGGGGGCCCAGGGATCCAGGCTGCTTCTGTCTTGTGGTTTCAGCACCTCAACACTGGATCACCATGTTTGCTGGTGAATCGAGGGAGAGTGTGTGGAACCAGCCTCCTGCTTCTCAAGTGCCTCCAGGTGACAGTAAACACCTGCTTGTGTCTCAGTGGCCAAGGGTTGCCACGACCCCTCTTAACTACAAGCAGATTGTCAGCATAGTGTCCCTCGTGTCCAGAAAGGTGAGCAAGACAAGATGTGGACGGGCACTGGAGCCTCTCCCATGTACCGTTACAAAGTAGATGCTCAAGAAAAAACTATTATGATTTGCTGAGATGAAAACCATCTTCAATGCTTGGAGGAGTTTCTGAGGTCAGATCTGCCTTGAAAGGCTCTGAAATTTTCAAGCATCTACTATGTGACGGATGCTTTCAAATACAGGATCACATCTAATTGTCAAATGGTACTGTAAATCTCAGCAGGGAGACTTCACTTTCTTCATTCAGTGGCCCCTTTCTGCACTTTTCTTTGCAACAACCTCTATAATCTCATAAAACTGAAAATGCACTTCTTCCTCTTAATGCAAGCTCATACTTCTAACCCTTTGAGTCTCTGCTCACCCTCCACGTGACTGAACTTGCCTGAGTACCTGGGTAGGTGCCATGAGGCACATTGAAAGCTGGGACTTTCCTGAGGGCATGTATTGCAAGAGGGAGGATGGGTAATTATTCTATTTTTCATCAGAGCTGACATGTCTTCCAAGGAACCATTCTTAACTCCTAGGAAACTCCAGGGATTTAGGAATTCAGCTTTAGAAGTTTGCTCCACAATGACTTCTGTCATCTTTCCTCATCTACAACTGAGAGAGTCTCTGGTTTTTTAGCACTTACATAAATTAGGTATTTGATCAGCAGTGAATTTAAAATAAGACACCTCATGGAAATCCTATTTAAAATACCATGGTGGTTTCAATAACCCTCTATCTTTAGGGTTATGTTCCAGGAACCAATAGATGATGTGCCAAATTATACTGCTCTTACCACCCCATTTAGAAAACACTTGGAGACTGTGTTAGAGATACCAGGGCTGGTGACCAGGTGTCTTAAAGCAGCTGTCCCCAGGTGAATTTTTACATCAATCGGGCTGTTGATATCATAGGCCTTCTAGGATGAGTCATGGGACAGCCAGAGGACTAATGCTCTATGTTAGGGGAAAGTAGGTGATTCTGGACTTCCAATGGAGACCAATGACAAGCTGGTTAGCAGGCTAGGTTTGAGAGTTAGACAGGAGAGCATACAGAGGAAGACCAGGGAAAGGGTGCTATAATTTGGGAAAGTTCTGGGTCTGAAAAAAAATGCTAGGACCCAGGCAGAGTCAGTTCTCAAGGAACTCTGGGACTCAAGTGGGTGGACCCCAGGTTAATAAAGCCCACAGACAGTACTCAAATTTCATTTAAATCTCATTTTCATCTTTCTTCTTTAGGCCTGCTTTTAGTACCTTAGACACAACATCCTTGTCACCTCAGAGACATCGTGTAGTAGAGAGAACAGAATCGAATTACAAGTCAGAAGGTTGGCCACGGGCTGGGGTAGGTGGGAACAGCATGGGCTCAAGAGGAATTCAGGCCAGGATCTAGTCCCTATCCTGTCTCCTAGTAACACGTGATGCTGGGAAGATGCCCAAGTCCCATGGTGTTGGCTTCTTCACCTGTGAAGCAAGTGGGCTCAATAAGCTCTGTTTTGTAGGGCTTCAGGGATGTGGGCAGTGTATGTAAAGCATCTCACACAGTGCCTATCATATATTGGAACTTTGATGACTGGCAGTCACTTCTAGTATTATTTTACCCACAAACCATACTACCCCCTCTTCTGAGAACCTTGTTTGCTTTTTATTTTTCAGATCTCAGAGAATATGCAAAGCAATAGAACGAAGAATAACACATCAGTCAACAATATTGCTTTGTAAACAAAACTCAGTACAGTTGCCCTCCTAGAAGATGTTATTTAATTTGGGGTGGGGGAGTCTCCCTCAGCTGGATGCAACTCACAGTTCCTAGAATTTGAGTCAAAGACCAACTCTATTCTTCCCCCTCGCCCCAGCTGCTTTTCCATCCAAATGATGTCTTCCATTCACTCTACCCCACCAACATCTAGCTCTTGCTTAGAGCTGTCCAAATGACACTCAAGATCATCTAATTAAAATGTTTTTAAAATACAGTGCGTTCTGGCTTTCCATGGCCAGAGAAAAGAGTGTCCCTTGAGAGGCTTCTGGGCACCACTTCAAAGTCATATCACCATATTTCTTAGGAAATTCTTACAGATGATGAGTATAAAGCATCTACTCTATGTACTGTACTCCACAGTACTGAGACAAGAGTGCAGGGCTCCTTCCTTACCTGCTCCAGGAGGAGATTCTTATCTAGTTTTTCAATGACCCGAAGGTAACTGCTAAGTGCAGTTTTCTATTCGAGGTTTTCCTCTCACCTCGAAGACACACCGTGAGTCTGGTCACGGCCACCACCCAGCTTCATCACCCCTAGCTCCTCCAGAACTGAAGTTTCCCAAAGCTCCAAACTGCCCTGACTCAGGGCAGTTACACTTACTCAGGGCAGTTACACATCCATAATCCTCACCTCCTCTTCCTTTCTTTTACTGGTTATTTAGTATCTGGTGGGCCAAAAAGTTAGTTCGAGTTTTTCCATGCCGGCTTATGGGAAAATCCATATGACTTTTTGAAAGTGAAAGTCGCTCAGTCATGTCTGACTCTTTGCGACCCCACGGGCTGTACAATACGACCTTTTAGGCTAACTCAATACTTAGACCTTAACCCTTAGTATTTAGAGAATAGCTCATTATCTTCCTGATGTGACTGTTGCTCTTGGACTCTACAATTTTATAGCTAGGGGGTGTATCTCCCTTATCTTGGTGTCCCCCTACTTCTCAGGGCCTTTCAAAGAGTCAGTCTCTAATTAATGATTGGGGAATAACAGAGCCAGTGAACAGGGAATCTTGTTTATTTAGATTTAATACTGCATATATTCTTGAATAAGCAAAGCATATCCAGGTACGTATCTTTTAATTTTACAGAAGAACACAAGAAAAGGGATAACGGAAGGCAAAAATTAACTATTTTTCACTTTTCTCTTGTATTTATTTCCACATTTTCAAGGAAAGTAATTTTCCAATGCTATGTTTTCTTATTCCAGATCACAAAATATAATGAAAGGTTTCCCAATTTGTTTCACAAAATAGCAAAATGCAGAAAATCTTAAAAGCAGCAAGAGAAAAACAATTTGGTACATTTGAAGGAGACCCCATAAGAGCATCAGCAGACTTTTCAGCCAAAATTTTGCAGCCAAGAGAAGGGCACGATATATTCAAAGGGCTAAAAGAAAAAACTTCCAACCAACAATATGCTCGTTACCCTACAAAGTTATCATTCAGAAAAAGATAGATAAAAAATGCTCCAAACAAGCAAAACCTAAAGGAGTTTACCATCACTTATACAGGTTTATGACAATAACTGTAGCTACAAAATAGGTAAAATGTTCACTTCTTAAACCAGATAAACAGCAATACATTTCTGATGAATGTCATTTGTAAACTTAGAACTTGAAGTTAATTAAGCCTTTTGTTAATAGGAACAGCATTTGAAAAGTACCAAAAAGAAAAAAAAAATCTCCAAATCACCCATACACAGCAGGAACACAAAGATACAATATATTCAATACTCCCAAGCCCCATTTTGTAAGTGACTGTTCTCATCAAACAGAATGAAACATTTGCCTCCACTTCAGTTGGTGTAAGAGGAGCTGTTGGATGTGCCCCTGGAATAGGCCCTGGTCCTGGCACAAATCCCAGCCCTGGCCCTGGCCCTGGTCACAACTCTGGTTTGGGTTCCCGTTTTTTCACTTTGCAAAGCATCTTCATACAAGCCGGGGAAAGCACTGGGGGTAGTACCATGGACTCTGGCCAAAAACTCTAAGACTTTCATCTTAGTGGTCTCTGCATACGTCCGGGGACCCCATAGGAACTCGTAGCGGGCAGGATCACTATTGGGCACCTGCCGGTGTTCCAGGTACCCTGCTTGCACCCACACTTGGGTCAGCAGCTCCCTGGGGTCCCCATAGATGAAATGGTTCATACCAGCATACAGCCCCATGATACCCAGCATTTCCCAGACCGTTTCCTCAGCGGCACAGTTGCCATCTATGAAGATTATACTCAAGGTATTTACAAGGAGGCCAGCCATGGGCATGCTCTCCTCATCACCACCCAACAAATCATTGTAGGTGAGACCCAAGGTGTTGACCAAGACATAGCAAAGACCTGTGGAGTCCAACGCCTTCACATCAATACCAAAGACCAGCTCCATGCACTCAGCAGCTTGGCTGAGGATCATAGGGAAAAAGTCTTGGTAATCTCTGACAACACTAAGCATATCTGCCTTTGTGGCCACCTCCTTTCTGTGATATCTGAGGAGCAAGAATGACACCAGATCCCCCACCTTATCATCTATAGCACCTCTGAGCAAGTGCCCACCGTCTGGCAGGGCCTGCGGAGTGCTTGGCCTCTTTCTTTTTCTACTGCCAGAGCCCTGATCTGATATGATTGGTGGAGTGGTTGCTAGGGCAGTGGGCAAGGTCCAAACTCTCTGAGAACCCTGGAAAGGACTTGGTGTCCCAGCAATACCAGGAACCTCAATTATGGTGCCTGGGGTCAGAAAAGAGGAGGAGGAGGTGGGGTGGGGAGAGGAGGAGGAGGAGGAGGAAGAAGAGGAGGAAGAGGAGGAGGAGGAGGAGGAGGAGGAGGAGGAAGAGGAGGAGGAGGAAGAGGAGGAGGAGGAGGAGGAAGAGGAGGAGGAGGAGGAGGAAGAGGAGGAGGAGGAGGAGGAGGAGGAGGAGGAGGAGGAGGAGGAGGAGGAGGAGGAAGAGGAGCAGGAGAGGAGGAAGAGGAGGAGGAAGAGGAGGAGGAGGAGGAGGACGAGGAGGATGAGGTATGCTCCCTCTCCTCCTCACACTCAGGAACTTGTGCACTCCAAAGTCCCCATTTATTGCTCTGGGACTGAACGTTTTCCTTAAGTATGCAGCGCCAACACTTCATGTAACACCAACGCTTTGGAGGTGGAGGCATAATGACTCCTGGTAGCAAGAGTACGGACAGACAGTGCAGAACTGGATCCGCAGGCCTGGGGGAGAGAGGGGGTGTGAGCGGCCTCGACTGAGAAATCCACCCTGGGCGGTCTGACTCAGGCCACTGACAGGTCTCCTCTCAAGGGGTGCTCTCGGGCCTCACAAAGGAGCTCCTCCTCAGTGGCCTGACCCCTGGCTACCTGAACGAGGACGTGAGGTGGCTCCCCAGGGTGCAGACAGCACAGCCCAAGGTTCCGGGGATGAAGGGGGAAGGGATTTGGGTCTTGTGGGGTCCTGTCTGTTCTGTGGTGGGGAGAACAGTGTGCCTGGTGCACACTCAGGGCAGGCACCTCACCTCACCTTTACTCCTTGTGCTGCCTGGACATCCTCTGCTCTGTGACCTGAGATCTGTGACTTGAGCCTCAGACCTGGGCTTTCACTTCCTGGTTCCTGGAGCCCCTGTGAGAGGAAACAAGGGGGCACCTCGGCTGTAAACTGTGGCACGGTTCTGGGCCCCTTGGTGCTGGTAGGAGGGTGGACTCTGTGAGGTTCTCACTCTTCTGGGATGGGTGATCCCATTTGTGCTCACTCAGGGCTCTCACCTTTGCCCTGGCAGGATGTGGGCTCTCCTCACTGCAGGCCTGAGACAAAACTCTCAAAATAGGATCCCTAGAGTGAACAGAAGGAAGTTATGGGGCTTCACATCTAACTATGCCTGCCCAGGGCCTCCCCAGGGGGAAGAGGAAGGGGTGGCTGAATACTGTGGGGCCCATCTGTCCTGGGATTGGAGAGGAGGTCTGCTCAGTCCTCACCTTAATGCCTGGCAGCGTTTCCTTCTTCTTCTTCCTTCCTTCCTTCTTTCTTCTTCCTTCTCAGTGCACCTTTCTTAAGTGAAGTGTCTCACCTTTATGTGAAAACAAAGACAGAAATGAGAGGGCACCACATGCAGTCAAACTGCTTCAGGTCCTCCTGTGGCCAACAGAAAGGACAGGGATAGGTGGGATTTAGTACATTTTCACATGAGTTCAGCCAGTCCTCTCTCAAAATCCTCACCATTACTCTTGACAAAGCCTGAGCCTCCTAGCTCTGTGCAGTTGAGTACAATGCCATATGCTGATACCTCACCTTAGGTGACCAAGCAGGAAGTCAAGAAACAGCACATTTGCAACCCCTTCCCCATCCCATCTGGGGCCTTTTGGGGTTGACAGTAGGGGCATGTTTTTGTGAGATTCCCTCTTTTCTGGGGTTCAGGGTTCCCAGTCTCTCTCAGACCCCAATGCATAAGTTAAGTACAGGCCTAATGTGCTCATCCAGCCCCTGGGGCTTCCAGGGCTGTCAGCAGGGCTGGAAATCTGTGCAGTCCCCATCTGTAGTGGGGTCCAAGTTCCCCTCAGTCTTCCCTCAGGGGTTTGACTCCTTCCCTTGACTCCTGTTAGGACTTAGGGTTCTCCCCTCTCCCCACTGAGGCCTCGCCCCTTTCACCAGGTTCCCAGTCTCTCTGACACCCGGATGTCAGGAAATGATACCTGTTTTCATCCCGCCCCAGGGCTTCCCAGAGCCCAATCCGATCTGGAGCCCAAGTTCCCCTTAGTCCTCCCTCAGAGTTCCCACCTTGACTCCCCACAGGACCTCGGATTTTTCTTTTTGCCCACCTAAGCCCCCCGCCCTTTATCTCAGGTCCCCAGTGTTTCTGATACCTGGATGTCAGAAAATGCTGCCTGTGCACATCCCACGCCAGGGCCTCTCAGAGCCTTCTCTGTTCTCGCAGGGTCCCCTCAGTCCTCCCTTAGGAGCCTCACCTTAGTCCACGAAGGATCTATGATTCCGCCTCTGCCCTCCCGTGGCCGCGACCGTTTTCACAGGTCACCCCTGCTCTCCAAGACCTGGATGAGGAAGTCAGCACAGGCTGCCACAGGCTCATGGCGCCCCGTGCGGCTGACCACAGCTGAGGGCAGGGGCAGGTTTCTCTGGGACACTTCACCCTCCATCCGTGTTCTAGGGTCCAAGATCCCCTCGGTCCTCCCTCAGGGGCCTCACCTTGACTCCTGTTAGGATTCTCCCCTCTCTCCAACCGAGGACCCGCTACTTAAGCTAGATTCCTGGTCCCTCCCGGACCGGATGGCAGGAAATGTTGCCTGTGTGTACATCCCACACCAGAGCCTCTCAGAGCCTTCTCTGTTCCCACAGGGTCCCCCAAGTCCTCCTTCAGGATCCTCACCTTAGTCCACGAAGGAGCTGGGATTCCGCCTCTGCCCACCAGAAGCCGCGACCGTTAGCACAGGTCACCGCGAGCTCTCCGAGACCCGGATGAGGAAGTCAACACAAGCTGTCACGTGCTCATCTCGCCCTGCGGCTCACCACAGCTGGGGGCAGGGGTGGGTCTCTCTGAGACCCGGATGAGGAAGTCGGCACAGGCTGCCACGGGGTCATGGCGCCCCGCGCGACTTACCACAGCTACGGGCAAGGACAGGTTTCTCTGGGACACTTCACCCTCCATCCGTGTTCTAGGGTCCAAGATCCCCTCAATCCTCCCTCAGGGGCCTCACCTTGACTCTTGTTAGAATTCTCCACTCTCTCCAACTAAGGACCCGCTACTTAAGCTAGATTCCCAGTCCCTCCGGGGCCGGATGGCAGGAAATGCTGCCTGTGTACATCCCACGCCAAGGCCTCTCAGAGCCTTATCTGTTCTCACAGGGTCCCCTCAGTCCCCCCTCAAGATCCTCACCTTAGTCCACGAAGGAGCTAGGATTCCGCCTCTGCCCACCCGAAGCCGCGACCGTTAGCACAGGTCACCCCACCCTCTCCAAGACCCGGATGAGGAAGTCAGCACAGGCTGTCACGTGCTCATCTCGCCCTGCGGCTCATCACAGCTGAGGGCAGGGGCGCGTCTCTCTGAGACATGGATGAGGAAGTCAGCACAGGCTGCCACAGGCTCATGGCGCCCCGTGCGGCTGACCACAGCTGAGGGCAGGGGCAGGTTTCTCTGGGACACTTCACCCTCCATCCGTGTTCTAGGGTCCAAGATCCCCTCAATCCTCCCTCAGGGGCCTCACCTTGACTCCTGTTAGGATCCTCCCCTCTCTCCAACCGAGGACCCGCTACTTAAGCTAGATTCCTGGTCCCTCCGGGACCAGATGTCAGGAAATGCTGCCTGTGCACATCCCACACCAGGGCCTCTCAGAGCCTTCTCTGTTCTCGCAGGGTCCCCTGAGTTCGTCCTCAGAGTCTTCACCTTGATTTCAGGCGGGACCTGGGATTCTCCCCTCTGTGGACCTCAGGCCCCGCCCCTTTCACCAAGTCCCCAGTTTCCCTGAGACCCAGATGTCAGGAAATGCTACATGGGGTCATCCTGCCTTAAAGCATTCCAGGGATCGCCTCTGTTCTGGGGTCCAGGGCCTCTCAATCCTCCCTCAGGGTCCTCACCTTTACCCCTGAGAGAACCTGAGATTCTCCCCTCTGCCCACCTGCAGCCCTGCCCCTTTCACCCAGTCCTCAGTCTCTCTAAGACTGGGATGTCAAAAATTCAGAACAGGCCTACTGTGCTCATCCAGCTCCGGGTCCTTGCAGGGCTGACAGCAAGGGTAGGAATCTGGCGGGGGAGGGGGGGTCCCTCTGTTTGAGGTCCAAGATCCCCTCAGTCCTCCCTCAGGGTCCTCACCTTGACTACCAGCAAGACCTGGGATTCTCTTATCTTCCCCTCTGAGCCACCACCCCTTACACCAGGTCCCCAGTCTTTCTGAGACTCGGATGTCAGAAAGTGCTGCAAGTGGTCATCCCACCCCAAGGCCTCACAGGGCCAACTCTCTTCTGGGATCCAGGATTCCCTCAGGGCTCTCCTTCAGGGCCCTTACTTACTTTCATATCTGTCAAGGCCTGGGACTCCTACCTTTGCTGATTTCAGCAGAGCCTTGACTTTCTGCCCTTTGTGGACCTGAGTCTGCACCGTTCAGGCTAGGACTCTGAATCTCCAAGTTCCCTGAGGAGGTGGTGGACAAGGAAGAATGCAGTTTTGTACATTCAGACATCCAGCACAATATCTGGCAGGTTAGTATCTACCTTACTCGCCTTAGCCTGTTAAAACTCATCTGGGTACTATGACTTGTGAGGTGTGCTGACCTCCCTCTCAGATTTGAAACAAAACTAAGATGCCCAGTTGGGAAAATCTGCATACTAAAAACAGACTTAAGGCAGTGATTTCAATGTGGAAAGTAGAAAACTGAGGAGAGCTATATGGGTCCTCAGAAGAGGAAGTGGGATGGAAAGTTTCTTTGGTGGTAGCCAAGAAGTGAGTGGTGTTCAAGGTATATAAGAGAAATTTTCAGAAGGGAAGTGAGATGATTCACATCTCTGAGGGACCTTAAATACATCCATTTTACCTTGAAGGGATTTTTTGGAAGAACATACAAAAATCAGTTTGTGGTAAAGGGTGAGAGATAACACTGAACCACTGAAATGGCTGGCCATGGGGAAAGGCTTGATGGTAAGGCCTGTTCCCTGCCATGTGTCCACAAGCATTGAATGTGGGATGGTAGGAAGCAGTGGTCAGTCAGTTTGAGAAGGTTCTTTAGAGGTACTAAAGAAATGCCCCCTTTCTCCAACCAAAGTATCTTGGCCTTTTCACTTCTTCCCGCAAGTCCCCATGGATATGTCAGGATGGTTCTTTGTCATGTCTTAAGATTCTTCCCCAGGGCTACCCTTGATCAAACAAACCTAAAGAGTGTGGCCTTTTTTATCCTGGGGAGTGGTGTATACAGGCCAGTCAGGAGGCCTGAAGTCGACTGCTAGGAAATTTCGACACAGGGAAAGTGACCAGGAGACCACAATTCCTTAGCATAGGTATGAAATAACTGATCCCAAGCATCAAAATGAGGAAGAAGATGCTCTGTCAACACAAGTCCAGAAGCAAGGTCAAGGTGAGATGACCACACCCAAGATCCTCCTCCTCTTCCTCATTGACACCTCTCCAAGACCTCTTCCCTGTTCTTGCCTGCCAGAGCCATCCTCAGCCCACATCCCTGCTCATGAAGCCTTAGTTCCCATTCATTCCCCAACAATTACCCCAAACCAATGTCCATCTGTGCTCACACTGTTGTCCCTTCAGGTTCCCAAAACAACTACAGAGGTCAAAAAACACATTCAGGGAATTTGCAGAAAAGAGCCTCTCAAAAAACTCTTACCTAAGAAAGCTAAAAGACCAACATCATGTAACAAGTGTCATTGGAGAAAAGAGGAACTGAATCAAAATTAGCCAGTGCAGGACCAAGAGAGTGTGGAGAAATCCACCACTTCAAGTGATGACATGGGCAACAAGTAACTTCAGAGCAATGCTAGAGACTTCAGAACACTTTGAAAAGTCTCTGCAGTCTGACCATTATTGATGTTGAGTTGCTAAGTCAAGTCCAACTCCTTGCAAACCCATGGACTACAGCACTCCAGGCTTCCCTATACTTCACCATCTCCTGGAGCTTGCTCAAACTCATGTCTGTTCTGTTGGTGATGACATCCAACCATCTCATCCTCTGTCATCCTCTTCTTATCTTGCTTTCAATCTTTCCCAGCATCAGGTTCTTTTCCAATGAGTCAGTCTTTGCATCAGGTGGCCAAAGTATTGGAGCTTCAGCATCAGTCCTTCCAAAGAATATTCAGGGTTGATTTCCTTTAGGACTGACTGGTTTGATCTCCTTGCAGTCCAAGGGACTCTCAAGAGTCTTCTCCAGCACCACAATACAAAAGCATCAATTTTTTGGCTCTCAGCCATCTTTATGGTCCAGTCCACACATCCATACATGACTACTGGAAAAACTATGGCTTCAACTATATGGACCTTTGTCAGCAAAGTGATCATCTCTGTTTTTAATGTGTTGTCTAGGTTTGTCATAGCTTTCCTTTCAAGGAACAAGTGTCTTTTAATTTCATGGCTGCAGTCACTGTCCACAGTGATTTTGGAGCCAAGGAAATAAAATCTGTCACTGTTTCCACTTTTTCCCCATCTGTTTGCCATGAAGTGATGGGAATGGATATCATGATCTTAGCTTTTTGAATATTGAGTTTTAAGCCAGCTTTTTCAGTCTCCTCTTTCACCCTCATCAAAGGCTCTTTAGTTCCTCTTCACTTTCTGCCATTAGAGTGGTATCATCTGCATATCTGAGGTTATTGATATTTCTCCCAGCAATCTTGATTCCAGCTTGTGATTCATCCAGCCCAGCATTTCACATGATGTACTCTGCATATAAATTAAATAAACAGGGTGATGATGTACAGCCTTGTCATATTTTTTTTTTCCCTGTTTGGAACCAGTACGTTGTTCCATGTCTGGATCTAACTGTTGCTTCTCGTCCTCCATACAGGTTTCTCAGGAGACAGGTAAGGCAGCCTGGTATTCCCATATCCTTAAATATTTTCCACAGTTTGTTATTATCCACACAGTCCAAGACTTTGGCATAGTCAATGAAGCAGAAATAGATTTTTTTTTTCTGGAATTTCCTTGCTTTCTCTATGATCCAATGAATATTGGCAATTTGATCTCTGGTTCCTCTGCCTTTTCTAAATCCAGCTTGTACATCTGGAAGTTCTTGGTTCACGTACTGTTGAAACTTAGCTTGAAGGATTTTGAGCATTACCTTGCTAGCATGTGAAATGAGCACAATTGTGTGGTAGTCTGAACAATCTTTTGCATTGTTCTTTTTTGGGATTGGAAAGAAAACTGATGTTTTCCAGTTCTGTGGCCATTGCTGAGCTTTCGAAATTTGTTGGCACATTGAGTGCAGCACTTTACAGCATCATCTTTTAGGATCTGAAGTAGTTCAGCTGGAGTTCCATCACCTCCACTAGCTTTGTTCATAGTAATGCTTCCTAAGACCCACTTGACTTCACACTCCAGGATGTCTGGCTCTAGGTGAGTGACCACACCATTGTGGTTATCCAGGTCATTAAGACCTTTTTTGTATAGTTCTTCTGTGTATTCTTGCCACCTCTTCTTAATCTTTTCTGCTTCTGTTAGGTCCTTACCATTTCTGTCCTTTATTGTGCCCATCTTTGCATGAAATGTCCCCTTGGTATCTCTAATTTTCTTGAAGAGATCTCTAGTCTTTCCCATTCTATGATTTTCCTCTATTTCTTTGCACTGTTCACTTAAGAAGGCTTTCTTATCTCTCCTTGCTATTTCCTGGAACACTACATTCAGATGCGTATATCTTTTCCTTTTTCCTTTGACTTTTCTTTCTCTTCTTTTCTCAATTACTTATAAAGTCTCCTCAGACAACCACTTTGCCTTTTTTTATTTCTTTTCCTGGGGATGGTTTTGGTCACCATCTTCTATACAATGTTATGAACCTTTGTCCATAGTTCTTCAGGCATTCTGTCTATCAGATATAATCTCTTGAATTCATTCATCACCTCCACTGTATATTCATAAGGAATTTTATTGAGGTCATACGTTAATGGTCTTTTTTTTTTTTTTTTGGTGTTAGCTCTAGAAGGTCTTGTAGGTTTTCATAGAACTCATTCAGCTTCAGATTCTTCAGAATTAGTGGTTGGGTCATAAACGTGGATTACTGTGATATCAAATGGTTTGCCTTGGAAACAAACAGAGATCATTCTATCATTTTTGAGATTGCACCCAAGTACTGCATTTTGGACTCTTTTGTTGACTATGAGGACTACTCCATTTCTTCTAAGGGATTCTTGCCCACAGTAGTAGATATAATGGTCACCTGAATTAAATTCAAACCCATTCCAGTCCATTTTAGTTCACTGATTCCTAAAATGTCAATGTTCACTCTTGCCATCTCCTGTTTGACCACTTCCAATTTACCTTGATTCATGGACCTAACATTCCAAGTTCCTATGCAATATTGTTCTTTATAGCATCAGACTTTACTTTTATCACCAGTCACATCCACAACTGGGTGTTGTTTTTGCTTTGGCTCCATCTCTTCATTCTTTCTGGAGTTATTTCTCCAGTCTTCTCCAGTAGCATATTGGGCACCTACTGACCTGGGGAGTTCATCTTTCAGTGTCATATCTTTTGACTTTTTCATTGCTGTTCATGGGGTTCTCAAGGCAAGAATACTGAAGTGGTTTGCCATTCCCTTTTCCAGTTGACCACATTTGGTCAGAACTCTCTATTACGACTTGTCCACTTGGGTGGCCCTACACAGCATGGCTCATAGTTTCATTGAGTTAGACAAGGCTGTGGTCCATGTGATCAGTTTGGTTAGTTTTCTGTGATTGTGGTTTTCATTCTGTCTGCCCTCTGATGGAAATAAGGATAAGAGGCTTATGGAAGCTTCCTGATGGGAGAGACTGACTGGGGGAAACTGGGTCTTGTTCTGATGGGCGGAGCCATGCTCAGTAAATCTTGAATCCAATTTTCTGTTGATGGGCGGGGCTGTGTTCCCTCCCTGTTGTTTGCCTGAGGCCAAACTATGGTAGGGGTAATGACTGTAATTACTTCAAAAGGACTTGTGTACACACTGCTGTATTCAGTGCCCATGACCCGGTAGCAGGCCACTGTTGACCCATATCTCCACCGGAGATTCCTGGACACTCACAGGCAAGTCTGGCTCAGTCTCTTGTGGGGACACTGCTCCTTTCTCCTGGCTCCTGGTGTGCACAAGGTTTTGTTTGTGCCCTCCAAGAGTCTGTTTCCCCAGTCCTGTGGAAGTTCTGTAATCAAATCCCACTGGCCTCCAAAGTCAAATTCTCTGGGGGTTCTCAGTCCCTTTGCCAGATCCCCAGGTTGGGAAATCTGTTGTGGGTCCTAGAACTTTCTTAACAGTGCAAGAATTTCTTTGGTATAATTGTTCTGCAATTTGTGGGTCATCTGCTTGGCGGCTCTATGGTGGGGCTAATGGCAACTTCCTCCAAGAGTGCTTATGTCACATATTCTGTGTGACCCAGGTCTGCTGCAGCCAGAGCCCCTGTCCCCACAGCAGGCCACTGCTGACCTGTGCCTCCACAGGAGACACTCAAACACTCAAAGGCAGGTCTGGCTCAGTCTCTGTGGGGTCTCTGGGTCCTGGTGCACACAAGGTTTTGTTTGAGCCCTCTGAGCATCTCTGGCAGGTATGGGGTTTGATTCTAAACATGATTTTGCCCCTCCTACCATCCTTTGCCCTTGGACATAGGGTATCTTTTTTTTTCCTTTGGGATCCAACATTCTCCTGTTGATGGTTGTTCAGCAGCAAGTTGCAATTTTGGAGAAGATTTCTACTGTGCCATCTTGTGCGTAGCTCACCTGAAGTAACAGGCAAGTTTGGCCTTGTGCAGTACAAAATGAAGCAGGGCAAAGGCTAACAGAGTTTTGCCAAGAGAACACATTGGTCATAGCAAACACCGTCTTCTGACAACACAAAGGATGACTCTACACATGGACATCACCAGATGGTCAATACTGAAATCAGACTGATTACATTCTTTGCAGCCGAAGATGGAGAAGCTCTATACAGTCAGCAAAACAAGACCAGGAGCTGACTGTGGCTCAGATCATGAACTCCTTATTGCAAAATTCAGACTTAAACTGAAGAAAGTAGGGAAAACCACTAGACCATTCAGGTATGACCTAAATCAAATACCTTATGATTATACAGTAGAAGTGACAAACAGATTCAAGGGATTAGATCTGATAGAGTGCCTGAAGAACTATGGATGGAGGTTTGTAACATTGTACAGGAGGCAGTGATCAAGACCATCCCCAAGAAAAAGAAATGCAAAAAGGCAAAATGGTTGTCTGACAAGGCCTTACAAATAGCTGTGAAAAGAAGAGAAGCAAAAGGCAAAGGAGAAAAGGAAAGATACACCCATCTGAATGCAGAGTTCCAAAAAATAGCAAGGAGAGATAAGAAAGCCTTCTTAAGTGAACAATGCAAAGAAATAGAGAAAAACAATAGAATGGGAAAGACTAGAGATCTCTTCAAGAAAATTAGAAATACCAAGGGAATATTTCATGCAAAGATGGGCACAATAAAGGACAGAAACAGTATGGGCCTAACAAAAAGCAGAGATATTAAAAAGAGGTAGCAAGAGTACACAGAAGAATTATACAAAAAAGATCTTAATGTCCTAGATAGCCATGATGGTGTGATTACTCACCTAGAGCCAGACATCCTGGAATGTGAAGTCAAGTAGACCTTAGGAAGCATCACTACAAACAAAGCTAGTGGAGGTGATGGAATTCCAGTTGAGCTATTTCAAATCCTAAAAGATGATGCTGTGAAAGTGCTGCACTCAATATGTCATCTAATTTGGAAAGCTTAGCAGTTGGCCCAGGACTAGAAAATGTCAGTTTTCATTCCAATCCCAAAGAAAGGCAATGCCAAAGAATGTTTAAACTACCACACAATTGCACTCATCTCACACGCTAGCAAAATAATGCTCAAAATTTTCCAAGTGAGGCTCCAACAGTACATGAACTGAGAACTTCCAAATGTTCAAGCTGGATTTAGAAAAGGCAGATGAACCAGAGATCAAATTGCCAACATCTGTTGGATCATAGAAAAAGCAAGAAAATTCCAGAAAAAATATATACTTTTGCATTATTTACTATGCCAAAGCCTTTGACTGTGTGGATCACAACAAACTGTGGAATATTCTTAAAGAGATGGAAATACCAGACCACCTTATCTGCCTCCTGAGAAATCTGTATGCAGGTCAAGAAGCAACAGTTAGAACCAGACATGAAACAACAGACTGGTTCCAAATTGGGAAAGGAGTATATTAAGGCTGTATATTGTCACCCTGCTTATTTAACTTATATGCAGAATTCATCTTGTGAAATGCCAACCTGGATGAAGCACAAGCTGGAATCAAGATTTCTGCGAGAAATATCAACAACCTCTGATGTGCAGATGACACCACCCTTATGGCAGAAACCGAAGAGGAACTAAAGAGCCTCTTGATGAACGTGAAAGAGGAAAGTGAAAAAGCTAGCTTAAAACTCAACATTTAGAAAACAAAGATCATGGCATGCAGTCCCATCAGTTCATGGCAAATAGATGGGGAAACAATGGAAACAGTGACAGACTTTATTTTCTTGGGTTCCAAAATCATTGCAGATGGTGACTGCAGCCATGAAATTAAAAGATGCTTGCTCCTTGGAAGAAAAGCTATGACCAACCTAGACAGCATATTAAAAAGCAGAGACATCACTTTGCCAACAAAGGTCCATCTAGTCAAAGCTATGGTTTTTCTAGTAGTCATGTATGGATGTGAGAGTTGGACTATAAAGAAGGCTGAGTGCTGAAGAATTGATGCTTTTGAACTGTGGTGTTGAGAAGACTCTTGAGAGTCCCTTGGACTGCAAGGAGATCCAACCAGTCAATCCTAAAGGAAATCAATCCTGAATATTCATTGGAAGGACTGATGCTGAAGCTGAAGCTCCAATACTTTGGCCAACTGATGCAAAGAACTGACTCACTGGAAAAGACCCTGAAGCTGGGAAAGATTGAAGGCAGGAGGAGAAGGGGATGACAGAGGATGAGTTGGTTGGATAGCATCACTGACTCAACTGACATGAGTTTGAGTAAACTCTGGGAGTTGGTGATGGATAGGGAAGCCTGGCACGCTGCAGTCCATGGGGTTGCAGATAGGACACAACCGACCAACTGAACTAAACTGAACTGATTGGCCTAGTGGTTTTCCCTGCTTTTTTCAATTTTATCCTGAATTTTGCAATAAGATGCTCATGGTCTGAGCCACAGTCAGCTAGGTCTTGTTTTTTCTGATTGTATAGAACTTATTAATCTTTGGCTGCTAAGAGTATAATCAATCTGATTTCACTATTGACCATCTGGTGATGTCCATGTGTAGAGTTGTCTCTTGTGTTGTTGAAAGAAGATGTTTGCTAAGACCAGTGCATTCTCTTAAGCAAATTCTATTAATATTTTCCCTGTTCCATTTTGTACTCCAAGGCCAAACTTCCCTGTTATCTCTTGACTTCCTACTTTTGCATTCCAATCCCCTATGATGAAAAGGACATTTTTTTTTTTTTTTTTTTTTTTGGTGTTAGTTCTAGAAGGTCTTGTAGGTCTTCATAGAACCATTCAACTTCAGCTTCTTTGGCATCAGTGGTTGGGGCATAAATTTGGTTGATTTGCTTCAGAAATGAACTGAGATCATTCTGTCATTTTAAAGATTGTACCCAAGTACTTCATTTCAGGCTCTTTTGTTGACTTCAAGGGCTACTCCATTTCCTCTAAAGGATTCTTGCCCACAGTAGTAGATATAATGGTCATCTGGGTTAAATTCGCCCATTCCAGTCCATTTTAGTTCACTGATTACTAAAATGTTAATGTTCACTATTGCCATCTTCTGCTTTTCCACATCCAGTTTACCTTGATTCATGGGCTTAATAGTCCAGGTCCCCATGAAATATTCTTTGTGGCATCATTTCCCATGAAATGTTCTCTGTAGCATCAGACCCCTGAGAACAGGTTAAATCTTACAGCTACATTGTATACCAATAGTGATGATTAAAATTAAATCTATAAGTTATGAAAAGATGTGTATATCTTCATGAGTTCTCTGAATGTGGGGAGTAGGCATGTGGCAGATGTATGAGGATGAAAGAAGGTGGAGTTCTGCAGGGTTGTGGGTCAGAGAAAAAGGCCCACAGTCGGGCAGACATGAAGGATAAGGACTGGGTGGGTATGAGCACTGAAAGCAAGCAACAGCAAAGAAAGATAATAATTTACCACATGGACAAGGAGGAAAAGGGCTTGGTGTTTCTGCTAGTGTGGATTTTGAGGGTGCAGAACATTATGTCAAAGTGTAAATTATAAGAACCGCCTGGTGGCTCAGCAGTAAAGAGCCCACCTGCCAATATAGGAAACATGGGTTTGATCCCTGGGTGGGGAAGATGCCCTGGAGAAGGGAATGGCTACTCACTTCAGTATTCTTGCTTGGGAAATCCCATGGACAGAGGAGCCCGGCAGGCTATAGCCCATGGGGTTGCAGAGTCAGACATGACTTAGCGACTGAATAATGGCAATACAGAGTGATGCGTGTGGGTGACGGCATTCTCCCTCCCATACCAAAAGGCCAATCACCTCTAGGCCATTTACTTCATACTTGTGTTTATCATGTCACACCCTAAATTGTAAGCAACTGTAGGTCCTCAGAATGACCAAAAATCTCACAATATTAAAAGTCAATGATGGCACTCCCCCACCACTAAAATAACGGTATTTGGACACCCAAACCCAACACCAATTAGGCTAATTTCTTGCTAAGAAACTTGTGGTGGCATAGTGGCTCCCAAAGGCGAAGCAATGGCAGTTATTCAGTCCTGGTGCAGGCATTAAGTTGCAGAGAAAATTTTAAATTAAACTTTTAATTTTGAGATAATCATGGACTCACATGCAGTTGTAAAAAATAAAGAGATCCCATGTACCTTTTAGCCAACTCTAATGATTATATATTGTATAACTGTACTACTATAATATCATAACTGGGATATTGGCATGGACACATTTGAGATGCAGAGCATCTCTGTAATTTCAGTAGTTCCTCATGTGGCCCATTTATGGAAACATCCACTTCCCTCATACTTCCACTCCCACCTTAATCCCTGGTAACTATTCATGTGTTCTCCATTTCTATGTTGTTGTGTTTTGCTTTCTTGATTTTCTTTACTGTTTTCTTGTTTAAAATCTATTGATTTTTCCTCTAATTTGTATTATTTCTTCTCTTCAAGTTGTTTTAAGTTTAATTTGTTCTTCTTTAATTTTCTAGGGTGGAAATTTAGGTTATTAATTTTAAATTTCTTTTCTAATATAAGCATTTATGCAACTAATTTCCCTCAAGAATCACTTTAGCTGAATCTTACAAATTTTGAATGTGTATTTAAATTTTCATTCAGTGTAATGCATTTTAAAATTTCTCTTGAGACTCCCACTTTGGCTCATGGATTATCTGAAGTATACTTTTTTAAAATTTTCAGTATGTAGATGTCTTCTGAATATCTTTTGATTTGAGTTTAGTTAAATTGTTGTCTGAGAACTTTCTCCTGGCTTTCTTTCTATCACTGACCAGTCCCTCTCTTTTCTCCATCCAACCATTAAGTATAGATGCTCTTCAAGATTGTGTTCCAGGAGGCTGTAGAGAAAAGGGACAATGTTGGTGATGTCCTACACTGTTGGTGATGATGTAAACAGGTGCACCACTATGAAGAACAGTAGGGAGGTTCCTACTGTTCCACACCCTATGGACTGTGGCCTGCCAGGTTCCTCTGATCATGAGATTCTCCAGGCAAGAATACTGAAGTGGGTTGCCATACACTCCTCCAGAGTATCTTCCAGACCCAGGGATCGAGCCTGCATCTCCTGGGGCCCCTGCACTATACGCAGTCTTTACTGCTGAACCACTGGGAAAGCCATATGATCCAGTAATCCCACTCCTGGGCATATATCCAGAGAAAAACATGGTCCAAAAGGATACATGCACCCCAATGTTCATTGCAGCATTGTTTACAATAGCCAAGACATGGAAGCAACCTAAATGTCCATCAACAGATGGATGGATAAAAGAGACATGGTATATATATACATACCATGGAATATTACTCAGCCATTAAAAGGAATGAAATAATGCCATTTGCAGCAACATGGATGGCCCTGGAGATTATTTTAGTAGTGAACCAAGTCAGACAGAGAAAGACAAATATCATATGATATTCACTATATGTTGAATTTAAAATAGTGGTACAAATGAAATTCTTTACAAAACAGAAGCAGACTCATGGGCTTAGAGAACAAACTTATGGTTACCAGGGTGGTGGGGAAGGATAGATTGGGAGTTTGGGATTGACATGTACACACTGCTATATATAAAATAGATAACCAACAAGGACCTATTGTATAGCACAGGGAACTCTGCTCAATATTCTGTAATAACCTAAATGGGAAAAGAATTTGAAAAAGAATAGATACATATATATGTATAACTGAATCACTTTGCTGTACACCAGACATTAGCACAATTGCTAATCAACTCTATTCCAATATAAATAATATAAAATAAAAAATTTTAAATGGCAAATAAAGATACTATAAATGAGAATAAGAGTAATTCTAACTTGGCTAGGAAATACACATTTTAATCCCCCCTACTGATGTTATTTGAAGTTGTAACTAACTGCTCTATAAACAAATTCTGAATAAAATCTTTTTTAAGCAACTTTATAAAATATTGTCACTCTAAACTATTAGCCATTCTATATAATTTTTAATTTAATCATCAGTATATATAAATTAGGTTTGGTAAAAGTGAAACAAAAATTAAATTCACTATCATACAAGATATTTCCTTTACAAATTCTAAGAAAGTAGTTGTATAAAGGCCTCCAGAACTCTACACTACTAATTTGCAAAAGAAATCCTTTTTCATTTTAGCTAATACCACTCTCATAAGAAAATGTACAAATGTTCAAAATTAAACAATAGAATCATTTCAAATCTGAGCCTGAAAAAATATAGCCTTACAAAGTCTACAAGAGAATAATTAAACTTTTCTTTCTACTTTTCAGTTTTGCTTTGTTTGTTGTTTTTATAGTATGTTTATAGATACTGTGTGCTAAAAATAACTTAACCACAACTTACTGGAACTAAGGATTAATAAACAGTATCATAAGTTTAAGAAAAAGACTGTGCTCCAGGTCTTCCCAACCTCTTATCTCTGTCACTATACACTTCCTGTCTAGTATCCATTCCTGATCTCCCTCTCAACCTCTCCTCTGAACTTCAGAGGTAAGTATATTAGTGTCTCCCAGGACCCTCCACCTAGAGTCCCAACAGGCAACTAAATTTCAACAAGTCCCCAGACATTTTCATCACCTATGGAAAGAATATCATGATTAAACCAGCAGTCATCAGACTGGAAATCAGAGCTCAACACTCTTGCTGATTATACTCCTAAATGACTCTTTCTGATTCCATCATCTCTTCTTTATACTCACTGCCACAGTTTGGTGTAGGCCCTTAATTTTGGTATAGGCTGGCCCATTTGGCTTCAGATCCACTCTTCATCCTTCTCCTGCTCCACTCTGTTTTTCAGAATGAATTTTCTTGGCTATTGTGCTTCATGGAGGGAGACTGGTGGCTGACAGAAAGTGAGAAGGAGGATGAGAAAGGGTGTTCTTGAGCTGCATCTATTTCCTCTGTGTCTCCATCTCCTACCGTCAAACCCTCTGTGATTCCAGTTTCCACCAATTGACCCTGCTTCAGGACTCTGCAGACCCTGGCTCCATTCTCTATCCCTGTAGCCTAGAAGTGGTAGCAGCTTGCTGCTGTTGCTTATTTCTGGGTTGTTTCATCTTATACATTTTTCTTTCTCAATCATTCCAGTTCCTATATAACCAGTTACCTGCATTGCCTTTCTCCTCTCATAAAAAAATTACTGTGATTTCTGTTTTCGTGGTTGGAGCCTGACTGATACAGCCTTTACTACTTCTAACATAGCTTCTAACCTCAGATATGCAGATGACACCACGCTTATGGCAGAAAGTGAAGAGGAACTAAAGAGCCTCTTGATGAAAGTGAAAGAGGAGAGTGAAAAAGCTGGCTTAAATCTCAACATTCAGAAAACTAAGATCATGGCATCCGGTCCCATCACTTCACAGCAGATAGATGGGGAAACAATGGAAATTGTGAGAGACTTTATTTTCTTGGGCTCCAAAATCATCAGAGGTGATTACTGCAGCCATGAAATTAAAGGACGCTTGCTCCTTGGAAGAAAAGCTATGACCAACCTAGACAGCATATTAAAAAGCAGAGACATTACTTTGCTGACAAAGGTCCATCTAGTCAAAGCTATGGTTTTTCCAGTAGTCATGTATAGATGTGAGAGTTGGACCATAAAGAAAGCTGAGCACAGAAGAATTGATGCTTTTGAATTGTGGTGTTGGAGAAGACTCTTGAGAGTCCCTTGGACTGCAAGGAGATCCAACCAGTCTATCCTAAAGGAAATCAGTCCTGAATATTCATTGGAAGGACTGATGTTGAAGCTGAAGCTCCAATACTTTGGCCACCTGATGCGAAGAACTGACTCACTGGAAAAGACCCTGATGCTGAGAAAGATTGAAGGCAGGAAGAGAAGGGATGACAGAGGATGAGATGGTTGGATGGCATCACTGACTTGATGGACATGAGTTTGAGCAAGCTCCGGGAGTTGGTGATGGACAGGGAAGCCTGGCATGCTGCAGTCCATGGGGTCTCAAAGAGCTGGACACGACTGAGTGACTGAAATGAACTGACTGAACCTAGCTTACTGTAACCAATTTTCAGTAAATTTTCCTGATTCTAGCTTTCTTCCTCTCTAGTTTACTCTGAATATTGAAGCCAAAATAATGTGTCTTAAACAGACTTTGCCTAAAAGCTTCAGTAGTTCCCCACTGCCTGCAGGAAAGAGTCCTATTTTATTTTATTTTATTTTTATTTATTTATTTTTTTTTAACAGTCCTATTTTAGATTGCAGTTTGACAGTGGGATAGATGGAAGAGATGACTGCTGTCATTGTTGGATTACAAGATGGAGACCAGGGCAGCAAGTTAAAGTGCAAAGTGAAAGTGAAAGTCGCTCAGTCATGTCCAACTCTTTGCAACCCCATGGACTGTAGCCTGCCAGGCTCCTCTGTCCATGGAATTCTCCAGGCAAGAATACTGGAGTGGGTTGCCATGCCCTTCTCCAGGGGATCTTCCTGACCTAGGGATCGAACCCAGGTCTCCCACATTACAGGCAGATTCTTTACTGTTTGAGATAGGTGGTGCAGCAGTGAAGAATTTGCCTGCCAACTCAGGAGACACTGGTTCAATCCTGGGTCAGGAAGGTCCTCTGGAGTAGGAAATGGCAACCTGCTCCAGTATTCTTGCCTGGAGAATTCCATGGACAGAAGAGTCTGGTGGGCTACAGTCCATGGGGTTGCAAAGAGTCAAACACAACTGAGCACACACACACACACACACCAACTCCAAAACAACATGGCTCCTTGCCTTCTACAGAAACCAAATGGTGGACATGTTGACAGGAATGATGTTAATCTAGCTCTAACTTGGGTTTGTCAAGCATAGCAATTTAAAAGCACCTCTTAACCGTTGGCTCAGTTTCACATGAGCTCCTCACAGAAAGGAAAGGGAGATCTCAGAAACAGCCTTGGTGAGTAATAAAGGCTTCAAGATCTCCCAATAAATATAGATCAACTGACTGGAATCCCATGATTCATCCACTTGCTATATTCTCAAAAGATTCCTGTCCCAACAACATATTACCAATAGTAAACATCACTCAGTCATGTCTGACTCTTTGCTACTCCATGGACTACAGCCCACCAGGCTCCTCTGTCCATGGGATTCTCCAGGCAAGAATACTGGAGTGGGTAGCTGTTCCCTTCTCCAGGGGATCTTCCCAACCCAGGGATCGAACCCAGGTCTCCCTCATTGCAGGCAGATTCTTTACTGTCTGAGCCACCAGGGAAGCCATGTACCTATAAATTTAGCTTGAGAGCTTCTTCTCTTTTTATAATTCCTCTTGTTCAAAGATGGAATTAGGAAAATTTTCAACAGCCCTTGGAATACAGTAAGATTTTTGAAAGATGAATGTGTCAAGGCTAAGTGAAGTGAAATTTGCTCAGTCGTGTCTGACTCTTTGTGACCCCATGGACTATACAGTCCGTGGAATTCTTTAGGCCAGAATACTGGAGTGGGTAGCCTTTCCCTTCTCCAAGGGATCTTCCCAACCCAGGGATCAAACCCATGTCTCCCACTTTGCAGGTGGATTCTTTACCAGCTGAGCCACAAGGGAAACCCAGGGTGGGGCAAAGCAGGAGTTAAATGCTCGGGTTTGTGTCTTGCCTCTCCTCCTCATTTTCTCACAAGGGAAAGGGAAAATGTATCAAGGCAAAGGGAAATATATAAATTAATAAAAAATTATGGATCCAGGAGTGAGTTTGTACATAAAATACATGTCATGGGATCCTGAACTTTCAATTAAGCTTAAGACATTTTTAGCATCCAGAACTAAGAGAAAAAATCCTCCATTATATGATCATCAGGATTCAAAACCCTGGTTTTTTTCCTATGAGTTTGGCTTATAAAGCCTACTTATTTCCAATGATACGAGAAAGGAATTGCTGGTGATATCCAATGCCCAAGTTCCCATAACATCCAGCCAGAAAATGTGAAATCAAAAACATGGCCAACAAATCTGTGAGTCAGAGTTGTGTTTGTATACGTTTAAATTACCTGCAGATTCCGAAGTGCCATTGATACTGCAATGAGTATTCTAGGATTAGTAACCCATACCTACTGTGTAGGCTTTTGTAATAGTCAGGGGAGAAACAATGAGAACCCAGAATAAGATAGTAGCAGGGGGATGAGAAGTGAGGGACCGACTTGAGAAATGTTCAGTTCAGGTCAGTTCAGTAGTCCAGTCCAACTCTTTGTGACCTCATGAACCGCAGCACGCCAGGCCTCCCTGTCCATCACCAACACCCGGAGTCCACCCAAACCCATGTCCATTGAGTCAGTGATGCCATCCAACCATCTCATCCTCTGTCGTCCCCTTCTCCTTCTGCCATCAAGCTTTCCCAGCATCAGGGTCTTTTCAAATATGTCAGCTCTTTGCATCAGGTGGCCAAAGTGTTGGAGTTTCAGCTTCAACCTCAGTCCTTCCAATGAACACCCAGGACTGAGCTCCTTTAGGATGGACTGGTTGGATTCCTTGCAGTCCAAGGGACTCTCAAGAGTCTTCTCCAACACCACAGTTCAAAAGCATCAATTCTTCGGCGCTCAGCTTTCTTTATGGTCCAACTCTCACATCCATACATGACCACTGGAAAAACAACAGCTTTGACTAGACAGACCTTTGTTGACAAAGTAATGTTTCTGCTTTTTAATATGCTGTCTAGGTTGGTCATAACTTTCCTTCCAAGGAGTAAGCCTCTTTTAATTTCATGGCTGCAATCACCATCTGCAGTGATTTTGAAGCCCAGAAAATAAACTCAGCCACTGTTTCCACTGTTTCCCCATCTATTTGCCATGAAGTGATGGGACCGGATGCCATGATCTTAGTTTTCTGAATGTTGAGCTTTAAGCCAACATTTTCACTCTCCTCTTTCATTTTCATCAAGAGGCTCTTTAGTTCTTCTTCACTTTCTGCCATAAGAGTGGTGTCATCTGCATATCTGAGGTTATTGATATTTCTCCCAGCAATCTTGATTCCAGCTTGTGCTTCCTCCAGCCCAGCGTTTCTCATGATGTACTCTGCATATAAGTTAAATAAGCAGGGTGACAATATACAGCCTTGACGTACTCCTTTTCCTATTTGGAACCAGTCTGTTGTTCCATGTCCAGTTCTAACTGTTGCTTCCTGACCTGCATACAGGTATCTCAAGAGGCAGGTCAGGTGGTCTGGTATTCCCATCTCTTTCAGAATTTTCCACAGTTTATTGTGATTCACACAGTCAAAAGCTTTGGCACAGTCAATAAAGCAGAAATAGATGTTTTTTCTGGAACTCTCTTGCTTTTTTGATGATCCAGTGAATGTTGGCAATTTGATCTCTGGTTCCTCTGCCTTTTCTAAAACCAGCTTGAACATCTGGAAGTTCACGGTTCACATACTGCTGAAGCCTGGCTTGGAGAATTTTGAGTATTACTTTACTAGCGTGTGAGATGAGTGCAATTGTGCGGTAGTTTGAGCATTCTTTGGCATTGCCTTTCTTTGGGATTGAAATGAAAACTGACCTTTTCCAGCCCTGCGGCCACTGCTGACTTTTCCAAATTTGCTGACATATTGACTGCAGCACTTTCACAGAATCATCTTTAGGATTTGAAATAGCTCAACTGGAATTCCTTCACCTCCACTAGCTTTGTTCATAGTGATGCTTCCCAAGGCCCACTTGACTTCACATTCCAGGATGTCTGGCTGTAGGTGAGTGGAGCAGTGGTAGCGATGGCACAGGAGCGGCCGAGAGGAGCTACCCCACGTCCAAGGTCGGGAGCGGAAGCTCTGCTTTGCTGGAGCAGCGTGAAGAGATACCCCACGTCCAAGGTAAGAGAAACCCAAGTAAGATGGTAGGTGCTGAGAGAGGGCATCAGAGGGCAGACAGACTGAAACCACAATCACAGACAACTAGCCAATCTGATCACATGGACCACAGCCTTGTCTAACTCAATGAAACTAAGCCATGCCATGTGGGGCCACCCAAGATGGATGGGTCATGGTGGAGAGGTCTGACAGAATGTGGCCCACTGGAGAAGGAAATGGCAAACCACTTCAGTATTCTTGCCTTGAGAACCCCATGAACAGTATGAACAGTATGAGAAATGTTAATCAAAGGGAAATGGGCATGTTGTAGTGACTAGTTGGATACCTCCTAAATTTACGGCATCGGTGACTCTGAGTTTATGGAGTCCGGTCAGAGATGTCAGGCAGGGAGTTTGTTACATGAATTGGGAGTTCAGAGAGCTAGGAGCTGCAGATAAAAGTCAGAGAGAGAAAGAACGTGTGTGTGTGTGTGTGTTTGGGGTGGGTCTTGAGCTTAAAGGTGGTACTCGGTACCATAGTAGTGGAGAAGATTGTCCAAGCAAAAAGGCATTGACTTGAGGAAGAAACCCTGGGGTGTCCAACATTTGATGGATGATTAAGTAAGTGGAGCCCCCAAAGAGAATGAGAAGAGTAGTAATGTGTCTAAGGAGTACAGTGTTTTAAGGGGGGAGCAGTCAGCATGTTCAGTGGTATCAAGAGGTCAAGTAAAAAGAGGTCAAGTAGAAAGAGGTGGGATTTAGACACCTGGAAGTTACTTATAACCTTAACAAGAGCAGTTTATGTGGAGTGGTGGGCAGAGGCCAGAGGAGAGTAGATTGTAAATGGGAAGTGGGTAAGTGGTAGAGACAATTAGAGCACAAATATTGCTTTCCAGGAATTTGGCTGTGGAGGGGATGGGGGAAAGAGATCATGGTGGCTGGAAGATAAAGAGTCAAGAGAGGATTTTTAAATTTAGATTACAGAAATTTAAATGTGTTTTCTGTTTGTTTGGCAAGTTTGGAGAAAAAAAAGATTTTAGAGAAAAGAATCATGAAGAAGCAGAAAAGAGAGGGAAAGATTGAAGAGGTGACAGAAGAGGGAGAACTGAGGACTTAGAAGTGTGAACTTGGGAGAAGAGCTTACCTTCAAACAGAAGGAGTCATCTCTAAGGCTATAGTAAAGTGGTCAGAGAAGCAAAGGCAAGGAGGAAGAACTAGGAAGCTGAGAGATATAATTTCTCAGTTCTATCAGGGGAGTAAGAGCAAGGTTGCTTTTTACAGGCAAGAAGGATGAAAACTCATTAGGAAGCTTGAAGATAAAAATATAGAAAAGGTTTAGAATAGTGACTAGTAAATGTAAATATTCAAAGAGTTTTTCTGGCCAGTTTCAAAGCAGGCATACTAGGCCTTTTTGAAACTGCCTCTCACTTACAATGTAATGGTTGAACCTTAGCTGTTGGATGAAAAATGGTGGCAAATCTCATTATAGCCATGAAAAAAAGATTGCTTGGCAGCACTGATTGCTCAATTGAGCAAAGACTCAGATTTAAATGAGGCTAATATGGTTTTCTGCTCTTCTTCCAGCTGGACTCAGAGCTGCATCTAGAAACAAAGGTGAACTGTGGATGATCAGTTCATCCAGTGTTGGGATTTTGTTGGGTGGGTGCAAGGAAAAGAGACAAATGTGAAGGAGCCAATACAGGGGACAGAGCAGTCCCACCGATCCGCCAGGTATGGTGGCTTGACTTTGGAGGCAAGGAAAAGAGGCTTGGAGGAGACTGCTGGAGAGAGAGTAAAGGGTGCACCCAAGGGCTGGATCCCTGGCTGAGGTGAAGAAGCTACATCAGGAGTAAAAGTAAGAAAGAATTCAAAGGACTGGGGCACATGGTCAAGGGTTGTGATCTGAGGGCTGTTAGTGGAAGGGGTTCAGTATCTGAGCTTTCCATATCTCTGCCCATTGGTATTGACTGACAACTCCCTCGAGTCATGCCTTAGGTAAAAATGGAAGCATGGAGTATATGAGTGGAGTTGAAAGCTTCAACTTATTGAGGTGGGAAGGAGTGATAAACTTGGGAGCCGGGAGAATCATGGAAAAGAACATTTTCAAATGAAAAGGGCATCGGAAGTGACTAATTGGAAAGAAAACTTTTGTCTCCTGGACCAGCTGAGAGATGTATGTGTTTTGGAGCACAGTGACCTTTCCATTTCCTTAGAAAGAGATGAGACCACCATGGGGCTTTTCTTATGTGCAATGGCATTAATTGGTCTAAAATTGGCTGTTATCTAACACAAAAATAATAGCAACAAAGGAAATTGGCCAAATTAACAGAAACCTGAGGGTTCAGTGGAAATTAATTTTACTTTTAATGACCTGGAGCAAAGCTAGATCATAGCAGTCACCAGAGGTTCAAATGGAAGTTGTTGAAACCAGCTAGTTTGATGATGTAGTAACCTGGCCTGAATCACTGGCTGTGTGTGTGTGTGCTTAGTCGCTCAGTAGTGTCTGACTCTTTGCGACCCCATGGACTGTAGCCCGCCAGGCTCCTCTGTCCGTGGGGATTCTCCAGGCAAGAATACTGGAGTGGGTTGCCATGCCCTCCTCCAGGGGATCTTCCCAACCCAGGGATCGAACCCAGGTCTCCCACACTGCAGGCAGATTCTTTACCATCTGAGCCACAAAGCATCACTGGCTGGCCAGCTTCATCTAGCCGAGGACCAGCTCTGAGGCCGCCTGGCTGATCATACTGGCTACGGAACCCTACAGCCATGACACTATCTGCTTAGTTCTGCTAGGGCCAGCATGATCTGGAGGAATCCGAGGACTATTGGGAACTACAGTCAGCCAGCTGCTCTCCTAGGCTGCTCTGAATAGTCCCAGCATCCCAATTCTTTGTGAACATTTTCTGTTCTGACCTTTAGCTTGTTCCTGTGACAGACATAAGATCATTAATGTACTGGTCCCCACCTCCATCCTTCTAACAGCTCTAACAGTGATCCTCAAACTTTAGTCATCAAAATAAAGCCCTGGGTATCTTGTTAAATGCTGATTCTGATTTAGCAGATCTAAGGTGAGGCCTGAGACACTCCCAGGCATCATGATGCTTTTAGACTGGGAGCCACACTTTGAGTAGTGAGGCTCTCAGCAGGGCTTTCTCTAAGAAACCATCTCTCCCTCACCCCCTCTCCCCTTTTCAGTGAGAATTTACTGAAAATCCCCCAAGGACAAATCACTGGACTAGGCAGTAGAAGGCAAGAAGAAGATAAAGGGGATACATAATGGAACAAGACATGGTGTTTGCCTACCAGGGAACAGGCAAGGATACCACATGTAGGTATAATAGAAAGATGGACAGAGGGTTGGGGAAACACAGAGAAGGGACTAAATATGCCAGGGTTTTCAGGAAGAATTCACAGAGGAGGTGATATTAAGATGGAGCTTGAAACCTGATTTGGAGGGCATTAGGTGAAGAGATGGAGAGACATTCCCAGCAAAGAGAAAACTTTGTGCAAAGGACTAGAAATGGACAGCATGTTTGGACAATGGTGAGAAATCAGGTGTCAGCAGAGTTCTGGGGGAGCAGCAGGTTGTGAGTAAAATATAAAGTCACAAAAGCTTTTCTACCTTGCTAAGAAAATTCTCAGCAGACATCTGACCATGAAGCATGTTTCCACTTACCAGTTAGACAAAAGCTCACACAGGTATGGTGGACAGACGATACCTCAGAACAACAGTAACTTCCTATTGATTACAACTTCCAAAAATGCTCATTCCCCCTGGGCTGGACAACCCTGGCAGAAAAGGGATAGCAGTCAGAAAGGAAGAAACTGAAAAATGGCAAAGCATTTCAAGAGCTACCTTTTGTACCAAATCAATGGGCTAATTTCAAACTAATTTCATTTGTGCATTAAAGCCAGTCACTATGAAAATCCATAAACTTTAAGTAACTTAAATAAATTGATTTTCTTTAAAGACTGTACATAATCATGCCTTTAACCAATTTATATGGCTGGCTTCCATTTCCCATCATGTCCTCCCCCTCCCCCTCCCCCAGCACAGTCAGTTTTCCTCTCAATAATGAACAGGCTCAGATCTTCTAGGATTCTCTGATTTACTAGGGTATGAACAGAAGGGAAAATGAAGAAAGGAAGGAGGGAAATGAGGGAGTGGGTGAGGGAAGGCAGGAAAGAGGAAAAGAGGGAGAGATGGAAGGAGAAAGAAAGAACAGAAGGAAGAGGAAAGAAGGAGAGAACAAAGAAACCAAAAGAAAAAACATTTCAAAAAGCAAAGCACTCAGGTATCTATCACTATGTGCAAAACTAGAACTGTGTAGAACATTCTTACACTCATTTTACAGGGTATACAATAGCTAACCATTATTTTTAATTGCAAATAGAAGGGCGGCATAATCTTTTCCTTGCTTAGGGCATTTTAAGCTCATAATCAGGCCCTGTTCTGGCAAATTCCACCACCTGGAGTGTGAGTGTATGAGGTGCAGGTGTGATGATGAGCTGGCCCAAATGGCCACAGCCCTCAGTGGTATTTATCCATTGACATTCAGTTTTGCCCCCACAATAAACCTACCCACCGGGATGAAAGACTTTGTCTTTACTTACAAACAAATTTTATTGGATTTAGTTGCGTTTGGGCACACACCTTTATTTTTCTCCTGGCTGCATGGGGCTAAATAATTGACTTGATTAAGTCTTGCATTGTTGACCAATTTCTTTGAGCATAATGAAGCCATCCCACATCCACAGAAGTGAGCAGGTATGTAATGAGCTTCCAATCCGTTACCCTAAAGGGCTGTGAAGATGCCGAGTGGCACCCCTTGGATTCATTACTGGGCCCAGGTGATTCACACATGGTCGCCTGTAGAATCTGGAACTCCTGTGCTTCTTGGGGAATAGCAAGACTAACAGGAGAATGGGCAAAGAAGGAAACTTGGTGGAGCCTGACTAAAAAGTTTCCTGTCCAGCCTCACTAAAATGTCTTCTTTCATTAAGAGAGGTATCCGTTTCCAAATACTAACATGCCTGTGTGTAGTTGAGCTTTATATTGTATTGTGAAAGCCCTCTGTACTCTTGATGTTCTTGGCATATTGTCAGGTCTGTTGTAGACCATTATGATGGCTAGGATTTATTTCATGTAAAGCTGAGAGTATGGTATCAGTGGAGAAAAGAAAGCAAACTGTCAACCAGTTGAAACCAAACTGTCAAACAATTAATTTATCTTTTACAACAAAATTGCCTTACAGCCAATTAGTTACGCAGCAAAAATGCTTGCAGCAAAGATGTCTACAATAAAGATGCTTATGGAAAAAATACCAGACACATGGAAAGGTATATGTATTTTAAGTGAATTTTATTTGAATCCACCTGCCAATGTAGGAGATGCAAGAGATGGGGCTTAATCCCTGAGTTGGGAAGATTCCCTGGAGTAGGAAATGGCAACCTACTCCAGTATTCTTGCCTGGAGAATCCCATGGTCAGAGGAGCCTGGAGGGCTACAGTCCATGGGGGCCACAAAGAGTCAGACATGACTGAGCACAGTGCAATCTTATTTGAAGTGTGATGGAAAAGCAGTGGAGGCTCTAACCATGGGGAGAAAATTAGCTGGTTTAGCTATTAAAATATCTCTGGCTGCTCTGGGAGAATGCAACAGAAGGACAGGGCATGGATGTGGAGTGGCTGTCACAATAATCCAAACACAAGGTGTATTGGTCACTGATGGTGTTAAATGAATCTTTTAGATTATGCCTCTATTAAACAGTTGGTTTTCTTTAGCTTCTCTTTGATTCTCTTGCTTCACTATCCAATTTCTCCTCACCCTATTCATCACCCAGTTCTGCAAGTGAGCCAGAGCTTCTCTTTCTTGGGAAGTCTGGGCAATAGAATGTGAGAGAATCATGGAATAAGGGTGACTGAAGGAAGGAGGGAATGGATGAATGGATGGAGAGCTGTAATGGCCAATGTCATTCTTTTATAGCCCTAATGCCCAGCGGAGGTCCTTGAGGCAAATTGGGTCCTTAAGAAACAATGACTGAATGGATGAAGGAAGAAGATGGTCAGTCAGGTTATCTCCGAAATTAGCAATCATGGATCCTGTGGATTTTGTGATGAAGGGATTATAAACCTTGAATTAGAATATCTGTATCTCTCATAATGGATTGCAGAACAGGAATTTAGGAACAATCTTTAGATAAGGTAGGCTCCACTTGGAGAAAATAGCTTTGCTATTTCTAGAAAGAATTGACTGAGAACAAAGAACCTATGCTCATTGGTGATGATATGGCAAACATGATGGATTTGGGTTGGTTGTAAATAAGTTCTCAATGTCCCAAACAATTCAGCAACCTCCTTGCCAAGCTTTCTCCATCTCAGTAAGTGAACCACCTTTCATCCAGCTTCCCAAGCCAGAAGTGAGTGAGTGAGCGAAAGTCACTCAGTCGTGTCCGACTCTTTGCGACCCCGTGGACTATACAGTCCATGGAATTCTCCAGACCAGAACACTGGAGTGGGTAGCCTTTCCCTTCTCCAGGGGATCTTCCTAATCCAGGAATAAAACCCAGGTCTCCACACTGCAGGTGGATTCTTTATCAGCTGAGCGACAAGGGAGGCCCTCCCAAGCCAGAAACCTGTCAGTTATTCTAGATTCCCTTCTCTCCCTCAGTTACTGCACCTAATAAATCTCCAAGTTGCATCAATTTTACCTCTTACACATCTCTCTGATCTACTCATTTCTCACTGTGGCTACTGACACCAGCTTATTCTAGGCTGCTATTATGTCTTGCCTAGATGGAAATGGCAACCCACTCCAGTGTTCTTGCCTTGAGAATCCCAGGGATGGGGGAGCCTGGTGGGCTGCCGTCTATGGGGTCACACAGGGTCGGACACGACTGAAGTGACTTAGCAGCAGCAGCAGACATCTAAGAATGTCTTCTAATCTCTCTGCTTCCACTCTTGTACCTTTACTATCCATTCTCCACCTAGCCAAGTGATCTTTTCTTTTTTTTTAAGAATAATTCAGGTCATTTCTTTTCCGTGCTTAAAATCCTCCAATGACTAACTCTCTAGCTTCATGTCACATCTGTCTTATTTCTGCATTCTCTTCTCCTGCCATATTAGAGTTCTTTCAGATTCTTTTGCTGGAATCTGAGCCTTCACATGCTTGGTGCACTCTCTCTAATGTGCTATTACTTCTCCCCACGTATTCTACTGCTCGGGGAGTGGGTGGTGGTGGTGCTAGTATTAGAAGAGATCGCCCAAAGAAGTAAGTCATGCAGAAATTCTCTCTCTCCCCCTGCTACCAGTCACAGATCTAAACACAGCAGTTCTTCTTGGCTTGAAGTCAGGCAAGGAAAGATGGGGAGGAAAAGGAGGATCAGACCATTCAAGTCCATCTAGGTCCATCTGGTCTCTTCTCACCTAATTTTGCCTCTTTTCCTGGTTCTATAATAGGAATAGAGGGGGTCAATCTGAGCCAAAATAGTAGCCTCTCATGTAAATGGAAGTAAGAGGAAGCATTGTCTAAGATGATTTACTCCTGACCAGCTATTTCAGCCAGAGCACTGGAGAATGCCTGGGACAAAAGCAAACAGGGCAATACAAGCACAATCAATATTCTGTATGGTTTCAAAAGCCATGCTAGGGCTGCAGCCCCTTCTGATAACAGTTTAAAATAATACACGCTCCCCAAGTCTCCCTGGCAATCCAGTTGCTTTGGACACACAATGATGCAAGGAATGACACGCACAGCTAATGGTTGCTGCTTATCCTTATTGAATGAAAAGCTTCACTCATCAGGATTTGGAAAATTCTGGTCACTTTTTTTTTTAATCTCTCTGCCTGGTAATTCTATTCTTATGCCAAGAGACAGCAGCAGCCCGGCGTCCCTCCCTAACTGACTCAGAGACACTTTCTAGTCTTGGATTTTTCTACTGTCTAATTGGCTATTAACATCTGACCCCAGGCTGCTGTCTGTAGCACACCAGGAGACAAACACATCGGAAGTGCAGAGTCTATGAACTTTTTCCCTTATCGGTCCCATCCAAAAGCAAGATTGAGCTAAGAGCCCAAGGTACGTGCAGAAAGTCCTTCTCTTCTCACAAGTAATGCTCACTGACTTGTGGACTTGCCCAGGGCTAGATTAAGGAAGGAAGCTTAGGTTTTTGTGGCCTCCACCTTCCCTCTCCAATCCCATCCCCAAGATCAACAGGTGTGGCCCATGACTTGACTTTGACACTGAAAGATCACATGTAGAGGATAAATGTACACTTTCATTATCCCCTCATGATCAGAATGCATGCCCTCCTTTTTTGCCTTATCCTCAATAGTCCTCATCTGAGCAAATGGCTCTTCTCGAACTTTAATAGGAGTAAAGCCTTGGAACCGTGTAGTAACTAAATTCAAGAGCAATGTTATAAAGTCATAAGAAGAAAGCCTGAAGGCAGCAGTGGAGTGAAGGCCAGGAAGGCTGGGCTTTGGTTGGTGGGTTAGCAAACACATTAAATGTGTCATCCTTTGGTCACATGCTACACATGTGCCACACTTTGCTGGCACATTCGCACTGCTTCCCATACCAAGTTTTCAGCATATTCCCAAGGACAGATGTAAGTTAAGAAGTTTGATTTCTGGAGCTAGATCTCCAGGGAATAATATACCAGTCTTATCATTCCTTGGTTCTGTGACTTTGGGCAAGTTACTTAACTGTTCTGGGCTTCGGTTTCTTCATTATGTGTAATATCATCTTGCCCAATGGTGTTGTAAGCAGTAAATGAGAGAATGCCTGCAAAGCACTTAGAATTCCTCCTGACTCTTAGTGTGACAAACGTGTGGTTTATGACTTGTTTTTATCCTGAAAACAGATGTTGAAAAGGAACCCCTAACATGAACTGCAAGTATACTTGCTCAAGGATGTCTGGCAGACTCTAGAATCTTCTTTGTCCCCCAGCTACTGCAGCTACCCATTTGCTCTTCCCCCGAGACCTCCTCTCTAGCCAAGACCCCCAGACATCCAGGCTACTTCTAATCCCGACTCAATACTCCAGTCTCACCTTGAAACAGTGCCGCTCTTCTGTGAGGTAGAAAACAAGGAACTACATATTAAAGGATTTCAGAGATGACATCAGTTTTTACTAGGGAAAAAAAATTTCAGCCAAAGTCTTTTTATATGCTAATATGTATTGTGTTACAGGAGCTATAGGGCTTCCCTGATAGCTCAGTTGGTAAAGAATCCGCCTGCAATGCAGAGACCCCCAGTTTGATTCCTGGGTCAGGAAGATCCTCTGGAGAAGGGATAGGCTACTCACTCCAGTATTCTTGGGCTTCCTTTGTGGCTCAGCTGGTAAAGAATCTGCCTGCAATGTGGGAAACCCCAGTTCGATCCCTGGATTGGGAAGATCCCCTGGAAAAGGGAAAGGCTACTGAAAAGACCCTGATGCTGGGAAAGATTAAGGGCAGGAGGAGAAGGGGACAACAGAGGATGAGATGGTTGGATGGCATCACTGACTCAGTGGACATGGGTTTGGGTGGACTCTGGGAGTTGGTGATGGACAGGGAGGCCTGGTGTGCTGCGGTTCATGGGGTTGCAAAGAGTTGGACACAACTGAGTGACTGAACTGAACTGAACTGAATTCCATGGACTGTAAAGTCCATGGGGTCACAAAGAGTCAGATATGATTGAGAGCGACTTTCACTTTCACTTTTACACGGGCTATATAATAATTGCCTTGGCCCTAGCCATCACCACATATTTTCTACATTACCCTTTAAGTAGAGTGTAGCAATGTACTAAACATTCTGGATCAATCTCTATTTCTGTTATTCTTCAGTTTGATTCCTATAGTACTTGATGTTAGTTATCTTCATTAAATTTTCCCTTTAAAAATAGCCTATAACCTTTCATGTGTAAATTGCTGTTTTACTTATTTTTTCTTTCCAGAAAGTTATATTTATCTTTTAGTATTTTCATATTGTCTGTGGACTTATTATTTTTAGCCCTCAGAGTCAAGTCAATGTGGAAATATTCATTTTTTTAATGAACATCTGGTGAGTACTATATCAGTCAGAATATTTCATATTATACTGCAGTAATCAACAATGCCCCACAAATTTGATGGCTTATTTTAAACAAAGAGTTGTTTCTTATCCAGACTGCATATTCATTGCTGGAAGGCTGGAAGCCTGCTGCATGCTTCTTCACCCTAGAATGTAAGCTGACATATTGGCCATCAACTTGAATGCAGCTGGGCACTGTGACAGAGGGAATAACAACCCCAGAGCATTTCACACGGGAGCTTAGACCCTCTCTGTGGGAGTGACATGACACTTTCATTCAAACCTCTTTGGTCAGAGACTTCTCCGGCAGTCCAGTGGTTAATACTCTGGGCTTCTGCTGCAGAGGGCACAGGTTCAATCCCTGGCCAGGGAACTAAGATCCCACAAGCTGCGTGATGTGGCCAAACACCCCCCCCCCCAAACAACAACAAAAACTCTGTGATCAGAACTATTAATGTGGCCATACTCCACTGCTTAAAAGGCAAAGAGAAGCATTCCCCTCGTGTGTCCTGAATAGAGAGCTAGAGCTGGTGAACAGCATTAATGAGTGCTTACCATGCAGCAGACACTGTCAGAGATGCGGATACGTAAGTGAACAGGGTGCTTAAGGTCTCTGCTTTCACAGAGCTCACCTCTTCTTATATATATCTGTGTGGGGGCGACATAACTGACATTGAAAAGTAACTACAAATGCGATGAGGGTTATGGAGGGAAGGTACAGGATGCTATGGGGTGTAAAACAATGGAGTTAATCTGGTCTCAGGGGAAAAGGAGACCCCCAGCCAACCCTAGGAAATTCACAGTGAGCCTACATGGAGGGACTGGCTCTATCAGGATGTGTTCCTCAACTTGCTCATGCCTGCCAGGTTTTGGCTCCTTGCTGGAGTGTCAGACTCTTCCTCCTTATCATTCTGACTCCATTCACATCCAGCAGGGCTGCTTCCATTGTAGTAGTAATTTGCTCCAGTGGGCACTGGACACACATATCATGACAGGGGGACAGTGGGAATTGCAAACCTGAAGACATGGATCCACTCACTAGCTATGTGACCTTGAACAAGTTACCTCACCTTTGAAGCATCAGTATTTTCATTCATTCAGTTCAGTTCAGTCGCTCAGTTGTGTCCAACTCTTTGAGACCCCATGAATCGCAGCACGCCAGGCCTCCCTGTCCATCACCAACTCCCGGAGTTTACTCAAACTCATGTCCATCGAGTCAGTGATGCCATCCAGCCATCTCATCCTCTGTCATCCCCTTCTCCTCCTGCCCCCAATCCTTCCCAGCATCAGGGTCTTTTCCAATGAGTCAACTCTTTGCATGAGGTGGCCAAAGTATTGGAGTTTCAGCTTCAGCATCAGTTCTTCCAATGATCACCCAGGACTGGTATCCTTTAGGATGGACTGATTGGATCTCCTTGCAGTCCAAGGGACTCTCAAGAGTCTTCTCCAACACCACAGTTCAAAAGCATCAATTTTTTGGCGCTCAGCTTTCTTCACAGTCCAGCTCTCACATCCATACACGACCACTGGAAAAACCATAGCTTTGACTAGATGGACCTTTGTTGGCAAAGTAATGTCTCTGCTTTTTAATATGCTATCTAGGTTGGTCATAACTTTCCTTCCAAGGAGTAAGCGTCTTTTAATTTCATGGCTGCAATCACCATCTGCAGTGATTTTGGAGCCCCCCAAAAATAAAGTCTGACACTGCTTCCACTGTTTCCCCATCTATTTCCCATGAAGTGATGGGACCAGATGCCATGATCTTAGTTTTCTGAATGTTGAGCTTTAAGCCAACTTTTTCACTCTCCTCTTTCATTTTCATCAAGAGGCTTTTTAGTTCCTCTTCACTTTCTGCCATAAGGGTGGTGTCATCTGCATATCTGAGGTTATTGATATTTCTTCCAGCAATCTTGATTCCAGCTTGTGCTTCTTCCAGCCCAGCGTTTCTCATGATGTACTCTGCATATAAGTCAAATAAGCAGGGTGACAATATACAGCCTTGATGTGCTCCTTTTCGAATTTGGAACCAGTCTGTTGGTCTATGTCCAGTTCTAATTGTTGCCTCCTGACCTGCAATTCAGTCCCTATCAGCCAGTCCAGTATCTGCACATTGTCTGACCATGGCCATGTTCATGTACACAGCCTCTGCAGAGAGGTTCACCTTAGGAGCTGGGTGACTACCCTCAAGGAAATGCCTGCAAGCACCTCCCCAAGGGGTTCTCAGTTGAGGATGCTACAACCCCTTGTTCTCATTGTTGTTCAGTCACCCAGTCATGTCTGACTCTTTGCGACCCCATGGACTGTAGCACACCAGGCCTCCCTGTCCCTCACCATCTCCTGAAGTTTGCCCAAGTTCATGTCCATTGCATTGGTGATGCCATCCAGCCATCTCATCCTCTGACACCCTCTTCAGGTGTCAACCCCTTAGAGGCATTTAAAAATGGGGGGATGTTTTTGTTTGTCACAATGCCTGAAGGGGTAAGACTGGGATTTGGGAGGCTGAACACCCTGCTTTATTAATAATATGGGAAGAATTGTCCTGCACAACAAATAATTCTTCCATCCAAAATTTCAAGAGTGATCTGTTTGGGAAAACTGTACACCACATTTTAGTCATTTTACAGTGACTGTGGGAGCTGACCTCCTGCCATCCTGCTAGGCATGCCTCCAACAACTTCAGGAAAGGATTTTGCCTGAAATGTACAAAGTATCCACGCAGCTCTTAATGACATGATTTGAAGAGTGTAATAATTAGGATTACCTAGGCTTTGCTAAAGCAACAATTTCTACATTTCAGTGGCTTGAAACAGCCAAGTTTTATTTCTCACTCACGTTACATACACAATGTCAGTTGAAACTGCTGCCCTGTTCTTTAAAATCATTCCAGGTCCCAATGTAGAAGTAAGCAAATAAGTGAACAAGGAAAAGATCAAGTGGAGTTAAGTGCCCTCTAAAGAATTCTAACAGACTGAGAAGGGGCTGAGGAAGCTAACTTTAAATGTGACCTTCATGGGAGGCTTCTTTAAGGAGAAGCCATTTGAGTAGGGTGACCCAGACAGAATAGACTGCAAGTGCAAGGTCCTTGTGAGACTGAGGAGCAACAAGGGGGGCTGGGGTGGCAGGAGGGGAGGCAACAGGAAGGCAGGCAGCTGAACAGAGGGGTCCAGAGCATGGAGGGCCTTGCAGGCCCCTGTAAGGCCTTGGGGGCCTACTCTGAACAAGACGGCACCATTGTAGGACTTTGGGCCAAAAATGGATATGATTTGACTTGTGTTTTTCAAAGGTCACTCTGGTTGCTGTGGAAGACTAGACAGTAGCTATGGTCTGGGGGAAGCTCTCTCTGCATTCTGCTCCTGTGAGTGGCTGAGCGGCTGGGAGAAGGCTCTTCTAATACAGAGAGACAGCTTTCTTTATTCTTCTAATGGTCTTCTCTCTCTACAAGCTCTTTTATTGGCTCAGGAAAGAGGACTGGGAAGATGACATCTGCCCTTCCTAGAGAAGGCTTAATTATGACTCTTAAGATTGTGGAGCAAGGCAGCAGAAAGGCCACCTGATATGGTTGAAGCTGCAGCCCTGGCCTCTGACCCTGTCCTGCTGTGCTTTGCTGCACTATTCCACACAACTTCTTGCCCCTCTGAGGATCCGTTTGGTCATCCCTGCCATGATTGTAGGGTTAAATAAGCTTTGTGTACTCGGCAGGGCTGTGTCCTGTGCCATGTCTGTACCACCACTGGCGACTGGGTTTCCATTCCCAGCCTCTGTACATTTGAGCAAGTTAGGTGCTCTGAGGATCTGGGTCCCAATGGAAGTGAAGCCACTCCAGAGACTACAGCAGCCTGTAGCCCCAGATTTTCTGGGAACTCTTTCTCCCAGAGAAGAGTGACTTGGAGACCAAAAATACCTACAGGCTACTAACGAGGCTTAAAATGCTAATTTATAATAACAGCCAGTGGTATGTATTGACTGCTTACTGTGTCCCAGACACTATGTTAAGAGCTCATAAACCAAAGCTTTAATTCCAAAATTAATACACGAAATGAAATATTGTGGAAATACCTGGAAGAACAAATTAGAGAAAATTAAATGAAAATGATTGCCCGTGAACTGTGTTCCATCCATCTGGAACCATTCCCTTTTCCATGATCATTTCCTTGGTACCAACTCCAGGCCTGGCATCTTGGATGTCATCCCTGTACCCACGGCTTCACTGGAAGCTATTAGCAGTGCCCTGGCATGTTGGAGATGAGTTACTCAGGTTGTCCCTTTGACAGCTTGTCTGTACCTGTGCCCTGGTTACGAATCGGCCTTCGTCTCTTCCAGAGGTCTCTGCCCACTGGCCACCTTCCCAAACTTCTCTGCTCCCTACAAGTAGATGATTCGAAAAGAGCCAGCAAGGTGTTGGAAAGTCACAGGTGTCCTGTCCTTGCCCACTACTGCTAGTGCAGCCATCCATTTCCTTGTAGGGACTGGTAGACAAGGGTCATACTTCAGTTTCTCTAAAGCATTCAGGCCTGGGACAGTGCTTCTGGGAAGATTCCTGAGAAGTGGTGCAAAACCTGAGGGTCACACTGACTTGAAGGGCCCAGGAAGAAAGTGGTGAGGCCACAGCCATCAATAATGCGCAGGAGGGTGAGGGGCAGGTGAGGAGCAGCCTGGCCTGGCTGCAGGCAGAAAACAGACCTGCCTGTGACACTGTCCTCTCTCACAGCTATCACAACCCCCTCCTACTGAAAGAAACCTTCTTTCAAGGCTCCCCAATCTTCCTTCAAAGTTCCCCACTATGGAGAAAAGAGTAACTGACCTTAAGGTTTCTGTGACAGAAAGAACCAGAGCAAAGGAGAAATTAGTAGTTGATGAGTTCAGAGACTGGAAAGAATAGGAAAGACTGGCTTGAAACAGGTCACCTGCTCAATATCAGTGGTGGTTAATGAAGTAGTTCATTGAGCTGCATGCTATTCATCTATGGCCAAGGCCAGTCCCTGGCCATGTTTCCCAATGGGGGCCCTAACCCCAGTTAGGGTTGAGTTGTTCCTGACAGAGGACTTCCCGGGATTCTTCTCACTCCCACCACCCACAGGACCAGGGCCAGTAGGGAGAAAGCCTGAGCCCATAGTTCCTGATTCTGAACTAGCCCCACTGGGACAGGTGCAGAGGAAGATCAGCCAGGACAGGGTAAAGGTAAGAACACCAAGCCAAGAGCCTGAAGTGGGGTCAAATCTGATTCCCCCCTGTCTGGTTGTGTGGCTTTGGACCAGCCCCTGCCCCATATTGATGCTTTCTTGCCTTTTTTGGTACAGTAGGGGTAATAGATGAGGTGGCATCTGAGGGTTTGCTAATTCTCCTTCTGGGATGCCAGGATGCTAGGAATTAGGGACTTGCTTATCCTCTTTGCCACCTGCCACCCACACCCATCTCCAACGCCAGAAAACTCAGGTGGACTGGCTTCTAGGCCTTCTGCAGATAAAATCTCCTTGGTGGGTTCCCATCAACCAGAATTCTATAAAGGCTCAAGGGAAAGCATTTAATCCTTGCCAAATGGGTTGATCTTTCCATTACTGAGTCCTGGGAATTGCCCCCAAAGGCCTGTAAAAGCTGCTAAAATCATCCTATTACTTTTGGGTGTTTTGCCAACAAAAAAATGAACAAAATTGTTGCTTTTACTCTGCGGACTATTTAACAGAAGTAACTCCTTGGCAGAGACAGGATTGGGACTGGGGCCAGGTTGGGAGCCTTGTGGGGTTTGACAATTGATGAGGCCTTTGGAATAAGGGGTGGCTCTTCCTGTGGCAAGGCACCTATTTCCCCCTGCTGGACAGTGCCATGCAGAAGACCACATTAGAAGCTGAAGACTCAACATGGGCCCTTTCTCTCCTGGTGGCTGTGCCCAGGTTACCCCACAGACACCTTGCACTCCAGTGTGGCAAACCTCACCCCATCAACTCACTCTCACTCTTCTGTTCCTCCAGGACTTCCCATCCCCAGGGTGGTGGCTTCATTCTTTTGGGAGACTCATGGGAGCCATCCTGAGAACCACCTTCCTTCTGACTCTCGTTCTGTGTGTTTGGGGGACAAACCCTACTTATTCAATCTCTTTGAGAGTGTCAGAAATCTGTCCTCTCTTTTCCAACCCCACTGCTGGGGCATCAGCTCAGACTCTCCTCAACTCTTGCTGAAAGCCTTTGAATAGAACTCTATTTTCTCTGAAAACGATATTTTCTCTAAACTGTCATTATCAAAACACAGGTCTTTGTGATGGTCACAACGCTGCCTACCCCTATGCAATTCAAACAGTTTTCTTGGCTCCAGGGCACATGCTGAATAACTTACTTGACAACATGGCTGTCAGATCCCCAGAGGATGGTCCTATCCTGGCTGTTGTCCATCCTCCACTCCCACTTTCTTTATCCTCAGAATTCATCCTGCTGCCTGAACGGACTCTGCCTCCCATCACTTTTTGCTCTTGCTTACACAGTACTCTGAGGATGGAGTACCCCAAGTCTGATCTCCACCCATCTGAAAGAATTACTTCTCACAAGCCAGCTCCAGTGCCACCTCCTCCAGGACACCTTGTTGGATGGCAATCCCTTTGGCTATTTGGCTGCCAGGGTAACTTGGAGCTCTGAGAACCTACCAGTAATTTCTATGGAATACCTCCAAATTTCCAACATCAACAGGGCAAGGACTAGGTATAACTTATGGCCAGGCACCCAGTAGAGCAGCTAATAAACACTCTGCAAACGGCTGTGGCATTGAAGTGAACCAAAATGCTCCAAAGAAGAACCCAGACTATGGCCTTTTCGCCTACACCACTTCAACCTGGGGCCAATTCCTGGGATGGAAGCCTAACAAGCAGGCAGGTGCAGCCTTGGCAGCCACATAAATGTGCAGAAGACTTTGCCAAATCTCTGCCCAGTCTATTTACACAGGTAGTTGGGCCCTGCCTGCAGATGAAGCTGCAGTGTGGGCAGAGAATTACTCATCCGTTCAAGACACAGCCGGGATTCTTCCAGACCAGAGAGCTGTGCTTGGCAGGGGTACAAATAGCTTCAATTTCCAGATCTTTAACGACTCAGCCTGAGTAATAGCTTAGACCTGCCTCCTAGCTGCTTGCAGTGAGGGCCCGAAAGCCTCACACATTATGTCTGGAATGAGACTTGTCCTCAGAATTAAACCTAAATCCACAAAGCTCCAGACAGGGGCCTGATAAATAGGCGGAGCCTTGGGATTCCTTGGGAGAGAGAACATTGCTGAGCTGAAGGCCCGACTAAATGAGGTGGAAAAGCCCTGGGTGGCCTTTTGGGCTGCTTTGCTACTTCTCAGGGAGCCTGTCGTGGTAACATGAGGGTGGCATGGTTCGGATTGCCACATTAAAAGGGCCACAGCAAGCACAGCTGGGTCTCAACTTCCTGCTGAGGGTTCCAGGGCTCTCGTGCTCTAACAACTGTGCTTTTCAATGTCTATAGGCATCTAGGTGAATTACAGGACAGAAATCTGAGTAAACCATTAAAAAAAAGGTTCCTAGTCCCAGAGACCTGATGTCTGTTCTGTCACTGGGCAAAACTAAAAGACCAAGGGACTCCGGTCATGGCCCTAGCAACAGTGGAGATAGCTGACAGATAAGCCACAGAGACAAGTGAGGTTGCAGTGGCATCCAACCCAGGAGCTCCAAGATCAGCAATGCTGCCTCCTTTCCTCCACTGCCCACCCGGAGCCTTGAGACCAATATTGGAGTCTCAATTCTGCCATTCAGTTCAGTTCAGTTGCTCAGTCATGTCTGATTCTTTGTGACCCCATGGATTGCAGCATGCCAGTCCATGTGTTTGTGAATTTGTCACTTCCTCACTTGAACAAAATGAACAACCTACTCTATGCTCGTCCCTTCCACCACACATAGATCAACTGCTCAGTAACAACTGAGAGACCAAAGAATGCGTACTCACTCCCATGAAGGCAGAATTAAATCCATCCTATTAGCTGGTTTGTAGTATCCTCTCTATGTTCAAAATCAAATTCATCTTCTCCTGCCTAACTTTCTAATCTCCCTCGTATTAGAGAATGACAATATTCAACCAGTTATTAAAGCCAGTAACTTATGATTCCACTATGACTCCTTACTCTTTCTCCTATTTTTCATCTATCCCGTCATCAGTTACTTCTGAGTCTCCCTCCCAAATCCTTCTCTAATATATCAGCTTCCCCCTTATTTCACCATTATTACCCTAGTCTGAGCAAACATCAACTCTGGCTTAAACTATAACATTGTTCCCCTAAATGGCCTTATTACCTTTACTCTTATTCCATCAAAACCATTCTCCCCTCAGGAGCTTGTGTGAAGTTTCTAAAGTGCACACTTATTACTCCTCTGCTTAACATAGCTTAGGGGGTCTCCAGGGCCCTGAAGTCCTAAATCCTGACCATGACCTGCAGAACAATCTTATACAGGGTTGCCTTAAAAAAAATACCCTAAAGCAAAGTTTGCCTCCTAAGATTTTATTTATTTTATTTAGAATTTCAGTCCCAGGACAGGAGGAGTGAAGGAAAAAAGTAAGGTGAGGTTTAAGAAATGAGTGAAAGCAAAGAGCAAGTGGTAAATTGTGGAGCTGGCCACAGTTTCAAAAGAAATTCAGCCAGCTGTTGAGTCACATGAACAGGTGGAACGAAATGGAGCCACCTTGCCTTAACATAGTCATCCTATCCCCTGGTGCTTAGTGTTGAAGATCCAACTCGGAAGCTGTTCAGTTCAGTTCAGTCGCTCATCATGTCCGACTCTTTGCAACCCCATGAATTGCAGCACACCAGGCCTCCCTGTCCATCACCAACTCCCAGAGTTTACTCAAACTCAAGTTCATCGAGTCGGTGATGCCATCCAGCCATCTCATCCTCTGTTGTCCCCTTCTCCTCCTGCCCTCAATCTTTCCCAGCATCAGGGTCTTTTCCAATGAGTCAACTCTTCACATGAGGTGGCCAAAGTATTGGAGTTTCAGCCTCAGCATCAGTCCTTCCAATGAACACCCAGGACTGATCTCCTTTAGGATGGACTGGTTGGATCTCCTTGCAGTCCAAGGGACTCTCAAGAGTCTTCTCCAACACCATAGTTCAAAAGCATCAATTTTTCAGTGCTCAGCTTTCTTCACAGTCCAACTCTCACATCCATACATGACCACTGGAAAAACTATAGCTTTGACTAGATGGACTTTGTTGGCAAAGTAATGTCTCTGCTTTTTAATATGCTATCTAGGTTGGTCATAACTTTCCTTCCAAGGAGTAAGCGTCTTTTAATTTCATGGCTGCAATCACCATCTGCAGTGATTTTGGAGCCCCCCAAAAATAAAGTCTGACACTGCTTCCACTGTTTCCCCATCTATTTCCCATGAAGTGATGGGACCAGATGCCATGATCTTAGTTTTCTGAATGTTGAGCTTTAAGCAAACTTTTTCACTCTCCTCTTTCATTTTCATCAAGAGGATTTTTAGTTCCTCTTCACTTTCTGCCATGAGGGTGGTGTCATCTGCATATCTGAGTTTATTGATATTTCTCCCAGCAATCTTGATTCCAGCTTGTGCTTCTTCCAGCCCAGCATTTCTCATGATGTACTCTGCATATAAGTTAAATAAGCAGGGTGACAATATATGGCCTTGACGTACTCCTTTTCCAATTTGGAACCAGTCTGTTGGTCTATGTCCAGTTCTAACTGTTGCTTCCTGACCTGCATATGGTTTCTCAAGAGGCAGGTCAGGTGGTCTGGTATTCCCATCTCTTTCAGAATTTCCCACAGTTTATTGTGATCCACACAAAGGCTTTGGCATAGTCAATAAAGCAGAAATAGATGCTTTTCTGGAACTCTCTTGCTTTTTTGATGATCCAGTGGATGTTGGCAATTTGATCTCTGGTTCCTCTGCCTTTTCTAAAACCAGCTTGAACATCTGGAAGTTCATGGTTCACATATTGCTGAAGCCTGGCTTGGAGAATTTTGAGCATTATTTTACTAGTGTGTGAGATGAGTGCAATTGTGCGATAGTTTGAGCATTCTTTGGCATTGCCTTTCCTAGGGATTGAAATTAAAACTGACCTTTTCCAGTCCTGCGGCCACTGCTGAGTTTTCCAAATATGTTGGCATATTGAGTGCAGCACTTTTACAACATCATCTTCCAGGATTTGGAATAGCTCAACTGGAATTCCATCACATCTACTAGCTTTGTTCGTAGTGATGCTTTCTAAGGCCCACTTGACTTCACATTCCAGGGTGTCTGGCTCTAGGTGAGTGATTTCACCATCGTGATTATCTGGGTCGTGAAGATCTTTTTCGTTCAGTCCTTCTGTCTATTCTTGCCACCTCTTCTTAATATCTTCTGCTTCTGTTAGGTCCTTACCATTTCTGTCCTTTATTGAACCCATCTTTGCATGAAATGTTCCCTTGGTATCTCTAATTTTCTTGAAGAAATCTCTAGTCTTTCCCATTCTGTTGTTTTCCTCTATTTCTTTGCACTGATCGCTGAGGAAGGCTTTCTTATCTCTCCTTGCTATATTTTAGAACTCTGTGTTCAAATGGAAATATCTTTCCTTTTCTCTTTTGCTTTTCACTTCTCTTCTTTTCATAGCAATTTTAAGGCCTCCTCAGACAACCATTTTGCCTTTTTGCATTTCTTTTTCTTGGGGATGGTCTTGATTCCTGTCTCCTGTACAATGTCATGAACCTCTGTCCATAGTTCATCAGGCACTCTATCAGATCTAGTCCCTTAAATCTATTTCTCACTTCCACTGTATAGTCATAAGGGATTTGATTTAGGTCATATCTGAATGGTCTAGTGGTTTTCCCTACTTTCTTCAATTTAAGTCTGAATTTGGCAATAAGGAGTTCATGATCTGAGCCACAGTCAGCTCCCGGTCTTGTTTTTGCTGACTGTATAGAGCTTCTCCATCTTTGGCTGCAAAGAATATGATCAATCTGATTTCGGTGTTGGCCATCTGGTGATGTCCATGTGTAGAGTCTTCTCTTGTGTTGTTGGAAGAGTGTGTTTGCTATGAGCAGTTTGTTCTCTTGGCAAAACTCTATTAGCCTTTGCCCTGCTTCATTCCACACTCCAAGGACAAATCTGCCTGTTACTCAAGGTGTTTCTTAACTTCCTACTTTTGCATTCAAGTCCCCTATAATGAAAAGGACGTCTTTTTGGGTGTTAGTTCTAAAAGGTCTTGTAGGTCTTCATAGAACTGTTCAACTTCAGCTTCTTCAGCATTACTGGTTGGGGCATAGGCTTGGATTACTGTGATATTGAATGGTTTGCCTTGGAAACGAACAGAGATCATTCTGTCATTTTTGAGATTGCATCCAAGTACTGCATTTCAGACTCTCTTGTTGACCATGATGGCTACTCCATTTCTTCTAAGGGATTCCTGCCCACAGTAGTAGATATAATGGTCATCTGAGTTAAATTCACCCATTCCAGTCCATTTTAGTTTGCTGATTCCTAGAATGTCGACATTCACTCTTGCCATCTCCTGTTTGACCACTTCCAATTTGCCTTGATTCATGGACCTAACATTCCAGGTTCCTATGCAATATTGCTCTTTACAGCATTGGACCTTGCTTCTATCACCAGTCCCATCCACAACTGGGTATTGTTTTTGCTTTGGCTCCATCCCTTCATTCTTTCTGGAGTTATTTCTCCACTGATCTCCAGTAGCATATTGGGCACCTACCGACCTGGGGAGTTCCTCTTTCAGTATCCTATCATTTTGCCTTTTCATACTGTTCATGGGGTTCTCAAGGCAAGAATATTGAAGTGGTTTGCCATTCCCTTCTCCAGTGGACCACATTCTGTCAGACCTCTCCACCATGACCTGACTGTCTTGGGTGGCCCCACACGGCATGGCTTAGTTTCATTGAGTTAGACACGACTGTGGTCCTGTGATCAGATTGGCTAGTTTTCTGTGATTATGGTTTCAGTGTGTCTGCCCTCTGATGCCCTCTTGCAACACCTACTGTCTTACTTGGGTTTCTCTTACCTTGGACGTGGGGTATCTCTTTATGGCTGCTCCAGCAAAGCGCAGCCACTGCTCCTTACCTTGGATGAGGGGTATCTCCTCACGGCCACCCCTCCTGACCTTGAACATAGAGTAGCTCCTCTTGGCCCTCCCTCACGCAGCTATGACTCCTTGGGCGTGGGGTTGCTCCTCTCAGCGGCCGCCCCTGACCTCGGATGTGGGGTAGCTCCTCTTGGCTGCTCCTGCACCATCACAGCCTGGCGCTCTTGGTCGCCACCCCTGACCTTGAGTTAGGGGTAGCGCCTCATGGGCACGCTTCCATGCGGTCTGTCACAGCTGGTGCACTTCTGCGTGGTCTGTTCTCTCTGAAGCTGTTCAGTTCAGTTCAGTTCAGTCGCTCAGTCGTGTCCAACTCTTTGCGACCCCATGAATCGCAGCATGCCAGGCCTCCCTGTCCATCACCAACTCCCAGAGTTTACTCAAACTCATGCCCATTGAGTCGGTGATGCCATCCAGCCATCTCATCCTCTGTCATCCCCTTCTCCTCCTGCCCCCAATCCTTCCCAGCATCAGGGTCTTTTCCAACGAGTCAACTCTTTGCATGAGGTGACCAAAGTACTGGAGTTTCAGCTTCAGCGTCAGTCTTTCCAATGAACACCCAGGACACCTGCATTTCCAAGTTGTGTCATCTGGCCCCTCAGGCATCCCTTACTTATAGAAGTGAGACCCCAGGTTCAATGAGGCACTTCCCCTGAGCCTAGAAGCTTCTACTCAGTCCAGTTTTATCAGGCCTGGGTAGCACCATGGTGGACTCAATGGAGATATTATGGAACCTAGCCCTTACCCTGGAAGAGGGGGTGAGAAAACCTGCTGGCAGTGCTAGGTGAGAAGGCAATAACAGTGACACATGGCGCTTTTCATTGAGAAAATCACCTTGGGTCTTGAAGGCCTGTGGGGCTGAATAAACCTAGGGTGGCAAATCACTTGAATCTAAAAGAGAGCCTGACTAGACCAGCTTTATCTGGTGACATGCTCCTTGCATTCTGCACTTCAGCCATATGGAACTTCTTATAATCCTCTAGAACAGCACTGTTCACGCATGTATGTGCCTAGTTTGATGTAAATTCAAATTTAAATCAAATTTTAATTTGAAATAAAATTGAGACTGACATTTCTGGCCAGGATGATGTCACAAGGACTGGATTTATCTTCCTGCTTGAGAAATAAAAATACCTGAAAATAGCAGTTTTGAAGACACTGGACATCGACCAACAAAGGACAGACATTCCAGAGAAAACAGAAACAAAAGGTGGTGAGCCTTATGGTTGTCCCAACTTACTACCTTGAAAGAGTCCTTAGGCTGTGATGCAAGGAAGAAGCCACGGCAGAGCCTGACCATATCCCTGAGTTGAGAGGACAGACCTGAGTCTGGAAAGACAAGGGCACTCAAGTTCAAATGTAGAATATTGGAGAGAGAGATGTATAAAGAATTCCAGAGATCTGCAGAGGATCCCCCTCCAGGATTCAGCTGAGTACTGATCGGCACACACACATGAGGAAACTACTCAAGGCTGGGGAAAGCAAGAATGAGAGTGAGGAACATAGCACTCTCACAGGACTTGCTCCCATCAGTCAGCTGGACAAACTCAGAAAATACCTGGCATTGGGTAGGGTACCCAGTAAAGTCTTGCTTCAAAACTGGGCAATTATTAGCTCAATACTGGGCAATGGCTGGGTCCTACAAAGTATATATTAAAAACAAGAACAAGACCCAGAAGAATAAACTTGTTTCTAATTAACTGCACCCCAGTATACAGCTCAAGAACATTTACAGGAATACAAAAATGTCTACCACCTGAGAAGGTAAAATTCAAAATATCTGGTTGCAGACAAATGTTAGCAGGCATACAAAAAGCTGGGAAATATAAACAACAACAAAGAAATCAATCAGGTGAAACAAAGCCACAACTGATACAAGTGTCAGAATTAGCAAACAAGAACCTTAAAATGATGATTATAATTCTTTTCTGTGTGGGGAAAAAAGTGAAGTAGAGACACGGAGATATAAAAAGCACAAATCAAACTTTTCATAAGAGAACTACAGTGTATGAGATATTTTTTAATGTATTGGATGAGATTAACAGAAGATTAGATATAATGGAAAAAATATAAGGGACCTTGAAGACATAGAAACAGAAACCACCCAAAATGGCAAGTTGAGGGAAAAAAGTAATTTTTTAAAAATAGCAAAGCATCACTGAGCTATAAGACATCTTCCAGTGGCCTATTAAGCATATCTTTAGAATCCAGGTTACTCTGTCCATGTAATTTTCCAGGCAAGAATACTGGAGAGTTGCCATTCCCTTCTCCAGGGGATCTTCCTGACCCAGGTAATCAAACCTGGGTCTCCTGCATTGCAGGCAGTTTCTTTACCATCTTAGCCACTAGGGAAGCTTGTCTCTGAAAGAGAGGGGGCAGAAAAATTCTGTGAGAAAATAGTAGCCTTTTTTTTTCAAATTTAATGAAAAATATAAGCCAAAAAACAAGAAACATGAAGAAAATTGCATTGAGGTACATCATAGACAAATTTTGAAAACTAATGATAATGGGAAAATCTTTTTTTTTGGGGGGGGTGAATCTTAAAAGGAGAAAGAAAAAGAGACATGTAATATACAGAGGAACAAAAGTAAAGATAACATAAAATCTCCTTTGAAAACATGCAAATGAGAAGACAGTAGATAAACGCTTTTAAAGCATTGAAAGAAAAATATAACTGTCAACGTAAAACTCCATATCCAGGAAAAAATAGCAGTTAAAAGTGAAGCGATATAAAGGCTTTTTCAGACATACAGAAGGTGAAAGATACCACCAGGAGATCCTCCCTACAAGCTGTTACAGAAAGGAGACAGAAAGAAGGAAAATAATAACAGAAATGTGACTATAAATGATGGAAAACATCCAAAATGGGGGGTAAATATGTATAATTCTTTTTCTTATTATTTAAAACTTTTTGAAAGATAATCACAGGTTAAGCAAAAATAATAACAGTGAAAGTTGCTCAGTCATGTCTGACTCTTTGTGACTCCATGGACTATACAGTCCATGGAATTCTCCAGGCCAGAATACTGGAGTGGGTAGCCATTCCCTTCTCCAGGGGATCTTTCCAACCCAGGGATCGAACCCAGGTCTCTTGCATTGCAGGCAGATTCTATACCAACTGAGCGAACAAGGAAGCCCTAAAAATAATAAAGTACTGTGTAATTTATAATACATGTAGAAGTAAAGTGTGTCAATAATAGCAAAAAGGATGGGAAAGAGCAAATGGAAGTATTCTTATAAGGCTCTTATACTATCTGTGAAAAGGCATGGTATTCCTTGAAGTTGGACTGTGGTAAGTCAAAGATGTTTACTGAAGAACATATGTGCATGCATGCTCACTCATGTCAAACTCTCTGAGATCCCATGAACTGTAGCTCGCTAGGCTTCTATATACCTGGAAATCTCCAGGCAATAATACTGAAGTTGGCAGCCATTTCTTTCTCCAGGGTATCTTCCCAACCCAGGGATTGAACCCACATCTCCTGCATTGGCTGGTGGATTCTTTACCACTGCACAAATCTGGGAAGCCAAAAAGATGTTTCTATAAACCTTAAAACACCACTGAAATAAAAAAGTTATAACTAATAAATTAAAAAAGTAAATAAAATATAATCATAAAAATATATACAGGCAGAGGAACCAGAGATCAAATTGCCAACATCTGCTGGATCATCGAAAAAGCAAGAGAGTTCCAGGAAAACATCTATTTCTGCTTTATTGACTATGCTGAAGCCTTTGGCTGTGTGGATCACAATAAACTGGAAAATTCTGAAAGAGATTGGAATACCAGACCACCTGACCTGCCTCTTGAGAAACCTGTATGCAGGTCAGGAATCAACAGTTAGAACGGGACATAGACCAACAGACTAGTTCCAAATTCGAAAAGGAGTACGTCAAGGCTGTATATTGTCACCCTGCTTATTTAACTTATATGCAGAGTATATCATGAGAAACGCTGGGCTGGAGGAAGCACAAGCTGAAATCAAGATTTCCAGGAGAAATACCAATAACCTCAGATATGCAGATGACACCACCCTTATGGCAGAAAGTGAAGAAGAACTAAAGAGCCTCTTGATGAAAGTGAAAGAGGAGAGTGAAAAAGTTGGCTTAAAGCTTATACATTCAGAAAACTAAGATCATGGCATCCAGTCCCATCACTTCATGGCAAATAGATGGAGAAACAGTGGAAACAGTGGCTGACTTTATTTTTCTGGGCTCCAAAATCACTGCAGATGGTGATTGCAGCCATGAAATTAAAAGATGCTTACTCCTTGGAAGGAAAGTTATGACCAACCTAGACAGCATATTAAAAAGCAGAGACATTACTTTGCCAACAAAGGTCCGTCTAGTCAAAGCTATGGCTTTTCCAGTGGTCATGTATGGATGTGAGAGTTGGACTGTGAAGAAAGCTGAGCACTGAAGAATTGATGCTTTTGAACTGTGGTGTTGAAGAAGACTCTTGAGAGTCCCTTGGACTGCAAGGAGATCCAACCAGTCCATCCTAAAGGAGATCAGTCCTGGGTGTTCATTGGTGAGACTGATGTTGGAGCTGCAATTTCAATACTTTGGCCAAGAGTATGATGCGAAGAGCTGACTCATTGGAAAAGACCCTGATACTGGGAAAGATTGAGGGCAGGAAGAGAAGGGGGCGACAGAGGATAAGATGGTTGGATGGCATCACAGACTCGATGGACATGGGTTTGGGTGAACTCCAGGAGTTGGTGATGGACAGAGAAGCCTGGCGTGCTGCGGTTCATGGGGTCGCAAAGAGTCAGACACGACTGAGTGACTGAACTTAACTGAACTGAAAAATATATACAATTTGCTCAAAAGAGCAAAGAAAAAAGGAACAAGGGGACCAAAAAACATAGGGGCCAAATGGAAAACAAACTTCAAGATGATAGACTTAAACCTAACCATATCAATAATCCCATAAGAACAATGGTTCAAATTGACAAAAAGCAAAGATTATCAAATTGGATAAAGAAGTATGACTGAATTTTATGCTGCCTACAAGAAAGACATTTTAAATACAAAGACACAAATAGCTAAAAAGTAAAATGATGGAAAAGATAAATCATATGAACACTATTAAAAACAAAGCTACAGTGGCTATCTTAATGTCAGTCAAAGTGAATTTCAGAGTAAAGAGTTTTACCAGGGATAAATAAGGTTATTTAATAATGATCAGGAAGTCAGTTCATCAAGTGAATATCCAACTTTTTGTTGGACATGTCACTCAGTCATGTCTGACTCTTTTTGACCCCATGGACTGTAGTCCACTAGGCTCCTCTGTCCATGGGATTCTCCAGGCAAGAATACTCAAGTGGGTTGCCATGCCCTCCTTCAGGGGATCTTCCTGACCCAGGGATTGAACCTGGGTCTCCTGCATTGCAGGTGGATTCTTTACCACCTGAACCTACATAATATATAATTCATAACATTTATGTAATGCATAACTTATCTTCAAAACATAAAATATGATGGAGTTGCAAAGAGAAAAAAACACATGAACAATTACATTCAGAAATGTTGGTATCTTTCTCACAGTAAATAGAAAACAGAAAGGATAGAGAAGAATTGAGCAACACTGTCAACCAATGTGGCCTAATCGACATTTATAGCATACACACAGTAGCAGAATACACATACACCAAAGATCTTGCTGTAAGATCTGGAACAAAGTAAAAAGTTCCCTTTTATCACTTCTACTTGAGTGTACTATATATTCTAGCAAGTACAATAACCCTTACCTCAAAAGAAAAAAGAAGAAAAGAAAAGAAAGAGAAATAGATGCATGTAGTTTGAAAAAAAAAAAAGTAAGAGAGAAATGTTGGCAGATGCTATTCTAGCTTTGAAGCAGGTAAATGGAGCTATAGCCAAGGAATGCAGGCAGCCTCTGGAAGTTAGAAAAGAAAAGGAACACAGCTCTGAGGACACCTTGATTTTAGCCCGCTAAGACTGATTTTGGCTTTCTAATCTTCAGAACTGTAAGATGAGTACATTTGTGTTGTTTCAAGCTACGGAGTTTGTGAGAATTTGTTACAGCAGGCATGCTGCTGCTGCTGCTAAGTCGCTTCAGTCGTGTCCAACTCTGTGCGACCCCCATAGACAGCAGTCCACCAGGCTCCTCTGTCCCTGGGATTCTCCAGGCAAGAATACTGGAGTGGGCTGCCATTTCTTTCTCCAACAGCAGGCATAGGAAATGAATATAGCAAGCTTTCAAGAAAAGACCAATATACAAAAATCAAGTGTAGATCTATATACTATCAATAAACAAGTTGAAATAAAAACAATAACATTTATAATAGTTTCCAGACTATAAAATACTTACAGACATCTGACCATCAAAGCAAAATCCATAAAATATTTATACAGTGAAATTCACAAAACACTGCTGAAAAAATGAAAAAATAAATGAATAATTAGAAAAATATACCATGTTGTTGGGTCAGAAGACTCAATATTGTTAAAATGTTCACACTCCAGATCGTTATATAGATTCAGTGCAATTCCAAATAAAAATCACAAAATAAAAATAAATGGGAAAAAAAATAAAAAAAAATAAAAGATAGCAGAACGTCTGACGAAAAGATGCAATAAAAAAAAAAAAAAAGGAAATCTGATGTTAAAATTAACCTGGAAACACATACAACTTAGAATAGCCAAAAGAACTTTGAAAAATAGGAACAGGGATTGACATGGGTCCCTTGAGAAGCGAATGTTATTAACAACTGTTTGGGCCCCTAAGTGGGCCATCCATCGGTGAATGGGCAATGACTGACAATGTCTGCAGCATGCCCCCTTGGGTGGTTGGTATGCCTTAGAGTGCCCAGGTCAGTTTCAGTTAGCACTCGCTGCCCTATTTCTATTCCAGAGCTATGCTTGGGGTGGGGGGGCTTGTGTTAGGCACCCTTTGAAGAACAGCAGGCGAGGAGGACAGGTTCCCCAAAGCTACTGTGATTTGTGCTAGGAGGGGGCAAAAAATATTGCTGTCACTACATAATATAAACTGATGAATCTGCTATGATTATTTAAAAGTAAAACTCTCTAAGAACCAGCTTTTCAGAAAACAACATATGCCTTACTTCTCCTGAGGAAATTGCAGAAGGATCCCCTTGGGAATCGTCCCCCATTAACCTAGCATACTATCCAAAGGAGCAGAGAGTGGGATATATGTGTGGGAGGAGGCATGTGCTATCCTATTCTGCCTTCTTAGATATATTGCCAATTTCATTTCTGCCCATGTAGCTATTTCGGCACAGCTTGAAAACGACTGGACTGATTGCCACGCAATTTCAGGGAAGTTTGGAGGAGATATGACTTCAGTTAGAGGCCTAGTAGAATGCATGAAAATCACTTTGGGGTGGCCATCGGGACAGAGCATCCAGTGATTCAAAGAGACTTTAGACAAAGACATCAGTGAACATCCCCAAATATGACTCCCCTCTAGTGGAAAATCCCTAGGGTGGTAATTTCTTCTTATTATAAATGATGAGTTTCTGTCCAACCATGGTGTGGCTCCACCTCCAGTGATAGGTGAAAGATTTGACTGATACTAGGATGGCCAAGAAGTCCATACCTAACAAACCAGGTGCTGCTTACTGGTCATCTGCTATGTGCCAGCCCCAGAGAGCCCTTTTCTCCTCTGCTCCTGACCTCAGCATCATTATCCTGGCTTTAAAAATAATCCCTCTGCAAAAAGAACTCTCAAAACTTAGATTGGGTTCATCCCCAAAGAGGGCAGGTTTGAAAGGGTTGGGGTCCAGATTAGCCTGACTTCAAGTCTCATTTAGATTTTCGTATCTTGTTTGTGTGACTGAGCACTTGCCCAGAAGCCAACCACCCTTGCCGACTGGCCTGGAACTCTCACTGGCAAGCAGAAATATCTGGTTGCTTTACCAGTCTCCCAGAGTCCAGCCCAACATCTGGCACAGTGCAGTTTCATTGTTTAATGCATGAACAGTTGCAGTTTCGTCACCTGTTCCATAGAATGCTGATTGCTGATAGGCCTCTGCCACATAACACTTACATCCTGTTATCTGTGCAATATTAATACTGAAGAAAATACTGAAATAATACTGAAGTAAAGAAAAGAAAAATAATACTGAAGAAAAGTAATAATACTGAAAAGTAATTAGGATTTTGCACCTACTGTGCCTAATATAATGCCTTTATCAATACTGAGCACAGAATTCAGTTCAGTCACTCAGTCGTATCCGACTCTTTGTGACCCCATGGACCACAGCACGCCAGGCCTCCCTGTCCATCACCAACTCCTGGAGCTTACTCAAACTCATGTCCATTGAGTTGGTGATGCCATCCAGCCATCTCATCCTCTGTCATCCCCTTCTCCTCCTGCCCTCAATCTTTCCCAGCATCAGGGTCTTTTCCAATGAGTCAGTTCTTTGCATCAGGTGGCCAAAGTATTGGAGTTTCAGCTTCAGCATCAGTCCTTCCAATGAATATTCAGGACTGATCTCCTTTAGGATGGACTGGTTGGATCTCCTTGCAGTCCAAGGGACTCTGAAGAGTCTTCTCCAACACCACAGTTCAAAAGCATCAATTCTTAGGCACTCAGCTTTCTTTATAGTCCAACTCTCACATCCATACATGACTACTGGAAAAACCACAGAATAGTCATGTAATAAATACTTTTTACTGCACATCCACTAGAAAGGCTACTAAAAATATATTTAAAAGACTGATATTAACAGCTGTTGTCAAGAATGGGAAGCAACTGAGTTCCACATACATTGTTGGTGGGAATCTAAAATGGTACAAACACTTTGGAAAACAGTTTGACAGATCCTCACAGAGTTAAATACAAAGTTGCCATATGACCTAGCAATTCCACTCCTAGGCATTTACACAAATGAAATAAAAGCTTATGTCCACACAAAGACTAGTACTCCAATGCTCATAATAACATTATTCACCTTTGCCCCAGGCTGGAAAACTCCAGTGTCCATCGACAGTTGAATGTATAAGCAAAATGTGGTAATAGGCATAAAAAGAATGAAGCAATATGCCCTGTAATTTGGATGTACCTCAGAAATATGCTGCGTGAAAGAATTCAGACAAAAAAAATATAAACCACATGATTCTAGAAGAGATAAACCTTAAGCTATAGTAATAGAAACCAGATTATTGACTACGCCTAGGGGTGAGATTGGAGAAGGCAATGGCAACCCACTCCAGTACTCTTGCCTGGAAAATCCCATGGACAGAGGAGCCTGATAGGCTGCAGTCAGTCCATGGGGTCGCTAGGAGTCGGACACGACTGAGCGACTTCACTATCCGTTTTCACTTGCATGCATTGGAGAAGGAAATGGCAACCCACTCCAGTGTTCTTGTCTGGAGAATCCCAGGGATGGCAGAGCCTGGTGGACTGCAGTCTATGGGGTCGCACAGAGTCGGACACGGCTAAAGCGACTTGGTAGGGGTGAGGTATTGAATGGGAAGAAGCAGAGATATTTTGAGCTGAGTTGTCATTACACATATTTATTAATATGTAGACATCATTTACATATAAAGACATTCATTTAATATTTGTTTCCTTTACTGCATGTGAACTATACCCCAATCACTTTTCTTCTAAATAAACTAAAAGTAAATGCCTGTTCCTCAGTGAATCTGGGGAAAAGTACAATGTAACAAACCCAGTTTTATTGTTTATTATGTGTTTTCAAGTTCTTTACCTAAATTAACTCAATTCTCACAATCTTATGAGTAAGGTACTACTATTAACCCTGTATTACCTGTGCAAAAACTGAGGCTTGTGGATGTTAAGTCATCTGGCTAGAGTCACACAGCTAAAAGGGGTCTGCTGGAGATTTGAATATAGATCTGTGTAACATCAAAGCTCTTAAGGACAGACACAAAATGTTTGATTTCCAAAAACTCTCTCTGGCCTATGGAGATGAGTTCGTTTTAACAGGGTGAGTATTCCAGAGGAGGTTCCCCAGAGGGCTTGGGGAAATGGGATGAGACTGCCAGTCCTGACACGGCAGTACTGGGGCAAGAGTCTGGGGCTTGTTCTGACTGGTTCTAGTGAACAGAGCTCAGGCCAGGAGGCCTGACTCTCCAGGTTAACCATTTAATACAGACTTTGGGAAGTTCCATACTCAGAGACCTCACACAGTCTAGTTGGTGCCAGTAATTAAGACATAGGTCTGTGTTCAAATCCAGGCTTCGCTCCTTCTACCTGGGTTAAACTTTGACAAAAACATTGGCTTTTTTGAGGCCAGAAAATGACCTGCTGCTCTCATTTTCTGGCCTATGATGTTCAAAGAGCATCTGTTTAAAACCTAGTAACTCTGAAGCAAAGCAAAGGCTGATCACTTTAGAAGAATAGTGGGAGAATTTCTGGAATTGAAGCAGGTTTGACTTTGTCTTTGGGGTACAGTCTCAGCAGGCCATTGGCACAGTTTTATCTGTATATGTTCACCCTGGCTGCCACATGGAAAGTAGACTGAAAGGGGGATGGATCCTGGAGGCACAAAACAGTTCAGAGGCTATTAGTTGCTCAGGAATGTGTTAATAGGGACTAGCTTAATGGGGACGGGGAGGAAAGACAGCCTACTGCATCTGGAATGGTGAAGGTGTTTCTCTCATTGCCATGCAAAAGGCCCAGAACATCACAACAGGTGCTAAAGCATCAGCCTGGGATTCCAGGCTTCTTCCTTGCATCAGCATGCCAAGGAGTCAGCCAGAGATGATGGAGTAGGAACACAAGCAGAAGGGACAGGCCTCTCTGCAAGGCCCTGAATTAACCACTCAGGCTTTAATCATCATCGATGGATTCTAAATGGCTGCCAAACTGTCTGTACTGTTCAGGGCTAAAACTTCCAATACAAACCTGAAGCTCTCCACAGAGCTGATCTCTCCAGCAAGGCCAGTAAACTAGGGGTGCAAATGCAGGAGAGAAGGACTGACCCCAAGCAGCCTCAGACTGGGTGACATTCAGGGAAACAACACAGACCCCTAAACATTTCTGTGAATGTGGGCCTTTACAACTTATGGAACAAGATCACGTCTCACGTCCTGGAGGTCTGCGTAAGCCCTCCTCCCAGTCAACTACAGAGCTATAGTTCCAGGCCTTGCCTGGGTCATAGACAAGCACAACTTGTCTTCTGTCTATATGGAACCCTTGTTATTATATGGAACCCAGCACATGCTGGACTCTTGGCATTCAGGAGGCTCCACCTACCTTCTAGGAATGTCCAACCAACCAGTAAGATCACTTTAATGCTGAAGATGCTTTTGTCCATCCCCGCTGAGTGCCTATAATCAATCCCTGGCACCTCTTCCCCAGGCATGACTCTTCCCTGGATCTTGGCATCACTGCTCCTTCCTAGAGGCTTCCTTCTCTGCAGCCAGGCCAGACGAGGCACTGATGCCCACAGGCTGAGGTCTCTTTTTCTAGATACTTCAGTTGTCCCATGTATTACATCTTTTGTCAATATTTGATGCAGACAGAAAAATGACAGGACAGTTTGAAGCATAATAGTGAAACAAACACTGATCCACTGACCACCCAGAATAAGAACGAGAACATTCCCAATAGCATGGCAACCATTTGGGGGCTCCTTCCCTCACTCATCCCAGCCTCCCTTTCCATAACAGTGGCCCTGAAGGGAAATTTGGGGCTTTTCAGGCCTTTGTCTTTCATTTTCCAAGTTTTGAAGTACACATTTTGTATCCCTACAGAATCTGTTGTTTACTTTTACTTGCCTACTTTCTCCAAAAGGTATCATACCCAATATTATGCACCATATGAACAGAATAAAGGACAAAACCTACATGAGCTTCTTAGTAAACACCAAAACCATTCGACAAAACTTCACATCCTTTCCTATTAAAAGCATACGGCAAACGAGGAGTTTAAGGAAGCTTCCTCAACCTGAAAAAGGATTCTATGGAAAAAAAAAAAAAAGCTCACAGCTAATATCATACACAATAATAAAAAACTGAAAATGTTCCCCCTAAGATCAGGAACAAAATAAGGATGTTCACTTTTACCTCTTCTATTCAACATTGTACAGGAAGTTCTAGCCAGACCAATTAGAAGCAAAATGAAATAAAAGGCACTCAGATTACAAAAGAAGAAGTAAACCTATCGCTATTCTTATATGCCAAAAATTCTAAAAACCACAAAAATACTATTTGAGGTAACAAATGTATTCAGAAAAACCACAGGATACAAGATCAACAAGCACACAAACATTAGTTGCATTTCTTTTTTTTTTTTAATAACTCTTTAATCATATTCACATAAGAGGAATAAAGGGCAGCACCAGGCTGACTAGGGAAGGGAGCCAGGAGTTCTCCCTCTGTCCAAATGTCAGCCTGGCACCGTTCTGAGATCACGCACACAAGTGGGGCTGGGTTTGGAAGTAGAATAAGGGAGAGGACTGAAGAGACAAGGTAAGAGGGGAGAGAAAGGGCTTGCAGTAGTCTCAGTCGGTGGACTCCAACACAGATTCACTCAGCGCAAGGTCCCAGTAGTGCTCAGCCCCATGCTTTTTGAAATGCTCCCGAGCCATGTTCTCTGTAGGGCACTGTTTGAACTTCATCTCCCCAAAGCTCCGGTCTTTGGCTGTACCCTCCCAGACTAGTACACATTTGTTGGTTTTCTTCACAGCTTCCTCATCAGATTCCTCATCATCATCTCCCTTTGTGTTAGATGTCTGTTCATCCCACTTTATCCGATGCAGCATGAGACGCTTAAATTTCTTCTGGGCCTTGGGGCCCCCTTCCACTACTACCACGTTGACATCCTTGTGCAGTACCACCACCCCTGTCAGGTACAGCTGCCCAGCATTGGCCTCAATCTTGAACTTCTTGGCTGGGTTGCTCAAATTTCGAACTCTATATACAGATATGTGTACCCCCTGTGAAATGTCTTCTTTAAGCTTTTTAATTTTCTTGACCTTTCTCTGTTCTGCTGTAAGTTTTCGGGCAGCATTGGCCTCTTCATGCGCTTTCTGTCTTTTTGCCATCTGAGCTCTGACATGGGCTTCTACCTTCGTGGGGTCTTGAACAGCTTCTGTTCCTAATACTCGCATCAAATTTGAAATTCTCACTTTGGGTTCTGGAGGAGGCATCAGGCCCAGCCTGACCTTCTCTTGTAGCTCCTTCTGCGCTTCCCTCCTCGTCTGCCGTCGAAGTTTCTTCTGTTCCTTCTTGGTCAGATATACTCCCAGAGTAACTGGTGTGTCATTGTCAACTGGAGGGTTGAGCTGGGCTGGATGTTCAACAAGATTTGTGATTCCAAAATAATCTTCTCTCTTGGGATTTTCCTCTGTCAGGTCAAAACCATTGGGGATGATGTAAGAGTCCCACCACTCAATTTCAGGGATGTCGCCTTCCTTCAATTCCTTCTTAGGAGCAATGAGGGCCAGTCTAGTTGAAGTATGAATGCCTGTTTTTCGAGCAGCCTGTGAGATCTCTGCCTGAAGCTTCTCCACCTGAGCCTTTGTCCGTAATCGCTGGGCAATCTTTTCAAATTTGCCCTTGTCGTGGAATTTAAAAGTGCGTCTCTGGCGCTGGGAAGGGGCAATTGAGACTCGTGGATCAAAAAAGGTATTAGATTCCATGTCTTCTGATGGCTTTTCTTTTAGCTGTTGCTTGAACTGTTCTCTCTTCACAGCCCGAATATTGGCCTTCAGAGTCGGCATTCTGTGTGTCAGCTCAATCTCCTTGCCTGTTGCATCTACAGTTCGACCTTGTTCATCAAGAATCAGTGGTGTAGGTTTAGTTTGATCTTTTAACTCCACCTTCGGGGAAGCAATGCCCATAGCATGGAGATGGGCTAGGCCCACCATGTTGGCATTGCCGATGAGCCCTGGCTTCAAGGCCAGCTGGGCTTGGATGCGGGCTTGTAGTTCAGCTGCTTTCCTTGCCTTCTCTATGGCATCATTCATGAAAGTGGCGGCCTGGGAGGGCTGAATAGTGTTGCCAATTGGAAGTCGCTCTGGTTGGGAGGATGAAGGAGTCTTTGGCTGAGGTGTAGGGGGCTAATGAAGCTCAGTTGCTTTTTCCTTTCCTCAATTTGCCGTGTTGCTGCCTCCATCATCTGTTTGATCTGGAGCTTAGTCAGCATGCCAGGACTCTCTGAGGGAGGCCCAGGGATCACTTCTGGCTCCTCTTCTACCTCCTCAAAACGGGGTATCCGTCGCTTCTTTACTCCTGATGATTCCTTGGAGATCTCAGAGTCATCACCAAACACTTCCTTTAGCTCTCGTTTCCTGCTCCGGTCACTGCTGGACTTGGAATGCCTAGAGCTTCGGCCTTCCTCCACAGCTTCAAACAGTTTGTCCACAAATCGGAGAGTAGAATCATCAAGAAAAGGTTTCAGATGGTCAGCTGCTTTCTTCTTGTCCATGCCCTTCCCCACACAGTTCAGTGCTGCTGTGACCACTGTGGGCTCTGAGAAACCCAGCACCCTCTTCACTGTCTTCTCTATCCATGGTTTCAGTTCATCTAGCTCCCTCTTAGATAGCGCCATTCTTCGGGAAAAGGAGGATAGCTCAAAACAGGATTCAATACTGCACCTCAATTCCAAGTTAACCTCCTCCCAGAAGTGCCACACATCAGGGTTCGATCTGGGTGTCAATTTTTCAAGATGTTTTAAGACATCTTTTCCCTCACAAACTTCAGCCCCTGAGACAGAGCCCGAACGTTACACCCTAGTTGCATTTCTGTACAATAGCAGTGACCAATCCAAAATCAAAATTAAGAAAACAATAGCATCACACCCAAGGAAAAACTCAGAAATAAATTTAACAAAGGAAGGATAAAACTTACTCTGAAAACTACAAAACAGGCATCTAGGTGAGGGTAGTGTAGGTAGAAATAAGTGCACAGGACTGAGATAAATTCTGACTTTTTTTCACCATTTTTGGGGTGATAAAATAAGTATAACATAAAGTTTGTCATTTTTAACTATTTTTAACTACACAATTCAGTGGCCTTAATGATATTTACAATACTATAAAGCAATCACTATTTCCAAAACTTTTTCATCACCCCAAACAGAAACTCTGTGACCATTAAACAATATTCTGCCATTCTTCCCTCATTCCAGTCTCTGGTAAATACTAATCTAATTTCTATCTCTATGAATTTGCTTAGTGTAGGTACTTCACAAAAGTAAAATCATATAATAAGTGTCCATTTTAGTCTGACTTATTCACTTAGCATAATGTTTCCAATATTTATTGTAGCATGTATGAGAAATTTCATTTATGACTGAATAATATGCCATTGCATGTATATACCACATTTTATTTATCCATTCATCTGTTAATGGATGCTTGAGTTGTCTCCATGTTATGGCTACTATGAATAATCCTGTTATGAACATTGGACAAATACAAGTAACTGAGTTATTTTTCCTCAGTTCTTTTAGATACATACATAGGAGTAGAATTTCTGTTTCATGTGGTAATTCTATCTTTAGCTTTTTGAAGAACTGCCAAAATGTTTTATACAGAAGCTACACCAAATTACATTCTCACCAGCAGAGCACATGTGTTCCAATTTCTCCACATTCTCACCAACATTTATTATTCTTTTTTTAAAAAAAAATTATAGACATCCTAGTAGTTGTGAAGTAGTATCTCACTGAGGCTCTGATTTGCATTTCCTTAATGACTAAGACTTTGAACATCTTTTCGTGTGCTTATTACCCTTTGTATATATACTTTCAAGAAATGTCTATTCAAGTCTTTGGCTCAATTTTTTGGGGAGTTTTTTGTTGTTGTTGTTGAATTATAAGCATACTTTAAATATAATAAATATAAAATCCTTATGAGGTATATGATTTACAAGTATTTTCTTTCATTCTGTCCATTGTTTTTTCATTTTCATAATAACATACATTGATGCATAAAAGTTTATTTTAATTTTGATGAAGTGCAATTTATCTATTTTTGTTGTCGTTGCTTGTGTTTTTGTGTCACATCTAAGTATCCATTGCCACATCAGAGATCGTGAACATTTACCTCCATGTCTTCTTCTAAGAGTTTTATGATTTAGCTCTTATATTTAAGTCACTGATCCATTTTGAGTTAATTTTTTGCAAGGTGTGATATAGGAGTCCAACTTTGTTCTTTTACCAATGGAAAACCAGTTGCTTCTGTACCACCTGTTGAAGATGCTATTCTTTTGCCTATTAATTGAACTTGGCACCCTTGACAAAATCAACTGGCCATTGATGTGAGGCTTAATTCTGGACCTCAGTTCTATTTGGTCTTTATCTCTACCCTTATGACAGTACCACACTATCTCATTTACTGCTGCTTTGCAGTAAGCTTTGAAACTGGGGAAGTATAAGTCCTTCAATTTTCTTTTCTTTTTTCAAGATTATTTTGACTATTTGGGGGCACCTTGTAATTTCAAATTTGAAGTTGAGAATCCAGCTTTTCTATATCTTGGGGGGGGAAAGCTGTTGTAATTTTGATAAATATTGTTTTGGATCTGTAAGTCACATCTCAATAATATTAAATCTTCTTACCCATTGACACAAGATGTCTTTCTATTTTATTTTAAATTTTCTTTAATTTCTTTTGGCAATGTTTTCCGCCTACAAGTATTTCACCTCCTTGGTTAAATTATTGTAGATGCTATTTGTGATGCGATTACTTACTTAATTTCCTTTTTGAATTGTTCATCATTGGTGTATAGAACACAACTGGTTTTTGTGTGTTCAGTTTGTGCCCTACAACTTTGCTGAATTTTGTTCTTAGCTCTGGTAGCTTAATTATAGATTCTTTATAATTTTCATGTCAACTGTGAACAGAAATAGTATTAGGTCTTCCTTTACAATTTGGATGCCTTTCATTTATTTTCCTTGACTCATTTCCCTGGCTACCAGTTGAAATAAATTCTAAAGAAGTAGTATTTGATAATCAAGTAGTGATGTCATGTTGACATCTGGAGTTTAGAGGAGAGATCCATTCTGGAAATCTGATTTTGGGAGCCATAAGCATATGGACCATATTATCAAGGGGTAGAGTAGAGAGAGAAAAGGAAAGGGAAGAGAAGGAGAGGCAAGGGGAGGGGAAAGGAGAGAAGTGCCTTTTGTCTGATTGTTACATCTTTGTCAACACTCAGAATCTACCAGGCCCCTTAATATCACCCTTTTTTCCTTCTCTTACTAGCTTGTGGCCTTAGGTGAGTTCACTTCACTTCTCTGACTCTGTTAGCTCATGTTTAAAATGGTAAATTAGCCATTTTTCCACCTTAATTCCAAAGAATATGTTTAGCTTTCAGACAAAGACACAGTTTTACCAGCCCCTTGGGATAGGAACAGAATGTCACCCCAGGGGGTTCCTGATATTGCTACAATCTTGGGAGAGCATTGCTCAGCAAGATTACAAATGGAGCAAATGGGTCATGAGGTTCTAATTTACTGACCTATCTTTAAAAGGCTGTGCCATTCTCCCACACACCCTAAAACCTATAACTTGAAAGACACAAACACATCAGTCCAAATACATAGAGTAGGCACTTCAGCATTGCAAAGGGCAGCATGTTCCAGTATAAGTGGAACACGGCATCATTTGCAGTCGGCCTCCACAAAAAGCCACAGCTGCCTGTGGCAATGTGACTGCCTGAGAATGGAGCTACCATGCTGCTCTTCACCCCCCCAAGCCATCAGGAGTGGACCCTGGAGCCAGAAGTGGCAGGAGGTGGAATGCACTTAAGACCAGTCTGGAAGAGTATTGGGTCCAGTGAGCCACAGAGATATGAAAAGGTCACTTTGACCATTACAACAGCTGAATTCCATTCCTCTTCCAGAAAATGGCCAGGAATTTCTCTCTCTAGAGAAGTTACTTCAAGACAGCTTGGATTTCTCTAAATGAGCTTATACCTAGGCTCTGTCCCGCATAGCTTCAACCTCTCAGGACACTCATATTAAGACAAGGGATCTATATTGTTGATCAAGATGATATTAATGATGATAATGGAACAATAGTACTTCTGCCAGTAGCTCTTACTTTAAGAAGTCTACATTCTTTCAGGCATTTTGTGAATTGTATCTCAAATTTTCAATATAACCCTATTAAGGAGGTACTATTGTTATCTCCATTCTATACATAAGGACAGAATGGATCAGAAAAGTGATTTTTCTACGGTACATAGCTAGTCATTGGCATAATTGGGCCCTGCATCACCTGATTCCAAAGTCTAGGTCCCTTCCACTATGCCTCACTGCCTCCCCTCCCCCTTCTTCTGATTTGCTGGATCTTCCATCTCTCCAGGCCAAGTCCCTTCCTCCTAGCCTGTTGGTGCCATGAGAACGGAAGGAAAGAAATTAGCAATGAACATCACCTTATTGTTGGGCATCCTGCAGTCTAAGGCCCCAGCCCAAGTGCCATGATGAGCCTCCAGATAGTGACCAGTAGCCTTCGGGACATACTTGGAGAACTTTGCAGCATCCCTTGATCTGGGCACTGGTGGCAGCTGAAACTCTGTGCCCTCTCTGAAATTCTGAGGATTTTTAAACTGAATTAAAACCCTGTTTTTCAAAGGGTAGTCTCATTAGAAGGTCAGTCAGTCAATCCTCAATCCTGATGAAAGAAAGAACCTGAAATTGAAGAAGCCACACTATTTCTCCCTATAACAGACTTGTCTTTCAATTGTTAATTGGAGAAGGCAAGATGTTAGCAGGCTGGTAGTGGTGAGGTTCCAGCACCTGGGCCATCAGATAGATCCTGACCTGGATTAAAGATGTTGAAGAGCCCTGGTGGGCAGGAAAGATTTCATCTCCAACCCACAGGGCCAGGTGGAGGCCTTTGAGATTCTGCAATCCCCACTCCTCGGAATGCCAAAACCTTGTCCATTCTCTCCAGGGCAACATGATCCAGGGTCAATAGACTTGAAGGCAGAGGCTGGATCTCCCCTCCTGTATTAATATCACCGGTACATGTGTCCAGCCCACTTGAAAGACTGAGACAGCCCTGCCACTCACTGATAAATCATTGCAGCATCAGAATACTCAGCACCAGGCTTGGCACAAAGCAAGAACCTCATAAATCCTCATCGGCTTGAATGCTTGGAATTGAGTTTGGGGGCTGGCACACAGTCTCAGCTCCTCACAGGCCCACTGAGTTTTGGCTCAGAGGCTAAGGAAGCATTTACTCTTCATGAGCTGGCTACCAGTTGCTGCCATTTCACTGACTGCAGTCCCTGGCATGTAGACAAGGGGGCCACCTGCGGCCTAAGTTCTCCAGACTGCTTTCTTGCTTGGGGGACCTCAGACCCCACAGTCCCAGCACTGTTCCCCCAATCCAGGCAGGAGGGCCCCCTTACAAGGATTTGGGACAGGGTCCCCTGAAAAAGGCATCTACAATTTGGGAAAATGGTCTCCAGGGAGCCAGGGATTGGGCAAGTGAGGGGAAGGGAAATGATAGGGAGATACAGACTACATGAAAGACAGGAAGACTTCCATGGAAGACATGGAAGAGAAAAAAAAAAAAAAAGGAGGTTGCTTTGAGATCTGAGGGCTATGCAAATCAAGTTCAAGGCAAAGTGCCCAGGCCCAAGATTTTTCAACTCGATTTAGCTAGAGAATTCTTACACTGTGAATGGAGTTTTCAAAATTTAGAAAAGATACAAGGAGAATGGGACAGCCAGCTCCCTACCTGCTTGAGTTCCTTCTTCCTTCTCTTCCTCCCCCACACAACACCCCCACCCCTGGAAGCCTCTAGGACTCCAGTTTAAGACTTCCTGACCCAGGTGAAGGAGAGAAAACTGAAGTTCAGAGAGGCGTGGAAGTTTTCTCCCAGTCATCTCCAGAAGACAGAAACAAGGGGCATGAGTGTGCAGCAGATTCACAGGTATAACATGCTGAATCCTGGGAGGCCCTATCAGGGGCCTAGCTGCTCACGAATGGTATTGGGCCCATCATGATGAAAAAAAAAAAAAATATATATATATATATATATATTTGATTTACAATGTGGTGGCAGTTCCAGGCATACAGCACAGTGATTCACCCACCAGTCTCCTCTGTCCATGGAATTCTCCAGGCAAGAGTACTGGAGTGGGCTGCCATTCCCTTCTCCAGGGGATCTTCCCAACCCAGGGATCGAACCCGCATCTCCTGCATTAGCAGGCAGATTCTTTACAGTCTGAGCCACCAGGGAAACCATATATATATATGAACATAGCAACCATGGGAGAGTTTCCAAGTACAATAAATGCATCAGCTGTGCACCTCACTCCTCAACTCTTTCCCTTCCCTGTCACTGTAGGGCAGGGGGCTTTGGTATTGCCCTCTCTCCCCTCTCTCAGGACAGCCTTGCAGCCCTGGCAACCAGCTGCTCCAGGCCTTCTATGAGTATCCCTATTCCTCTTTCTTGCTTCTCTTCCTGGCTGGAGCTAGGTGCTTTTGCCTTACAGAAGGTGACTTAACTGCTAATAGAAAGATCAGACGTGTGGGGTGAGAAGCAGAAAGGATTTCTCCATGTTGGGGAAGAGTCTCCATGTGCATCTATCCATGATGCATACTGTAGCAGCAGACAGAGCTGTTAAAACCAATTAGCATAAAATTCATCTTCCTTAGGTGCTCAATTTAACAATGGCTAACAAATGTCTATGTGCCCATAACCACCACAAAAGTCAAAATGTAGAACATTCCCATCATGCCAGAAAATACAGAACACTCTCATCATGCCAGAAAATTCCCTCCTGCCCCTTTGGAATAAATCTGACTAACTATGACCCTTGGCAACTATTTATCTCCTTTCTGTAACTGTAAAGCAGTAGTTATTTCCCAGAATTTTACACAAATGGAATCAGAGACTAAGTGATCTTTCTTTAATTTTTCTTTCACTTAACATAATGTGGATTGATCCAGTTGCTGATGTTATCAGTAGTTGATTTCTTTATATTGCTGAGCAGCATCCTATATTATAAATGTGCCAAATTTTGTCCATGTACCAGTTGATGGGCGGCTAATCATCTCCAATTTTTGCTATTATACAGAATGTTTCTATTAACATTCATGACAAGTTTGTGTGTACATTTATGGCTTTATTTTTCCTTGGGTAAGTACTTAGAAATAGAATTGCTGGCTCATACAATATGCATACAAGTATACTAATCTGTAACAAATCTGTTGACCTGTTGCTGGACATGTGAGTTGTTTCTAGCTTTCAGCTCTTGTGAATGAAGCTGCTATGAACATTCATGTGGGCATATGTTTTGATTTCTCTTTGGGAAACATCCACAAGTAAAACTGCTGATTCACATGATAAATGTATGCCAAACATTGTGAGAAAGTGGTGAATTCTTTTCCAAAGAGTGTATGCTATTTACCTTTCCACTTGCAATGCCTAGAAGTTCTAGTCGGTCCACATTCTCAACAGCATCTGTTGTGCTTATCCTGGTACCTTCAGTTTTTGTTTGTTTGCTTTTGTTGTTGTTTTGTTGCTTTATTCTTTTGGTAGTGTGCTACTGTCTTGTAATTTTAATTTGCATTTCCCTAATGATTGGGCATCTTTTCAAGAATTTGCTTCCCTGGTGGCTCAGTAGTAAAGAACTCACCTGCCAATGCAGGGGATGCAGGTTTGATTCCTGGGTCAGGAAGATTCCCTGGAAGAGGAAATGGTAACCCACTCCAGTATTCTTGCCTGGAGAATCCCGTAGACAGAGGAACCTGGCAGGCTACAGTCCACAGGTTGCAGAATCAGACATGACTGAGCAACTAAACAACAACAATAACAACACAGATTATTCATATATCTTCTTTCGTGACGTGAACTGTTCAAATCTTTTACCCATTTATAACTGGATTGTTTCTCTTATTATTACTGAATTTTAAGTTATTTATAATCTGGATACAAGTGCTGCATCAGATATATAGGCTATGAACATCTACTCCCACCCTGTAGCTTGTCTTTTCACTTTCTAAACAATGTCTTTTGAAGAGCACATGGTCTTAATTTTGATGAATTTCAAATTATCAAACTTTTTTTTAAGGGAATAGAGTGCTTTTATTTATTTATTTATTTTTCATTTATTTTTATTAGTTGGAGGCTAATTACTTTACAATATTGTAGTGATTTTTGCCATACATTGACATGAATCAGCCATGGATTTACATGTGGTTCCCCATCCCGATCCCCCCTCCCACCTCCCTCCCCATCCCATCCCTCTGGGTCTTCCCAGTGCACCAGCCCTGATCATGCATCCAACCTGGGCTGGAGGGCGGGATGTTCTAAGAGAACAGCATTGAAACAAGTATACTATCAAGTGTGAATCAAATTATCAAACTTTTAAGGCTTGTGGTTTCTGTGTCCTAATTAAGAAAATTGTGCATAACCCAGGGTCAAAAAGATTTTCTCCTAAGTTTCATAATTTTATGTTTTATGTTAAAGTCTATGATCCATGTTATGTTAATATTTATGACTGGCATCAGGTAAGGGTCAAGGTTAATTTTTTTCTATATCAGATATCCAGTTGTTCTGGCAGCATTTGTTGAAAAAAAATTATCCTCTCCCAACTGAGTTACCTTGGCATCTTTGTCAAAAATCATTAAAAAGAATGAAATAATGCCATTTGCAGCAACATGGATAGACCTAGAGATTATCATACTAACTGAAGTCAAGACAGAGAAAGACAAATATCATATAATATCGCTTATATGCAGAATCTTTTAAAAAATGATACAAATGAACATATTTACAAAACAGAAACAGACTCACAGACTTAGAGAATGAACTTATGGTTATGGGGGCGGGGGTGAGGAGGGATACATTAGGAGTTTGGGATGGACACGTACACACTGCTATATTTAAAATGGATAACAAACAAGGACCTACTTGTTTAGCACAGGGAACTCTGCTCAATATTCTGTAATAGTCTAAATGGGAAAAGAATTTGAAAAAGAATAGATACATGTATATATATAACTGAATCACTTTGCTGTATGCCTGAAACTAATAGAACACTGTTGATCAACTCTACTCAATATAAAATAAAAATTTAAATAAATAAATTAGTGGAAAAAATCAATATATCTGTTTTGGAGTTCTCTTCATAATATTGTGATTCATTATAGAAATTTTATAATTTGATCTTCTTTCCTATTCCTGGCACAAAAACTCCTAAAGCCCTTGCAACTTCCTAAGTGATAAAAGAAATAAAGGTGTCTTTTGTTATTCATAACAAACCCCTTTCAACACTTTTGAGTTTCCTTCGCTGGTCAGAAGCTTTTTAGTTTCAAATAGTCCCATCTGTACATTTTTGCTTTTGTTTCCCTTGCTTAAGAAGACATACGCAGAATGATATTGCTAAGACTGATGTCAAAGTGTGTACTGCCTATTTTTCTTGTACAAGTTTTATGGTTTAAGTCTTTACATTTATTTTTTAATCAACTTTGAGTTGGTTTTGTGTATGATGTGAGATAGTGGATTAGTTTCATTAATATGCAAGTGACTCTTCAGTTTTCTGAACACCATTTATTAAATAGAGTATTCTTTCTCCATTGTATTCTTTGTCCTAGGTTAATTGTCCATACATGTGTGAGTTTACTACTGGACTCAACTCTGTTCCATGATCATGCCACTACCGTGCTGTTTTGATTACAATGGGCTGGTAATATGATTTGAAATCAAGACATGTGATACCTCCAGCTTTTTTCATGAGATTGCTTTGGCTATTAAGAGTTTTTTGTAGTTTCATATAAACTTTAGAAATTTATGTTCTACTTCCATGAAAAATGCCATTGGGATTTTGATAGGAATTGCATTGAATCTGTAGATTACTTGTGATAATACAGATGTTTTAACAATGTCTCTTCTTCACTAGAATATCTTTCCATTTCTTTGTGTCTTCTTTAATTTCTTTCAACAATATCTTACAGTTTTTAGTGTACAGGTCTTTTATCTCCTAGTTTAAATTTATTTGTATGGATTTTTATTTTTGTTATCATAGTAAATGGAATTGTTTTCTTAATTTCTCTTTCTGATATTTCATTGTTGAAAGTGAAAGTGTTAGTCACTAAGTCGTGTCTGACTCTTTGCGACCCCATGGACTGTAGCCCACCAGGCTCCTCTGTTCATGGAATTCTCCAGGCAAGAATACTGGAATGGGTAGCCATTTCCTTCTCCAGGGGACCTTCCTGACAGGGATTGAACCTGGGTATCCCACATTCCAGGCAGAATCATTTCATTGTTAGTGTACAGAAATGCGATGGATATTTGTATATTGATTTTGAAACCTGCAACCTTACAGTATTCTATTATTATTTCTAATAGTTTTTTTTGGTGGCATCTTTATGGTTTTCTTATATAAAAATTATGTCATCCACATTAACACCAGTTTTATTTCTTTTCCAACTCAGATGACTTTTATTTCTTTTTCTTGCCTAGATGCTCTGAGTAGATGCATATTCTTTATCGATTCTAATTAATAGAGTGAGGAAGTTCCCTTCTATTTATAGTTACCTAAAAGGCTACTTTTTTATTAAGCCTGACTGACTGGGTTTTAAACTGTATAAAATTAATTTTCTGTGCCCATTTAAATGATTATATATTTTTCTTTTTAACTTGAGTAATCGGTGAATTATATGGATTGATATTCAAATATTAAGCTAACTTTGTATTCCCAGAAGAACCCCACTTGGTCATGATATATCTTTTTCAATATATTGCTATATTTGATTTAATATTTTATAAAGGATTTTTGAATCTATGTTCATGAGAGATATTGATCTATAGCTTTGCTTTCTTATAATGTTTTCACTTATAGAATCAGATTAATACTGAGTTCATAAAAAGTGTTTGAAAGTGTTTCCTCCTCCACTATTTTCTGGGAGTTGAAATAGTATTTGCATTTATTCCTTGAATATTTGATAGAATTCATTAAGGAAACATCTTGGCTAGGCTTTTCATGGTGGGAAGGTTTTTAACTATGAATTTAATTAATTTAATTAGCATAAGCTATGCATATTTTCTATTGCCTTTTGTTACATTTTTGTAATGTGTATCTGTCAAAGATTTTGTCTAAGTTGTTGAATTTACTGGCATAAAGTTGTTCATAGCATTTTCTTGTTATCCTTTTAATATTTGGAGGATCAGTAGTAGTCAGCTTTTTTCATTCTGATATTGCTAATTGAGGTCTTACCTCATCTTCCTTGATCAGTATAACTAAAGGTTCATCGATTTTATTAATCTTTTAAATTCATCTTTTAGTTTAATTGATTTTTTTTCTGTTTTGTGTTTTCTGATTACCTGATTTTCACTCTTATCTTCACATTTCCACACAGAAAATCTGGGTTTAATATACTTTCCTCACTCCCTCTTCCTCATCATCATTCCTCTTCTTTTTCTGAAATAAAAGGTAAAACATTGATTTTTAAACCATTCCTTTTTGCTGATATAAGTATGTGAACTTATGGATTTCCCTGACAGCACTTCTTTAGTACACCCCACATTTTTTGATATGCTGTATTTTTATTATCATTTAGTCTGAAATATTTAACTTCTTATGTAATTTCTTTATTGTTGCATGAAGCATTTGGAAGTGGTTGTTAATTTCCAAATAGTTAAAGATTTTTAAGATTTTAGTTCTTGATTTTTTAACTTAATTCCATTATGGTCAGAGAACACTCTCTGAAATTTAATTAGATATGATTTATATATGTCCCAGCATATGGTCTTTCTTAGCAAACATACAATGTATACTTGAAAAAAAGTGTATATTGTAGAGTTGCTGCTGGCTGCACCCAAGATGCACACATATTAAGGATTATCTTGTCTTCTTGATTAACTAACATTATTGAGAATATCCTTCTTTTCTATAGAAATTCTTCTTATATTTAAACCTACCTTGTCTAATAGCAATATAGCCACACCAACTTTATGTTTAGCAGTTGCCATATAAAAGTAGCAAATACAAGCATATTTCCTTTTTCCTGATCTTAGATTGAAAGCATTCAATATTTCACCATAAATATGATGCTAGTTGTAGGTTTTTCCCTTATGTCTTTTATCATATTTAAGACTATCCTATGAAATACATGTTTGCTGACAGTTTTTATCACAAATTAATTCTGGATTTTGTCAAATACTTTTTCCATGTTTATTGAAATGATAATATGGTTTTAATCATATTGTGTTAAAATTGTGAATTATATCAATTGCTTTTCATGTATTAAACCAATCATGCCTCACAAGGATAAATTATTCTTGATTGTGATGTATTATCACTTTTACATATATTTAGACTAAATGATGATAGTTGGCATGTATTTTAAAATCTATGTTCATGGGAAATATTTATTCTGTAATTTTGGTAATGGTTTATCTCATATTTTGTTGTCAGGGTTATGTGAGCCTTATTTAACAAATCTGAATTGTTCCCTTTCAGTTTATCTTCTGATGGGGGTTGTGAAAAACAGGTGTCGCTTTTTGCTTAAATGATTGATAATATTCACCGATGACTTGGAGTTTTCTTTGAATGAATGTTTGATAATTAATTTAATTTGTTTAACAGACATCAGTTCAGTTGTGTCTGACTCTTTGCAACCTCATAGACTGCAGCACTCTGTGGTTCCATGTCCAGTTTTAACTGATGCTTCTTGACCAGCATACAGGTTTCACAGGAGGCAGGTAAGATGATCTGGAATTCAAATCTCTTTAAGAATTCTCCACAGAGTGTTGTGATCCACACAGTCAAAGGATTTGGTATAGTCAATAAAGCAGAAGTAGATGTTTTTCTGGAACTCTCTTGCTTTTCTATGATCCAGTGGATGTTGGCAATTTGATCTCTGGTTCCTCTGCCATTTCTAAATCCAGCTTGTACATCTGGAAGTTCATGGTTCACATACTATTGAAGCCTGGCTTGGAGAATTTTGAGCATTACTTTACTAGCATGTGAGATGAGTTCAGTAGTTTGAACATTCTTTGGCATTGACTTTCTTTGGGTTTGGAATGAAAACTGACCTTTTCAAGTCCTGTGGCCACTGCTGAGTTTTCCAAATCTGCTGGCATATTGAGTGCAACACTTTCACAGCATCATCTTTCAGGATTTGAAATAGCTCAACTGGAATTCCATCACCTCCACTAGCTTTGTTCGTAGTGATGCTTCCTAAGGCCCACTTGACTTCAGACTCCAGGATGTCTGGCTCTAGGTGAGTGATCACACCATCATGGTTATCTGGGTCATGAAGATCTTTTTTTGTATAGTTCTTCTGTGTATTCTTGCTACCTCTTCTTAATATCTTCTGCTTCTGTTAGGTCCATACCATTTCTGTCCTTTATTGAACCCATCTTTGCATGAAATGTTCCCTTGGTATCTCTAGTTTTCTTGAAGAGATCTCTAGCCTTTCCCATTCTGTTTTTTCCTCTATTTCTTTGCACTGATCACTGAGGAAGGCTTTCTTATCTCTCCTTGCTATTCTTTGGAACTCTGCATTCAAATGGGTGTATCTTTCCTTTTCTCCTTTGCCTTTTGCTTCTCTTCTTTTCTCAGCTATTTGTAAGGCCTCCTCAGACAGCCATTTTGCCTTTTTGCATTTCTTTTTCTTGGGGATGGTCTTGATCACTGCCTCCTGTACAATGTCACAAACCTCCATCCATAGTTCTTCAGGCACTCTGTCTATCAGATCCTAATCCCTTGAATCTGTTTGTCACTTCCACTGTATAATCATAAAGGATTTGATTTAGGTCATACCTGAATGGCCTAGTGGTTTTCCCTACTTTCTTCCATTTAAGTCTGAATTTTGCAATAAGGAGTTCACAATCTGAGCCACAGTCAGCTCCCAGTCTTGTTTTTGCTGACTGTATAGACCTTCTTCATCTTTGGCTGCAAAGAATATAATCAGTCTGATTTCAGTATCAACCATCTGGTGATATCCATCTATAGAGTTGTCTCTTGTGTTCTTGGAAGAGGGTGTTTGCTATGACCAGTGTGTTCTCTTGGCAAAACTCTGTTAGCCTTTGCCCTGCTTCATTTTGTACTCCAAGGCCAAATTTGCCTGTTACTCCAGGTATCTCTTAACTTCCTACTTTTGCATTCCAGTCCCCTATGATGAAAAGGACATCTTTTTTTGGTGTTAGTTCTAGAAGGTCTTGTAGGTCATCACAGAACCATTCAACTTCAGCTTCTTTCAGCATTAGTGGTTGGATTACTGTGATATTGAGTGGTTTTCCTTGGAAATGAACAGAGCTTATTCTGTTGTTTTTTAGATTGCACCCTAGTACTGCATTTTGTACTCTTTCGTTGACTATGAGGGCTACTCCACTTCCTCTAAGGAATTCTTGCCCACATGGGTTTGGTGGGAAGGGCAGATGTGGGGACTGGGAATCCTGGCCATCCCTGGTCCAGGCCTGTGGATGTGTCCAGAACAGAAATAGCCAGATTCCTCTGGCTTCCTCCCTCACAACCACACACAGGCTGCTAGCCCTGTCATTGGCACTGGTGGCCCCCATGCCCTCCCTGTGGGCCTCTCGCCAGGGTTAGAGTGATGCAAAAGAATCTGGTGTCCTCCTGGGAAACGGACCACATTATGTTCCACACTCAGCCAGGCTGGTGCAGAAGGCAGCCTTGGAGTCGAGGAGTTCAGCCACGCTCCCAGATGTCTGCTTTCCCTTCTGCAGAATGGATACATTCCCTTCTGCAGAATGGATACATGGGCAAGTGTTAGAAGGTCCTCAGAGAGACATGCCTGTATCTAGTCTGGAGAAGGGTCCCCTCCAATCTTGCTAGGATGTTTTTAACCCTGGAAGTGCTTTTGCCAGAGGCTAAGTCATAAAACTTAGAGTGGCTTGTTAGATCCTAGTTCCTGGACCAGGGATTGAATCCCAGCCCCCTGCAGTGGAAACCTGGACTTCTAATCACTAGACCTGCAGGGAAGTTCCTGATTCATGTTTTAAAAGAATCACTCTGGCTGCTGGATGGGGAGTATCATGGAGGGACAGGGCTGAAGCAAGGAAGTCAGGGAAGGGGCTCTTGCAATAATTCAGGCATGTGGGATCTTAGCTCCCTGACCAGGGATGAACCTGCACCCCCTGCATTGGAAGGCAAAGTCTTAATCACTGGGCTGCCAGGGAAGTCCCTGCATTGTAGTTTTAATTTACACTTCCTTGATCACTAATGATGACTGATTCCTTTCCTGTCCTTTGTGGATAAGCCCTCTTGGAGGAGGTCGCCATTAGCCCCACCATAGAGCTGCTGAGCAGACAACCCACAAACTGCAGAACAATTATACCAAAGAAATTCTCACACTGTTAAGAAAGTTCTAGGACCCACAACAGATTTCCCAACCTGGGGATCTGGCAAAGGGACTGAGAACCCCCAGGGAATTTGACTTTGGAGGCCAGTGGGATTTGATTACAGAATTTCCACAGGACTGGGGAAACAGACTCTTGGAGGGCACAAACAAAACCTTGTGTGCACCAGGAGCCAGGAGAAAGGAGCAGTGACCCCACAAGAGACTGAGCCAGACTTGCCTATGAGTGTCCAGGAGTCTCCAGTGGAGGTGTGGGTTGACAGTGGCCAATACAACAGTATGTGAACAAGCCTTTTGAAGGGGTTCGTCATTATAGTCATTATCCCTACCATAGTTTGGCCTCAGGCCAAACAACAGGGAGAGAACACAGCCCCACCCATCAACAGAAAATTGGATTAAAGATTTACTGAGCATGGCCCCGCCAATCAGAATAAGAACCAGTTTCCCCCACAGTAATGCTCAAAATTCTCAAAGCAAGCCAGGCTTCAACAGTATGTGAACCGTGAACTTCCAGATGTTAAAGCTGGATTTAGAAAAGGCAGAGGAACCAGAGATAAAATTTCCAACACCTGCTGGATCATCAAAAAAGCAAGAGAATTCCAGAAAAACATCTACTTCTGCTTTATTGACTATGCCAAAGCTTTTGACTGTGTAGATCATAACAAACTGTGGAAAATTCTGAAAGAGATGGGAATACCAGACCATCTGACCTGCCTCCTGGGAAATCTATATGCAGGTCAAGAAGCAATAGTTAGAACTGCACATGGAACAACAGACAGGTTCCAAATTAGGAAAGGGGTACATCAAGGCTGTATATTGTCATCCTGCTTGTTTAATTTATATGCAGAGTACATCATGAGAAACGCTGGGCTGGAGAAAGCACAAGCTGGGATCAAGATTGCAGGGAGAAATATCAATAACCTTAGATATGTAGATGGCACCACCCTTATGGCAGAAAGTGAAGAACTAAAGAGGCTCTTGATGAAAGTGAAAGAGGAAAGTGAAAAAGTTGGCTTAAAGCTCAACATTCAGAAAACTAAGATCATGGCATCTGGTCCCATCACTTCATGGCAAATAGATGGGGAAACAGTGGAAACAGTGGCAGACTTTATTTTTCTGGGCTCCAAAATCACTGCAGATGGTGATTGCAGCCATGAAATTAAAAGATGCTTGTTCCTTGGAAGAAAAGCTATGACCAATCTAGACAGCATATTAAAAAGCAGAGACATTACTTTGCCAACAAAGGTCCATCTAGTCAAAGCTATGGTTTTTCCAGTAGTCATGTATGGATGTGAGAGTTGGACTATAAAGAAAGTTGAGCACCAAAGAATTGATGCTTTTGAACTGTGGTGTTGGAGAAGACTCTTGAGAGTCTCTTGGACTGCAAGGAGATTCAACCAGTCCATCCTAAAGGAAATCAGTCCTGAATATTCATTGGAAGGACTGACACTGAAGCTGAAACTCCAATACTTTGGCCACCTGATGAGAAGAAATGACTCATTGGAAAAGACCCTGATGCTGAGAAAGATTGAAAGCAGGAAGAGAAGGGGACAGCAGAGGATGAGATGGTTGGATGGCATCACTGACTCGATGGACATGAGTTTGAGTAAGCTTCGGGAGTTGGTGATGGACAGGGAGGCCTGTTGTGCTGCAGTCCATGGGGTCGCAAAGAGTTGGACACGACTGAGCAGCTGGACTGAACTGAACTCCCCCACAGTCAATCTCTCCCATCAGGAAGCTTCCATAAGCCCCTTATCCTTATCCATCAGAGGGCAGACAGAATGAAAACCACAATCACAGAAAACTAACCAAACTGATCACATGGACCACAGCCTTGTCTAACTCAATGAAACTATGAGCCATGCCGTGTAGGGCCACCCAAGACAGATGGGTCATAGTGGAGAGTTCTGACAAAACATGGTCCACTGGAGAAGGGAATGGCAAACCACTTCAGTATTCTTGCCTTGAGAACCCCATGAACAGTATGAAAAGGCAAAAAGATAGGACACTGAAAGATGAACTCTCCAGGTTGGTAGGTGCCCAATATGCTACTGGAGATCAGTGGAGAAATAACTCCAGAAAGAATGAAGAGATGGAGCCAAAGCAAAAACAACACCCAGTTGTGGATGTGACTGGTGATAAAAGTAAAGTCTGATGCTGTAAAGAACAGTATTGCATAGGAACCTGGAATGTTACATCCATGAATCAAGGCAAATTGGAAGTGGTCAAACAGGAAGATGGCAAGAGTGAACATTGACATTTTAGGAATCAGTGGACTAAAATGGACCAGAATGGGCGAATTTAATTCAGATGACCATTATATCTGCTACTGTGGGCAAGAATCCCTTAACAGACAGTAGGTTATGCAGATTTTAAACATTTTGTCTTGTGTCAGTTTTGGTAAGCTGTATTGCTCAAATACTTTGCTAACATATAAGTTTCCAAACTGTTGGCATAAATTTGTTCATGTGCATGTGCATGTGTACTCAGTTGTGTCTGACTCTTTGAGAACCCATGGACTGTAGCCCCCAGGCTCCTCTGTCCATGGGATTTCCCAGGCAAGAATACTGAAGTGGAATTTGTTCATAGCATTCTCCTATTATACTTTGAATGTTTGTTTGACCTGTAGTGATAAGTCCACTTTCACTCCTACTCCTAATAGTCTGTTTCCCTTTTTTCTTAGTCTCAATAGAGATTAATCAATTTCACTGATATTTTAAAAGAGCTAACTTTTGACTTGATTAATATTATCTATTGTTTTTGTTTTTTTTTTTTATGTCTTTCCTTCTACTTACTTTGGATTTCCTTTGTTCTTTTTACAGCTTCCTTAAAAACTGCATTAATCAAATTTTGATTTCAGAGTGGTTATAAGTTGTTTACATCATCTTTATAATAACTCATTTTTAGTGAAGTTATTCTATCAATTGTGTAGAAAAGAATATTAAAATCTTCAACAGTGATTGTGAATATGTCTACTTCTTCCTTTAATATTTTTTGTTAATTTCCTTGGGCATTTTGAAACTCCTGCATTAAATGCATATACATTTATGATTGTTATGTCTTTCTGATGCATTGAGACCTTTATCTTCATGAAACATTTCTCTTTATATCTTATAATGCCCTTTGTCTTAAAGTTTATGTTGTTGATATTAATATAGCCACTCTATCTTTCTTTTGGTTTCTGTATGCATGGTATACTTGTCTTTACATTTAAAGTACATTTCTTGTAGACAGACCATAGTTGAATTTTGCTTTTATACAATCTAACAAGCTCTGCATTTTAAGTTGTGTCTTTCAATGAAAATTTACTGTAATTATTGATATTGTTTTACTTAGCTCTTCTGTTTTCTATGTCTCATCTGTGTTTTTTCCCCTTATGCCCTTTCCCCTGTGTTCTTTTGATTTATCTGAATATTTTTATGCTTTCATTTAAATTTATCTATTGGTTCCTTTAGGTATGCCATTTTTATTACTTTATTTTTTTATTAATAAACTTTATTTTCAGAGCAGTTTTATAGCTCTGATTTTTTATTTAGGTCTATGATTCACTTTGAGTTAATTTTTGTGAAGGGTATGAAATCTAAGGGTATTAAAAAAACTTTTTTTTTCTGCATATAGAGGCCCAGGTATTCTAACACCATTTGTTGAAAGACTGTCTCTACTCCATTACATTGCCTTTGCTTTCTGTCAAAGATTGGTTGACTGTATTTTTGCGAGTTTATTTCTGATATCTCTATTCTGTTCCTTTGATCTGTCAATTCTTTCACCAGTACCACACTGTCTTAATTACTGTAACTTTATGGTAAGGCTTGTAGTCTAGTAGTGTCAGTTTTCCCTCAGTATTAAACTGGCCATCCTGAGTCTTTCAACTCTTTTTTATACTCTAGAAACAACTTGCTGATATTCACAAAATAACTTGGTGAGATTTTGACTGGGATTACACTGAATCTATACATCATGGTGGGAAGAACCAACATCTTGACAAATTGTATCTTCTTATCCATGAACATAAACTATCTCTCCATTCATGTAGTTCTTCCTTGATACCTCTCATCAGAGTTTTGTAGCTATCTTCAAATTTGTCTTTATATACAGGTTTCCCCGACTATCCAAAAGCAAAGGCTCCTATGAAGCCTTTCACATGCTGAAATGGCAAAAAGTGAAGAAGAAACAATTGCCTTAGGACCCGTCTTGTTAATGGATGTACAAAATAAATCAAGATAAAAACAAAGATGCTCACAGACACAGTTCAAAGCTGCAGTGCATGCTAAGTTGCTTCAGTCGTGTCCGACTCTTTGCGACCCTATGGACTGTAGCCCACCAGGCTCCCCTGTCCATGGGATTCTACAGGCAAGAATACTGGAGTGGGTTGCCATACCCTCCTCCAGGGGATCTTCCCAATCCAGGGATCAAACCCACATCTCTTATGTCTCCTGCATTGGCAGGCGGGTTCTTTACAACTAGCACCACCTGGGAAGCCCAAAGCTGCAGTGACTTGATGCTGAATAACTAAGTGTAGTTACCAGGGAAAGAGCTTGGAAGTGCCACTTTGGCTGCTTGGGCTATGTGCTGCATCTATAGCAGTTCCCTGTAAAACAAACACTAAATGATATCATCCCTTTTATGCCTTTGCTTTTTTTTGTAAAACTGAAGGTCCTGCTCAGATTCTCCGATTGCAAAAGTATGTACTAACATAAAGTGAAAGTCGCTCAGTCGTGTCTGACTCTTTGTGACCCCATGGACCTTGTCCATGGAATTCTCCAGGCCAGAATACTGGAGTGGGTAGCCTTTCCCTTCTCTGGGGGATCTTCCCAACCCAGGGATCAAACCCAGGTCTCCTACACTGCAGGTGGATTCTTTACCAGCTGAGCCACCAGGCACGCCCTATACTAATGCAGGTCTTTCATAAAAGTGAAGTGGTGTAAGGTGAACTTTTGAAAAGCAGGAGATTTCTGTATTTTTAAAGATTTAAACCTAAGTATTTCTTTTTGTGTATGTGCTAATATAAATGGCAGTGTATTTTTAAAAGTAAAATTCCTACTGTTCATTGCTAGTATGTAGGAAAGTGATAGACTTTTGCATATTAACCTTGTATCCTCCAACCTTGCTATAATTGCTTATTAGTTCCAGGAGTTTTTTGGTGGATTCTTTCGGATTTTCTACTTACACAGTCATGTCATCTGTGAACAAAGTTTTATTTCTATCCAATAGAAATAAATTTATCTGCTTCTTCCTAGTCTGTATATCTTTTCTTTCCTTTTCTTGTCTCATTGAATTAACTAAGACTTCAGGTACAATGTTGAAAACCGATTGTGTGAGATGATATATTAATACTCATCTTGTTGCTGATGATAGGAAGGTTTTGAGTTTTTCACCATTAAGTATGCTATAGGTATTTTTGTAGTGTTCTTTATTGAGTTGAAGTAATTTCCTTCTATAATTTCTTGAGAGGTTTTATTTTTTATCATGAATGGGTGTTGGATTTTATCAAATGCTTTTTGTGCATCTATTGATATAATCATGTTATTTTTTTCTTTAACCTGTTGATGCAGTGGATTACATTTTTTGATCTTTGAATTCTGAACCAGCCAGGCACATTTGGAATAAATCCCACTTGGTCATAGTGTCTAATTCTTTTTCTATATCCTTGGGTTTGAGTTTTCTGTTTTATTGAGAATTTTTGCAGCTGTGTTCAAAGAGAGATTGCTGTGTAGTTTTCTGGCCTTACAGAATGAGTTAGGAAGTAGTATTCCCTCTGTTTCTGCCTTCTAAAAATATTTTAGAAAATTTGAATAATTTCTTCTGAGCTTGGTGCTTTCTCTTTTGGAAGGTTATTCATTGTTTATTCATTATTACTTTAAGAGGCATCAACCTATTTAGTTGTCTATTTGTATTACTTTTTAATGATTATTCTAAGTGCTAAATCATAGGTCCTTATTTTTTCATAGTTTACTTATAGTTAATATGGTACAAAAAATACTGTCTTATAAAATGTAAAAGTCTTTTGTCCATATAGGTCTATTTATTGCATCACCCATTTATGATTTAGTTATTTTAGATACAAAAATAGAGAATATATATATATGTATATATATATATATATATATAAAATAGAAGTCCCATAAGAAAATATATTACTTTAGTCAACATCTTATATTTTAGAGAAATAAGAGGATGAAATAGACTTTTTAAACTTACCCGTGTATTTATTTCTAGTATTCTTCATTTGAACTCAGTCTGTCTGACTCTAAAGACTATGCCCTATCCAAAATTTGTTGAACAGAGATACTTGGGGAAGATTGTATAAAAGTAGGTGTCCAGTACCCATATCAGTCTTATGAAATTACTAGCTTTCAGGTTAGGCCTAAGCATGGGCTTTTGGAAGACGTTCCTCAAGTGACCTCATGTGTTAACTGGACACAAACTGGACTCCTCCTAAGCTTCCAAACAGCATGACATTCTTGGGCTGGCTCACATTTCTATCTTGCTCCCAGCTCATGTGGTATGAGGTTATGGGTGGTTTCCTTATCTCTTCTAAAATTTCCTTCATTAAGCTTCAGTATCCCATCCTAACTCATGAATTCTGGCATTAGGAGATAGACTTGGTCAGACTTGGAGACAGACTTCTTTCTTACAGCCTCTATCTTGCCATCTGACTCCTCCTATGGTGTATCCTTTGGCTCCCCAGCACTGTCTACTCACCCTAAGAAAATATTTCATTCATCCTTTTTCAAAATAGCATATTACTTCTGAACTTTACCCTGGGAATACCACAGTGATATAAGACGTATGTAACACTGTGGCAAATAGTGTGTTCCCTTGAGTCAGGTGGTCTGAGTTCAAAACATAAAATGTATGACTATAGAAAAGCTACTTAGGTGTTCCATTTGTCAGTTTCCTCATATGTAAAATGGGATTAATGACAGTGACAATCTCATAAGGTTGTAGAGAAGGTTTATATACATACCTTAACACAATATCTGACACCAAGAAAGCGCAGATAAATCAGTGGTAGCTAGTTATTAGGATTATTAAAACAGAAATGATCTCTTAACCTCTACAGAGCTTATACAGAGCTTACAGTTCTGATACTCTAGGCCAGTACTACTCAAAGTATGGTACACATGCTCATCTTTTTTTTTTTTTTTTTTTGCTTTTTTTTTTCATTTATTTTTATTAGTTGGTGGCTAATTACTTCACAACATTGCAGTGGGTTTTGTCATACATTGACATGAATCAGCCATGGAGTTACATGTATTCCCCATCCCGATCCCCCCTCCCACCTCCCTCTCCACCCGATTCCTCTGGGTCTTCCCAGTGCACCAGGCCCGAGCACTTGTCTCATGCATCCCACCTGGGCTGGTGATCTGTTTCACTATAGATAATATACATGCTGTTCTCTCAAAACATCCCACCCTCGCCTTCTCCCACAGAGTCCAAAAGTCTGTTCTGTACATCTGTGTCTCTTTTTCTGTTTTGCATATAGGGTTATCATTACCATCTTTCTAAATTCCATATATATGTGTTAGTATACTGTAATGGTCTTTATCTTTCTGGCTTACTTCACTCTGTATAATGGGCTCCAGTTTTATCCATCTCATTAGAACTGATTCAAATGAATTCTTTTTAATGGCTGAGTAATATTCCATGGTGTGTATGTACCACAGCTTCCTTATCCATTCGTCTGCTGATGGGCATCTAGGTTGCTTCCATGTCCTGGCTATTATAAACAGTGCTGTGATGAACATTGGGGTGCACGTGTCTCTTTCAGATCTGGTTCCTCAGTGTGTATGCCCAGAAGTGGTATTGCTGGGTCAGTACTACTCAAAGTATGGTACACGTACTCATCTTTGACGGGATCAGGAGCTTGAACCAGAATGTAAACCAACTTATCACTAAGTATGCTATTTAATACAGCTGACATTTATTTCCTAGTAAGACCTTCTCAATGAGTGAAGCAGTGCATTAATTTACACTGTGCATCAAGCTCATCATTTTATAAATGATCAGTGTTTTGTGTGGCACTTTTTCAGATAACTCATAGACTTCCCTGATGTAATCAGGGAGAAAAAGTGGCCCTAAGCTTGAAGGCAGAGACCCTGATATCAGTTCTGTCTCTGACATTGAGAAGCCAAGTGGCCACTGATGGGTCCTTTAAACTCTGATCTTCTATTTTATCACCTAAAAAGTGGAAATAGTTACTTCTGCCTCCTTTCTTCTCTCCTCCATGAGAGTCATGTACTCTGGAGGGCTATAACAATGCCAGGAGGTACTTAGGTGCCCCTATGTGGGGGAGTAAACCAAAGAAGCCTCTGGAAATATATAAAGAAGGCAAATCTCCAGGGCTTCAAACAGCTCTGCAGCAGAGTTGAGAAGGAAGAGTCTTTTTTAAAAGGCTTTGTTAAGGTATAAGTGAAGTGAAAGTTGCTCAGTCATGTCCAACTCTTTGCGACCCCATGGACTATACAGTCCATGGAATTCTCCAGGCCAGAATACTGGAATGGGTAGCCTTTCCCTTCTCCAGGGGATCCTCCCAACCCAGGGATTGAACTCAGATCTCCCACATTGCAGGCAGATTCTTTACAGCTGAGCCACAAGAGAAGCTCAAGGATGCTGGAGTGGGTAAACTATCCCTTCTCCAGCAGGTCTTCCCAACCCAGGAATTGAACTGGGGTCTCCTGTATTGCAGGCAGATTCTTTATCAATTGAGCTATCAGGAAAGGCAACCTTTCAAAACCTCAGGTTATCTCCATTTTCACTTGCGATCCCTAGCCCCTTTCAGTGTTTTTCAGATGGCTACCACTGTTTCAGCATCAAATCCAAACTGAAAATATCCAGGCACAGCATTATCCAATAGAACTTTCTGCAACGATGGAAATATTCTGTGTCTGCACTGGCCTATACGGGTATTCACCCAGACCTAGTGTCACGGTATAATTGATACACAAAACATGGCACAAATTTAATGTACATATTTTGATGAGTTTGGAAATATGGACACATCTTTGATAGTACTACCATATGATCCAGTGACCCAAACTATTGAAATAAGTGTCTCAAAGAGATACCTGCACTTCCATGTTCAGAGTAGCACTAGTCACAATAGCCAAGATTTGGGAACAATTCAAATGTCCACTGACAAATGAATGATGAAAGCATGGCTTATACATATAATGGAATACTTTTCAGCCTTAAAAGATAAGGAAATTCTACCACTTGTGACAATATGGATGAACCTGGAAACATTACACTAAGTGAAATAAGCCAATCACAGAAGGACAGATACTATGTGATTCCACTTCTATGAATAATCTACATTAGTCACACTCACAGGAGCAGAAAGTAGAATGATGGTTGCTGGAACAGATGATAGGGAGAAGGGCAGAATAGTTGGTTAGTGAGTATAAACTTATAATTATATAATATGAATGAGCCCTAGAGATCTGCTATACAACCAAGCACCAAGAGTTAACAATATGGTGTAGTGCACGTAATATTTGTTAAGAGGATAGATCTCCTATCCAATGTTCTTGAAACAAAGGAAGGAAGGAAGAAAGGAAGAGAGGGAAGCAGGGAGGGAAGAAGGAAGATAGAGAGAGAGAAAGAATAGTCTTGATAATAGCTTGATAAAATCCAGACCTGGTAACTCCCAAGCTATTAGGTTGGAGAACAGTAACCAAAGGCAACCAAAGCCACCATCCATTGTCTCCACAAATGACATTTTATGTCCAAGCTAAGTGCTTTCCACTTAAAGGTACTCTAATTTGGGAGCTGACAATGTCATTGGGCATCACATTGCTTAAAATCTGCCCAAACATACAAACATTATTAGTGCAAGCCTGGAACAGAACAAAGTGGTACATGCGTTTGAATGGCTAATGGGGAGGACATTGAGGCTCAAAGCACCAAGTGCATCCCCACAATCAGCCAACCTAGCAAAACACTGGGTTCATAACCTCACCAGGGCCTTAATGTAGTCCTTCTCGGAATCAGTAATAGCCCAGCACTAATGGCTGCAAAAAGGACCATATTGTATCCCCAGTCATTAATTCCCAGAAAGAGGACTGTGCTGAACTCATTACTGCTTTAACACACTCATCAGATGAAATGTACAAGTTAATCTCTGCAAAGGGACATAGCAATCTAAGCAAGTGAGCTCAGCCATCTCACCAACCCCTACTCCAGAAGCCCTGTCTCTGGATGCTGCTGCTGCTAAGTCGCTTCAGTCGTGTCCGACTCTGTGTGATCCCATAGATGGCAGCCCACCAGACTCCGCCATCCCTGGGATTCTCCAGGCAAGAACACTGGAGTGGGTTGCCATTTTCTTCTCCAATGCATGAAAGTGAAAAGTCAAAGTGAAGTCGCTTAGTCGTGTCCGACTTCTAGCAACCCCATGGACTGCAGCCTACCAGGCTCCTCCATCCATGGGATTTTCCAGGCAAGAGTACTGGAGTCGGGTGCCATTGCCTTCTCCGCCTATCTCTGGCAACAACTGTTAATTCTTTGCTAGGAAGCTGCCTGGACCCACCTGACGACATCTCTGTCCATTTTGTCAGGTTCTCTGCTTCTCACTTGCTCAGAGACTCAGCTAGCTGAGGGGTAGACAGGCCAGACAGAGGGAGAAGGAGGAATTGGTACAGAGATGATGCTGCTGCTTCTATTACTGCCAATGGGAGAAGGAAGATTATTTTAATAACAATAGCCAGTAACCATTCGTGGATTACAAATAGTATGTCAGGGTCTATGGAGGAATTTTAAAACATATGATCTCATTTGATCCTATTCAAAATACTATTACTAACCTCATTTGACAGATGAGGAAACAGAAGCAAGGAAAGTAAATAAATTACCCAAGGTCACAAAGCTAGTAAGTGGCTTGGCCAGAATTAGAATGCAAATCCCTGACCCCAACATCATGCCTCTTTCCACTGGACCACAGCTATCATTATTTGCCCAATGTAGTGTCTGTGAACAAGACACTAGGACAATCATAGCTCCAATTGTGAGTGCCTCGCAGAGATAAGGTCATTTGTAACCATGGTGTCAGTGACTTCCCTCAGCTCTTGCTTTGGAGCTAAGTGGTACTGCCAGTGAGATGGCAACTCTCTGAGCAACATCATGACCCCAAAGACCCCCATCCTGCATCCTCTTACTAGAAACTGCCTCTCTGCTTGTCTATCAGACTAATTTCTCTCTTTCTGAACCTCTGTCAGAAGCTGCAGCGGAGGAAGGAGTGCAGAGGAGCTGGGGCTTGTTGGGTTGTTGGGAGAGTACCTCGCTAGGGAACCTGGGGAAATGGAAAGAACTTTCCTTTGATCTGGGAAGTTAGGCTGTTCGTACAAGCCCTCACAGTCCCTGTGGTTTCCTCCATTATGGAGTTTAGTTGGCTTGTATAGATTGTGTTTCCCAGCAGGCCATCAGCTTCTGGAACACAAGGACTCCCTCTTTCTCCTCTTTGTCATTTCAGCAAGCAGCACATACATGACAGGTGATGAATGTTCAATAAATGTAGTGGAGCAAGCGTATTGCTGCTGCCCCTGTCTTTCTTTGCTGCCTCAGATGGCTGGCTTAGCAGAAATAGTTTGTGAAAGCAGACTGAGGTTTCACTGCCGAATAAGCATCGTAGATGGGTGGGTGACATGGAAACAATCTGTGCCCAAATTTGTATGTGTAAGGAGCCTACTGGGCAGACTTTGGTCAGATCACAGTAGCCTGTCCCAGGCAATGAAGCACACTACCTTATTAAAGCAATCCTTTTTCAAGCATCCTTAAGAGTCCTGTTTCCATAGGTGGCAGCTTTTTCCCAAGCATAGTTGGTTCTACCACTAGCCCTAGTATTGAGAAACCCTAGCTTGAGTGGGCAGGCCCTTCAGAGGAGATTGAGGATATTGCAATAAATGGGCTGCAGCTCCTGGACGTTTGGTTGCTGAGTATCTTCGGGACAAAAAGAATCTGGAACACCAACAGATACCTACAGTACAGGTCAGGGAGCTATACTCAGTATTGAGTAATTACCTATAAGGAAAGAGTATCTGAAAAAAAAATATGTATAGAATATATATTTATGCATATATATGTATATGTATATATACATGTATATGTATGTATGTGTATATATATGTATGTATGTATATACATATGTATATATGTATGTATATATGTGTGTGTATATATATATATATATATATATATGCATGTATGGATGTACGTATATGTGTATATAACTAAATCACTGTGATGTATACCTGAAACTAACACAACATTGTAAATCAACCAATGCACTTTTTAAAAGAATCTGTAGGATAAGACTTAGATCTGGAAGTAGGGTGGCTGAATGACAGCAGAATAAAAAGGTTCATTTTCAACTCTAAAGACGTCACACCAGTTGTATTTCTAGAGCAGTGTCAGGAAGAAATGTTGGTGTCTTTACTTCTCTCTGTCCTCTAAAAGCTTTTGAGAGAGCTGGGGGATAACTCTCTAATGCACAAGTAAAAATTAAGGCACAATTGACGACAGTCTGTAATTAAGTGCTGAATTGTCTGACTTGGGCCTTAAGTGCTGCAGGAATCCAAAGGAGGGGCAGTCAGTGAAGGCTGAGTAATGCGTGGGCAGCCAGAGCTCTGACGTCTGAGAATGTATGACTATACTCAGCACAGATTTCCTGGAGGAGGAGGGACTGGCACTGGACCCTAAAGGACGGGGAGCACGGGGCTTGGAGGAGGGGCAGGGCCCCTGGATCAAAGCGTGGGGGATGGCAAGACAAAGGCAGGAGTCTGGTCCCAACAGGAGTGGGATGTTTTGTGTGGGGCCTCAGGGAAGGCTACTGTGGGAGGGGAGCTATGCAGTCCAGGCTCGGTGACTCTGGGCTATTGGGCTTTTGGGAAACTATCCAGCAACTGCTGGCAGGTGAGTCTAGAGTCCAAAACAAATCCCTTTCAAAGGTGAATTTCTTGGGGAATCTACTGCATGGCTATTTCAAAGGAGCTCCTGTCTCTGCATAGGCAATATCTCCTTGAAGCCCATGACAGTCCTGGGAGGGAGGGCTTGTTAAGGAAGGAATATACTCCAAACAACATGGGCTGAGTGGAAACAATGGAGTAAGCTGAAAGGTCACTTCCCTTCTAGATTCCAGTGCAGGCACTCTGGGAAGGGGCAGTGGCAGCGGATGTCAAACTGAGCTTCCTGGAATCTGGAAGCATCTTGTACCCAGAATTCCCCATTTTGCTCCCTCCCTGCAAACATGCACCTGCTTAATAAAGACAATGCTATCACTGATGGTGTGTCCACTGTGCTAAGAACTTTAAGGGGATGAGTTCATTTCACTCACAACAATCCTCTCTATTTTACAGATAAGGAAATTGAGGCACAGAGAGGTTAGGGACTTGTCCAAGTTCATGTGGCTGGTAAGGGATCCCAAACCAGCTAGCTTGCCATCCCAGTCCACTCTCTCACCTGCCTCACTCCAAAGGTGCCCTCTGGGTCCATCATCTGGAGCTCCAATAGGAAATGGCTCATTCACTCCCAGGACAATCCTGGATGGAAGGGAGCATTTGGAGACACCAAACTGCAAGCAGATGTGGTATGACTAGAGAGATTGGGGTGGGTAGGAAGGTGGTGTGACTAGAGAGATTAGAGTAGGTAGGAAATCCTGGAGTCAGACAATCTGGCTCAGAGCTGGTCTGATTTTATTTCTGCACCTGCCATCATCACAGCTGCCCCACCGCTATCAGCATCAGCAGAAACAGCAACCCCAGCACTTGCTTGGAGCCTCAAGCCAACTTGTTGCAGGAGTCCTACTGGAAAAGGCAGGGCATATGTGGCACCATGGCCTCTCTTGGGCTAAGCTGTGGGCCAGGGAGGAGGAAAGAGGGGACATGACAGTGCTGGCAGCAGCCAGGAAGGAGGAGGGAAGCAGGTAATAATGAATCCAGGAAGCATGACCAAGGCTGAAGGAGGCAGGGGAGGGGAGACATCACGAGATGCCTGCATTTCAGCAAAGCCTGGACTGAAGAGCTGATGTCAGGGGAAGACAAACTACAGTGAAATCAAAAGAAGACCTCAAACCTACCCTTGTGAGAAGAGCAAGCTGTTTTGAGGTTGGTCAATGAATAACATCCAGGCAGGTGTCTTATGAGGGGAGTGAGTAGGTGCCTAGACTCTCAAAGTCTAGTGAGAGTGAAAGCCTGCTTCACCAGGCTCAATTCTCAATGATTTCCAAGACTTGGGTGGGCCCTAGATTGCTGTGTTACACTTCTGTTCTGCTGTGGAGCCTTGGCAGATGGATGAAACCAATGAATCCTATCTCAGAATAATACTTTAAATGCATTAAAATGCATAAGATTATAAAAGACACAAATTATATCAAAATATTAAACAAAACTTGCAGTGAAATGCTAACATAAATGCTGCTTTATTAATGCCTGAAATTTTAAAATTTAATGGTGATTCTAACAACTGCAATAATTTCATAATACTATGGACTGTTAAGACTATCTCGAGATAGCTATGACGATAATAATACACTAGAAAAATAATCTGTGATTTCTGTGAGACAGAGTTTCACGAATTACTAATGCTGTCGTGGTTCATTGCCTACAAAATGAAATGAAATGAGAAATTTCAATTACAAGTTAACAAAAATAGAAATTCAATTCTTTTTCTCCCAACATCACAGGGGTCCTCACTGAGCGATATGCATAGTGCAATGGGAATTCATTAGACGTGGGAACAGATGACTGCAGACCTAGTCCCAGGTTTCCTACTGATGATGGGTCCTTGCAAGTGGGCTCTGACTCTTGATGGCCAGCTCAGAAGATAATTCTATTCTTTCCCCTCACAAATGTTTTTGAAAAGTTAAGGCTGCTGAATTTGGTGCCCTGCTTCTGGACCTGCTTCTGGACCTGCCTTGCCCAGGCAAGTCGAAATCCAAGTCCATCAACCTGCCAACACAGGTCCTTTTGTTCACAGAAGCATTCTTGTTGGATATGAAGTTAGCTTCCTCCTGTCAACTGGTTCTAGGCCACAAGTGCAAAGGTATCCAGGCACAGGTCATGATTCTGCCTTTTGGAACAAGCCAGTGCCACCCCAGGGGAGTCCTCTGAAGAAAGAACACACTTCTGGCTGGATAGAATGTGGAATGTTTATTATAAGACCTGTTACACATTTACGGTAAGCCCTAGGGTGTTTGGCCGACAAAGCAAATGACAGAACAAGGAGAGTGAGAGCAAGAGAGCAAAACGGAACGAGAGAGAGAGAGAGAGAGAGAGAGAGAGAGAGAGAGAGGAAATGGGTGAGAAGGAGAGATAGAGTGAATGTTAGTAAAAACTGGAAGAGGTCTCAGAGGCCCTCCAGTCTAACTTTACTGTCTCAGTTGGACACACCAAGGCCCAGAGAAGGGACGTGGCCTGGTGGGGCCACAGAGCAGTTCAGATCCGAGCTCACTCACTGGCCAGTTGCCTGCTCTTCGCTCTGTAACTCTTGCCTATTTGACCAGAAGTGAGCATGAGCCCATGAGACAATTGTGTGTGGAGTGCACTTCTGGAAGCAATGTTCAAAATAACCACAGCTCCCCATGCCTCCATGCAGCTGTATCTCTGGTGGCAAGCACAGGAATTAATACCACATTCTTCAGGAAGGTGGCCAAAGACCGGTCATACTTCAGACACCGCTGTGTTCAATGGGGTGGCCAGTCCCATTGATCAGAGGCCCCATGTGATTCTGCAGGCAGGGTGTGGCCAGCCATAAAGTGTATGGGCCAGGGACTTGAGGCAGGAAGGAAAGTGGGAAGAAAGGGAGAGGGTGGATTTTCTGCTTCTGCTTCAGGGTCGGGAGAAGGTGAGGAGGAGGGAGGCTGGCCTGGAGGATGGAGCCCCCAGTGGGGTCCCGTCTTAGCCACAGGGCATGGACTGTGAGTGCACCCTGGGCATCCCTGCATGTGTAACCCCCTTCTCTGATTTCCAGAGAAGTCAGTGAAGAATTGTTTACCATCAGCACCACTACCAGCAGCAGCAGCATTTTATGACTGTCACTATTATTATTTTGCTATTTCATTACTTAGGCAGATTTTATCCCCACTTCAGTTGGCAGTTCCCCAGTCCTGAATCACACTCAGGGCCAAGAGTACAAGACTCTGAACTTCAGCTCAGATTTGAGGTGCAGCTCTGCCTCCTGATAGCTTGAGTGAATTTTCAACCTTCCTGAGTTTAGGTCATCAATATGCAAAAGGGGGAATCTGACCTGTACCCCAGGTTGCTGTTAAGAGGTACACACTATGAGCTGATGGGGCAAGGCGCTCTGATGATTGAACAGTGCTCTCCCTCTGTGTGTGGATGACTGGGCTGGTGCCCATAAGAACACATTCTTCCCGGGGATCACGCTGCTTTTTTGCTTGCAAGAAGAAGCTATTGACAGAGGCACCAGCACATTCAAAAGTGAAATCTGAGAAGAATGTAATTTTCTATTTTTTCTCCTTGCACAAAAGGGAAAATGATTTATAGCATTGCTCCCCGGAGCTTGATGTCAGTTAGCTATAGCCATGGCCAGATTAGGGAGTGACAAATCTGGAGCTCACCGTCAGAGCTTATGAACAATTTATGAGGCCAAAACATGCTTCAAGCTCTGACCTTTCAGGCCCAGATCTGAGAGCCAGGAAAGGCCAGAGATCACCTAGCCAGCCTCCTACCTTTGATCATCCACATTTCAGCTCTATGCCAAGGCCAAATGGCCAGTAGCTATAAACACTGGTAGAGGAACAATGTTTGCTGGGTGCTGGAATCCACAAAATAACCTCCACCCAGAGGTGGAACACTGCAGAGAAAGAGCATGGGCTCTGCCATTAGGCAGGTTGAGCTCCTCTTCCAACTCTGTCTCTTAAATCTATGGGATTTTGTGTAATTTCCTTCCCTTCTCTGGGCGGAGGTTTCTGCAGTGACCTTCAAGTCCATCTATGGCCTTGACCTTTATCCTATTTCCTATATTCCTCATACTTACTAGAGACTGCTGTGTGGATTACCTTGCAAATCTGGATCTAAGAATAAATTTCAAACTCTAAACATGGTTTCTGCCTACCTCACTCTCTGACATCAATCTCTTATCACTCTCCCCCTCCTGCTTCATATCCGCAAGGCACTCTTCTCTACTTGGTGCTCCTTGAACACACCAAGACCGTGCCTACCACAGGGCCTTTGCATTTACTGTTACTCTTCTGAGAGATCTGGAAAGCTCTTAAAAAAATTTGAATGGCTGGATCCTTTTTATTCAGGTCTCAGTTCAGATATTAACTGTTCATCAAGGCCATCTCTGGTCACCTTGATATAGTTGTTCAGACCCTGTCACTCTTTACATCACTACTCTATTTTAATTCCTCTGTGATACTTGTCAGAACCTAAAATCACGTCACTTAGTTATTTAGTTGCCATTGTCTGTCTATCCAAGTAAAACAATGCCTCTATGGGAGGAGGGCCCTGGTCTTCACTCTTCATGACTTTATCCCAAACACTAGATCAATTCTGTCAGAGAATGATTGAGCAATAAATATTTGGTAAACAAATAAATGATTTCCCTGCTTCTAGCTTGCCTCCAATAATCTTTTCTCTACACCAAAGACAGAGTGATCTTTTAAAATGTAAATTAGATCACGACACTAAAAATCCTTTAATAGCTTCCCTGTGGTGTGTGTGCTTAGTCGCTCAGTCATGTCTGACTCTTTGCAACCCCATGGACTATAGCCCACCAGCCTCTGTCCATGGGATTCTCCAGGCAAGAATACTGGAGTGGGTTGCCATGCCTTCCTCCAAGGGATCTTCCCAACCCAGGAATTGAACTCCCGCATTGCAGACAGATTCTTTACCATCTGAGGCACCAGGGAAGCCCTAATAGCTTCCCACTGTGCATCAAATAAACAAAGCTCCAAGTTCTTACAGTGGCTGACAAGCCTTGCCATAACCTGACCCTTGCCCATGTCTGAAATTACAACTCCTTCCACTCTGCCTGTAACCTACTGTCAGTCATGTTCGCTTTCTATCTATTCCTCAAATTCACTGTAATGTTTCCTACTTCTGGGTCTTTGCTTGGCTGGTATCTCTGTCCCCAGTATTCTTCCTCCACATTCAGGCCGCTACTACCCACCTAAGGCAGTAGTAGTACAAATGGTACAGACAGTGACTGCTCTAGGAGCACCAAGATGAGAAGGATCACTTCCCACTGGGTTGGCTGGAGGAACTAGGAAGCTCTGGGGGTCCACAAGCTGACATTTTCAGGTTTTACCTACACAGAGGTCACCACCATCCTCTGAAGTAACACAAACCAGACACAAAAGAAGATCAGGTCTCTCCCAGCACAGACTTTGAAAAGAAAACTATCTACTTGGCTTGGGCCATCCCATCCCTTTCCTGCACTCAACCCTTCATCCAGTCTAATCTGACCACACTCCACTGATGAGCATTATCCAGAACCTCCACGATGCAAAAGCCACTGGGTGTGGATCTCGCCTCATCTTATCTGGCCTTTCGGGATCATGGGGAGGAGGAAAGCACCAGCCTGTGTGTTGTCCCCCTTATCTCTTCAGATATTCATAATCAGCCTTCTTTCTTGGCCCTTCTTTCTATATTCCATAAAACCTTTATCTCTCGTTCATACTTCATACCAAATATTCTAGCTCAGTTGGTAAAGAATCTGCCTGCAATGCAGGAGACCCTGGTTCAATTCCTGGGTTGGGAAGATCTGCTGGAGAAGGGATAGGCTACCCACTCCAGTATTCTTGGGCTTCTCTTGTGGCTCAGCTGGTAAAGAATCCACCTGCAATGTGGGAGACCTGGGTTCGATCCCTGGATTGGGAAGATCCCCTGGAGAAGGGAAAGGCTACCCACTCCAGTATTCTGGCCTGGAGGATTCCATGGACTGTATAGTCCATGGAGTCACAGAGAGTTGGACACGACTGAGCGACTTTCACTTTCACCTGTGTATTCAACTGTCTACTACCCATTTCCATGTAGAAGTTACAGCAGCAACTCAGAGGTCTCACTAGTCCTTGTGCTGAGGCTTTAACCTCACCAGAGCACATGTGTACTCCTTCTTTCCACCTCTGTGCCTCTGCTCACGCAGAGGCCCTTGTGCTCGAGATGGCCTACCCTTCCCTCCAAATGGCAAACTCACACTTATTTTCTCATTCCCAGTTCAAGTGTCAGCTGCTATAAGATTTCTCTGTCTCTATGCTCCCCTCCCCATGTTGCTACCGGATCTGGGTTATGGGCTTTTCCTCTGGATTCCCATAGCCTCCCATGTTTCCTTATCTTTATTACAGAGGATGCCATTATATCCACATCCATCAGTTCCCAGGACAGGGGGAGGGGGATCTTCAAAAGCAGGGACCTTCTGAGTGGCTCTATCATCTCTGCTTCTGGGAGGCACACGCAAGGTCAGTTTCCTGTTTCCTCCCATCTGGCCCCACATCCCCAGTCTATGTATAGCTCTGCCTTGATTGCACTTCGCCTCCTCTTAAAACTTTCAGGATTCTATTGTCAAAGCTCATCATTCAATTCCATACTCATGATTTTATTTCTTCCTGACATTGTTTTGGTTGATGGTAGTGTTTTGTGATGTGCTGTGTTTTGTTTTACTTTTATATCTCAAGTGACATGGCTGCCAGGCCCTGGAGGCTTGGTCCCAATCCCATGGGGTCTGTCTGCAGTCAACCACATGGCAGCCTTTACCTGTGGAGGTCCAGGAAGATGGCCCATGGAGAAAGCCAAAGAAAGATGGGCCCAGCTGCAGAGACACAACTGCACACACTGTACCTGCATCGCACTTTACAATGTACAAGAATCTTCCCTCATCTTTCTGCCCATCTTCCTTCCTAACCTTCCCTATCTTCCTCACCACTCAAAGATGTATAGAAGCCAAGGAGTCCTATTATTCTAATTGAGCTGATGGGGAAACTAAAGCACTAAGAATGTGAAAGGGTCACTAATGTCTCTCAGAAGAATGTTGCTTCCTGGACAGGAGGTTGGACAACCTACACTAGAGCACATTTTTTTTTTTCATTTATTTTTATTAGTTGGAAGCTAATTACTTTACAATATTGTAGTGGGTTTTGCCATACATTGATATGAATCAGCCATGGATTTACGTGTGTTCCCCATCCTGATCCCCCCTCCCACCTCCCTCCCCACCCGATCCCTCTGGGTCTTCCCAGTGCACCAGCCCTGAGCACTTGTCTCATGCATCCAACCTGGGCTGGTGATCTGTTTCACCCTTGATAGTATACTTGTTTCAATGCTATTCTCTCAGAACATCCCACCCTCACCTTCTCCCACTGAGTCCCAAAGTCTGTTCTGTACATCTGTGTCTCTTTTTCTGTTTTGCATATAGGGTTATCGTTACCATCTTTTTAAATTCCATATATATGCATTAGTATACTGTATTGGTCTTTATCTTCCTGGCTTGCTTCACTCTGTAAAGTGGGCTCCAGTTTCATCCATCTCATTAGAACTGATTCAAATGAATTCTTTTTAACGGCTGAGTAATATTCCATTGTGTATATGTACCATAGCTTCCTTATCCATTTGTCTGCTGATGGGGAGCACAAAGTTTAAGGATATGCTTATTTGGGGCTTATGCAAGTTCAGGGTTAGCATCTGAGAGTGATAGCCTTTGGGTGGATGAGGCAGCTGAGGTTCCCAGTGCTAGGAGATCGTGTAGAAGATGAGATGGGCAGTTTTCATGCAGTGTCCTCCAAACTCTTAAGACGGTGGTGGGGATGGTTTTTGAGTGATGAGTGGAGGGGAGTGCATACCCTGAAGTCACACATACCAGTATCCTCAGAATCTATGGGATTTGGAAGTGGATGTAGCAGCCTGCAGATCACTCTGACCCATCCTGGAAGGCAAGGAAGAGAGGAACACAGAAGGGAGGTGGCCCACCAGGGCAAATGACAACCCCCAGGCATTATGCTACTCACAGGGGCAGACCTTAGAGTAGCCCCATGGGAAAATAACCATTAGAAGGTTCCAAAGGACTCGGAAAGCAGTTGCCTGACTGACTTATGAGGTGCCTTTGGGTCAGTCTCTTCTCTTGGGGCTTTAGAGTCCCCATAGGTACATAAGGACCTTGCAATCTCTGTCTTGTCAGGTTGTTTTGGTGCCAGACTCTCCTCCTCTGTGACTTTGGTCCCTGGCCCAGTCCCTGAACCCAGAAAGTGGCCAGTGGTAGAGAGCTTCTAGAATCAGCAACTCCAAAGAGACATATACTTTGTATGAGTCTGAGCAAACTGTTGTGCATGGAAAGCTTGATTTAAGGCCATTTCAATAAGCCCCAATTCATCATCTTGAAGGTCTTTGAAGAAAAGACAAGTGCCATTTTCTAAATGCCATTATGCAATCAAGTCTTTTGCAGCCGGCCTGGCAGGCTCGCATGCCTACATGCGTGCTCTGACTGCTACATCTCACAACACCTCTCACTGAATGTGTCTGGGCTCCCTTCGACAAACAGCCCTGGTTATGTGGGGGCTGGGAACGATGACGCAGGGAAGAGACTGGGAGCCCCAGACATAAGACATCATGTAATAGGCAACCTGAAAAGCTGTGGAAATTTTCACAGGCAGGAGACACGAGCTGGCCCGTGTCACTCCTGTCTCTCAAACCCTGACCTGGTTTCCTGAGCTCACCTGCCATGGAGGGCAGAGGCTCAAGGCACCATCCCAAGAGCACCATTGTCCCTGGGGTACAATGATCAAATCGGAGTCCTGGCAGTCAGACTGACCAGAACTGAGTCTTGACTTTGATACCACTGAGCTCTCTGACCCGGGGAAAGGGAGCTGACTACTCCATGCTTCAGTTTCCTCATATCTAAGATGACCTAGGGGCAAACCAAAGAATGAAAGACATGGTTATAAAAGATATTCACTGTATAACTTCTTATGTTTTCCTGAACCACAAGAATATCTTATCTATTCAAAATTAAATTTTAAAGATTTAAAGAAAAAAAATTTGTTATGAAGAATAAATAAATAAATGAATAAAAGTAATAACAGCATGTCAATGTCCTAGAGTTAGGGTGAAAATTAATTGCTGTAATGCCTATAAAGCTCTGAGAATAGTGCCTGGCATGTAGTCAGCTATATACAAGTATTTGGATTTGTGCCATCTTCATGAAACTACAAATAGCATTGGCAACTGTGGAAGCTGAAAAATAAGCTAGGGTTTCCTCTAGGCTGTGGAATGTGGGAGAAGCAGGAAGAGGTCTGGGAGTTAAAGGCATGGCTTCAGATCTTGGCTACACTATTCACTGGCAGTGGGGCTTTATACAAGTTTGGGTACCATCATGAGCCTGCTTCTCTGACTCTGAAAAGGTAGAGACTCCACACATCATCGTTGTTCCAGAAGCTGATGAGGACACAGATAGGACACTGCTTTGTACTCAGAAACCTATTTTAATACCATCTATGTCAGTGGTTCTCAGAGTGGTCCCCAGACCAGCAGCATCAGCATCACATTAGAACATGTTAGCTGTGGCATATATATATATATGTATATATATATATATACATATATATATATATATTCACATCTCTGCAAATGACACAATTTCATTCCTTTTTATGGCTGAGTAATATTCCACTATTACTGAATATTATGGCTGAATATTACTCAGCCATAAAAAGGAATGAAATTGTGTCATTTGCAGAGATGTGGATGGACCTAGAGACTGTCATACAGAGTGAAGTAAGTCAGAAAGAGAAAAACAAATATCACATATTAACATATATATGTGGAATCTAAAAAAGCTGGTATGGTCCATATGTTTGTTCTCTGTGTCTAAGAGTCATAGACATAGAGAACAAACATATGGACCACAAGGGGGAAAAGTGGGATGTGATGAATTGGGAGATTGGGGGTGACATATATTCACTACTATGTATAAAATAGAAAACTAATGAGAACTTACTATATAGCACAGGTAACTCAGTGCTCTGTGGTGACCTAAATGGGAAGGAAATCCCAAAAAAGACGGGCTATACCGATACGCACAGCTGATTCACTTAGCTGTACAGCAGAGACTGATGCAACATTGTAAAGCAACTAAAGTCCAATTTAAAAAATGTTAGAAACACAAGACCTAGTGAATCAGAAACTGCAGGTGGTGGGCCCAGTCAGTCATGTTTTCACGGGCTCTTCAGGGGAAGCCAATGCATGAAAAGCCTTGTGGACCAGTTTTCTAATCCAAACTCACAAAGACAAGGCTATGGAGGACCAGAGAAAGACCAAGAACTGCACATTCAAAGGGAGCATGGTGCCAGGTAGGGGGAAGTAATGGTCTCAAGGTAGCCACATAGGGTACCCATGAGACCAAGGTCTCTTGTCTCCCACGTGGTACTCTTGCTGGGACACCAGTCTGAGCAATGCTGATGATCCCTTCTCCTGGACAGATACCCCCCAAAGGTTCAGGTTGAATATGAGACCCTGATGCTGGCTCCTTACAAATTTGCAAATAGAACATTTTTAAGTGCTAGTCCCAAGGCTAAAAGAGAGGTCTATGGGCACCTCTCAGGGGGTGACCTATCAGGACCACACTGTGGGAGGCAAGAGACCATGTTCTCACAGGAACCTTCCCAGACATAGGTCCAGCACCCAGAAAAATAAAAAAATCTACTTCCATGTCTTTAAGGGATAACAGTCAGGGCTCTGTGTCAGCCTGATCTGTCCAGAGTACTTGCCAAGGAGAAAGGGTCTCAGGCCCTTGTGGTCATCCTAGGATGGAGGCCAGCCATAGTGAAGCCCCTGCCTGTCTTCCCAGTCCCAAAGTCGGAGACAGGGCAGGTGGGCGGTGGCAGGCAGCACTTGGGAGTTAGCGGATGCCTGCCGCGAGCCAGAGGGCTGGCAAATGGCTCAAGCAGAGAGCCCCACACAGACCCTGTTACTCTTGTAACTGGCTGTCTGCCTGGTGGACCCTTGCCCTAGAATTTATTTCAGCCCTTCCCCAGCTGCCCCAAGTCAAACCTCTTTCTCTCCCCAGTGGTAAGGGACAAGAGAGGGTGGGAGGGGGTCCCTGGCTTCTCAGCAGCCCAGGGCCCCCTTGGCAGTCCTGGTGCCCCTGCTCTGGGGAAGGACAGCGATAGCAGCAGCAAGAGACCCAGCCCCACAGGCACTAGCTCTGCTTCAGCAGACAGTCAAGCGTGACACAGCCCCGCTTCCACAGCCCACGTCAGGAGCTGCTCTCGCCCACATCACAATGGCAGGTCACGACTCATTTTCCCCCCAGACCAGCCTCGGGAAGTTTAACAGCACGTGGGTGCGTCTCTGCTCCTCCCTTCCCAGCCACCTTGGCACGAAGCTCTCCATCAGAAGGTGATTAAATTTGGGGAGAGTTATTTCTTTTGCCAGACATAATTGTTTCTTAATTCTTTTAATTTAATTCCCTTTAAAGATTACAAGCAAGAACTGGCACTTGATAAATGATGAAGACCATTAGCAATTAATCGAGTTTTCAAGTGGCACTGCCTTCATGGTGAGATACATATATTAAGAAAATACATTATATATATTATATTTTATATAACACATTATATATTATATGGTATATTTTATATACCATATATTATATTTTATATGCCATACATATAAAGTTTGAAATACATCATTCTTAGAGACTGCCTATGGATGAAGGGAAAGGCAATGAGATCAAAGGAAAGTGTTTGATGAAATTGAAAACCCGAGGAAACAAAGACCCTTCCAAACTGTGCCTAAGACCCTTGCCAAGGGATCAGTAAGCCCAGAAATCTAAACGAGTTCCCCAAAGACAGAGGAGAAAGAATGTGTTCATTTATTCATTTGCTTATTCATCAAATTAGTTAACTTGATCACTCACTCATTCATTCATTCAGTGGCTTAATTATTTCCTTTCTTTCTCATCTGCTCGCTCACTAACTCACACACAGAAAAGGTCATTTCTTCTTTCTGTCCCTTATGCACTTCCTCATGCACACACTGTCACACATTGTTCCTGTACCACCATAGCTCCATGGTGACTTAAGGCTTCAGCTCACTATAAATTTTCTTCAAACACATCTTACTGGAAGTGAAAGTCACTCAGTCATGTCCAACTCTTTGTGACCCCATGGACTATAGTCCATGGAATTCTCCAGGCCAGAATACTGGAGTGGGCAGCCTTTCCCTTCTCCAGGGGATCTTCCCAGCCCAGGGATCAAACCCAGGTCTCCCACACTGCAGGCAGATTCTTTACCAGCTGAGACACCAGGGAAGCCCAAGAATACTGGAATGGGTAGCCTATCCTTTCTCCAGCAGATCTTCCTGACCCAGGAATCGAACCGGGGTCTCCTGCACTGCAGGCAAATTCTTTACCAACTGAGCTAAGGGGAGATCTTTACATCTTAATATGCAAAGAAAATTATGATCTTTTCTTTCATAGTGTTAGCTGGCTTGTCCTACAGCCCTTTCATTCAATTATGCTGCTTGAGACTTTGTACAGAGAGCAGAGAGATACGTATGACATTTACCATGTCCTCCCCTGACTCGGGGAGATAAGTCTACTTGGGGAGATAACTATTTTCAGAAATTCCTATATTTGAGACAGGAATCCAAATAAGAATCACTTGATTCTGGCAGAAAGACTGCATGCAGCCTTCCACTCATGAACTTGCCTGAGCACCTTATATAAAGCAGACCCTGGGAATACAGAGAGGACTAAGACATGATCCTACCTTCACAGAGTTCAATATCCAATAGTGGAAAAAGATACCAGACTAGATAATTGGCATAAAATATGAATAAGCTGAATTGCTGGGAGACACAGTGATACAAAAATCAGGTAATGATCTCTGTTCACGGAAAGCTTAAGAATGAGTCTTTAAGGCTCTAGGCCTTAAAGAAGGTATAGGACTTTTTGGGACAAAGGTAGGTGAAAGGACAGTGCTCGATACACATGCATGATCCATGGGTAGAAAACTTAAGTTGTGTTTGGAGAAAGGTAAACAGTCCTATTTTTCTAGAGCAAAGAATATATCATACAAGGATGGAGGAAACAAGGCTTAGACATCAGGGAAGAGTTTGAACAACTTTTGGGGTTTGATTGTAGAATAGAGGAGGAACCATGGGTGGTTTTTGAGCGGAGGTGTGTCATGATGAAAGCGGGCTTCAAGAAATGAATGTGAAAGTGAGATCAGAGACAGCACAGAGATTGACAAACAGACCCTTGATGGAGCCAGAGACTCCCAAGAGAGGAAAGTAGGGCAGTGAGGGGAGAGATGCAGCGACAAATGTGAATGAATGTGAGTATTGTGGAAGAGGTGGAATAAAGAAAAAACTGAACATGAAGGACGAAGGTGAGGCAGTCAGGGACGCTCCAGAGACGAGTCGAAAGCAAAAACTTTGGTAAATGTTAATTGCAGGAAAGAGGATCTTGGACATGTTACTGAGAGGCATGTTAGACCAGCCTGAAGATTGACTTGGTCGACTCCATGCCCACCAATGTTTGATCATACTCATCTGCAGATCTGAGGCTTAGTTGTTATCTTCTGTGGTTAAGAGAGGTGACAAATTCCCAGGCAAAATGGAAACAACACACTTGTGTAGGGGAGCAGAATACATCTCTGGACCATCTGTTGCCTCCTTCTTGGCCTGCGGTCTCTCCCTTGCTGACTTCCGCCCATTCTCCAATCCCCCTTGCCCTAGGGCTGCCTGGTAGCAGCCCACACAGAAGGACTCAGAAGAACCCAGAAGCACAATATCAAATGCCTAGCTCTTGTTGGGGAGAGAAGGGTCTTCTTTGACTCCAGAAGGAAGAAGGAGATAGTGGATGACAGACAGGGTAGATTCAAAGAGGGAGGGAAAGAGCAGAGGGAACTCAGTCGGAGGCAGGTGGCCGTGCTGAGATAATACGCGTATGTGTGAGACCAATGGAGGTCACCCCATGCTACCAGGTCCCCAGCACTCTGCAAATTTTCTCAGTCCCAGGAATGTGGATTCCTAACAGAGTATAACCCCATGGTGGCTCTCTCACATGGTCACTGCTTAGAGGCTCTGTTATTATATACGAGAGAGTCAGTTTTGAAGCAAACTTCCTTAACTGCTCTCTGCCTCAGTTTCTTTGTATGCAAAATGGTGCTAATGGCATTTACCTTGAAAAGGCTTGGGGATTAAAAGAGATGCATACAAAGCAACTATCTGTGCTTTTTAAAATTTTTAATTTAAGTATAGTAGATTTACAATGTCTTAATTTCAGGTGTGCAGCAAAGTGAATATATAGAGTTATAGGTATATTGGCAGCCCACTCCAGTATTCTTGCCTGGGATATCTCATGGACAGAGGAGCCTGGCAGGCTACAGTCCATGGGGTCACAAGAGTCTGACATGACTTAGCGATTAAAAAAGACAATGTACATATATGTACATATATATCATTTTTCATACTCTTTTCCATTATGCTTTATCACAGAATACTGAGTCGAGTTCCCTGTGCTAAACAGTAGGTCCTTATTGATTGTCTATTTTATATACAGTAGTGTGTATCTGTTACTCCTCAATTCCTAATTTATCCCTCCTTTCTCTTCCCCCTTTGGTAACATAAGTTTGCTCTCTATGTCTGTGAGTCTGTTTCTGTTTTGTATATAAGTTCATTCATATCATTTTTAAAGATTCCACATATAAGTGATATCATATGATGTTCATTTTACTCCTTCTCCTGAGGTCACTGGAATCTCAGGAGAGGGAACTGAGACCTCAGCATTTGATTTCCTTCAGCTTGGAAATGCACCAGATCTTAACATCTCATTAGGTATTCTCAATACAGTTTTATCCTCTGCACACACACAATGGATGCTGTCTGACTTACAAGGAGAAATATGCGACTCGCAGTGACTGCCAATTCCTCTAGTGCTCTATGGGGAATTTGGCATTTTTCATCAGTCATGTAGGACGGAATCTAGCCTAACTGTCCCTCACCCAGTGCCTCCCATTATGGCACTCTGTGGGTTACCCTGCTGAGCACAAACCCCATATCACCACTGGCTACCTGATTTGTGGGGTCCCATGCTGAGTCAAAACATGGGGCCCCTTCTTCAGAATCATCATGAATGTCAAGATAATGACAGCAAAGCATCAAACCCAGCATGGGGCCCTGTGTGAAGACACTGATTGCACAGTCATGAAGTAGTCCCTGCACCAAATTGATCCTCAGTGCCCTGATCTTGTTGAAGGAGGTTTCAGAACGAAGTCATACACTCATCTGAAAGAAATTTGCACTGGAAGAGTCACTTCCTTCCAGGTTGTTTCTCCAAAAGCAGTCTGGGCAGTTGCCTGGTGGTTATGGAACTCAGAGTCAGAGTTTCAGCACTGCAGCTCTGGGTCTTCTCTAACTCTAATTGACCAGCAACTGCCTTTCTTCCTGCTGTTACTTTTTGCAATCACTCCAGATGATTTCTACTCCCCCAATCCCTCCACTGGGCTTCCCTGGTGCCTCAGTGGTAAAGAATCCACCTACCAATGCAGAGAGACACAGGTTTGATCCCTGGGTCAGGAAGATTCCCTGGAGGAGGGCATGGCAACCCACTCCAGTATTCTTGCCTGGAGAATCCTATGGACAGAGGAGCCTGGCGGGCTACAGTCCATGAAGTTGCAAAAAGAGTGAGTGACTAAAACAACTAAAACAAGCGCCTCCAGTACACACATCTGCCCCAGCACAGGTGTCCTCTAGGGGAGGTGCCGATTGGCCCAACTCTTCATCTTGATGGTAACCTTGAGCCTTAGTGGGTGGCTCTCTGGCCATCTCTCAGGTAACACTAGAAGGAAGGATGCTTTCTTCACAGGTCTCTGGGAAAAGGTGAGGAGAATGATGGGGCTGGAAGGCCGAACAGATGTACAGACCTAGAACAGCACGACTGCAAATGTGCTCCATGGCTCAGTGCCAGACTGTGATGAGGTAAGTAGAGAGTAAGTTTTGGAAAACTTTTATAGCAACTTCATATTGCCTATTAAATTTCATAATAAAATAATAAAAAATAATTTATGTCTTAATTTTCACCTTTCTAGTAATTCAGTTTTATTGCATTTTGCCAAAGTATTGGTCCACGCAATTTGGAAATTTGAAAACATAATTAAAAACAAAACACACTAAAGCAAAAACAAAAAAATATAGGTGTTTCACAGCAGATGGTTGCCAGCTTTGCCGTGGCACCCCTGACTCTAGTGTAACAGCAAAAGCACTGACGTAGCATCAGAATTCTCGTTCATCTATTTTATATACAGTAGGAAATTCTACTCAGTATCTTGCAATAACCTATAATTGATAAGAATCTGAAAAAGTATATAGGTATGTGTGTGTGTGTGTGTGTGTTTAACAAAATCAATTTGCTGTACACTTGAAACTAACACATTATAAATTAACTATAATTTAAAAAATTAAATGAGTCTCTTATAGATAGCAAAAAAAAAATCAGACTTCTCATCCCAGTTCTTTCATCTCCTTGGACAAGTTGTTTAATGTCTGAGCTTCGCTTTTCTTATCTGTAAATGTCTCATGAGGACCACATGAAAGCTTGGGCAAGAAGGTCCTTTACAAACTGTAAGGTGCAGTGTTAAATGAGGGCTAAATAGCGAAGATGCTACCATCCTGTAGTCATTCCACACCCCTGCCTGGCAAGTGGCCCTGGGTATTAGCACAGTGGTAAGAAGAGCACAAACTGAAGTCAGGCTGGATTTGGACCCAACCTTTATGACTTACTAAAGTCCCAGCTCTCCATTTCTTCTCTATTTTCTTACCAATAAAGAAGGGATTTTTAAAATATCAAGCTGATAGGTTGTGGTGAGGATTAACCAGGAAGCACTTAGCACAAAGAAGTGGTAGTTAGTAGTGTGGTCTAATTACCTCTTATTCTCGTTGCTCTACACTACCACTTTGAGGTTTGCCCATGTTCATAGCTCTTCTCCTTTAACTGCTGTATATTTCCATCATTTTCATCTTCTGTACTTCCTATATCCATACCCATATTGGTGCATTTATATTTTCTAATTGGTCACTGCTAGTGCAAAAGATACTACTGATGTTAGAGTACTGATATTCCATCTAGTAAACAAGAGGAACTTTTTCATTAGTTCTAACAGTCTATCTAATTTCTTGATCTTTCTATGTAAACAATCACATCACTTTCAAACACACTTATTTTGTCTCTTCCTTAACAATCCTTAGATTGCTTATTTCTTTCTAGGACTTCCCAGATGTGATAGCAGCAACCTCATCTTGCTTCCTACCTTAAAGGGAATGCTTCTAAAGTTTGTCTCCTCTAGTATGTATAATATTTGCTATGGGTTTTTAACAGGTAGTCTTAATAGAGGTGAGGAGGATCCCTTTATTAATAATTTTTAATGTTTTTAACACAAATAAATGTTTGCCTTTCTAAAATGATTTTATGTGTCTATAAAGATTTGTTTCATTATTTTCTCTGAGTGTATTAATGTGATAAATTACACTGATAGATTTCCTGATGCTGAACCAGTTTTGCATCCTGGGGAGAAAGTCTCTTTGGCCATGGTGCAATCTTCCGTTTGTTGGCTTGCTGTGTTTGGTTTTGTTTTTAATGCACTGTCAGATTTGGTTAATATTCCGCTTACTAGTTGCTATCTATATTCTCAGCTGACATTTCCTCTCCATGGTCTTTTTCTTTTGTTGTCCCAATGCAGATGTGGCATCAAGATTATAGTAGCCATCTAACTCAAGTGGGCACCTTTCCCACTTTTTCTGATCTCTGGAACAACATGTAGAGAAGAGAGATCATCTTTTCTTGTGAAGTTTGAGAAAATGATCAACCCATAAAACTGTCGGGAGCTGGTCCTTTGGGGAGGAGATGAGATTTTAATCCACTACTGCAACTTTACATGATCACTGATTTTTTTTTTTTACTTTTATTTGCATTTATTTTCTGTGGCATTTATTCCCAGGCCATAAGTTTTTGTTTCTTCAGTTTCTTCTGGGATATCTTTTTCTTCTGTGCAACCTCCTCTTCTGGTTTAGGAACAATCTGTTCTTTTTCAGTAAGGATCATCTCAGTGTGGCAAGGAGAGCTCATGTAGGGGTTGATCTGACCATGAGCTCTGTAAGTCCTGCACCACATCTTGGGGGCTTTGTTCACGTGGATGTGCTCAATGACCAGAGAATCTACATCTAAGCCCTTAAATTCAGCATTACTCTCTGCATTTTTGAGCATGTGCAGTAAAAATTCAGCACTCTTTTTGGGCCACCGACCCTGCGTCCAGCCCCACTGTTTGGCCTGTGCACACCTACCAACTCCACCATTGTAACAACGGAATGGCACACACTGCTTCTTTAAAGTGACATCCTTCAGATACTTGGTGGCTTTTTGGATATGCATACCCTTTATGGCCTGGGCAGTTTCACGAGTGTTCTTAAAGTGAACACGAAGATTTGAACCTCTTGATTTGCATGATTTTGTGGGGTTTTCTGGGTCGAGTGAATAGCGCACCATTTTTAGGGGTCAGCTCAGGCCGCTTACCGGAAAAGGCGGTAAGAAGCTTCTTGAAAGAATATCTTCCTGACTCCTCCACCACGTTTAGGTTGAAAAGCTTTAGAACCCTTACTTTCCTAAGGCAGAAGGTCACCTCGTCCTGTGATAAGGTAGTACCAGGACTACCCACCCCCCCTCTCTCAAGACTCTGTTACTTAACTGTCTTCTATTTTATTCCCACTCACTCACTCACATTAACTCAGCACCACCTTGTGCGCTGGCTTTGCTGGGTTTTGCTGGTTTGATGCATATTGGAGGAAGAAGTATGTGACTTGTCTCTTGGATAGTCACAGCTGTGAAAAGAGAGCTGCAGTTAAAACCCAGCGAGCTAGCTTTGTTTGTTTAATGAGGACAGGGCCAGCTCTCCTGCCCTCCCACCCTAGACCTGAGGTGGAAGTTTCAGGATTCTTCTCTCTGAACTAATGGACTGCGATCTTAATTGAATTTAGGGAAAGTCATCATGCTCAATCCCAGAGCTCCTTCTCTTCCTCCCCTCTCTGATCATTTTGGGATGGTTAGTGGCAGATGGTGCTCTAGCAGCTCTGTCAGGCCCCACCCTGCCCTTCATGTTGCCTCTGACTCTTGGCTCAGCCATATCTTTCTTTGCTTGGCTTCAGTGTTTGGGATAGAAGTTTCTTACACAATTCACTGTCTGGATGGAAATGCAGTGTTCTCATCAGAAGAAATTGCAGGCTGAGTCACTCATTGATCTGAACTCCAGTGGAAAGTTTGAAAAAGACAATATTCCATCCCCAACTGACCCAAGTGCCCATAAATACCCAAATGGATAGCCTACTAGGTGTCTCTCTAGGTGGGCATTATAGTTTCCTCCAACACCAAACCCTGCCTATGCTATGTTGTTGGCCTGTGGGCTGTGTCATTATTTAGAAATAATTCAGCTTTAACTAAACATCACCATCCAGAGGGACATGGATAGCAGATAGCCTGACATAACCCCAACTCTTGAGCTTTGAAAGTTTTTCCTCTTAGGAGTCTCAGTGTCATTTGCCAGAAAGACCGTGACCCACTTGGACCTTGGTCCTTTCCAAATATCCTAAGAGACATGAGCCTCACTACCTGCCTGGAAGTTGCCTTGGACTTTGAGTTTCCTGTCTGAGAAATAGAATCTTCCATATTGATGACTGACATTTGGAACTGCAACTCCTTCTGGACATGCAGCCCCCATGCTCAGGGTATAGTTTTAGCCAGACCACTAAAGAAAAAAAAAAAAAAACCAACACTAGAAGGAGGAGGTCTTGTTTCCCCTCTGCACTGAGGGTCATGAGACAAAATCTTTGTTTCATTTTATGGGGCTTGAAGTGGCGTCCAGAGGGAAACTGTTGACGTGATTCTAATAACTCAGTGGAGGCATGTGGTGGGTAGAATTCTAAGGATGGTTTCCCAAGACATCTGTTCCCAGGTTATTAAATTAAATAGTGATCTTGCTAGTGTTGTAAAGGGATTTTGCAGATGTAGTTAAAGTTTCAAGTCAGTTGACTTTAAGATATGGAGATTATCCAGGCTGGTCTGATCTAATCACAAGAGCCCTTTGAAAGCAGAGTTTACAGATTCTTCCCGAGTCTCAGATAAGAGTCCAGCTCAACTCACATCTTGTTTCGTGAGAACCCCATGAGCAGAGGACCCAGCAAACAGAGGACTCCTGACATGGAAACAAGAAGAGAACAAACAGGTGCTATTTACAGCTGGTAATCTGTAACACTGGAGGAGGGCGTGGCAACCCACTCCAATATTCTTGTCTGGAGAATCCCATGGACAGAGGAGCCTGATGGGCTACAGTTCATGGGGTCACAAAGAGTCAGACACAACTGAAGCAACTGAGCACACACACACGCACAGTCTGTAACACAGCCATAGAAAACTAATACAGGACACTAAAGCATCCCCAAGAGTGTCAAGTCTATATCTTGGCCCTCTGCTTGAGTGAGAACAAGATGTGAAAACACTACCCAAGGCCCCGTTCCCCTCTGCAGCCCTGAGTTGAACTCCTGTCACAGAACTTCTCTCACCAGGGGCCTGCCGGTTGCTGAGTTGTTGAGACATGCTAATTACTGACTCCATCTGATCCATGGGCAGGTAAGACATCTTTTGAGTCAGTGGGAACTATCCCCGTTATTTTCAGAGAGCTGGGCACAAAGCACTTCTGTGGTCATTCAATCACGGGAACGTCAATGCAACCCTCAGTGGGAGAAGCCATCATGGCCCCATGTCCTGAATGAAAGAAGAAAGTGGCTGGCTTAAGGTCACAGAGCTCACATGTGCAAAGGCCCTGCTGCATAACAGAATTGACTTTTGGTAATGATATGTGGATTCTTCTGTCAGCAGTTTGCAAGGTCTTGGACCTTTGAAACTGTGAGGTGGGCAATGGTGAGACCTGACCATCAAGGCAGCTTCTCCTCATATGCACCTGAACTAACAGGGTGGAGACACTAGGGAACCTAAGGACTGTGGATGTCTCTGTCAATCATCTACAGTCATATTCTGCCCCAAGTTGTTCCCTTGGCCAGTGAGGCCCTTTGTCCAGAGAGCCACGTGGGTCCTCTGTTCATTTTATATATCAGTGTGACCAGGCCACAGGGTGCCCAGAGATCTGCTTCAACAGGATTTCTGTGTGTGTCTCTGAGGGTATTTCCAGAAGAAATGGGCATTTAAATAGGAGAACTGAGTAAAGGGGATCACACTCTTCCATGTGGGAGGGTCTCAGCCAATTCACCGAGGGCCTGAGTAAAACAGAAAGGCAGAGGAAGGGTGCATTGGCTTCCTCTGCCTGGTTGGTGAGTGGGGTCTTCACCTTCTCTCTCACAGGGACCTCATCTCTCAGGGACTGTCTATCCTCTGAACCAGAACTGACTGCAGTGTCATCTGCTCTCTTGTTTATGAGAAGTCATCTCTCAAAGTGATGTCTGAGGCCCCAAGAGGAAAGCTCTTATCTGCCTAATAAACTGGGATTCATTCATACCAAAGGGAGCGGAAGCAAGAGAGTAATCCTGTTGCCTGGAATTTATTAAAAAACTTGAACTGTTCCCAATGTGAAAGATGAAATGGTGCCACCTGGAGTGGCTGAGACATATTGAGTCTGGGCCATGTCCTTGTGGCAGTTCCTCATGACCTAACTGTAATACCCCTCCCCACGGGCAGAGCCTTCAGGGCCAATCAGCGCAGCTCAGATCTTCCCAGCAGGGCCCACTTCAGACTGTGCCCAGAAATCAGAGCTGCGGAACCAATCTACAGCATACAAGGCCTTTGACTAGCATAGCTCTGCAGCTTCTGAGACCAGGTCTGTGATGAGAGAGGTTCACAGAAGACTGAGAGTAAGGAGAACTGTGGGATCACATGGAGATGGAGTTGCCCCTGGGAAGACACGATCCCTGTGCACACTTATATCATACTTACAGCTGACATGTGAAGTGAAAGTGTTAGTCACTCAGTCGTCCAACTCTTTGCAATCCCATGGACTGTAGCCCACCAGGCTCTTCTGTCCATGGGATTCTCCAGGCAAGAGTACTGGAGTGGGTTGCCATGCCCCCCTCCAGTTGTCAAGGGTGTTTTTTATTTAAGAACATCACAAGGTCCAACTGTCAAATCGTCCCAAATGTCAAATTCCACCCCCCTAACCCAGAGCCTCTCCTACTGACATGTGTCCTGCATCAATACTGGCTTGTTCCAGCCTGCTTTCTGGTCTTTAACCCCATAACATACACACATGTGCATGCACACAAACACACATACAAATAAGTACACACACACACTGCAGTTTCACCTTCCATCCTTGGTCTCAGCCCTGACTTTACCTCACATGATTCCAATTCCCGCCTTGAATATCTTTCCATTTACCACTGAATATAAAGAGACAAGCTATTTTCCCCCACCAGGAAATGGAAATCCAAGCTCTATTTGGATCTAGTAGTATTCTGGCTGGAAATCATGTTGCATAATGCTTCCGTTTAAGAGGAGAGAACTAGGGCAATCCTTCACTTCAAGCAAGTCAGGGCTAGCCAAAATTAGAACCCAGACACAAGTAATTCATGCCTCATTATCCTTAATAGCAAGGAATTAGACAAAATCTAGACGTTAGACAACATGGACACGGTTAAGAAAATTGCTGTACATCATCTCCAAGGAATATTATACAGCCACTAAAGATGATAGTCATGAAGATAATGTTGCAACATGGAAAATGTTTACAAGTTCATGGTAAGTGGAGTAAACAGTATAAGACTTCAGATGCACAGTAACTATAGCAATGTAAAAAATAATACATGCAAGATGCTAAGGCTCGGGAGGCAATCTGAGATAGAAAATAACCTCTTGTGAACTAGGAAGTTGGAATTATGAGCTATTTTTTTCTTTTTAGATTTCCTCTAATGTTGTTTAATGGTGTCATAATGTTGTTGCTATAGTAAATCGAGAACAGAGGCCAGTCTGAAGCCTTCAGTGAGCTGAAGCTGTCTGGATCACAGATGACCTAGAAAGAGAAGCCATCCTCACCGTATTTAAAGACAACTATGAGGACAAACACCATGGAACATGGTCTTCAAGCTCTCTCCCCTCATTTCCCCATCCAGCCACAGACTCTGCGCGCTGTAGGCAGCAAGGGAAGGAGAGAGTGGGCCAGGCCTCTAGGCCAGGGGCAAGTGAACCAATTTCAAACACTGCTGCTATACCTGCATAGGAAAAGGGGCTGGTGACTCTCTGTATCCTCCACGGTGCCTTGTTCATGGCTGTATACAGAGCAGTTACTCTTGTTTCCTCTCTCTTCCATGCTCCCAAATTCAATCCATGACTGAATCCTGTGGCCTCTGCCTCAGTAAGATTTCACAAATCTCTCTCACTTCTCATGACCTAGTCCCGTTGACTGTTGCAATGTTAGCTGTCATCAACCCAAGAGCCACTTCTTTAGCCTCTAGGACCATGAAGCAACCCAGTTCACTGATCCTGGAAGCTTGTTGTGTGTATCTCTGCTCAATTGCCCACTCAGTGATGTCAAGCTAGTAGCTTGAAATGGTCCATGGTGGGATTACTTACACCATGGAAATTAAGGGGGGAAACTATAAATTAGAGATTTTTTTCTCAGGAAATTGATTTTGGAGTATTTACCAGCACACCATTGACCTTATCCCTCTTCTTGGAATATCCTTTCTTCAGGTCTTCAATGGGCCCTGCTTCAAGATTTAGTTCAAGGAGGGAGGCTCAAATGGGAGGGGATGTATGTATAGTTATAGCTGATTCATTTTGTTGTACAGCAGAAACTAACACAAAATCATAAAGCAACTACATTCCAATAATAAGATATTGGCTTCAAGCAGCATACCATCCAAGCACCATTCCCTCACACCTTTCTTTTGAGCATCCATACGTCTTTTGTATGCTCCTGTGCACACTACTATGATGTCCTATGAACTCCTCTAAGTCAGTGCTCTTGTCTGAATCATCCTAGGCCAGGTGCTGCATGAACACTCAGGGAATGTTTGTTTGGCAAACTGAAATTTCTGATAGAGTTGGGGCACCTTGACATCTACAGCCCCCGTGGGTCCTAGTAAGCCTACCTGGTAGAGCTATATAACCCTCGTCCCGGGCATCCACCTAACAGCTTCCTGACCATTTCCCCAGCTTCTCTCAGACCCTGAATGGCCTAGAGGCTGCTGCAGGGAAACCATCTCTCCTACTGAAGCCATGATCATTCCCACCACGTATGTGAACAAACAGCTGTTGAGAAAACCATGATGCCAGAGGCAAGAGTTACAGAAATGAGTCCCATTGGATTGCAAATGGAGATTTGTTTTCTTTTTGCGAAATCCCACAGAATATCTATCATTTGCACTAGCAGGCTGGTGCTTGGAACACCAGTCTAGAATCATTTGAAAGATTGAACTTTAGATCCCAGGCTTCCCTGAAGGAAAGGGGGTAAAAGCCCTTTTGAAATGAGAGCAGAAACATCAAATTCCACCATCCAGTTACCAGCAGAGCAGAGGAGAAAGATCCTTGGCTCCCCAGAGCTACAAAAAAAAACCCAGAGCTACAAACAAAAGTTTTTTCTCAAGGTGTTGGCACTGAGACTTGATTATAGCTGAGAAGGAAACTGGGAAAGGTGAATGTTTTAGTCCCTGGGTCAGAAAGGCAGGTCATCTCTACACCTTCACAAAGGGCAAAGGGTGGCTGACCGCAGAGAACCATAGGGAAGAGCAGATATGAAAGGAAGAAAGAAGTGAGAACCTGTCGTCCCTCTGACTGAAAAAAACAAGAGCACTGCTAAGGCCTCCATTCCTCAGTCAACACAGCCCAAGTCTCAAGGACCACCAGAAAAACAAACTTTTGGTCTCTCTGGTTTTAAGAGAAGCTGTAGAGTCCTAAAGACCTGAGTTTTAATAATTGCACGGTGATCCACTATTCAGGTAGATTGGGGCGAATTAATTAGCTTCCCTAAACCTCAGTTTTCTCATCTGCAATGTAGGCACAATGACACCTTCCTCACAGAGTAGTAAAATTTAAACTGCATGGTCAGATGGTTAATTTTATGTGTCAACTTGGCTAGGCTATGGAGCCTAACTGTTTGGTCAAACACTAATCAAGATATTGCTGAGAGGGTATTTTTTGAGATGTGATAAAGATGTATAATCACAGACTTTGAGGAAAGCAGAGAATCCTCTGTCATGTGGATGGGCCTTATCCAATCAGTTGAAAGCCTTAAAAGCAAAAAATTGAGGTTTACTGAAAAAGAAAGGATTCTGTTTTCATAACTATAATACAGAAACCCGACCTGAATTTCCAGCCTACCTGTCCTGCCCTGAGGAATGTGGTCTTGCCAGTCCTTGTAATTATACAAGCCAGTTTACATATATATATATATATATATATATATATATAGAGAGAGAGAGAGAGAGAGAGAGAGAGAGAAAGAGAGAGAGAGAGAAAGCATTGATTCTGTTATGGAGCACTGTGTTTGATGGACTAAGCAAGGACATGTATGAGGTGAGTGGGTTTAATCAGTGAAAATTCCTGAAAGGAAATTACATTTTCTACCAGATAACAAAGTGATAGTGGACCTACATGTCATAAAAAGGTAGAATCAATGCAAAGAATATAATACCTAGAAGACTGGCTTGACTAAAAGAGAAAAAATGATGTAGATAATAAGGAAGATGAGGCTAGAGAGGTGGAGGTGGAAGCAAGAGCAGAAAAGGCACACCTGCCCAGTCGATTCAGGTGTCCCTTCAGATTATTAAAGGCAGATGTTTTTGGAAGGTGAACCTGGCCTCTGTGCATCTGAATGGGCTGCAAGGAGTGGAGAGAGGGCAGGACGGGCTACGGGAGAAGTCTGGTGACTGGGGGCCAGTGGAGGTAGGAGAAGGAAGGAGGAAGAGGAAGAAGGGGGAAGGGCGTACAGACTACAGTGGTGTCTACACAGGTAGAAAGAGAAGGGCTCATATTATATGCTGGACTGTGTGCTGGACTCAAGGGGTAAAAGAGTTGTGGTCCCCTCTTTGTGGAGCTTGTTAGTGGGAGAGAGAGACATTAATCACATAGTGACATAAATAAATATCGTTGTCAACTAAGGTCTAAGAAGGAAAATGGCGAGCTCCTCTGAGAGAGAAGACCAAGACAACTGGACATAGCCCGCGGGGTCAGGGCCGGCTTCCCCAAGGAGCTGATGGGGGATCTGAGACCTGAGGTTAACAGTAGTGGTTGGGGGGTGCTCGACGGGGAGAGATCCTCACATTCATGCACAGGTACACACATGTGCACATACGTGGATTGCACCCACTCTTCCTATCTTTGGAGGAAAGTAGCTAAGACGGAGAGCAGGCCTCTGGAAACGGCTGGGGCATATTTTTCCTCAGCCTGCACTAAACACTTGGGTGTTCTCAGCCAATCAGCACACCCACTCACAACAAATCTATTGACTTGCCAGGGAAGCCAAAGCACAAATGTTGAAGTGATCGCACTGAAACCAGATAGAGCGAGCCCATGCACTCTACTGAAGGTGCTATTTTGGGACAGATTCAAGTTGAGAGTCAAGTAATCAATCAGGTCAGCAAACAGTCAATCAGTCTCAGCCATTAAGACAACACGTCGGCGGCACTGCTATTGACACAGCCACAGTGGCTCAGAGACAAGCTGAGGAGTAAGGCCGTAGCTGCGCTGGTCAATAAAACACTTTGGGTCCTGACAAAGCAAGCAATTAGGACCAGTTGTGTTTCATTTTTCACCTTCTAAGCCACGATGGCCCTCTAGACACATCTATCAATGCAAGAAGGCAGGGCTGAGGGTTGAAGTTTAAGTCATTCTGGAGGAGAGGAAAAAAAAGAGAAAGAATAGGCCAAGAAATTCCACATGAGCTGTTTTTCAAAAATTTCAGATCTCAGAAGTATAAGGAAATTGGAAGCCATCCTCCGCAGTGCAAGACATCACTGGACACTGACTCATATAGAGCTGGACAGATTCAAAGAACCACTGCCTGCCAAGAGTGGGGCTGGGGCTGCTCTGTCTCCATGAGGGAGGCTTGGGAGGCTGGCTGACTCTTTCCAGCTCCACATGCACTTGAGTTTTCTCAGCTCACAGGCCTACTGATGGTGTGAAAACCTCCCAGTCTAGACCAGAAGATCCTTGAAGGAGGGATAGGATGAGAGTCGCCTGGGTTATTCCTGTGTCCCCACTCCCTACCCAGTGCCTGACATACCAAGTAGACACTCTGTTACTCCCTCTCTGAATTTTAAAAAAAAAAAAAACATTGAGTTTCTAGCTTCTTTCCTCGAAATCCCCCAGCCAGGACTTAGCAGTCCCTGAATTCTGCCCACAGGTTTATGCTGGACTGAATTCTACCTTTTCTGGCATAGGTTTGGACAAAGGACGCCCCCTCTACTCTCTACCCCCACATTATTCAGTATTATCATCCTTTGTAACCTATAATAGCACAGAGTTGTTTTGCTAAAAGTCCCCTGGTCACTTCAGCCAAGTCATCCATCTGCCTACAAGGAGAACTCTTGGCTCAAATTTCTCCAAATCTCAGGAAAAGCCATAGCCCCACAGAAGTACAAGATCAAGTTCATTTCCATTTGGCTTCTTTAGCCTCATCTCCTATGTAAGGTCCCAACTTTGATTTGGCTGATGGAAAGGCTGTCTTTTGGGGAAGAGTGCCAGCTCTCAGCATTGGACAGTCGCCTAAGTGTCCCCAAGGCTTTCTACATGTGTAGACAGCAACCTACAGCCTTGCCAGCAGCTGTAGCACAGGCTTGGCTGGACAGCAAAGTAGTGTCCTTAAGGCATCCACAGGGGTCAGTGGCCACCTTCTAACCTTTAAACTGAGAAGTAGCTTTCTGGGGACAAAGAGGTCTCTGCTGAGATAGAGAGACTCAGAAGTCCCAGTCAAGGACTGACCCAGACGGTACCTGTCTTTTCTCAGATGGTCCAAGGGATTTGTATCCCTGGTATGAGCTGTTGAGCTGGTGGTGGTTGGGCTGTTTGGAGCCTTGAAACAGGGAACAAACGTGGGCAGAAGGCACACAAGGGAGGAGGTTCAGCTTTGAGGATGGGATTCCAGGTTGAGCTAAGAGCATGAGCAAAGGAGTGAAGCTGGAAAATCAATGACTGAAAGTAATGGCAAGCTGTTTGGTTTGCTTGGACTCCAGGACTCTGGAAAAGGAGTGTGGGAAATGAGGCTGAGGAGGGTTTCAAGAACTGAATTCCCCATAACATGAGCTGTTGTCAGGGCTTGGGCTTTGTGCTGAGGGTTGTGCCTAGCCTCTGAAATGAGACTTGAGCAGAAGAATGACGCAAGCGAATATATGCTCTGAACGGTTCTGGCTGCTGTTGTGTGGTGTTTAGAAGACCACTCAGGAGGCTAAGGTGGCTGGGCATTGAGATGGTAATAGCCTGAACTAGGAATAAAGTCCTATGGTTGAAGAAGAGTGAAGTGAAGTGAAATGAAGTGAAGTGAAGTTGCTCAGTCATGTCCGACTCTTTGTGACCCCATGGACTGTAGCCCCCCAGGCTCCTCGGTCCATGGAGATTTTCCAGGCATGAATACTGGAGTGGGTTGCCATTTCGGAATCAAGACCTCATTGAGAAGATAAAGAAACAGAATATGGTGATTGACTAAATTCAAGATATAGGAGCCAGGAAAAAGTTAAGGATCTATGAATCTATAAAAATATTAACTAGCTCTTACTAAGCATCAAACATATACAGAGCTCTGTGCTTAGCCATAGGAACTCAGAGCCACATAATATGCAGTCTCTGCACTCAAGTAGCTCCAGGTTTAATGGAAACAGCAAACAGGAAGGTGACAATAGTCATGAGGTAACCCTAGTTGCTGAGGAGCGCAAAGGAGGCACTTCACATCTAGTTTCAAGAAGATAAAAGGCTAAAAGAAAATTTTTCACAGAAGTCAACTGATCTCGATAGGGACCAGTTGAAGAGAAGAGGGTGAGGTGCTGCAATCAACTGCACAACATATGTGAAGGCAGTGAGGTATGAAACAGCATGGTGCATGTGTGGAGCCAGGGACAAGGCAGATGGTAGCTCCATTAGTTGTGATCTGGGATGCAGAAGGCAGCACAGCTTGTGGTGATGATAGCGGAGGTGGGGAAGCAAGGTTAGGTTCTGTCTTGGACGTACTGTGTCTGCGGTACCCAAGGAGTAGTTAAGTAATCTCCACAAAGAGCTCCCTGTGAAGACAGAGGGAAGGTGATGGTGACCCGCGTGGGACACCTTGCCCACCACCTTCTTTCTCACTAGGGGTTAACAGGACTGAGAAAAGGGGGACAGGGGCCATCCAAAGCAGTGTCATTTGTTTGAAGGTTCTGTGGTCCTGAGGCAGAGCCAAGTTTGGAGTAGGGACTGCTGGGCTACCTGGAATCTGAACAGTTGAAGCCATTTCAGTGCCTAAAGGCATATTCTCCTTCTGCCTCCTCTGCTTTGTTTGGGGAGGAAGGTGGGTAACCAAGCCGTATGCAGAGAGTAAGGAGTGGCAAAGCTCACCTTGGCCACCTGGTCCCCCAACTCCTTTCCTTGGCCCTTCTTTTTGTTCCTTGCCCACAGTCAGAGCTTCCTCCGCCTGTGCCAGCCCCTGTCCCCAGACCTGTCCCTCCTTCAGGAGGCTGGCTGCGTGAGAGGAGAGGGTTACCTTTCTGCCTACCAGTGACTTCACTCGGAGGCTAGAGCTGCACTTGAGGAACAAAGAGACCTACTTGTCCATAGAGATATCTCATTTATCTCATTACCTGCTTCATCTAGTAGGATAGACAGGTTTTCAGGTGGCAAAGAAGATGAAAGAGGAAGAAAGAAGTATGTTCTAGGAATGGTGAGTCTTCAAGAGTGTCAGTGGCTGGCTTTCAGGAGAGTAGAGGGGAGGAGAGTGGCCTTCAGTGAGGGGAGAGAGACGGGCAGAGGCCAATCACAGGGGGCCTCTTAAACTAGGTTTGGAATTTGTCCTCGTGACAATGAGGAGTTACTGGAGATTGTTTTTCTTTTCCCTGAATAATGACTTTACTGTCTTTATAAAATTTCTGTGTTCTCCTAATTGGAAATTAAATTGATACAGGAAAGGTCAAAGAAGTAAATTAAAAATAACTTCAACTCCCACACAATAATCATTGCTAGGGCAAGCCTCATTCTAACTTTGCCTTTATGTTCATGGTTAGAGATGAGGATGGGTATAGAGACAGAAATAGATTGAGAGAGAGAAAGAACAATATTTCAGGGGGATGGGTAGAGAGAAGGGTTGTGAATAATTTTTATTGGTATCCTTGTATAAATGGTATCTTAAACAAAAAAAATAAAAGTTAATTTCATTTCAATTTAAGAGATGGTGTCTTAAAGAAGAGGTGACATCTCAAAGGAAAGAGGTAATAGGGTCTAAGTGGTGAAAAGATCTCTTTGGCCACTGTGATGGGGGAAGGATTGGGAGGAAGGAAGGTTGGATGTCAGGACACAGGTAGGAGACACCATGGTCATCCAAGTGAGAATAGTGAGAGTTGGAATGAGTCAGGGTTGGTGGGATTGAAGAGGAGGGGTGGGGAGAAGTTCCAGTAGAGGAACAGGTTCCCTAGAACTTGCTTTCTGGTGGGGGGGACACAGAGGAGGCTCCTCCTAGATGACTCATAGGGCTCAAACTTTGATGATTAGGAGGTGTTGGCACTGTGATCAGAAATAGGCTAAGCAGACAGAACAGGTTGGATGGGGGAGTCAATTAGTTTTGCTTCAGATGTGTGAAGATTCTTCCTCTGGGCATCCAACAGGCAGTTGGCTCAGATGGGAATAGGGCTGAAGATGGGGACCTGGGAACCATCCACACAGAAGTAAGCACAAAAATTGTGGGAGTGTAGGAAGATCTCCAGGGGAGTGTTGAGATAGAGAACTGGGCCAAGGACAGAAACTTGGGAGTAACTATTGGGAGATGGGAGGATGGACAGGAGCCACGGGGAATCAACAAGGTTGGGAAGAGGCTAACATTCCTGACTCAGGGCTTTGCTTATGATAGTTTTCAGAAACTTTCTGGGAAACTCATAGGTAAGGTATGTTTAGTGAAAGAAAAGGAAACCAAATCTGCAATGTGAGAGATGGGAGCTGAGAAGCAAAGAGCTTCATCTCAGGAGAATACAGTGAGCAACTCCGAGCAGAAAGCCAGAGGGGAGAAGAGCCCATTGGATTGGGTGATCAGGATACTGAGGGTCAGCTGTAGAATCAGGTTCTGGGGAGCACTAAGAGACAGAGACAAATGGCTGGGAGCCACGGAGGGGACCTGGGGTAAGGATGGGATGGCCTTAAAGGCAATCTCCACTTTCCAGATGTTTGGGGTGAAGGGAGAGGAAAAGCTAAAGTAGCTCCAGGAGACTAAGACATGCCTAGACATTTTCTAGGCTGCAGAGAAAGAACCAGTGTAGCAAAAGAGGCTGAGCAGTAAGCATGGATGGTTATGTTTGCACAGCTGGGACCTCAGGAATTTGAATGGGGAAGGGGTGATTAGTGTCCAAAGAAAGGGGTGGGCCTCAAGACTAGAGGAGAGGAGAAATAGTGAGGTGGTGACATGCTGACATTTTAAGCTTGAGAGAAGAAATGAGATCTTCAGCAACCACCACTTCTTAAGTGTATACACTATGCCATGCACCAGCCTGAGTGCTCCGCAGGCAACGTTTGCTGTGATCTTCACAATGACCCATGAGACAGGTAGTATTATGACCCATATTTTACAGAGGAAAGAAGTAAAACTCATACAGATCCAATCTCGCACTACTGCTTAGTGAGACAGGACTCCAGCCCAGGTTTGTAAAGCAATGAAATCCAAGTCCTTTTACAAATGAAAACCTGATGATGTCCAAGGACAATCAGACGGACATTGATTTCCCCATCAGAGATGGCTGAGCCAGGATGGGTGCCCAAAGCTTCTGACTGCAAGGGAGTGGCTGGTTCTTCTAGGCTGGTGGCAGGGTGCCCCCTGTGGCTGGGAATGCCATGGCACAGCCCAACCCAACACACAAGGGCAGCAGCTAGGCACTGCAGGCTCCACCGGATCTGGATCGAAGTGCTGACTCCACTTAATGGCCATGTGCCCTTAAGCCAGTTGCCCAAATTGTCTGTAAACTGGAACTAATAATAGCACCTGCCTCACAAGATTGTTGTCAGAGTGAAGCATGATAACCCAGAGGAGGGGCATAGCCCTCTGCCTGGCACTGAGTGAGTGGCTAATAAGTGAGTGGCCAATAAGTTCTCCCCACTAACAAGTGGGGAGAACATGATTTAGAAACAGTCTGGGCTCTAGTCTCTGGCTGACCACTTCATTTCTCTGACCTGGACAAGTCACTTCACACAGGAGCCAGTTTCCTCACATCTAAATTGGGGGTAATTCACGAGTGACTGTGGGGAGCTGTTAGGTAGTAGATGGGAAAGTGCTTTGAAAACTACAGAGTGTCCCCATAAAGACTAGCTATTTAATTCTACCTTGGAACTAAAAGATCAGCTTTCTAGAGAACCGGGCACAGAAGATGAGAAGAGAGGAAAATAACTAAGCTAATGAACTCCATAAATCAAAACTGAGAAAGTTTGGAAGAAGGGAAAAGAAAAGACTTTCTCCTTCTCTGAGTTAGAAGGAATGTACTTCATTTTAGCTAGAGTGTGTTTGGAACCTGCTCCAGACCAAGATTTGGACGAGCCTTGCTGGGTGACAGGGCTTGAATCAGCTTTGGTCCCTGTTGGCCAATAGCTACCTCAGGTCACTTGCACACACCTGACTCTGCCACTAAGCAGACAAAATTGAAGCAGAGGGTGTAGGTATCATGATGGGCTTCTCGAAAGAAATGGCATTTGGACTGGATTTTGAAGCCTGAGTAGGTGAGGGATGTGTGAGGGGTAGGAGTAGTTGTCAGAAGGATGAAAAGAAAAGTTTCAGCAAAAGCACAGCAGCAGGGAGGGACATGAGTTTGGGAACAGCAAATCAATCCACATGACTGAAGATAAAGCTTAGGAAGTGAGGGGCAAACGTGACACATGAACCTGGAGAGGTGGCTTGGCTTCAGCTCCCGGAGGCTCTCAAGATGGCTGAAAAGCTTGGTCCCTGTCTCACAAGTAAAGGCGAGGCACTGGTGAGCAGTGTCTTCTAAGTGTCCTGGCCAGACCTTGCCTCACAGTGTTCTAGGCAATTTAGGTGTTAGAAAAAAAGTCTGATTGATGAGACACACTCCACGGCAGGAACTTTAGTCCGGCTTATCCCCACCAAAGTCGAAATGACTGCAGCCTAAAGGAGTGGTTGGCCATGTCCTCTGGGGCTTAGGAAAGCAGCTCTCTGTGCAGGTCTCTTCAGGGCCCCGGGATGACCCAGCTCGGCGTCAGTCACACAGCTCTCTATTAGAGAGAGGAAGGCCACGAGCACTCTAGAATTCTCATCCTTCTCACCTCCCCTTAAATGTTTATCTCCTCATCTATGGCTCCTCGTCCCGTTGCTGACCCAGCATGTTTCCTGGTTGCTTCTGAACTCTACTATTCTATGTTAATGTTGATGCCTATAGGACCTAGCTAGTCCATGATCTTCGCCAATGTGCCAATCATGGCTGCCCTCTCCACTAGTCTTTCCCTTCCTCCCAAGCATACATACACAGGAAGATCCCTGCTAATACACAGAGGTAGGTTTAGCAGTGTCTTTGAGCACAAAGTCCTCCATCTCGTTAGTATTAGGAAGCTGTTCTGTCTGGGTAGCTCAGCCCTTTACAAACCTGACAATGACTAATCTGCCAAGTGGCTGCTTCCTTGTTGAAAGATCCATAGCTTTGTTCAGGAAAGGTCAGATTCATTGGTTCTAGTCAATTAGAGAATAATTTATTGTCCCTCTCCCTTCTGTGACCTCCAAGACCGTAAGTGGTTTATCAGCATGAGGCCAATCTCTGAGGCAAAGCCACACCAATAAACCCCGAAGTCAGAAATGAACTATTCAAGTTTCTCTAGGTTAGATGTCTCAGCTGGCCCCATTCCCCACAGATTCCCCCATCACAAATAAGTTAAAGTGGGCTCCAGGTCCCTCAGATACACTGGAAAAGCCAGTATTGTATACATGTGAGATTGTGTAGGCAGACTTTCCAAAGATGTTGATTTCCTCTCTAGAATGATCCTGCAGTTAGGACCAACAGTCACTAAGTAGTAGGTATCAGTGTCTTGGTTATGTCCTTCTGGTAAAAAGAGCTAAACTCTTGGGGAATGGCTAAGTGAATAAAATTAGTAAACTTTACTACTAATTTTAACCTAACTAACGCAGCGGGCATGTGTGAGTGCTTAGTTGTTCAGTCATGTCTGACTCTTTGTGACCCCAAGGACTATAGCCCACCAGGCTCCTCTGTTCAAGGGAGGCCCCAGGCAAGAATATTGGAGTGGGTTGCCTAGGCCTTCCTCCAGAGGATATTCCCAACCCAGGGATCAAACCTGTGTCTGATCTCATGAGATACAGGGTCTCCTGTGTCTCCTGCATTGGCAGGTGAGTTATTTATCACTCAGCCACCTGGGAAGCCCCAGTATCAAAATAAAAAATAACGAAATGGAATACAAATTAGAACAAGGTTTAGAGAAACACAACTCCCAGGGAGCTGTAATGGAATGTTCTTGTAAAGCTTAAACTGATCAACCTAGTACTTGTCTCCTCTTTCCCTTTTTCTTAATCTATTGGTTTTTATACTGAGCTTCCTTCAAAATTTTTACAGGCAAAGAAAGGAAGGAAGAAGAACTTGGGCATCTCTCCTTTGACACCACCCTCCCCCATCATGAACTGTTTCATAACAGCCCTCTCTACTCAAGTCATTAATCAAAGATGCCATTTTCTTCCCATCATAGTGCTTCTGTCTTTGTTTCCAAGGAATTTGACAGAATCCAAAAGGGAAATGAAGATGGCCAAGAATGGGCTGCTTCTCAGCATGAAACCCTGTGATGACTGTCTTTTCCCCAATCAAGAGGGATTAAATGTTCCTTCTCCAAACCTAAGTTCTTTGCCTTCTAAAGCCAGAGCGTATGGTATTCATAATATATGTTGGATGGTTCCTTAGCAGTCACTGCTCCTCAAAATGTTTTCTGTTACAATGTGGACTTGCAAAACTGAATTATGCCAGAATGAAATGTTTAAGAGAATATTCCAAGAGCATAAGCAGATTTCTAAACCATCGTATGTAAGTGTTTTTTCCACATGTGCTGCGAAATCGTACTCTACATCAGAGCCCCCCACCATAGCTCTGGTCTAGGCTCCTTGTAGGAAATGACCAGTTGTAATTTGTTCCATAAGCTGAGGATAGAGACTCATGAACTTGGAGGTTGCTTGGCCTGTGAATCCTGAGATGGGGATTGCTTACTTGAGTCTGATTTGGAGATAAACATCTGGTTTTGCTTGTTTAGATCAAAAGTTAGAAAGCAGCTTTTGGAAGCCAAAACCTGTAGATCCAGAGAATGGAAAAGGGCTGAGAAATGAGGGAAATGTAATGAGCTTTGCCCTCCAGGATAACAGAGGAGCCCTAAGGCATAGGATCTGGGCACTATAACAAAGAAGTTGAGGAAGAGGAAGTAGATGAAGATGACCAGAGACAAAGAGCGGTGCAGGAGAACTTTGGGAGATTCTAAAATATCCCACCCCCCCCCCAGAAGTCCCTAATACAAAAGGCCAGTGACTTATTTAGGAAGGAAACATACACGTGAGATCCAGGAAGATTTTCTAGGGTCACTGCCCACAGGAAGGAGAGGTACCCAAAGGAGCAAGAGGAAGAGACTGGAAGGAAACAGTGGCCTAAGAGCAGCAGGAAGATAGAGGAGTTCTAAGAATGATCCCAGGTTCTAGGACACACCTTGAGGATTTCACAGAACCCAGAGATTCCTATTAGCCCTTTGTCACTCTGTAACTGTCAATAGTGAGTGGCGGCTGCGCAGCACTGGAGCCGCGTATGTTTTACTAATTATGCCAAAGGCTTTGACTATGTGGATCACAATAAACTGTGGAAAATTCTTCAAGAGATAGGAATACCAGACCACCTGACCTGCCTCATGAGAAATCTGTATGCAGGTCAGGAAGCAACAGTTAGAACTGGACATGGAAAAACACTGGTTCCAAATAGGAAAGGAGTACATCAAGGCTGTATATTGTCACCCTGCTTATTTAACTTATATGTAGAGTACATCATGAGAAACGCTGGGCTGGAGGAAGCACAAGCTGGAATCAAGATTGCCAAGAGAAATATCAGTAACCTCAGATATGCAGATGACACCATCCTTATGGCAGAAAGTGAAGAAGAACTAAAGAGCCTCTTGATGAAAATGAAAGAGGAGAGTGAAAAAGTTGGCTTAAAGCTCAACATTCAGAAAACTAAGATCATGACATCTGGTCCTATCACTTCATGGCAAATAGATGGGGAAACAGTGGAAACAGTGGCTGACTTTATTTGGGGGGGCTCCAAAATCACTGCAGATGGTGACTGAAATTAAAAGATGCTTACTCCTTGGAAGGAAAGTTATGACCAACCTAGACAGCACATTAAAAAGCAGAGACATTACTTTGTCAACAAAGGTCCATCTAGTCAAGGCTATGATTTTTCCAGTAGTCATGTATGGATGTGAGAGTTGGACTATAAAGAAGGCTGAGTGCTGAAGAATTGATGCTTTCAAACTGTGGTGTTGGAGAAGACTCTTGAGAGTCTGTTGGACTGTAAGGAGATCCAACTAGTCCATCCTAAAGGAAATCAGTCCTGAATATTCATTGGTAGGACTGATGTTGAAGCTGAAACTCCAATACTTTGGCCACCTGATGCGAATAGCTGACTCATTTGAAAAGACCTTGATGCTGGGTAAGATTGAAGGTAGGAGGAGAAGGGGATCACAAAGGATGAGATGGCTAGATGGCATCACCAACTCAATGGACATGAGTTTGAGCAAGCTCCGGGAGTTGGTGATGGACAGGGAGGCCTGGCGTGCTGCAGTCCATGGGGTCACAAAGAGTCGGACACTACTGAGTGACTGAACTGAACTGAACTGGTCAATAGAAAGATCTGAGACCCCACAAGTCCTTGCAATCTCACCTAGCATTTCTACAGTAACCAGTCTAGAAATCTTGGCTTCCTCTAGGGCCTTTGCCCACTTTGGATTGGCATGGATTCTCCCACAAGACAGATCTCCTCACCACTCTTCTCCCTAACCAGTGTCCGTCTGCCCAGAGGTCCATACTAAGAAACCTAGATCCCCAGCCCAGAGCCAGAGAAGCCTCTGTCCTGTATCAGTGGTTTTTCTCCTAGCTTTGCTCTTTATGATTTCCCTCCTGGCCCAGCCACTCATCTGGGTTCTGGTCTCAGCCGACCTGCTCTGAGGAGCCTTGCAAGTGAGCCCTTCTCTAGAACAAATTACCAACCCTCTTTAGAGTGTACTCTGAATGCCAGAAAATTGGTACCTGCCAGCATCCCTTCTTTTCCTTATCACTTTGTGTTTTAGCCTCCCCTGTTACCCTTCTGGTCAAGTCTGTGCAGGGGCTGCCTGATCCCAGAATGTCAGCGCCTTTTTCCTGACCTGTAGCTTGGCCCTGGCTCTGTTTGCTCTGTGACTCATGGCACTGACCTCTGGCTGGACCCCTTTGCTGATTACTTGCAGCAGTTGAACCGGGCCTCAAGTTCCTGGATACCTTCCCCATTGCAGGCCTCAGCCCAGATGTCTGTGCACAGCTCTACCTCAACTCTGGATAGTCTTCCCATTTTCCAGTCAGCCTATGTGTCAGTGACAGTTGAGAGGCCTAGAGAGGCTTGTGCTTTCGCCTCCACATGGAGTTTATAGCCAAGCTAATTATCCAAGTCCCTGGCTCATGGCATCAAAGTGTGATGAGAGATAATGACTGAAACTAAGGCGGCTGGAGAACTCTGTCTAAAGAGTCACCAGAGACTTCTCTGGCTGAAGCAGTATTGCTCCAGGAGCATGCACATAGCCCAAGGTTACAGCCAGCAAGAGAAGTCAAGAGGAGCCTATCCATAAATGGAATTAGTCCATATGGATATTGAGGCTAAAGACAACTAAAAACCTCCTGGTGCTGCAGTTTTGGTGGCCTGAGTGCTCATATGAATAATTGGCATCTCCATAGCACCTGTAAAATCCCAGGCTTACCTGGAAACCAGCATCCTAGGTCAGCACTGTCCAATAGTGGCTATTAAGTGAGAACATGGAGATACAGCACATTATGCTTTTCCTCAAGTGGAATTTCTGGAATAAGGATGAAGAAAGAATGTACAAATGACAAATGAACAGCTAACCTGCCAATGGGGCCAGACCAGAAGAGGGAGTTGATGCCCTATGGGGAGAGGTAGGGATCCTCAAGTTGTGTCACTCATAGCTCTCTTAGTGAAGAGTTCCAGGGTGCTGGGCCTACCTTGCCTTGCTATATCCCAGACATGCTGGCCATTGTCATTTTCACCTGTATGAGAAAAACTATAAACCTCCATTGTCATCTAAGAAGATTTAAATAAATGAACAAAGAGAGCTTATTCCTGTTAAGAAACCTCATTATCAAAGAAAGATCAACTCTCCCCAAATCAATCTACAGATATAACAAAATCCCAGGTGGATTTTAAAGGGCCTAGACAGAATGATTCTAAAGCTTATCTGAAATATAAACAACTGGTAATGGCTAGAAATATTTTAAAAAAACAAATAAGGGGCTCACCTTAACATTAAAATGTATTCTAAAGTCACAATAATCACAATGAGATGTGACAGAAGACACAGATTAGTGCACAGAGCAGATCTAGAAGCAAATTCAAATCTATGAATATTTAGCATATGATAAAGGAGGCATCTCCAATCAGTATGTAAACATGTTAAGACAAATGAATAGATATTTGGGGAGGGGGAATTAACTTAGATTTGTCACATAGGACCACAATCTAACACTAACCTCTTTTATAGTGACATCTGGAGGAAGCCAAAATCTGAATGTGAACAATAGTATGCTCTTCACTGTCTATATTATGTCACTCAGCATGATGCTTTAGGGATTCATCCATGCTGTTGCATGCATCAGTAAGTCTCTTTTGTTGCTGAGCAAGGCTCTCTTGGATGAGTATACCACAGTTTGTATACCCAGTTTGTGTATCCTGTTGGTGTATACAAGTCTATCCAGTTTGTTCATCATTGTCCTGTTGGTGGACACCTGAGTTGTTTCCACTTTTAGGGTATTATTAATAAAACTGCTATGAACTTTCTAGTATGATTTTTCGTAGACATGTATTTTCATGAGTCTTGGGTAAATACCTAAGAGTTGAATAGGCATCATAGGGTAAGTGGATTTTAAGCTTTATAAGAAACGACCAGACTTTTTCCCAGAGGGATCGTATCATTTTACATTCTTATCAACAATGTGTGACAGTTCCTCTTTCTCCACATCCTCATCAATATCTGAAGCTGTCAGTCTTTTTAACTACTCTGGTGAGTGTGTAGTGGTATCTCATTGTGATTTTAATTTTCATTTTCAAGATGACTAATGACATAAGCAATTTTTCATGTGCTTATTGGTCATTTGTATATCTTCTTTGTGAAGTGCCCTTCAATATTTTTTTTGCTCATTTTTAATTGACTGTCTTTTTATCATTCAGCTGTGGAAGTTCTTTACATATCCTGAATGTGAGTTGCTGGTCAAATATAAGTATTTAAAAAATAATTTCCCCCAGTAGCCTACCTTACATAGTTTAAATAGTTTACCCATTCACTTTGCTAACAGTATCATTTGATGAGCAGAAGTTTTAAAGTTTTATGAAGTTTAATTTCTCAATTTTTCTCATTGCTTCTATTTTCTGTGTCCTGGTTAAGAAACATTTATCTACTTCCAAGTGACAAAGATATTCTTCCATAATTTCCTTTAAGAATGTTTATGGTATGTTGCTTTGTATTTAGGTCCCTGATCCATGCCAAATTAATTTTTCTGTATGATGTGAGGCTAGGTTCAAGTTTCCCTTATCTATATCAATGGACAGCTTTCCAGTGCCATCTGCTGAAAAGACTTTTTTCTTTCTCATTATATTGCTTTGGCACTTTTGTCAAAAATAAAATTGCTGTATGAATGTGCATCTATTTCTGGGATATTTATTTGGTCATATTGATATATTAGTCAATACTTATGCCAGTAGCACACTATTTTGATTAATATAGCTGTAGTGAAATTCATAAAGTTAGGTTAGGTTAGTGTTTTAACTTTGCTTGTATTTTTCAATATTGCTTTAGTTTTACTAGGCCTTTTGCATTTCCATTTCAAAACAGTTTGTCAAATTCTACTAAAAAAGCAGTCATGGTTATGACTTGATTGTGTTAAATCAGTAAACTATAAATAAAGTCTATTAATGTACAAGTCAATTTGTGAGAATTGACATCTCACAAATAACATCATGGACTATATTTCCATTCCTATAATGCATTTTTAATTAGAGAATTCTCTTTGTCAGAGCTGTGCTTTAGAGAGATTAATTTTGGAGCAGTATGGAGTGTAGAGTGGACTAGCAGCATGGATACCACATGTTACTGTGATTATCCATAGAGAGAATGTGCTAGAATTGATGCAGAATTTTATTATCATCAGTTCAGTTCAGTCGCTCAGTTATGTCCGACTCTTTGCGACCCCATGAACCACAGCACGCCAGGCCTCCCTGTCCATCACCAACTCCCGGAGTTCACCCAAACCATGTCCATTGAGTCGGTGATGCCATCCAACCATCTCATCCTCTATCATCCCCTTATCCTCCTGCCCTCAATCTTTCCCAGCATCAGGGTCTTTTCAAATGAGTCAGTCAGCTCTTCACATCAGGTGGCCAAAGTATTGGAGTTTCAGCTCCAACATCAGTCCCACCAATGAACACCCAGGACTGATCTCCCTTAGGATGGACTGGTTGGATCTCCTTGCAGCCCAAGGGACTCTCAAGAGTCTTCTCCAACACTACAGTTTGAAAGCATCAATTCTTTGGCACTCAGCTTTCTTTACAGTCCAACTCTCACATCCATACATGACCACTGGAAAAACCATAGCTTTGACTAGACAGACCTTTGTTGACAAAGTAATGTCTCTGCTTTTTAATGTGCTGTCTAGGTTGGTCATAACTTTCCTTCCAAGGAGTAAGAGTCTTTTAATTTCATGGCTGCAGTCACCATCTGCAGTGATTTTGGAGCCCCCCAAAATAAAGTCAGCCACTGTTTCCACTGTTTCCCCATCTATTGCCATGAAGTGATAGGACCAGATGCCATGATCTTAGTTTTCTGAATGTTGAGCTTTAAGCCAACTTTTTCACTCTCCTCTTTCACTTTCATCAAGAGGCTCTTTAGTTCTTCTTCACTTTCTGCCATAAGGGTGGTGTCATCTACATATCTGAAGTTATTGATATTCCTCCCAGCAATCTTGATTCCAGCCTGTGATTCATCCAGCCCAGCATTTCTCATGATGTACTTTGCATATAAGTTAAATAAGCAGGTTGACAATATATAGCCTTGACGTACTCCTTTTCCTATTTGGAACCAGTGTGTTGTTCCATGTCCAGTTCTAACCATTGCTTCCTTACCTGCATACAGGTCTCTCAAGAGGCAGGTCAGATTGTCTGCTATTCCCATGTCTTGAAAAATTTTCCACAATTAATTGTGAGCCACACAGTCAAAAGCTTTGGCATAGTCAATAAGGCAGAAGTAAATGTTTTTCTGGAACTCTCTTGCTTTTTGATGATCCAGCAGATGTTGGCAATTTGATATCTGGTTCCTCTGCCTTTTCTAAAACCAGCTTGAACATCTGGAAGTTCATGGTTCACATATTGCTGAAGCCTGGCTTGGAGAATTTTGAGCATTACTTTACTAGTGTGTGAGATAAGTGCAATTGTGTGGTAGTTTGAGCATTCTTTGGCATTGCCTTTCTTAGGGATTGGAATGAAAACTGACCTTTTCCAGTCCTGTGGCCACTGCTGAGTTTTTCAAATTTGCTGCCATATTAAGTGTAGCACTTTCATAGCATCATCTTCCGGGATTTGAAATAGCTCAACTGGAGTTCCATCACCTCCACTAGCTTTGTTTGTAGTGATGCTTCCTAAGGCCCACTTAACTTCCCATTCCAGGATGTCTGGCTCTGGGTGAGTGATCACACCTTTGTGATTATCTGGGTCGTGAAGATCTTTTTTTGTAGAGTTCTTCTGTGTATTCTTGCCACCTCTTCTTAGTATCTTCTGCTTCTGTTAGGTCCATACCATTTCTGTCCTTTATTGAGTCCATCTTTTCATGAAATGTTCCCTTGGTATCTCTGATTTTCTTGAAGAGATCTCTAGTCTTTCCCATTCTATTGTTTTCCTCTATTTCTTTGCACTGATCACTGAGGAAGGCTTTCTTATCTCTTCTTGTTATTCTTTGAAACTCTGCATTCAAATGGGTATATCTTTCATTTTCTCCTTTGCTTTTCACTTCCTTTCTTTTCACAGCTGTCTATAAGGCCTCCTCAGACAACCATTTTTTTTTTTGCATTTTTATTTCCTTGGGAGTGGTCTTGATTCCTATCTCCTGTACAATGTCATGAACCTCTGTCCATAGTTCATCAGGCACTCTGTCTGTCAGATCTAGTCCCTTGAATCTATTTCTCACTTCCACTGTATAGTCATAAGGGATTTGACTTAGGTCATACCTGAATGGTCTAGTGGTTTTCTCCACTTTCTTCAATTTAAGTCTGTATTTGGCAATAAGGAGTTCATGATCTGAGCCACAGTCAGCTCCTGGTCTTGTTTTTGTTGACTGTATAGAGCTTCTCCATCTTTGGCTGCAAAGAATATAATCAATCTGATTTTGGTGTTGACCATCTGGTGATGTCCATGTGTAGAGTCTTCTCTTGTGTTGTTGGAAGAGGGTGTTTGCTATGACCAGTGCGTTCTCTTGGCAGAACTCTGTTAGCCTTTGCCCTGCTTCATTCTGTATTCCAAGGCCAAATTTGCCTGTTACTCCAGGTGTTTCTTGACTTCCTACTTTTGCATTCCAGTCCCCTATAATGAAAAGGACATCTTTTTTGGGGTGTTAGTTCTAGAAGGTCTTGTAGGTCTTCATAGAACTCAACTTCAGCTTCTTCAGCGTTACTGGTTGGGGCATAGATTTGGATTACCGTGATATTGAATGGTTTGCCTTGGAAACGAACAGAGATCATTCTGTCGTTTTTGAGATTGCATCCAAGTACTGCATTTCAGACTGTTTTGTTGACCATGATGGCTATTCCATTTCTTCTAAGGGATTCCTGCCCACAGTAGTAGATGTAATGGTCATCTGAGTTAAATTCACCCACATTCCAGTCCATCTTAGTTTGCTGATTCCTAGAATATCGATGTTCACTTTTTGACCACTTCCAATTTGCCTTGATTCATGGACCAAACATTCCAGGTTCCTATGCAATATTGCTCTTTACAGCATCAAATCTTGCTTCTATCACCAATCCCATCCACAACTGGGTGTTGTTTTAGCTTTGGCTGCATCCCTTCATTCTTTCTGGAGTTATTTCTCCACTGATCACCAGTAGCAGAGTGGAAATTAGGAAATACATTCTAGAAATTGTTAGGATTTGATGACTGAATGTGAAGAGTGAGAAAGATAATTAAAATTTAGATTACTCAGGTATTTCGGTCCTGAATGATCAAGAGGATGACATTTCCATGAAACATACACTCCTTTTAATCAAGAAAGTTTTAAATGCATATTATGTAACAGAACCTTGGCACTAGGGACACAATAAGAGCAAAAGCATACATGGTCCCTGCCTTACTGGAACATTTAGTGGATAAGAAAGACATTTATTAACCACACAAGTAGATGTAAACTTGCAACTAATAAAAATGCTCTACAGAAAGCACATTTAGCACCTAAACGTCGGTTTCTAATTCCTTTCACCAGTAAATGGAACCCGGTGTCCCTGGAGAAATGGCTGATTCTGAGACAGGGGCAGAAAATATGCAAGATAAACTGAGAATCTTGTCACACTAGAAAGGATAGAAGTGCTAAAATTAAAAGTAAAAGTCTCATTATGATGGATGGGAGTATGTCAAAGTGACACAGAGGAGCCAACTGAAAGACCACATAATAAAGTGGTATTGGAATATAACCCAAAGTGTAAGGTAAATATTCTTATAGTGATAGAAATAAACAATTGAATAAGTTATTAAGTGAGAGAGAAGAGACAGTCTCTCACAGGGAAGAATTCCAAATAAATTATATAGATTACCCACCCTAAAGGAAGGGAAGTTTAACATCTACTCCTTAAGTGTGGGCTGAACATAGTAACTTCTTTTCAATAGATTTTTTTGGATGTGAACCATTTTGAAAGCCTTTCCTGAATTATAGTAGTGCTTCTGTTTTATGTTTTAACTTTTTGGCCACAAGGCATGTGGAATCTTAGCTCCCCAACCAGGGATTGAACCTGCAACCCCTGCATTGAAAGGTGAAGCCTTAAGCACTAGGCCACCAAGGAAGTCCCCACAGTAACTTCTTTATAAAGAGTACAGTGCAGGAAGGGGGGAAAAGAATAATTTTGCAGTGAGAAAATCTGACAAACTACTTCAGCCCGGTGATCAAGGTCAACATCAACAATCATAAACCCTGCAAGTAGTATGTTGTTTTGATATGGTGTGATGAAAACATCCCTTTACTTCTGTGGTTTTGCTCCCCTCGAAAAACATAACCCCTTGAGAAAAACATCAGACAAATCCCAATAGAGGGGCATTCTACAAAATACCTGAATGGTTTTCCCCAAAGCTATTGAAGTCATTAAAAACAAGGAAAGTCTGAGAAATTGACAGTCAGGAAAAGCCTATGGAAACATATATTTAGAGAACTCAATATAATGTGATATCCTGAAACACAAAAAAGGGCATTAGAAAACAAGTAAGGAAATCTGAATAAACTACAGACTTTCGTTAATGACATACCAATATTATAACTTTCATTATTAAAGCAAATGCTCCACACTAATGTGGTGTGTTAATAACAGGGGAAACTGTGTGCAGGGTGGAGAGATATATGGTAACTCTATACTATCTGTTCAACTTTTCTGTGAATCTAAACTTTTCTAAAAAATAAAATCCATTAATTTTTTTTAAAGTTCTCTAAAGAAGTGCGTGGTCTAAGGGTGACTAAGGTCTGAGAAGAGCTCCTTAAGGAAGTTACTCTTTATCTGTGATCTAAAGGATGAGGAGGGATGAAGCAGATGAAGGTCTAAGCAGCATCAAAGTAAAGGCCCTTAGGTATAAAGAAACATGATACGTTCAAGGAACAGAAATAAGCTTAATACCTTTTAAGCAGCATGATCAATGTGCTGCCAAATATAGTGGAACAGATAGCTAGGAGCCAGAATGTGCAAGGCTTTGAAGGCATTATTAAATGTTTTTGTCTTTATCTTAAGAGCAATGGGAGGTGGCATGAGGCAAAGGGACAGGTAAGGGATGACACCCAATTTCTAGTTTGGCCACATGAGTGGCTGATACAAGATTCACTGAGACTGAAACACTAAAAACAATCAGGAATTCAATTTTGGACAAGCATGATTTAAGGTGCCTGTTGGATATCCAAATTAAGGTGTAGAGTCAGATATACAGGTCTGAGTTCAGAAGAAGTCTCCTACATAGAGATGGTAGATGAAGTCATGGGCACAAATAAGACCACCTATAGTCTCACATTCAAGAACCTAAATATAAAGGTGGGAAGTCATCAATATGTAGGTGACCATGCGCTTTGCTAGAGAGATTGTAGAAGGAGAAGGGGACCTATAGAAGACCTCTGGGGAACACCAACCCTGAAGATGAGGAAGAATCAGTGAAGGAGAGAGCAAAGACAATCTAGATGAACAGCCTGATGTCCTTGACAGCAGAAGAGAAAATCTGAGAAAGTGACCTGGTGACCAAGAAGTCAAGATCAATAAATATTGAAGAAACATCTGCATTGTGTCATTTCAATGTTTGTGAAGGAGTGGTGGTAACTTTACTATTGTGGCTTCAGGAAAGAGTGAGAACAGGCTACATTTTTTTGGTGATAAAGTTTGGTGATGGAGTGAAGGAGAAGACTGGGACAGTCATTGGACAGAAATAAAAATTCAAGAGAGATTGATGACCCAAGAGAAAAACAATAAGCAGTGAATAAAGTATTGCTGGGTACTAAATTTAAATTCAATTATTGGACATTCAGTCCTGAAAACTGACCTTTTCCAGTCCTGTGGCCACTGCTGAGTTTTCCAAATTTGCTGGCATATTAAGTATAGCACTTTCACAGAATCATCTTCCAGGATTTGAAATAGCTCAACTGGAATTCCATCATCTCCACTAGCTTTGTTTGTAGTGATGCTTCCTAAGGCCCACTTGACTTCACATTCCAGAATGTCTGACTCTAGGTGAGTGATCACACCATTGTGATTATCTGGGTTGTGAAGATCTTTTTTTGTATAGTTCTTCTGTGTATTCTTGCCACCTCTTCTTAATATCTTCTGCTTTTGTTAGGTCCATACCGTTTCTGTCCTTTATTGAGTCCATCTTTGGCATGAAATGTTCCCTTGGTATCTCTAATTTTCTTAAAGAGATCTCTAGTCTTTCCCATTCTATTGTTTTCCTCTATTTCTTTGCATTGATCACTGAGGAAGGCTTTCTTATCTCTCCTTGTTATTCTTTGGAACTCTGCATTCAAATGGGTATATCTTTCCTTTTCTCCTTTCCCTTTGTGAGTTGGACTATAAAGAAAGCTGAGCACTGAAAAATTGATGCTTTTGAACTGTGGTGTTGGAGAAGACTCTTGAGAGTCCCTTGGACTGCAAGGAGATCCAACCAGTTCATTCTAAAGGAAATCAGTCCTGAATATTCATTGGAAGGACTGATGTTGAAGCTGAAACTCCAAAATTTTGGCCACCTGATGTGAAGAACTGACTCATTTGAAAAGACACTGATGCTGAGAAAGATCAAAGGCGGGAAGAGACAGGGATGACAGAGAATGAGATGGTTGGATGGCATCACCAACTCAATGGACATGAGTTTGAGTAAACTCTGGGTAAGTTGGTGATGGACAGGGAGGCCTGGCGTGCTGCAGTCCATGGGATTGCAAAGAGTCGGACACAACTGAGCAACTGAACTGAACTGGTTGGACATCACCACATTTGATGACTATCTTCTTCCCTCCTTAATGGGTGCCAGTGAAAGATTTACTCTGCACTTCATCACAAGCATGGCTGCGAACTGGCTGGGCTTATGATAGATGGTGAGACTGTACAAATATAGGTGCTGCTTTGGGATATACCATACATCAGTATTTGCTCTGGGCAAAATCCATACAGCTGTTCATAGTGATGCTCCCAAAGAAGTAAGCATCTTCTCCAAAGTCAGCCTTGCTTCCATTTCAGGAAATAAGGACTCAGCTTTTGAATATAGTATGGTCTTGCTTTTTGAGTGATTCTGAGTTGATTGAGTGGTAATTTGTATTAATAGCCAAGGAGAAGGCTCTGTTTTTGGCTCCTTCTTTGGGAAGATCTTTAATACAACAGTGCACTAGACCAATCCTTTCTCCAGAACCTCAATACTGTCTCTTCTCTTGCCTGTGTTTCAGATAACCAAGCCAGGGATTTCCTTCCAGTAGCTAAGAACACAGGAATCAAGGCTTCCTGGACCATCTCCATTCCCATTAGGTTCATATCTAGTGGCCTAGGTCTTCAGAACTGACTTAGGCTGGGGCAGAGGTAGTGCTTAGTAACTGCATATACCTATCTGTGAATCTGGACTTCCCTGGTGGCTCAGTGGTAAAGATCCCACCTGCCAATGCAGGAGACACTAGAGACTCAAGTTTGATCCCTGGATCAGGATGATCCCCTGGAGGAGGGCACGGCAACCCACTCTAGTATTCTTGCCTGGTAAATCCCATGGACAGAGGGGCATGGTGGGCTGCGGTCCATGGGGTTGCAAAGACTTGAACATGACTTAGTGACAAAAACAACACGTGAATCTATTCTGGGAAGCACTGTGGGTCCAGAATTAGAGTTGCCTTCATGTACCATAACTGCCGTGGGGTAAACTGAAAACAAACCATGTTGCTGCCTGTTCCCTTAGAAATTTAGTCTGCCTGTCTCAGAATTAGGCATGGTACCCACTGCTCCAACTGCACACATATAAAGAACCAAATGTGCCAGCTTTTGACAACAGCTCTTCCTATCTTGATTGAGTCTTAGATCCCAGGCAGGTGGCAGCCTGTACTGGTAACCACTCCATGCTCAGCTCTGAACTGGGTGCAAATGAGGTGCCCAGAGATTTAAACACAGCAGTTCTGTCCCTAAAGATCATAAGAAATCACTTGAATACAAAGTGGGAAGACATCTAAAGATCCAAGAATGTGAACTGAAAGCTCCATAAGTGCTCACATTATCTCAACTAATTCTCACTAAGTCCTGCATAATAGATCTCATTCTTACTATAAGCAAACTACGAAAGAGGAAACAGGTTCAGAGAGGAAAATCACTTGACCATGGATAAGTGTTGTAAGTAGAAAATACAGGATTAAAATCTAGATGTTTGACTCTGAAGCCTGTCTTCTTAAGATTGTATTAAGTACTCTGCAAAGCTGGCCTCAGCAAACATTGACCTTGCCAGTGACCCCTATATCAGAAGCTTGTGACAACACCTTCTATAGGATGGAGGCATCTGGTTTGACATTTCCGGGAAGGGGTGACACTGGCAGAGTGGAAAGATAGTCTGGATCCTATTAGTATGGGCAGGTGCACACAGGGCTCAACATAGCTGCTCTAATTCCTGTATCTTGTCCAGGTTAATCCTGCCCTGGATGATGTGGCATTTCATTGAGTATGCCCTTTGCCTCTGTAACGAGATTCCCTTCATCTCCAAGCACAAATGATGGATTGGCCTTCTGTTTGCTTAGGTACTCAGCTCTGAAAAGCCATCTCAGTTGAGCTAACTTTTAAATCATTTACAGGAAAATAGTCCTGCTGCTAAGAGGGACTGACTTGGGTATGACAGTGGACAAGTCTCTCCAGGCCTCATTTTTTCTCATTTGTAAAAGATAGTTGTGTTGGGTTTTGTTCCATCTATGTTCCATCACTTGAGGAGGATAGATTCAATCAACCAACAAAAAAATTACTGAAGACCTCCTTTGTACCATATGCACACGCGCATACTCAGTCACTTCGGTTGTGTCTGACTCTTTGTGACCCTGGAGACTGTAGCCTGCCAGGTTCCCCTGTCCATGGGATTCTCCAGGCAATACTGGAGTGTATTGCCATGCCCTCCTCCAGGGGATTTTCCCAACCCAGGGATCAAACCTGGGTCTCCTGTGTCTCCTGCATTGCAGGTGGATTTTTTTACTGCTGAGCCACCAGAGAAGCCCTTGTATCAGGTATAAGTAAGTAAGTAAGTATTAGTCGCTCAGCCGTGCCTAACTCTTCGTGACCACATGAACTGCAGCCCACCAGGCTCCTCTGTCCTTGAGATTTTCCAGGCAAGAATACTGGAGTGGGTTGCCATTTCCTCCTCCAGGGGATCTTCCCGACCCAGGGTACCAGGTATTCTGAGACACAAATCATACAGTGTACAGTGTGAATAAGACAGAAATGACCTGGACCCACATGAGATTTAACATCTTTGTTGGGGGTGGGATGCCCATGCAGTAAGTACATTATCAAACATTGTGATTACAGCATGAGGACTACGAGACCAGGGTGTCTAACTCTGCCTGGGGGATTGTATAACGTTGCTTTTCTCATCTATCCCTTTCCCTGTATAACTTCTACACATCACTTATTCACTACAATACACTACAATACACATCATTCATTCATTCCCAAAACATTTCCTGAGTGCATGCCAGTTGTCAAACACTGGAAGTACAGTGAAGGTCAAGGCAGACAACGTTCTGGCCCTGTGGAGCTTATGTTCAAGTGGAAGAGATGCACAAAATACAAGTAAACAAATACATATACAGAGAGAATTCGGAGTGTGATAAGTGCCCTAGGGAAGGAAGATCAGGGCAATCTAAATAGCTGCATTAAGTTGGCTATTTCAGAGATGGCTTTTCTGAGGACACGACATTTAAGTTGAGAGCGATTAACTAGAAAGAGCCAGTCACATAATAATCCAACAGGTAGAGCTTTTCATGCAAATGAAAAAGTAAATGCTAAGGCTCTAAAGAGGGACTGGGCTTGGTCTACTTAAGAACAAAGAGGAAAGAAAGCTCACGGGGCTGGCATATGCGGAATCAAAGGAGAGTGATACCAGATGAGGTCAGAATGGTAGGTAGAGCCTTGTAACATGGAGCCGTTGAGGTCAGGATAAGAAGGATGAGTTTTATTCTCACCCTGCAATAAGCAGCCATGGGATATTTTAGCAGGATAGAGAGTTATTTTGCATTTTAAAAGTACTCAGTATCAGATACGTAGTTAGCAAATATCTTCTCCCATTCTATAGACCTTCCACTTTGTTGGTTGTTTCCTTTGAGGTACAGAAGCCTTTTAGTTTGATGTAGTCCCACCTGTTTATTTTTGCTTTTGTGGCCTTGCTTTTCTTGTCATATCCAAGAAATCATTCCTGGAGCCAATATCAAGAAGATTTTTCCCTATGTTTTTTTCTAGGAGCTTTACACTTTCAAATCTGTAATCCATTGTGAGATGATTTTTGTGTATGATGTAAGATTAGAGTCCAGTTTCATTCCTTGGGGATGAAATCTTCCCCAATAGCATTTCCCTGTTATATATTTTTGGCACCCTTGTCAAAAATCACTTAACTATATATGTGAGGGTTTATTTCTTGTCTCTCTATTCTAGTTCACTGATCTATATATCTGCCTCTATGCCAATACCACACTTTTGATTATAGTAGCTTTGCAAATTATTTTGAAATCAGGAAATTTGATGGCTCCAGCTTTGTTCTTCTTGTCCAAAATTGCTTTGGCTGTTGGGGTCTTTTGTGGTTCTATATGAATTTTAGGACTTTTTTTCTATTTCTAAACAAAATGCCAGTAGGATTTTGATAGAGATTGCATTGAATCTATAAGTCGCTCTAGATAATATGGATGTTTTAACAATATTAATTCTTCTAATTAATAAACATGGACATCTTTCCACTTATTTGTGCCTTTTAAAATTTACTCATTACTGTTTTGTAGTTTGGGGTGTACAAGTCTTTCACCTCCTTGGTTAAGCTTGTTCTTAAGTATTTTATTCCTTTTGATATTATTGTAAATGGATTGCTCTCTTGATTTCCTCTTTTGATAGATCAGTGTTACTATATAGAAACATAACTGACTTGCACTTTGACTTTGTATCGTGAAACTTTCTTGAATTCACTTATTCTCCAGAGAAAACATTAAAATGATGAATGGGTACAGAAAAAGGTGCTCAACACCACTAATCATCAGGTAAATGTAAATCAAAATCACAATGAGATATTGCCTCACATCTATTAGAATGCCTATTGTCTAAAAAACAAAAAATAAATAAGTGCTGGTGAAGACGGGATGTAGATAAGCAAGTCTTGATGAAAATGTACACTGTTAGTGGGAATATAAATTGGTGCATCCATTGTAGGAAACAGCATGGAGATCACTCACAAAACTAAAAATAGAACTACCATGTGACCCAGAAACCTCACTTCTGAGTATGTATAACCAAAGGAATTGAAATTAGGATCTTGAAGAGCTATCTGCTCTCCCACATTCATTACAGCATTGCTTACAATAAGCCAAGATGTGGAAGCAATCTCTATGTCTGCTGTCAGAGAAATGGATGAAGAAAATGCAGTGTATATATACACATACATTGGGGTATTATTCAGTCTTAAAAAAGAAAGAAATCTTATCTTCTGCAACAACATGGATGAACTTGGAAGACATTATACTAAGTGAAATGAGCCAGACACAGAAGGATAAATACTACGTGATATGACTTATATAAGGAATAAAATAGTCAAACTCATAGAAGCAGAGAGTAGAATGGTGGTTTCCAAAGAGTTGAGGGAAGTGGAAAACAGGGAGTTATTAGTCAAAGGGTACTAAATTTCAGTTATAAAAATGAATAAGCCCTAGAGACCTATTGTGTAACATAATGCCTATAGGTAATAATACTGTATTATATACTTAATAATTTGCTAAGAAATTAGACCTTATTTTAAGTGTTTTTATCAAAATAGATAAGTAAATAGGTGGATACGTAGATGATAGATAGATAAATAGGTAGGGCAAAGGGAAACTTTTGGAGGTATGCATGTGCTAAGTTGCATCTGACTCTTTGTGACCCCATGGACTGGGACCCACCAGGCTCCTCTGTCCATAGAATTTCCCAGGAAGAATACTAGAGTGCTTTGCCATGCCTTCCTCCAGGGGATCTTCCCAACCCAGGGATGGAACCCATGTCTCTTATGTCACCTGCATTGGCAAGCAGATTCTTTACCACTGTACCACTTGTGAAAAGTGAAGTTACTCAGTCGTGTCCAACTCTTTGCAACACCATGGACTGTAGCCTATCAGGCTTCTCCATCCATGGGATTTTCCAGGCAAGAGTACTGGAGTGGGTTGCCATTTCCTTCTCCAGCAGATCTTCCTGACCCAGGGATCAAACCCGGGTCTCCTGCATTGCAGGCAGATGCTTTATACCCTCTGAGCCACCAGTGAAGCCCACTGTACCACTTGGGAAGCCCATTCTTGGAGATAACATATGTTTATGGTATAGATTGTGGTGGTGATTTCACACTGTATACCTCACTCTGAAATCATTAACTTGTATAAATTGAATATGTAAAATTTCTGTATATCAGTTATACATCATTGAAGTGGTTAAAAATCACTAGTTGTTAAACAAAGAGCAGATTGGGAGGCAAGGCAAGAGTATATTAGTCTGCTCAGGTTGCCGTGACAAAATACAACAGAATAAGTGGCTTGAACAACAGATTTATTCCTCACAATTCTGAAGGTTGGAAAGTCCTAGATCAGAGTACTAGCACGGTTGGGTTCATGGCAAAGGCCCCCTTCCTGGTTTTGCATATGGCATTCTTCTTCCTGTGTCAATATATGGTGGAGAGCAGGGACAGCAGAAGCAAAATTTCTCACATCTCATCTAAAGGACACTAATCCTATCATGATGGTTCAGTGGTAAAGGATCCGCCTGCCAATGCAGGAGATGCAGGTTTGATCCCTGGGTCAGGAAGATCCCCTGGAAGAAGGACATGGCAACCCACTCCAGGATTCTTGCCTGGGAAATCCCATGGACATAGGAGCTTGGTGGGCTACAGTCCATAGAGTCACAAAGAGTCAAACAAGTCTTTTGACTAACAAGTCTTAGTGACTAAATCACAACAACCTGAAAGCTAGAAAATAAGTGGAATAAGGAGTCAAGAGATGAGATCCCTTTTCCCACAGGCACACTAGCTTTGGTTCCTGATCTTCCTGAAGATCTCCAGATGTCTGCCTCTTTCTGCCATTTCAACATCATGGTGCTAGAAATATACCAACTGTGCAACTTCTTTCCAGCATCTCTTTCAGGCAGAAAGGCCCGAGGTTCCCCTTACCGTGTCTTCTGACCAAAGTCTGGAAGAAACTAACTTGGCATATTGGCAGCCTGTGTTCACAGAGGCAGGACCTTTGTGTGCAAAGCACTGGACTGAATGCTGCACCTCCCACCTCTTACTGCTCGGCATCTCCCCTCTGTGCACGGGCTCTGTCTGACTTGCTGCACCAAGAAGACAGGAAGGAGGCCCAGGTAGGGGCTGGGCCATGCCCACATTCAGAGGAGGAAGCCAAGCCAGGACCTTAATCCAGCTTTCTGGGCTCCTAACTCCATGCTTTTTTCCACTTCACAGTGCTGCCAGGCCTTTCCAAGAGAGAAACCAAGAGTCAGAGAATGGCTTTGAAGCAGGAAGCCACAATTCCCTCCCCAAGCCTACATTCCCAGTGGAAAAAAATCCCTTTCACTCTCCTGCCACCTCAGCAGTAGAAACCTCCCTGGAATATCCTCCTCTTCCCGCCTGAAGGCTCAGAGTTTACCTCCCCACAGCACTGGACAGAAAGACAGCCAGAGGTAAGCAGAGTGAAGGAGGCAGGCTCAATTAGGTGAGTGCCAGAGACAGTGTGAGATGGGACATGGGCAAGGAGGGTGAGGGGAGGGAAGATTTACGAGTGAGGCCAGAATGAATGCTGGTAATCCAGGACCACTGGTGCTCCACTTGGTGAATCAGGAGGGGTCAAATCTGACTAAACCCTGGAAGATATAACTCTGTTCCCAAAGGGTGCTTCAGATATATCAGCTTTGGCCCCCTGCAGACCCCCTACAGGAAATACACTGCTCCCACCCAATGCCTTCCGACCTCTGAACTGACTGTGAAAGCCCAACTGGTACTGGTCACCACCTTTGCAGCTATCCTCTGCTTACCTTGTTGTGGGGCCTTGGGTAAGAAGATCCTTTCTATTCCTGGGCCCCAGTCCTCCTATCTGTAAAATGGAAAGCTGGTCCAAATGACTCCTAACTGAGAACCTTCCAAACATGTTGCCTCATGAACTCTGAGGTGGGAGGGTGCTGGACTGGATACACAGTTGGAAAGGGTGGGACTTGAGACAGGGACCTGGCCAGCAGGAAATGAGGCTTAGAAACACCCTCCACTATGAAAAGACCCTGGTAAAGGGCTGTGTACTCACACAGCATACCCAGAGCCAACTGGGCCTGGGATTAGGGGGTGGAGAGTCTAGCTCAAGAAGTTAGGCAGGCAGACAGGGACCTTAGATTTTCCTAGGCATGCAATACTGGGAATATACTCTGCTGGTTCTTGAGCTGGACACTGGTTTGAGAGGCTAGAAAGCCTTAGGAGAACAAGGTCAAGGGAGAGAAAGGAGGAATGAAGCAGCCACCATAGAAGAGAAATTCAGGGAAAAGAGCCAAGATGTTTAAAGAGGCTATTTCATAAATTTTGCTTTATGATATATAATATCTCCCTGGCCTCTCCTTGAAGGCTTTAGTGAAATGCCATATTAACTGTCAATGCATTTTTGCTTTTAGATTTATCCCTTTTGAGGTCTTTGCAATATGCTGAGACAGCCCTCCAGAAGGGCCTTGTGCCAGAGCAGGTGTCACCCAAGGAGGCCCCAGCAGCTTTGAGTTACATATAGAAGAGTCTTACTAGTCTGGCCTGTCTGATAACCCACCAGCTACTCTGCCACCTCTCTCTCCATGTGCCCCATCCTGGGGCAAGCAGGACACAGAATACCCTCTCCTCAGAAAGGGTGAGAAACCTCAAGGAAGAGTCAGTGGAGCAGGGCCTCAAGGTGGATTTCATGTTGTGGTCACTTGAAATGTAGACTGAGTCTCAGAGATCTAGGGAGTCACATATACAGTCTAAGTTCATCAGTATCATTGAAATGGACTGAATGTGTCTCCCTCAAAATTCAAATATTGAATCCCTAACCCCCCAATATGATGATATTTGGAAGATAGTTAGGTTTATATGAGGCCCTGAGGGTGGGGCCCTCATGTGATTAGTGCTCTTATAAGGAGAGACACCAGAGAACCCTCATGCCCTCTTCTCATCCTCATCCTCCCACTCCCCTCTCCTCCACCCTCCCCCACAGTCCCTTTCTCATCTTCCTTCTTCTCCTTCACTTTCTCTTTCTCCATTTCTCTCTCTCTCTCCCATGTGAGGATATATTGAGAAGATGGTCAAACAGTTATCTACAAACAAGGAATAGAGTCATCACAAGAATCCAACCATACAGCCACCTTAATCTCAGACTTCTAACCTCTAGAATAGTGAGAAATAAATGTCTATTATTCAAGTCTTCTAGTCTATGGGGTTTTGTTAGGGCACCCCAACTAAGACAATACTAAGAGAAAACCAGAGCGTTGGCCTTTACATTAGCATCCTATGGGCTAGATATGAAAAGAAGTGTTAGCCCCCTTCCACAGGGGAGGAAACTGAGGCCCAGAAAGTAGCCTCACTTGGTCAAGTTCACAAAGTGACCAAGTTTGGGGGTTGAGATTCAAACCAAGTACTTTTGAGTTCAAGTCCAATATCTTAGCCCCAATTTCTCAAAGTGTGGCCCAAGGACAATATGTTTCAGACTGCCCTGCTGAGCTTCTTGAACAAGCATAACCAGGGTGCCCTATCCCAGACTTACCAAGTCACAGTATCTGAACATAAACCCATGAATCTGCAGCTTAGCCAGCTGTCCTGTGATGTTTAGACTTCCCAACATCAGAGAAGATTTTATCAGCTTTCTCAGGATGCCGTAACTGAGTCTCACAGACTGCGGGGGCTGAAAAACAGACAAATACAGTCTCCTAGTTATGGAGACTTGAAGCCCCAGATCAAGGTGTGGGCAATTGGTTGCTTCTGAGGGTTTAGAGGGCAAGATCTCTCCCAGGCCTCTCTCTTGGGCTTGTTGACAGCCCGTGTCCTCTCATGGCCTTCCCTCTGTATATGTCTGTCTTAATCTCTTCTTCTTATAAAGATACAAGTCCTATTGGATTAAGGCTTATTGTAATGACCCCATTTTGATTTTACCTCTTTTAAGACCCTATCTTCAAATACACTCACATTCAGAGATACTGGGGATAAAGGCTTTGACATAAGAATCTTAGAGGCACAATTCAGCTCACAAGAGAAGCACTGACTGAAAATACGATTCCTAAGCTCCATTCCTAGTGAGAAACAAGTTGTTTCTCTTTCTGTCCCCCTTCCTCCCACTGCCTATCCCTCTAAAAACAGCAGCATATTGTCTTAGAGCATTGACTACAGGAGGCCCTGCTTCCTGTTTCTGTATCTCCCCACCCAGTGGAAGCCTCTGAGGATCTTCAGGAAGCTGGGTCTCGGCCTCCCTTCCGAGATAGTGGGTGTGCACAGGGTGATGTATGGCATGTGGCTGGTGAAGAAATGCTCTGACCCTCAAGTGTGCAAGTCAGCTCCACCTGCTTGTGTCCAGAGGCTGTGATTAACGCCAAATCAAGTGGAAGACATGCTTACAGTAGCAGAAAACACACAGCCACCACTTTGGTTCATCACCAACATAGTAAATATTGTCTTTCATATCCTGCAGCTGACAAGTTCATGTAGCTCATGAAAGATTCAGGGCTCATCATCACTTGCAAACACCAGCACACCAGCCAGAGGAAACAGAGGGTGGACGCAACCTCCAGGAGGGGTGCATGAGGCGGCCCTCTCCTGCCACATCTTGTGTCCTGAGCCACAGTGATTTCAGGGGTAGTTCCAGGTGGAACAGCCTAGCTTTGCCCACAAGTCCTGGCATCGAGGTTGCAAATCTCAACCCAAGGGGACCCGAGCTATCCCAGGCCTTTGGGTGCTCCTCCTACACCACATGTGGCATGCCGGAGGCACTGAAGCTCTTGTCCCAGAGACCTTTGCCGTCACTAACCTTTTGCCCTTTGCAAGGGTCAACTCTAATCTTCACTGTCCCAGAAAGCTTTGAGCCCAACCCAAGGCCATGTCCTCTGAAGGCCCCAGCCCCTGGCAAAGATTCCCAGTTTCCCTTTGCTCACAGCACAGATTCTAGTCACACTGGGAAACTCACTGTGCTCTGCGAACTGGCCCCAAGGGCTGAGGGAGGGAGGTGGCAAGGCTGTAAAGGCCTCCCTGCAGCAGGATGAGGGAGAAGAAGGGAGGCAAAGCCTATGGATGCTGCTTTGTGACAGTCCTGCCTCTAGGAGCAGAGAGCTGGAGATAAAGGGAGCGCACTGAGAGAGAAGGAGACAAACCAAGAGCTCAACTATGCAAAGGCCCACCGTGCAGGGGCCCAGCACACTGTGAGAGGCTCTTCCCCTTGCCTACTTGGGCATTTTGCATGGAGACTGTTCAGAGAATCCCTGCCTGCTCTGGAATGGGCCATCTTCACTCCTGGTGATGTAGGTAGAAGAACGAGAAGGGGAGGTCTCCATCCCAGCATAGAGGCCTCTTCTGAAGGAGGCCAGAGAAGCCTTTGAGGGTCCACCCTGGTCCCTCCAAGCTCAATGGGCAGGAGCTAAGTCAATTCTAGCAGTCATGAAAACAGCTGCTGCAATGTCACTCCATGAAGACAGCTGTGTTGCACTGGAGGGCTTGATGTCATCCCCCAGGCATCTGGGTGGGATTGCAGGGCCCCCTCCAGCCTGCTTTTGCCTTATTTGTGTGTGTACATCTGTCTTTTTCACTTAACTGAGAGTCTCTCCAGACCAGCAATGGCATCTGATCCATTTCCATCACACTCATCCCATAGCCCACACCCTCAAACCTGGCACTGAATAGATGATAGCTCAGTATTTGCAAGGGGGCCCAGTAACCTGAGAAACCCATAAAGATGAAGCGTGAAGTCAGCACTGCAGATATGGGTCAGGTCAATAATCCCAGGACACAGCTGGAGCTGGAGTGATGTGAGAGCTGTATGTTTATAAATCTAAAGGAGAGCTGGCTTGCTTCCCCACTCAAGAGGGCTGTGCAAGGCCTCTTAAAGAAGCACTGGGCTCTCCAAAAGTTTCCCACACCCACACCAGCCTGGTGAGGCATTTCTCCCCCATCCCTCCTCCTCTTCTTCCTGCTCCTCCTCCTGGCTCCTATTTCTCTTCCATATTTGCATGTGTATTGACTTTCTCCATTTTCCCAGCAATATATGCTCATTAAAGAACATTTGAAACATTTCAAATAAGGGAAAGATGAAGAAAATGTCATCTACATTCCACCCACCCGAAGATAGCCACGATTAATATTTTGAAATGTTTTCTTCCAATATTTCCTCTAATCTTTCTGAGCACAGAGGGTTTATATGTGTTTGCTTTATTTCTACTGCTTAGCGACAACTGACAACCAGGTGAGGAGGAGGAAGCAGAATGAGGCAATGTAAATGTCAGGAGAGTGTCCTCTGAGTTCCTGCTGTGCTTCTGATGTGCTCCCTGGTGGTTGGCATGCCTGACCCTCCCAGACTACAGGTTTCCCCTCTGTGTAGTGGGGCACTGGATTAGAGACATTCGACACTTTGTTCCAACGTAAAGATGCTTGGACTCCATTAGGGCATAGGGAAGGCTTCTGGAAGAGGTGGTGATGAGAGCTGGGATTTGGAAATGGAAACTCTGTTAAGAGATTTGGAAAAGGGCAGTCTAGGTAGAAGAAAACGCAATTGCACAGACAGAAAGGGTGGAAGAAATAAGCTACCCTGGAGGGCAGCCCCTGAAGGGCTGAGTGTGTGGGAAGTGTCAGTGGAAAATGAACTGGGGCCAGACACCAGATGCCTGGCATTCCTTCACTTGAAGACCATCAGCATCCAACATGGGTCCCAAGCGCAGGGGCCTGTGAGCCTATAGAGTACAGCATGGCTGTTGGAGGACGGGGGTGAGCAGGGGACAAAGCCAGCTACTGCTCAGCCAGTTACAAGATCTCAGGGCATGGAAGCATGTAGACTCAAAGAGGGCTCAAGCCAGGAGCCTAAGGACACCACCAACTGCTAGCACAGTACAAATCTGAGGAGAAAGGGCTTCAAAAACCTGGAATCTGAAAGAAGCAGCAGAAGCTCCAATAATAATACAACTCAAATAGAGAGGAGGAAAAGTCCTAGAAAGAGTAAAATGATGACCCAGAGACAGAGTTCAGATGATCCTGGATCTCAACCAGCTTTATTCTCATGACTCCAACACTGTCGTGGACAAGCTGGAAGGTGGGGGTGAAGATATTGAGAGAAACAGTCAAATTTCCTAGGTAAGAGAGTTAGGGATAAGGGACTGGGCATTCATTACCTATTTATTTAACAAGCATCTCCAAAGCCCTGCTGAATGGCCAGCCCTGTGAGAAAAAGAGCCTGCCAAGCTCTTGACCCTCCCTATCAAGACTTACACTTATGAGATAGGCATATCAGAAACAGTTGATCATGGCCCAGAACTTTGTTCCAATTTAAATAAACTTCGAGGGAATAGTGGTGCTGAGGTTACTGCCTCATGGTATTACAGCTTGGCTTCTGACAAACGTCATTAACTGGATCAAAGAAACTGTAGCCAGTGTTTCCATTAATCCATAATACGTTGTTATCACGAAATATAATAAGAGAATTTCAACGTTGGGCAGAAAAATTTGAAAGTCAATTAGTCCAGAACCATTATTATGGATTTAAACAGATAAGTATACATATTTATTAGACTCGGTGTTTCTAAAAAGAGATACAGGTTTCTAAATGCACGCAGTTGAAGAAAGTCCCCAGTCACCCACCTCCTGCCATCATTCACCAAGCAAATTATACAGCCTGGCTTGAAGAGAAAGTCCCCCAGCACGGCCTCTTGGTAGGCTCAAGGCCTTCCAGATGTTTTTCATCAAGTTATATTCCCAGGAAACCAGCCAGCATTTGGTCTCAGTTCAGCTGGACAGGACTTGGCGGCTGGTTGGGTAACTTGGGGCATGAGAATGTCTGGCCTCCCTGAGAGAGCTCTGTTCACCTCGGACGTATCTGCCATGGCTGCTTGGCCCCCTGTCTCTCCTCTTGTCTCATGACAGTGCAGAAGGCAGAAGAAACTTTGGAGTTTGTCATAAATATCCTGAGGTGCTCTTTTTCGGCAAGAGTCACTCCCCTCAGCTAGTTTCTGAAACAGGTGTCCTACGTAAGGAGAACTCCAGTCTTCCAGAAGCAACCGTGAGCCTCTTTCCCCACACCTGCTCTGAAAGGCAGAGCTTGATTGGCCCAGAGATCCACCGCCCCCCCGGCCCAGTCTGTTTTGCCTCAACTAATCCTGAGAAAAACCAGTTACCTCCTCTGAGCCTTTATCAGTGGTCATTCTCTCTTCCTTCCTCAACAGGAGATTTGGAGTCTCTTAGGAAGACCCTGGAAACCCCAGCATATGCTGGGGGCCAGATGGAGCCCAAATAAGGCCCTGGCAGTAGCGGTGGTGGCAGCGATGGCCGTGGTAAGAATGGAGGGTGTGGCCCTGCTCACTTCTTTCAGGAGGGGGAACCTCTGCTTGGCCCCAAAGGTCCTCAGCTACATTATCAGCCTGATACCCTGCCCAGCCTCTTTGCTTGCCGGTCTTCTTGTTGAAATGCATCCAGCACACTGCAGAACCACGGAGCAGTGGGCTTTTCATGCAAATCATAAAGGCACCTTCATCATCAACTCCCTTCATTATCTGTTTGCCCATGATAATGTCGGCCCCGTTGGCATGACTGGGCCTCCCCTGGCCTCTATCTAGAGCCATCACTGTGCATGCTGCTCTGGCTGAGGATTAAATATCAGTGAGGCTGAGAAATGGCCTCTGCAGCAGGGGCCGAAATACCAAGTCACCATAGAGCAGCCAGTGGCAGTTGATCCAACCAGGACAACCCTATACAGGGAGCCTGGTCCCTGGAACCATAAGTGTTGCATCCATGGCATTGCACCTGAGCTCACCTGTGGTTCACCAGGCTCACAGGTCTGCCCAGATGGAAGGATGCTAAGGAAGCTTGCTGATGCCCCAGCTAGCTAGTGGCCCCAGGAGTGCAAACACCTACAATTTCCCTCTTGGTAAGCCCCCAACCCAAAAAGACATGGGTCTGGGCTTTCAGGCCAGGCATGCAAGGCAGTGGTTTATGGATGCAAACTAGGGGGTGAGTGGAGGGAGGCTGCAGGGAGCCCTATGAGAGGGGGACTGACAAGCAAGCTCCACATTTGTGCATTTCTCCAGCGTCCCTGGTAACCGAATCCACCTCTGGGCCATGGTTTGTGGTTTCGCCTCCAAAATTCTTGCTGCTCTGAAAGGGAAGGGATGGATTCAGAGTGCTGCAGCCCCTAGGACCTCATTCTTTTCCATACTAATTGGCAAGTTCATCTCCAAGGCTTTTGCGTCATTGCAGTCTGCCCATTCTCACTCTTGATGAGTCATATCTCCTTGAGGGAAGGCTCCCCCGTGTCTCTGCTGCCTGCGATGCCACCAAGTGCCACTGTGGTTCTGGTGATGGGCAAGTTGGGGGTGATGAAAATACCACAGTGCCAGTGACGTAAAGATCACAGCTCAGTGCTGGGCACAGCATTAAGCATAGCTCCTGTGGGGCTCCATGCCCCATCCCAGACTGGGATGCTGCAGTGGGGCCGCTGGCCAGTGCGGGAAGCTAGATGAGTGAGCTGTACCCCTTGAAGCAGGGAAGTCTTCTTTCACTCCTGGTTATGCGCTTGTTCATTGCTCATTTGTTTGCTAATCATTCATTCATTTGTGCATCATTAATTTGTTCAAGAATACTTTCCTGAGAGGCAAACAAGACTCAGATCTTGTCAATAAGGAACTTCTAGGCCGGGAGGCTTCCCATGGAAGCAAGATGCCCCCTGAACCCTGAATCAGCCAGACCTGTGCTAAGAGCTTGAGAATCCTCTGCCCAGAGTGCTGTACCTCTTCTATGAGCCCCTTGTGCTGGAAATGGAGACCAGCCATCAGTTGGAGAGCTGGCCCAGCCTGAGATGGGGCATGGAGAATTTCCTCAGACTCACAGCTCAAATGTCCTTACAAAACAGTGCAATCTGTTATTAGAATCAGGGATCACAGAAAGCACTTGCTTTTTGATGTTGGCAAAACAGCCTTCCAGGAACCAACTGCTTCCTCTAACTTGCAGCCTGATGGCTCATCTTAGGATTTCCTTCTGGGGCCCACAAACAGATGGGCCTATTCTCTCCTCCCCAGGACAGACTTTTAGAGGCCTCTAGGGGATGGCATTAAAAAAAAAAAAAACTAAGATCATGGCATCCAGTCCATCACTTCATGGCAAATAGATGGGAAAAAGTGGAAACAGTGACAGATTTTATTTTCTTGAGCTCCAAAATCACTGTGGATGGTGACTGCAGCCATGAAATTAAAAGACACTTGCTCTTTGGAAGGAAAGCTATGACAAATCTAGACAGTGTATTAAAAAGCAGAGACATCACTTTGCCAACAAAGGTCCATCTAGTCAAAGCTATGGTTTTTCCAGTAGTTACAGATGTTAGTAGTAGGATGTGGTTAGTACAGATGTAAGAGTAGGACCATAAAGAAGGCTGAGCACCGAAGAATTGATGCTTTTGAATTGTGGTGCTGGAGAAGACTCTTGAGAGTCCCCTGGACAGCAAGGGAGATCAAATCAGTCAATCCTAAAGGAAATCAACCCTGAATATTCATTGGAAGGACTGATGCTGAAGCTGAAGCTCCAACACTTTGGCCACCTGATGTGAAGAGCCAACTCACTGGAAAAGACCCTAATGCTGAGAAAGACTGAGGGCAGGGGAGAAGGGTGCAACAGAGGATGAGATGGTTGGATGGCATCACTGACTCAATGGATATGAGTTTGAGCAAACTCTGGGAGATGGTGAAGGACAGGGAAGCCTGGTGTGCTGCAGTCCATGGGGTTGCAGAGTCAGATACGACTTAGCAACTGAACGACAATAGCAGAGGGTAGGCATATTCCCCTCAAGAATCTGCTCTTCTCTGTGATGAACAGTCCTTTCACTTATCTCTCCTCTTCGCCCATCCTGCTAGTTTTCTTTTTCACACTCCAAGTTGTCCCCAACTCTGTTCAACTCTGGGGCCCAGAACTAAGCTTGAGATTCTGAGCCGGTCCGCTCAATGGAGAATGGCTCCCTGGACAGCTCATTCTCTAGCTACACCACACTCTGGACTCCTTCTGAGATTTGTGGTCAACCTTAGAAGGAATTTTTCTCTTGAGTTTCTTCTGAGCTAGAAATCTTGAATCAGGGGCACAAAATTTATTTTTTAAAAACATGATGGCTTCCCATGTGACTCTTTAAAAATTTATCTTGCCAAATTTGGCCGGGATGCTTCAGTGAACATTGGCTATCTCCTTCTTTCCAAACTTTGTATTGTTGGCAAATTTGGCAAAAATGCTTTCTGTGTCTTCAAATTTGGGGCTGATCTGGATAGGATCGAAAACACAGTTCTGAGACATGTCACATTCAATGTCTGTTCAATGTTGAAACCCAATTCTCAAGGCAAACCCTTTTGGTGTAGTTGCTCAGGTAGTTTTGACCCCACCCAGTCATACCAACATTTGACTCATACTTCTGAGATGGTCAAGAGAGTCTTGGTTGGGTGTTTTAAAACATTTGGACCCCTAGAATGTCTAAGTGGAGGTCCCTTAGTGCCCGCCTGTCCTTTTCCTTGTTGGACAGGTAATACAGACTCCCAGAGAGAGGAAGAGGTTGCCGAAAGCCAGCAGTGTGGCAGAACAGAATGAAGTTCTTGCCGCACACAATACAAACCTTGTCCTCCCCACCTTGTGGCCGATTCTTTTTACAAGAGGCAATGAACAGTAGCATCATCTCTATCACTAGAATATGTAAAGCTTCCTTCTTTTTTTAAATTTTTTTTGGCATATACTTGATTTACAATGTTGTATTAGTTTCAAGTGTACAGCAAAGTGATTCTGTTAAATACACACACACACACACACACACATGCATGCATGCATGTATATTCATTTTCAGAATCCTTTCCCATATAGGTTATCATAGAATATTGAATAGAGTTCCCTGTGAATATAGTAGGTCCTTGTTGCTTATCTATTTTATATATAATAGCATGTGTATTTCATCCCAAACACCCAATTTGTTCCTTCCACCCATAAACATACCTATCTTCTTGGTAATTATTAAGTTTGTTTTCAAAGTCTTTGAGTTGGTTTATGTTTTAGATGTAAGTTAATTTGTGTCATATTTTAGATTCCACATATAAGTGATAGCATATGGTATTTGTCTTTCTCTTTCTAACTTATTTCATTTAGTATGATAATCTCCAGATCCATCCATATTGCTGAAAATGGCCTTATTTCATTCTTTTTAATGTGTGAGTAACATTCCATTAAATATATATAATATATATTATATATGTATACATACATATACATATATAATATATATTATATATGTATACATACATATACATACATATATTATATATATACACATATACATATACATACACATACACATACACATACACATATATATATATATATACACATATATACATATACACATATACATATACATACACATACACATATACATATATATTATATATAATACACACACATATATATACCACATATTCTTTATCCATTCATCTGTTGATGGACATTTAGGTTGCTTCTATGTCTTGGCTATTGTAAATAGTGCTGCTGTGAACATTGGGGTGCATGTATCTTGAAGCTTCCTTCTGATTGACTTTGGAAATAAAAGCAAAGAAAAGCCACCCCACAGTCTATTCTCTGGTACAGCAGTAGAAAGTCAGAAAACATTATTCTTTCTTTCCATTTCGCATTTCATGGCACCCAATTCTCAGATACCTGTGTCAAGGCAAATCCCAGAGTGCTGCAGCAGTGACCCTAGAGACACAGATTGAGGTGTGGGACACAATTGTCAAGGCTGAATACAATCTCCAAGGATCATTCCAGATGGCAAGACTGAGGCTAGAGCATGAGGCAAACTAGGGCCAAACCCCTCAGCAGGGTGCCCAGATGACCATTAGTTATTTCAAGCTCTTCTCTGTGGGTGAGAAGCCTGTGTACCTACCTTCATACATACTTTTCACAGTTTGTTCTTGAAAGGAAGAAAAGCAATAGATATAAAAATTTTGCCGGTAAACTTCTTAGATGGCCAATAAGCTTATTTTTCACTTGGCTTCCCATGATATTCTTTCCTGTTTCACTTAACTTCCAAATATGGAGCTCGTACATCCCTTTCACTGAGAGGAAAAGGTTGTTTATCAGAAGCTGAGCCAATCAAGCCCCCAGTTGCACACATTTGTGCCTCTGACTAGGCCTCTGAGCCTTTCTCACCAGGGCCATCTCTCTGTAGCTCCTAGGTCTTCATGATCATTTGTCTCTGTCTTTCCTTATGCTCTTTGTTGTTTCGTGCCTCTCTCCAGCTTGCTCCCAGATTGGGTCTCTTTGTCACTCTCTCTCCGTTGTCTCTTTTTCACTCTGTCTCTCCTCACTCTGGCCAAAGGTCCACATCCCAGGCCCTGAAACCTGGAGGTTATAGTGACTCTAGCCCCTCTCAGAAGCACCAGCAGTTTTTCTCCAAATGTATAGCTGTGGCCCTCGCCCTTAGTTGTCTAACTTTGAACAATGAGTGTTCATGGAACATATGGTGCTGAGGATTTCGCACATGCTTTTCTCAAAGGGAAGAAGGTGGGGGCGGCTCTTAAGCTTGGGAAGATGTAACATAAGAAAGAAGGTGAACACTGGGACTTCCTCGGGCTTAGCCTGGCTGGCAAAACTGCACCCAAGCACTTGGAGGTGGCTTACAGTGATGAGAGATACCTGGGGCCAGATGAAAGAGGAAGAGTTCACTGGGAGCATTCTTCCACGTGGCATGCCCCTTCCCTAGCCCCTCCTTCCTCTTCCCCTCCAGACAAAAAAAAAAAAAACACACATCTCTTTAGCCTGGAGCACAAGGTCTGCTATAATCTCCAACTTCACCCTCTAGCTTGCCCCTCATGTACCTTCATCAGCCATTCCAAGATCCCCATCTTTCTCTCAGTCCACTCTCATTTTCATTGCTTTATGCATTTGTTCATGTTGTTGACTCACCTAAAAAACCTTGTGCTCCTTCTTCACCACCCAACTGATGTGCATACATGCATGCTCAGTTGCTTCAGTCATGTCTGACTCTTTGCGATCCTATGGACTATAGCCTGCCAGGCTCCTCTGTCCATGGGATTTCCAAGCAAGAATACTGGAGTGTATTGCCATGCCCTCTTCCAGGGGATCTTCCTGACCCAAGGATAGAACCTGCATCTCCTGTGTTTTCTGACATTGCAGGTGGATTCTTTACCCCTGAGCCACCAGGGAAGCCCACCCAGTTGACAATCTCCTATAAATTAAATTGCTGAAAAGGACTGCTCATCCCCCAAGACCAAATCAGAAGTTGCCTCAATTATACAGCTTTCTTAATAACTTTTTATTGAGTATCTACTATGTGCTAGATACTCTTCTAACTACTGGAAGCAGAGTTGAACAAAACAGATGAAGCTTTTAGCTTTAGTGAAAGAGAAAGATATAGATCAGATGAGCAGACCAATAAAGACAAATGACATCTGGGCTAAGAGCTATGACAGGAGCATCTGGGATGCAATGAGAACACATAATGGAGAACTTGATCAAGTATAGGAGGTCTAGGAACTCTTTCTTGGAGAGCTAATGCATGAACTGAGGCATAAATAGGAGGAATTACCTAGGTTTCAGCCAAGGAGACCAATATGTGCAGACGCTTTGAAGTACGATGCTCATCTGTGTTTCAGAAAGAGCCAGGGAGTCAGTGTAACCAGAACATAGTGGAGGATGGGGAGAAAGGCCAAACACGAGGTCAGAGAGGTAAGCAGAAGTAAGATTAAGTAGCGTGTGGAGGCCAGGAGGAAGAGTTTAGACTTTATTCTTCATGACTTGGAAAAACTGGAAAGTTCTGAACAGGAGTTATGGGCTATGTAGAGATCCTCCTGGCTGTGGTATTGGGAGTAGACTTTGAGAAAGTGGGCAAGAACAGAAGCAAAAAGACCATTTAGGAGGCTAACGAGTCATACAGATAAGAGATGATTGTGGCTAGGATCAGGATGATAATAGTATGGATGGAGAAAAGGAGATATTTAAGAATTAGAGTTGACATGATTAAAAATATATTGGGAAGTGGATGGGATGTGGATGGTAGAGATATTTACTGAGTGGAGAATACAGGACAAGAGAAACAACTTAGAGAAGAACTTGAGTTTTGCTTTAGACCAACTGGAATGGGAAATGATCACATTAGCTAACAGGTCCTTAGTGCAGCAGAGAACATTCTGTGTTCCAGGTTCCTTTTTCTCATTTTGCATGTCTTACCTCATTCCTTCTCAAACCCCATAAAGTACATGATGACGATAATGATGGTGATGATGAGTTTCATTTTTTGATGAGGTAACTGAGTCCTATAGATTAAATAATTTCACAGCTAGTCAGTGAAGGGTTGACTCATTGAAAAAGACCCTGATGTTGGGAGAGATTAGGGGCAGGAGGAGAAGGGGACGACAGAGGATGAGATGGCTGGATGGCATCACCAACTCAATGGGCATGAGTTTGAGTAAACTCTGGGAGTTGGTGATGGACAGGGAGGCCTGGCGTGCTGCAATTCATGGGGTCACAAAGAGTCGGACACGACTGAGCAGCTGAACTGAACTGAACTGAGTCAGTGAAGGAGCAAAGATTTAAACTGGGCAGTTGGGCCCAGGAGCCTACACCTAGGTACAAGGCTCCGGTGCTGAGTTTGTTGCCTTACAAGGTCCAGTGGGTGATTAGAGCTATGGATCTGGTGATCAGAGGTCTTGCCTGAAGCTAGAGGATTAGCAGTCAAAGACAGAGAGGTCATCACTGAAGTCACAGAAGGCAGATGAGCTGGCCTAGGGAGAAATCACCAGCATACCTTGCCCTCAGCCTCCCAGCATCTGCACATCCATTCATCCAAAGATCATTTGAGAGGGCCATTCAGGGCACATGTCTGATAAGACACCATGGTTATGGACATGAGGGAAGCCAAGTTCCTGCCCTCAGCACACTCACAAACTGCTGGGGAAGACAGCAGAACTCACAGTCAGCTTGAGTAATGCTTCATGGCTAAGAACACTGGGGGCTGGGGTGGAGTTGAGATGTGGTCCCAGAGGATAGAGATATAGAGATACTGATTCTATTTCTCTGGTAGAATCCTTTAGATAGATGATTGATTGATAGGTAGATTGATGGATGATAGATAGATTGATGGATGATAGATAGATGTAGATTTATTGCAAGGAATTGGCTTCCTCAATTTATTGCAGTCAATTTGTGACTCAATTGTGGGGCTGGCTAGGCAAGTCTGATAGCCATATGACAGGCCATCAGAAAGAACAGACTGGAGACTCTCAAGCAGGAGCTGATACTGCAATTCATAGGTATGATTTCTTTCTCATGGATAACTCAGTTTTCTTCTTGAGGTCTTTCAACTGATGGGCTGAGGCCCACCAACATGATCAAGGGTGATCTCCTTTACCTCACCTCAACTAACCGCAGATATGAGCCACATCTACAAAACACTTTCACAGCTACACCTGTACTGGTGTTTAATTGAATAACTGGGGGCTATAGCCTGACCAAGTTGACACATAAAACTGCTCATCCATCACAGTCCCCACATTAGGGACATTAAAGAGCTTTTATTCAACAAATATTGAGTGATCTTCAGGCACTGAGCACACATTAGTAAACAAGCTAACCCTCATGGAGCTGACAGCCCAGCCTTGCCTACGCATTGGCAATTGTGTCCTGTTAGGGATATTCAATGGAGAAGGCAATGGCACCCCACCCCAGTACTCTTGCCTGGAAAATCCCATGGACAGAGGAGCCTGGTAGGCTGCAGTCCATGGGGTCGCTGAGTCAGATATGACTGATCAACTCCACTTTCATGCATTGGAGAAGGCAATGGCAACCCACTCCAGTGTTCTTGCCTGGAGAATCCCAGGGATGGGGGAGCCTGGTGGGCTTCTGTCTATGGGGTTGCACAGAGTCGGACACGACTGAAGTGACTTAGCAGCAGCAAAAGCAGGGATATTCAGTGTAATTTATTTTAAATTAAAAGATGCTTGCTCCTTGGAAGAAAAGCTATGACCAACCTAGACAGCATATTAAAAAGCAGAGACATTACTTTGCCAACAAAGGTCTGTCTAGTCAAAGCTGTGGTTTTTCCAGTACTCACATATGGATGTGAGAGTTGGACTATAAAGAAAGCCGAGTGCCAAAGAATTGATGCTTTTGAACTGTGGTGTTGGAGAAGACTCTTGAGAGTCCCTTGGACTGCAAGGAGATCCAACCAGTTCATCCTAAAGGAAATCAATCCTGAATATTCATTGGAAGGACTGATGCTGAAGCTGAAACTCTAATACTTTGGCCACCTGATGTGAAGAACTGACTCATTGGAAAAGACCCTGATGCTGGGAAAGATTGAAGGTGGGAGAAGGGGACGACAGAGAATGAGATGGTTGGATGGCATCACTGACTCAATGAACATGAGTTTGAGTAAACTCCAGGAGTTGGTGATGGACAGGGAAGCCTGGTGTGCTGAAGTCCATGGGGTCACAAAGAGTCAGACACGACTGAGCAACTGAACTGAACTAAGGGATGTTTATTTTCTTTCTCCCCATTGGACTGTGAGCTGCATGCATCTCCAGACTTGGGGCTATGTATGATTCTTCACCTCCCTCACCAGGGCTCAGCACAGGGACTAGCAGCTAGAAGATGCTAAGTAAGTTGTCTTAGTTGGCAATGAATTTGTCTCTGTGGCCATGGGAGAAAGCGTACATAGATCAAGCATCTTAGCCAACAGCCCATTTGAACCATGGAATATTCAAGTGGTACAGAGCCTCAGCAATCACTGTGGCACATTCCATTCCTTTGACATCAAGTGTCCCATGTCCTTCAACATAGTCTTTTCTTAGCCTGCTCTAGGAGCTTTTGTGTAGCTGTCATTCTGTAAAGCCCACCCAAAGGCTCTTCCAACCTTCTGGACCACAGCCTCTGGAGGGCAGCCAGAGAAGTTGAGCTTCTGGTTTGGGAATTCCACTTTGGAAACCATGATGTACCCATTTGGCCCAGGCCAGGTCTTTGAAAAGTCAACATATGCTTTGTTTATCACTTACAGTGCACAATGGGAAGGTCAGGGCCCCCTCAAAGAAAGACTGGATAAGCATCTTGTTCCATCACTCTTTGAGCTTTTAGGAAGGAATTATGGCAGCTGCTCCTTTCACAGGGAGTGAAGAGGAAATTGAGGAGCCAAGACAAGCATAGAGCCAATTGGGTCCTCAACAGGTGGACCAAGCCCAAAGGCCCTTGTCCCAGGGTAGCCTCACAATTTGGAGTAGAGGCAGGACAGCTTTTGCTGATCAGAAGCAGAGGCATAGTGGCCTCGAACCTCCAGGCTGGCCATGAACTCTATAAGAACGTTTCACATGCTAGTGCTGATTCCTAAGTACAGCAATAAGAGTAGGTGTCTAGGTACTGTTTTAGCAATTTGACTTGGCTACAACAGAGAAAGGTGAGATTTTGTCTTTTAGAAAATATTTGTTGTTGTTTAGTCACTAAGTCATGTCTGACTCTTTGTGACCCCATGGACTGTAGCATGCCAGTTTCTGTCCCATGGGATTTTCCAGGCAAGAATACTGGAGCGGGTTGCCATTCCCTTCTCCAGAGGATCTTCCCAACCCAGGGGTCGAACCTGCATCTCCTACATTGGCAGGCGGATTCCTTACCACTGAGCCACCTGGAAGCCCCTTGTATAATGTATCTTGTGACAGAGTAGAGATTGAAAAACTAGTCTTTCTATCCCCGATAGTTTGAGAAGAACTGCTCTAAACTAGAGGTTCCCCAGCTGAGGGGTGGACTCAGCAGGGTAGGAACTGGCATCTGTGTTTTTAACCCACCCCCAAGTGAGTCTGAAGTCCACCTGTGAACCAGTGGGCCAGTGTTGTAGAACCATCTAGACTTCAAACATATGTTCAACCTCCACCCTCCTGTGGCCATGCAACCACTCCTTGCACACTTCCAGGGCCAAGGAGGGTACCCATTCTGAGGCAGTGGCCCTGACCTTGAAAAAGTGCTTGCTCAGATGGAGCTGGATTGCTGATGGGCAGCTGGGCCCCGTCAGACTCCACTTGAGTGATGTCTATGGTCATAGGGTGCCTGTGTCAAGTCTTTCCACTGACCTGCTGCTCAGGCTAAGTCCCTATTTAGACTCCCAGCCCCTCAAGGAAGTCCTGCTGTGCACACCACCTGTGCCTGCAGAGCCTGCTGCTGGCTTCCTCACTGTAGTCACCAGAGCCACCATGTCTTTTTCTCCCTCCTTCTGACCTCCTTGCTTGCCTGATAGAGTGTGGGAAAATTTGATGTATAAAGATTCATTCAACTGCAGTGTCATTAGCACTGAGTTGCCATGGCCACCCCTGCAATGTGCCCACATCTGGCTCTAGAACTATTTCCACTGTTTCCCAAACCATCTTCTGCTTTGACCATAGCCTCCTAACTATGCTTGATGACCTCCCTTGAAATGCCTATTGGTCTTCAGCTCTCACTCCTTCAAAGCAATTCTGGCTTCGCTGTCCCCTTACCTTGTCTATCCGGGTGGAGACTGAGTGGCAAATATTTGTGCTTTGGAGCCTGAGTTGTCTATGGTCTTTGAACACTGTGTGTTAACATGGTGTGGTGTTCATAGACAGGGACAGGGGCTCAGAAAGCTACCACCTGACTAACTCACTGGGCATCTCTGGAAATTCCTACCCCTCTTTAAGCCTCAGTGTCCCCATCTGTAAAATGGGGCTGCCTTTCTCAGGGACTTCTTTAGGGTTTTGAAATAAAACAAATGACTTGAAAGAACTTTATCATGGTTGAAATATTATCTGCCATAAAGGAGTAGCTCTCCTCAGGACCCAGGAGGAAAGAGGTCTTTCCATTCTGCCAATGCTGTGAATTTGTTTATATGGGAATTAAGAAGAAATGGACAGAATAAAGACCTCAAAAGACATAAGTCAATTTATATAGAAGAGCAAAGAGAAAGACTCATCCTAATAGAGCAAAGAGAAAGACTTGTCCTACAAGATAAGATATAATACAAAGTTAAAGCAATTTTTTAAAAAGCAATATGTACTGGTGTAGGAAAAAAAACAGATCCCAAGGAAAATAATAGCGATTTAATATATATGTTAAAGTTGGAACAACAAACCAATAATCAAAACAAGGGTTTTTAAGTAAATAGTGCTGAAAAAATGGTTACATTCCCACTTCACACCACAAATAAAAAGTGATTTCTGATGGATTAAAAAACTTAAATATAAAAGCTAAAACCAAAAAGGTATTGAAAGAAAATGTAGAATACCTTTAGGTCTTGGGGAGGACAGGAATCAGACTGAAAATAAAACCTTCAAGCCATACAAATTGATAGGTTCAATTAAATAAAAGTAAGGATTTCTATTCATAAAATGATATCATTGGGAATAAAAAAATAAATGACCAAGAGGTGAATATATATGTGATATCTAAAACCAAACCAACAAGAGGGGATCATTCAGAAAGAAGACAGGAGTTCAATTTTTTAAAAAAGAAAAGAAAAAACAGAGAAAGTATTTAAACAAGCAACTTGCATAATAGCCAATAAACCTGGGGGTGGATGTCCAAACTTGCTAGTAATCAAGAATACTCAAATTGGAAAATACAATAAGATTCTCTTAGCCCCTATCAGTTTGGAAAGTATTAGAAAGTTCAAAAATACCAGATGTCAGCAAGGACTAGGTGAAACCAGAGCCCCCATGCCTTCCTGGTGGGACTATAAGCTGAACTACCTTTTGACACATGTGCACCCCCCATGATGATTCATGTCAATGTATGGCAAAAACCACCACAATATTGTAAAGTAATTATCCTCCAATTAAAATAAATTTTTTTTGAAAAAAGAAAGAAAAGTAGGGATAATGATATCTACCTCACAGAATTACTTTTTTTTAATTGAGAAAAGGACATGTATCTAAAAACTGTAGAAATCCAAAATAAAAATGAACTAAATGCAAAAAAAAGAATTTTTATTGGCATGTAGTTGATTTACAATGTTGTGTTAGTTTCAGATGTACAGCAAAGTGAATCAGTTATATATATATACATATATCCACTCTTTTTTAGATTCTTTTCCCATATAGGTCATTACAGAGTATTGAGTAGAGTTCCCTGTGCTATAGGATAGGTTGTATATTCTATGTAGCAGTGTGTATATGTCAATCCCTATCTTCCAATATATCCCTCCCCCACCTTAGTCCCTGGTAGCCATAAGTTTATTTTCTACATCTGTATCTCTATTTCTGTTTTGTAAATGAGTTCATTTGTACCCTTTTTTAGATTCCACATATAAGTGATATCATGTTAGTTGTGTTTCTCTGACTCACTTCACGTAGTATGATAATCTCTAAGTCCAGCCATGTTACTGCAAATGGCGCTATTTCGTTCTTTTTTTTGTTTTGTTTTGTTTTTTTGTTTTTTTCCATTTATTTTTATTAGTTGGAGGCTAATTACTTTACAACATTGCAGTGGTTTTTGTCATACATTGAAATGAATTAGCCGTGGATTTACATGTATTCCCCATCCCGGTCCCCCATCCCTCTGGGTCTTCCCAGTGCACCAGGCCTGAGCACTTGTCTCATGCATCCAACCTGGGCTGGTGATCTGTTTCACCCTAGATATACATGTTTCGATGCTGTTCTCTTGAAACATCCCACCCTCGCCTTCTCCCACAGAGTCCACAAGTCTGTTCTATACATCTGAGTCTCTTTTTCTTTTTTTGCATATAGGGTTATCACTTCTAGGCATACACACTGAGGAAACCAGATCCAAAAGAGACACGTGCACCCCAATGTTCATCGCAGCACTGTTTATAATAGCCAGGACATGGAAGCAACCTAGATGCCCATCAGCAGACGAATGGATGAGGAAGCTGTGGTACATGTACACCATGGAATATTACTCAGCCATTAAAAAGAATTCATTTGAATCAGTTCTAATGAGATGGGTGAAACTGGAGCCCATTATACAGAGTGAAGTAAGCCAGAAAGATAAAGACCATTACAGTATACTAACACATATATATGGAATTATTTCATTCTTTTTTGATCTGCTCTTTTGGAGAGGAAACCAACAGGGCTTAGTAGCATTAAGTACGCGTGTACTCTGTGATCCACTGAGCCCACATCTGGGGGTCTATCCCATTGGAACATGTCCAAGGAGGGCCATGGCATGAAACTGGGGACAGGCCATTTTTCCATCCACCAGAAAATGGATAGTATAAATAGAATTCTAAGCAGCAGTTTGAAGTAACCAGATGTATGTGCAACATAGAGTGATCTCAAAATTATAGTGCTGCTTTTTTTTTTTCAAGCAAGAAACAGAACAAGATTTATAGCACAATAATATTTATGCAAATTAAGAACGCATACACGAAACAACACTATATTTTACAAGAACACATACATATTCAGAGATGCATCTCAAATGCATTAGAGCGGGTGTCCATGAAAGAGAGGAAAAGAGGTGAGGATCTGAAATAAAAGGGAAAAGACATAAAAGGAGAAGGGGTCCTCATATACCTCATAGATGATTTTAGTAGCCGGCCCTGAATTGAGATATGCATTTAATTCAACTCTCTACACCCGAAATCCACAAATAAATCTCAGTAATAAGGTCTTTGTTTTTTTTTTTTAAGTGAAAATAAGGGAGAGGAGAATTGGGGATGGATGCTTCATGAATGTGGCGTTTACTTTTGCAGTGGCCAGAATGTTCTCGAACTAGACACAGGTAATGGTTGTATAATACCGTGAATGTACTAAATGCTAATGAAGTGTATACTTTAAAATTGTTAAATGATGTACTTCATGCTATGTGAATTTTACCACAGTACAAACAAAAAAAGGCAGGGTGGAAGAAGAGCAGAAAGGAAGACAAATCAGCCATTCAGGGCTCCTTTGAATGCAGTCTACTGCCCTTGACTGTCCTAACCAAAACCCTATCTCCTGTCCATTGGTGCTCAAGGCCAGATGCCCCACTGCAGCACAACAACCTCTTGGGCCTGGGCCAGGGCCTGTGCAAAATTGATGGCAGTACCCTGGGCTTGGGGCAGGATGCCTAGCTTCTGGCCTAACTTGGCCAGTGCCTCCTTGGAGAGCTAATCCTGGCCCTGTTTACCTCACAGACTATGCAAAGCTCGGGTGGACTGATGTGTGGGAAGGTACTCAGCACCTGATAGAGAGCTGAACCGGTGTAAAGGATTTTTGGGGATTTTTATGACCATGCAGAATTGCTCACAAGGCAATTTTCTCTCCCTTATACTTTCCTGACATGGCAGCCAATTTCTATTTCTGTGATTGGGACTTTTGGATGCAGTATCACAATCCTTACCCTCTTTCCCAGGGCTTGCTAAAGATGTGGTCATCCTCCTGATGTCAAAACAATGACTGAAAGACATGCAGTTCGGCGGGGTGGGGGGGGGGGGGTGGTCAAGAGCCAGAGCTCAGAGTCCATCCCTCAGACACAGGACAGAACTCTGAACCTACAACATGTATGTGCATGTTCACGTCCGTGCACTAGGCTGCATGCCCAGGGGCCTTCATCCTCACCCTGCTCAGAGATGACCTTAGAGGGGCCAGCTCTGGTAAAGTGGGACACTTCAAAGCTGTAGGACAAGCTGCTGAGAGGTTTGGGGATATTTCCTTTCTTTAGACGGGTACTGACTCATCAGAAAAGACCCTGATGCTGGGAAAGACTGAAGGCAGGAGGAGAAAGGGACGACAGAGGATGAGATGGTTGGATGGCATCATCAACTCAATGGACGTGAGTTTGAGCAAGCTCCGGGAGATGGTAAAGGACAGGGAAGCCTGGCGTGCTGCGGTCCATGGGGTCGCAAAGAGTCGGACATGACTGAGCAACTGAACAGCAATAAGACGGGCATTGGCAGCTCTATATTTGTTTGGAGGTCCCTGGTACTACTGGGGCTCAGGGTGCTTAAGAAAGCAGCCCTCCCCAAGGTCTTGGTGTTCAAGTCCGGAACCTCTGGTTGGAGAAGACCAAGGCTGGAGCTGGTAATGCTAGCATTCTAATGTGTGCTTCTCTTACTAGAAATGTCTGGTCCTGTCTCTCTGCCTGGACAGCTCCTAACTATCTTTCAATACTTTCCCTAATTCTCATGGACAAGGTTGGTCCCTGCTTCCCTGGGCTTCATAGCAACTATTCATTGAGCCCCTATCAGGTGCCAAGCACAGTGCCAGGACCTGGGAGTACAGAAGGGATCCAGATGCGGTCTCGCACTCACAGAACTGGCAGTCTAGTTAGGAGAGAGAGAGATATATGGCACAAAGGAAAAAATAAAGGACAATAGAAACAAGCAGTGCTGGCTAGAAAATTAAGATGGGATGATGAAACAGAGTGGCTAAATGGCCACTTTAGAATGGGTGGCCAAACATGGTGACATTTAAGCTGAGGACTGAATGTCAAGAAGAAGCTGGTAATGTACAGATTGAGGGCAGAGGATGCAGGCAATGGGAACAGCAAGTGATTAAGTAAACATTACAGAACCTCTGCTACCACAAAACAATGATAAAACACACAATGCCTTGGGCAAAGTACCCTGCCGCCCAGCTTGTAGCAGAGATGAAAAGAAAACAACGGTCAAAAAGCCACCGCCTCCCTGAGGTTTGCCCCTTTGGGTTTGCCTTTTCATTCATCCAGTTGTTTCCGGTGGACAAGAGCTCAGAGTGCTGGAGCCCTGGCCCTCCAACAGGAAGTACTTTGACAGAGCTGGCGAGGGGACGCAGAGACAGTAGACCCATGTGCCAGGTCTGACTCTGCCACTTACTCGCCACACGTCTGTGACGGATCACTTAAATGTCCTGCACCTTGCTTACTGTCTGGGCAAAAGCGGAAACCAGCTTGTTGAGTTAATGAGAGGCTTCAGTGAAAGCACACATGTATGAATATTGGGCCTGAAGAAAAAAGCGCCTGCCCCAGCCGAAAGACCATGGAAGTCTGTTACTCTGTTTAATATGAGGACCTCGAGGCCCAGGCTGGCCAAGTGTCACCCTAGATTTGCTTCTGGCCCCAGGTCTTGGACAGCCTAGGTGTAGGCCTGAGTTGGCCCTCAGTGTCTCCTGTACAAGAGGCTTGAGACTGTGTTTGTGCAGCCACCCCCACCCCCGCTCCTTTGGGTCCTTCTTGAGCCGACAGAATGCTGTTGTCACTGTCTTCTGGCAGGGCTTGGCACAAAGACAGAAACGCATGCAGCAGGTGATGTGTGAGCTCCGTCCACAGGAGATCCCCTGGGCCCCGGGGAGCTCTCTGTGAAGGGCAGAATCCTCGTTTGGCTAGGAATGTAGTTGTAGGGGTCCATGGCTTTTCCTGCTCTGATGCAGAGCTCGAGACTGGGTTGTTCTAGGGTCCCCACCACCTTTAGGAACCCCCCCTCCATCCCCCACTGCCTCCTTTGTGGTGAACAGCATAGGGAGTAGCTTCCCAAGGACGCATCCCCTACTGCCCCACGGCCGGCTGCAAGCAGATAGACACAGTAGCAAACTGAACAGAGGCAGAGGGCCGGGACATGGGCCTTGGGGCTAAGAGATACAGGCAGGGGCAACGGGCAGCTAAGGATGTAGGTGATGGGCAAGGATGGCCCGGCCCTAGGGGAAGAGGCTGGCATGGAAGGCCATCCACCCAAGGGAGGATCCTAGAGACAAAAGGGTCATCCTACACGAGATCTGCCTGCAGCTCAACCGTGCTCCCGCACAGATGGCTCGTCTCTGGGGGTGCCCATCAGAAGCAACTCCCATTGACAGCACACTGATTAGGAACCCACTAAAACCTAGCAACCTTCAAGGATCCCCTTCCCCGTTGTCTGGGCTACAAGCATTAACAGCCCCATATGGCACGTGAGCTCTGAGCTGATCTCCCCCTCCTGCCTGACTCCCAAGGTTTGCTGTTTCCCCTGTGTCCCAATGAGTGTCCCTGAGGCAGTGCTTAGGACAGTTAGGTGGGTGGGGGAGGGCTTAGCTGCTCCCCGGATTCTGCCACTTGGGATGCTGGGAGAAATAGAGGTGAAAGGGCAGGAAGAAGGAGCCGGATGGGCAGCTTGGCGGACAGAAGAAAGATGAAGAGAGTTTGATGGTGGAGGGAAGAGCTGTAAGGAGGGAAGGAGGGATGGTAGAAGGCAGAGAGAGAGGCCCACACAGAGCAACAGCAACAATGAGAGGAGAGGAGCAGGAGGGGAGAGACTGGGAAAGGAGGGCAGAGAGCTTCTGAAAGAATGACCAAAGGCAAGCAGACGAGGGTAAAGGATTCTGAGGACAGGGATGCAGAGAGGAATAAGGCATGGGGAGGAAAAGGAGAAAAAGGACAGGACGAGGAGTGGAAAACAGGTGTGAAGACAAGAGTAAGGAGCGGAGAGCAGCCTTGGGGGAGACAAGGAAGGAGGGGGAGGGAGGCAAAGGGGGAAAGAAGGAAGGAAGGAGAAAGAAGAAGCAGGAGAGAGGCAGAGGAATGGCCAGAAGGTGCAGGGACAGCAAGAGAGCTATTAAGGGAGAAAGAGGAGAGGAGGGAGGAGGGGCAAGAGAAATGGGAGAAAGAGGGCAAGGGGTGCAGGGCCCGGGCAGAAGAGAAGGACCTGGCAGAAAAAGGAAGGGAGGAGGGAGACGCAGAGGAGAGAGATCCAGGGAAAGAAAGCCAAAGAGGGTTAAAGGCAGGGGAGGACCACTTCAGATGGCACCTGGGATCTGGGTGTGAGGGATGACCAGTCAAGCCTGTGAAGACCCATTTCAAAAAGGATGTGACCATGGCCAGCTAGCCAGGCTCCCGGGAGACACCATGGCATTCCCCAAGAGTAAAAGCAGCATACTTTCACGAGCTGCCAAGATTGTCTCCACTCCAGAGCGACACTGGCACCACCCCTTCCCTTGGGGGGAGCCCCACCACCCTGCAGAGCTGTGCACTCAGTGCTGGGTATTGGGTGCTGCCTGGCTTCCGAAGAAGTCAAGGTCTGCCAGCTGTCATCACCGGGGCCATGAGTCACCAGAAGTCTCCTGCCTCTCCCTTCCTTCCCTCTCTCCTTCCCCACTTCTTTCTTTCTCCACTCAGAACTGGCCACAGCCTGACCTCTCCTGCAACTCCCTCCATGCTCCAGTGAGCCTCACAATGGAAGCCAGGCAGAAGCCAGTTGTGTGGGGCATGCTTCACAGCTGGCCGCCCCCTGCAGCCCCCACTCCTCTGTGTAGCAGGGCCAAACTGCCTCCAGCTCCAAGCTGTGGCTTTGCAGGGCCACGAGCCCAAAGGACAACATGTCCCCAAATGGGAGGAGGTCATGACACAAAACTATCTATGGCCACTGGCTATAAAAAAAATATCCTCTTGAAATAACAGGCAAATATGAACTAATGGATAGGATTTATGTGCCATTAAGAAATGACTCAATGCATGGCAATATCTGAAAATATAAAGTGGAAAGTTTTGTTTTGTTTTGCTTTTTTAAAGAGGCAAAAATCAAATTCCAGGCAGATTCAGCTCAGAATCTTCAAATGTCACCCATTAGTGCTTTCTCCATGTGGCTCGGATGTTATCTCCACACTTAGGTAAACAACCCATCAGAAACCTGGGTTAGGGGGCCACTGTGACTGGGGGTAGAGGGGGGAGGGGGCTCAGGAGCAGCTTCCAGGTCACATGCCCTCAGCAACCAGGGCACTGACCTGCCCACACCACAGGGACCTCCTGTGGAGAGTGCCGGAGCTGTCCCGTAGCGGGCACAATTAGCTCTCAGCACGTCTGCACACCACAGTCACAGCCTGCCTTGTCTCTGGGTCAAGGAAAGCTGTTTTCTGTTTCACAGGGTCAGAACTGAAAAGGAAGTGCAGGAAGGAAGAGCCTGTGAAATAAACTGTGTTCCCGGGACTCTCTGCAGACAAATTTCCTCTTTCCCAGACCCTGTTTGCCACCCCACCGGCCCTTGCCCCCACCCCACATTTGCGCAAAACTGGTTTATCTCCTGAAACCACTCTGTGCTATGTATACACTGGACACCCACTTGTTTCCTAAAGGGCCATCCATTTGTTTCCTAGGTTTAGAAGGAAACATAAAGCCAAGCACGGTCAAAAACAAACTTAAAAAAAATTTTTTAAATAAATAAATAAATAAATTATGCTGTTTGTTACAATCAAAAACAGAGAAATACAGTGGTTTCTTCATTCTGACAACCACTATTCATTGGCATCTACTCTGCACTCTCGACAAGAGACAAGGAGACAAGCACTCGACAGAGACAAGGAGATGGAGCCCCAAGAAGGGACTCGATTCAGTGGGGCTGGGGGATCCCTGGAGCCCCCCAACTCAGGGTAGCTTTAGGAAAGGTCAGTTTCAACTTGAAAACTGGGGAACCCGTACCAGCCTTTGCAAAAGAAGGGCAAGTAGGGAAATGACAAGGGCCCTGAGCGGCTTCTGTGCCCAGCAGGAGGAGGCCGTGTTCCTGGCCACCATGGTGCACCCCAGAGAGCTCCATGGTCTGCAGGGAGGGCTCCACTCAGCCTCTCTTTCTAAGCACATTGCCCATCCAAGCGCTGTGCGATGAATCGATTGGCAGAGGTGACTCACAGGCAGACAGCCAGCGTGGTCACCAAGCCCTGTCTGCATTCCCAATTTGCCTGCTCGGGGTTGTCGCCTTGCTAATGTTATTTACCAAGACTGATGCCCCGAATGCCTGTCCCCGGTCCCCTACGAGAGGCCTCCAACCATTGCCTCCAGGACGCCTGTCACGCCTTGTCACAGCCTCCATGAGTTCAACAGGTCTGGGCAGCCTGTCTACAGACTTGCCTGCTCACTCTTTGGGCCACAGGAGCCAGGAAGGCGGCTTAGTGACCCCAGCCTCACCCTCTCAGAGCAGATCCCAGAGGGAAATGACCCACGGTTACCTCCCTCCTGCCTCTCCTCGGCAGGAAGGGGGTGTCGACAGGGAGGGAGAGAAGGGGCGAGGGGCGAGGCTCAAAGAGGGGATGGGAATGTGGAGACCTAGGGGGTGCCCAGGGAGGCCTTCCTCCTGCCATGTTCGATGCCTACGGCTGCCCATCTCTCAACACCCAAACCCCTTCTCGCCCGGGGGACTTGAGGTGCCCGCGCTCCCAGGAGTCCAGGACCAGCAAAAGTGTTCCCGAGACGTGGAGGGTGGCCAAGGGCTTGGAAAGCGCCGCGGCGCGCTCCATCGGCGGGGCGAGAGCGCCCCCACCTTGCCTTGTGGCCGGAGGTGGAACAGCAGCAGGGCGAGCGATCCTGAGCCCAATGCGGCCTGGCCAGCGGGCACCTCTCAGGCCCAGCCCAGACGGCTGCCCTCCCGATCCCAGCCTCCTGCCCACCGCTCCTCGCTGGGCCTCCAAGACCTGGGTCCCAAGGGCTGTCTCCTCCCAGCACTGGAGGGACCAGCTATACCTTGGTGGGGCTGGGGCAGTTCCACCTCCCCAGAACTAGAGTATTGCAGAGACCTTACTGGTGATACAGATAAGGAAACAGAGGTTGCAGATTCAAGGCAAGCCTTTGTTCATGGAGAAAGCCAAGAACATCTGATTATTACCATGTCACCACTGCCCCCACCCAACACTAGCCCTAAACTCTCTAACCACCCAGCTTGCACTCTTAGATCAACAGAGAGTCCGGCTAAACTGCAGGTATTCAGACCCTCAGGAGTACTACAGAACCCAGTAATACCCACTCCTCCAGCTGGCTTCAGAGTCCGCCTCTCCGGAAAGAAATTGGAAGGACTTGGATGTGGCACAAGTCCAGATTATGAAACTGAGTTGGCATTTAAATGACCTAATAACAAATTGCCCAAATTTTATTTGCTTACTCAATTCAATAAAAGAGAAAAAAGAAAACCCATCTAATTAAATACATTGATCTGTATAAACTGGCAACTCTGAAAGTCTGCCTGGATGTTAGCTGTTTGACAAATTTGAGTGATGCAAGGGTATGAGTGGAAATAAGACAAACCCATTCTCCTCCCATCTCCAGAAGGGCTGCAGGGGGCCCTAAGAAATGCATTCCTTAAAATAAGTTGAAAACTGAGCCCCCCCTCAAAAAAAAAAGAAAAGAAAACTGAGCCCAAAAGGGGAAGAAACTTGTCCAAGTTCAACCAGTGAAGCCAAGTTAATTCCAAGGTCTGTGGAGCCCAATTCACTGGGTTCATGCACCACTCTGGCAACAGACTGGGACTCTTGCCTTGCTCTTCAGCATCCTTCCCCCATTAGCACCTTGAACCTGGACCTGGCATGTCACCTCACTGGCCCAGACAGCTCCTCTGCATCCTTCAAGACCCTAGGCAAATTTCAGGTCCAGGACAAATTTGTCCATGGAGGACAAAACAGCAACTTGCTCATACCCCCTTAGAGCACTGCCCAGTTTGAGTCACGTGTGTACAACTATATGGAAGGTTCTGGAAAAGGACAGAACTTCACCAAGCCAAGAAAGGATGATTTGATTGGAAATAAAGACAACATCTTCTTCCTCAACTTCCCCGCTGTGGTATACTCCAGCTTTCCAAAGGTAGATATTTCCAGGTCCCCAGCATGTTCCTGGGCTCCCAGGCCAGGGCCAATATCAGGCCCTCCACAGGCACGGCCCTAGTTCCAACCAGAGAACTGAGCCTGTTTGGACTTGTGCTTAGCAAACCTTTTAGCTAGAGATGCATTTTCATCACCCTCCTGATCAGGGCTAGATGGTGTCAGGCCCTAAATCAGCTTGTCTTTCTAGGGAGATGTCTGCCTCGAAGCACACTAAGAAGCAAAATCATTTAGTCCTTGGCAGCTCTGTCCATGCCAGGGAGAGGTGACCTGCAACTGAACCCACAGCCAGTATGGCAAGCCATTGCTCACGGTGGGACCAGATGGCACCCTATGCCTGCCTACAGGCACTCCCTATTTAGCTGAGCGGACTTCAGGGTGGCAACAAGGATACCAGTGTGGAGGTAACTGTGGCCATCCAGGAGAGAGCTGGCGGCGTCCCAGACTCAGGTGGGGCTGGTGGAGGTGGGAGAAGTGCATGGATTCTGATTTTATTTTGAGAGTAAAGTAGAGAGTGTTTCCAGGCTGATCAGATATGGTGGATGAAACAAAGAGGGGAGTTCAGGATGGCTCCAATGCTTAGGCCTGAGCAACTGAAACAGTGTACATTTCATGACTGATATGGGGAGGGTGGGGGAAAGCTAGCTTGGAGAAAAGTAATTAAGAGGTGAGTTATGACTGTCTTTATCTTGAAACACCATCATCCATGCTTCACCTTCATGGGTCATTGGAATAGTTATTTATGTAATCCTTTAAATCAGTTTTAAATCAGCTCTCTTTTTTTAGGTCCATGCTAAGGAATAATATCCATAACAACGAGTGTTTTGTGGGTTAGTAGTATTTTTTCTGAATACACATTAAAATTGTAACAACCAGGCCCCCTTGCAGTTCAACCCTGATATTCCTTCTATACACAGCTTCTAGCCGGGTCTGGGCACCTGGCACACAGACTTGGACAAAACCATTGGATTTGAAACCCAAGACCATCTGAGGGCATCTAAAGGGATCACAGCAGGGCATTCAGGGAGACAGACGTGGTCCTACGACTCAGAGAGGCTCCATGAAGAGCCACCTAGCTACCTCCGCGGGCACCCCTCAGCCCTCTGCTTGGTTAGGGGTTCACAGAGAAAAGCCCACCACCCTTTCCTGAGGTCCATGCTCCCTCTGGTGGCCAGGTTCCTTATCTCTGTGAACCGGGGGCTTCCTGGCTCAACATTTCCAGAAGAGGGGAAGCTTCTACCTTGCCCACCGCCCCCCCAACACCTCTCCCGGCCCCGAGAAGAAAGCAAGATATCGCACTAGCTTTAGGCTCCAGACTGAGGGACAGATAGTGCTGAGTCTGGGACTTGGGCTGGGCCAACGTGGGGGCGGCAGTCTGCAAGCCAGGCAGGAGCCACTGAGGGTCAGACGGAAAGGGGAGGGAATGTGGTGGGCAGGAGAAAGGGCTTCTGTTTCCTATAGGTCATCAACGCAGAGAAAAGCAAATTCATGACCATATACCAAGAGGGCAATTTACCTTCATGGGTATGTTCAGAGGAAAAGAAAAACATTCCAATTTAAACATTTTTTAAGAGCAGGGAACTTCAGACTGTGCTGAATAAAAACGACACATAATGGAGAATGTACTTCAGTTCTTATATTACAGCCAGTTACGGGAGAGAAGCGGGGGTGGTGGCCAGAGACAAGCAGGAGACAGTCACGTTGTTGCAGAGAGAGCAACTGAGGAGGGGGCTGGGCAGGCTGACGGAGCGCCCAGAGAGGAACGCTGTCTGCCTAGGGTCCACACCCAGGTGCTCACAGCAGCGTCCACATGGGGCTTAACATAGGTGCCCATATACACACATTCACATGCTCACACACCCCCAAGCTGCATAGATATTCCTGCTGTTGCTCCTTCATCCTCTTCTCAATGAACAATTGATAAAGAATCCGCCTGCAATGCAGGAGAACCCCGGTTCGATTCCTGGGTCGGGAAGATCCACTGGAGAAGGGATAGGCTACCCACTCCAGTATTCTTGGGCTTCCTTGGTGGCTCAGCTGGTAAAGAATCCTCCTGCAATGTGGGAGACCTGGGTTTGATCCTTGGGTTGGGAAGATTCCCTGGAGAAGGGAAAGGCTACCCACTCCAGTATTCTGGCCTGGAGAGTTCCATGGACTGTATAGTCCATGGGGTTGCAAAGAGTCGGACACGACTGAGCGACTTTCACTTTAAACTGTGTTTAGATGAGAAGAGACCAACTGCCAAACAGTCACTGGCAGTCTGGGTGCAAGGGGGTCTCACCTTGAAGTCTCTGAGTCTGTGAAGGCTCAGAGAAGGAGGAGCTGAGTCTTAGAAGACAAGGCAGAAAAGACTGATCCAGGAAGAGGGAACAGCATGAGAAAAATCCTAGACACCTAAGAGAACATAGGCATTCAAGGCACCACAAAAAAAAGGGGGGGGGTGATTAAAATTAAAGAGGTCTGGGGAAAGGGAAGTGGGGAAGTAAGTGAGAGCTGAGAGCCCTGAAGTCTGCATCTCAAACCGGTGGGATCCCCCTGTGACCCAGATGTGTCACTTGCTGTTCCCGGGGGAAAACCAGATCCAAAATGCAATGTTCACCTGGTTGATGTGGACTGGAAATCAGGTACCCGTTGGTGCTGGACTGAAGGCGAAATGCTGCAGGTGTCTTGCAGAAACCAAGGCTATATTCTTCAGTGCAGTCATCCCCTTGCCTCTGGGCCCAGTGTCATCCTAGGGCTACAAAATTGACATCTACTTCCAGTCCTAGCAGATTGTGGAAACTGATGGTCTCAGCACAGCCTTAGCCATGCGAGTCTGGGCAAGCATCTGGCTGGGTCTCTGGGGATTCCAACTCCTAGTGGCCTAACCTCTCGGGAAGTGAAGGGGAGAGCCTTTTCTTTCAGTCCTATACCCTAAGGGAGGGCATTCAGAGAACACTGGCCCATCACAAATGCTGCCACCCTGCCACTGCCACTCTTAGGGACCAGGGCCTAGGCATAGAACATGTTTCAGATATCTGCAAGTAAGTTTTCCCCTGATTACGATTTACCACTGTAAGCTACAGAAGAGGTCAAGAAATTACATTAAATTTTAAAAGAAGCCTTGCTAAAAGAATTAATTCCAAGAAAAATGAATGGTGACACCAAAATGCAGGCAACAAAAGAAAAAATAAACTGGACTACATCAAAACTAGAATTTTCTGTGCATCAAAGGACATTATCAACAGAGTGAAAAGGCAACCTATGGAATGGAGGAAATTTGCAAATAATATAACTGGTTTGGGTTAACTTCCATAATATATAAAGAACTGCTACAACTCAACAACAACAAAAGAAATAATCCAATTAAAAATTGAGCAAAGAACTAAATAGACATTTCTCTACAAAAGACATACAAATGGTCCAGTCAGCTGCATACAAAGAGATGCTCAACATCAATAATTACATCAGGGAAGTGAATCTCAAAACTACGAGAGATATCAACTCACACTTATTAAGATGGCTACTGTGAAAAAAAAAAGCAGAAAGCAACAAGTGTTGGTGAGGATATAGAGAACTAGGACCCTTGTTCACTGTTAGTGGGAATGTCAAATGGTGTAGTCATTGTGGAAAACAGTACGGCATTTCATACTGTTCAAAATTAAACATTGAATTGCTCCATGATGTAGCAACTCTACTTCTAGGTATACACTCCAAAAAGTGACAGCAGGAACTGGAACAGACAATTGTAGACTCATGTGCATAGTCGTATTATCCATAGTAATCAAATGATGAAAATAATGCAAGTATTCATTGATGGATAAGCAGATAAATAAAACGCAGTCTATCCATACAATGGAATGTTATTCAGCCATCCATGGCTGATTCATGTCAATGTATGACAAAAACCACTACAATATTGTAAAGTAATTAGCCTCCAACTAATAAAAATAAATGAAAAAAAGAACAAAGTTGAATGTTAAAATTATGGATAAATTGTGTGTGTACTGAACCACTATTAATAGAGATAGAGAGAGATAACTGGTATGCACAGAGACACCCGAGTCTGCAGTTAGATCCTCTGCACTAGATAGCACTGGCCTTCAGGCTCTGGATCACCAGGTGGCACCCACTCAAGTATCTACACCTTCATGAGAGCCTTCCCAAATCCCCAGACACAGCCTGCAGGACTGTAAAGACATGGTTGCTAGCAAATGCAAGCATAGGAGTTTGGATGTGCTTGCTTATCACCCCAGTGAATAAACTTCTCCGAAAGCCTCCTCTGCGCCAGGCGTGGCTAAAATGCTGCAAGCAGAGCAGTGAGAGAGGTCGTCTCGGCCCCGCAGAGAGCCCACAGCGGAAGCCAGAGGCATCCAAACAGACCCCACCGTGTGGTAAAGAGCCGGGACTGAGACGCACGAGCAGCCTGGGGCCTAGACTCACGATGGCCTAGTGTGGGAGCTGATTCAGACAAGGGAACCTTCTCCCAAAGTATGGTACCTGAGCTGAGTACAGAAGGACCAGTAGGGCTTAAAGTGAAAGTGAAAGTCACTCAGTCGTGTTCGACTCTTTGTGACCCCATGGACTATACAGTCCATGGAATTCTCCAGGCCAGAATACTGGAGTGGGTAGCCTTTCCCTTCTCCAGGGGATCTTCCCAACCCAGGGATCAAACCCAGGTCTCCCTCATTGCAGGTGGATTCTTTACCAGCTGAGCCACAAGGGAAGCCCAAGAATACTGGAGTGGGTAGCCTATCCCTTCTCCAGGGGATCTTCCTGACCCAGGAATCAAACCAGGGTCTCCTGCACTGCAGGCAGATTCTTTACCAACTGAGCTATGAGGGAAGCCCTAGTAGGGCTTAGGCAGGCAGCAAAAAACAGCAGAGGGGATTCCAGGCAGAGTCTTGGGTAAGGGAAAGAGAGAAATAAGGAGGAAAGAGATGGGTTGGGAGGGAGGAAGGGAGAGGATCTTAATAGCAGAGTGAAGCAATCACCACAAAGAGTTCAGAGGAATTTATTAACTTGTAAATATCTCTACTGCGGATGCTAACTTGAAGAGTCATCCACTCACCATCAGCCTCAGCGCCTCCTGAGAAACACTCTGATAGAGGGGTGATGGCCAGACTCCTGCCCACCACCTTCTCCAGGTGCCTTGCCTGTTGGCCAACTGCTAGTTCCTCACTCCATGCCCTGGGGTGGATTGGAGACCAGGAGCATCCTCCTCCTCCTGGTCCAGAGAAGACCACAGGGCTCCCACTCTGGGTTGGCAGACAGACAGAGGAATCAGCAGAGTAGGACTTGGAGTGAGCATTTCCTACCTGCCCCCCTCCACACCTTTTGCCTGCCTTGGGAAAAAGATACTGGGACCCATGCTAGGTGTCTGCAGCTAGTGTTCGAACTACATACTGCTTCAGGGAAGTGGAAATATTCAGAACACATATTAGAAAAGAGCCAAGTGAGAGGTAACTAGACACAAAAGAGCCTGGAGAGATGCTCCTCTTCTCTTCCTTCCTCAAACTTAGACAGGCTGACGTGTCTGGAAGCCGAGCTAAGCACAGTCTGTGCCCTGCACAAGATTAGCTGTTAATCAGACTTGGAGGAGGGCTTCTGGATGATTGAGCACTAAACCTTCCAGCAGAGAGGCTTCTGGGAGAATCCAAGGGGATGTGGTAATGCATATATATGTGGGGACTTACACAGCTCTTCCAGCCCTGGGGTCAAGGCCAAGGCTGCAGGGGCAATTGGGCCAAACCATTATGGCTTCTCGGCAGGTGGCTCTGGGCTGTTCATCCCATCTGACAGGTAGTCGTCCTCATTATTCTGCTTCATCTTGGTTTCCAAAACTGTGATGCGCTGCTTGAGCTTCTGCTGGGCTCCTGTGTACTCGGCCAGCAGGCGGGCAAAACGAGTGTACAAGGTGTCCATGTTGGTCTCCAGCTGTTCTAGCTTCTCCTGCACATCTACCTCCATGCTGGCTGCCACCTCATTCTCATCCAACAAGCCCTCCTTCATCAGAATCTCCCGGCCTCTCTCCTCCAAAACCCTTTTGGCATCAGGGTACTCAGTCACAGCTTCCATAAGATCATCCTTGGACAAGCAGAACAGATCAGAGTAGCCAAGACTACGGATGTTGGCTGTGCGCCGATTGCCCATTTTGCTGCCCTTAATATTAAGGATACTAATCTCTCCAAAGCAACTCCCAGCCGAGAGCAGGGCATACTGAGTGACACCATCATCAGCCACCACTGCCAGTTTTCCCTCCTTGATTATGTACATCTCCTTCCCAATATCCCCCTTGCGGCAAATGTAGTCCCCAGGGCTGAAGACCTGAGGCCGGAGCTTTAACACCAGTTCCACCAGCAGGCCAGCCTCACAGTCCTGAAAGATGCGCACTTTCTTGAGTGTGGACAGGTGGACGTTGATGGCTATCTCAGCCCTAAGCTTGGCTGGCAGGTTTTTGAGGACTTCCCGCTCATCCACACTCTTCTTATTGGTCCACAAGTAGTCAAACCACCTAATGACCTTGGCTTCCATCTCCTTGCTGACCTTTCGGAACTGCATATAATGTTTGACGGCATCAATCTTGGCCTGGAACTCAGCCCGGGTGGCATTCATGTTGGAGATCATGGAGCCCACATTTCCCACGATGGTGGCAAAGATGAGGACACCAATTAGGAAGTCAAAGATGACAAACAGGTACTCCTCGTCCTTTACAGGGGGTGGTGTCTCCCCAATGGTGGTGAGGGTCAGTGTAGACCAGTAAAGGCAATAGATGTACTCCCTAGACAGGTAGCCATACTCAGGGTCAGTGATGTTGGGGTAAACCCAGGTGTCCACCCCAAAGCCGATGGACTTGGAAATGGCAAAGTAGATGCAGGCATTCCAGTGGATGATGACCAAGATGTAGAGGACCAGGTTGCTGATTCGGAAGATGTTGGGGTAGCTAGTGCGTGTCTCAGTGCGGTCAAAGAACTCAAACATGCGGGCAAAGTGTAGCAGGCGGTTGAAGCGCACCTCAGGGTTGTGGATCCCCACAGCAAAATAGATCAGGTCTGTAGGGATGATGGAGGCCACATCCAGCTTGAACTGCATGGTGTGGATGTAGTTGTCCCGCAACTTCTTTGTGTCTCTCACCAGTAGCCCCTGCTCCAAGAAACCTAGTGGAGACACAAGCCAATGTATATCACCTCTGACTTTGTACCTTTCCCTCCTAATAGACTAACGCTCAGGAAAGAGCATATGATCACTGAACCCTGCTTCCCAAGGAGGGTATAGGAGGCTCACACAGTATAGCTGGCCGTAAGTATCTTCAGAGATTACCCCCAGATCCAAAACTCACTGAGCATGTAGGGAAGTTGAGATTCAAAGAGGGAAAGGCATCAGCCTGTGTCCCAGCCAGATAGTTGAGGCTAACACCATGCCAAGGGGATTTCCTGAGAATTTGGATTCAAGCCTTTGGACTCACGGGTCATGCTCCTGCCTGTGCATCCCAGTTATCACTTACCCGTGCGCAGTCGGATGAAGAGGTCTGCAATGTAGATCACATCTGAGACGTAATCCAGCACCAGCCACACTATGTAGTAACCTTTCTGCAGGTCACTGAAGCAGGCTCTGCAGGAAGACAATGCTGGGCTTCACCCTCGAAGCCATCCAACGACTCCTGAAGTCCCCAAACTGATTGCCCACCGTGAGCAGGGCTTGGGAAGGCCACCAGGGGCACTGATGAGTCACAGTCAGTCTGCTGCCCAGAAGACATGGATTCACAAGCAACTCCTACTCCAACCCTTTTTATACATAGACTTTGCTGAGCGTTACTTGTCTATCTGACCCACTGGACTGTGAGCTCCACGGAGACAGAGACCACCTCTTAGTCATTACAACATACCTGGTGCCCCACGTGCTAGCCCAGAGCACCTCCTAGCCCAGGATTCAAGTGCTCAACAGAAGTGAGTTGAATGAAAAATGAGTCATTGGAAGAATGCCCATAATACACAGCTGACTAGCCTCCATGTTTGGCTCTTCAACACACACCTACTGAGAACCCAACATGGAGCACTGGCCAACCCACCCGAGAGAGAGTGGTAGCTGGTCTTAGACTCGAGGCAGTGGGAATGAAGAGAGGTTGGAGGCTGCAGGAGAGTGTTAGGAGGAATTGAGTCTTGCTGCCTGGGTGGGTAGGGGACACAGGAGAGGGCAGAGGAAAGGACAGAACCCAAGATGACTCAGTGAGTATACAAGTCAAAGGTAGGAGCAGTTAACTCTGACTACTTGGTTACACTTCGAATGAAACCCAGCCCCCCCCCCCCCCCCCCTGGTGCACAAAGCCTGCAGCACCGGCCTGCGCCTGCCTCTCCAACACTTTACCTGCAGTCCTCCAGACCCTCTCTCATCACTCAGGTCTTAGCTAAGGCACCACCTTCTCAGAGAGGTCCACCCTGACTGCCTTTTCCCTTGTATCAGTAGCTCCCTGCCTCCAGTCCCTGAATTTGGCTTCGGCACTGGTATATTCAGGTTCACTGTCAGTGTCCCCACGAGCCTGCAAGCTCCAGGAGTGCAGAGACCATGCGTGCCTTGTTCACAGATGATCCCCAGCTCTGAGCACTGAGACTGGCACCCATTAGGTGCTCAGTTAAATCTCTGGTGAATGAATTACTGAGGTAGTGTGAGCTCTGTGTCCACAGCTGGACCAGGTTGCTCGGGCCACCCCCTCCCAGACCACTTTCTGCTCACCTGGCCACCAGTAGGCACCAGTTATAGAGGACAGGCAAGGCAATGAGAAACAGCCAGCGGTAGTACCAGTCCCCAGCTGGGTCCAAGACAAAGAGTTCAAACTTCTTCCTGAGGAGACACACAAAGACAAGGCTTGGGAACCAGCTCCCCTATGTGGCAGCACCCTGGCTCCCAGAGGCCAGAGGACTGAAAATGCAGTGCCTTGTGGGATTCCCAGGGTGATGCATGGGTTTTCTTAAGGCCTCATTTATGAGGAAGCCACAGCCTGGCACTGGGCATCTGACTAGAGCTTGGTGGGTAAGAAACAGCCTTCTTCTGATTTTGACCCTACATGGGCCCGTTGACTCTTGTGCCCTCTGGAGGCCTCTTGCCGAGAGGGTGCATGAGGGAGAGTGCTGTCGCTGAGGCAGGCCTTGGGCCCCAGGGAGGGTCTTACACAGCATGGTGATGAGGGCTCAGGGCAGGTCCCCACATCCCTCCTGGGAAGAGAGAGGGGCTCTGAGTGAGTGTGCTTCCTGCCCATTCCCGCTGTTTGGTCTGGCCTCCAGCTCCCGAATCACTTTTCCAGATGCCGGGTCCTGCCTTGGAGGGAGTGCTTTTCCTCTACTGGCCAGAGGTGGGGAATGTCGGCCTGGCCAGACATCCCCTGTCGCCTACTCCTTCCTCAAAGAAGAGGCCCTCCAGACCTGCCATCTCTGGCCTCCCACTCACTCTGTCATGCTCACTTGTTTCGGGACCTCCTCCCCACCCTCCACCAGCCAGGCAGCCCCCAGCACGGCCTCTTCACACTCCCACTCTGCACTCACATGGGCACCAGGGTTGACATGGGCTCCACAGAGCTCTCTAGTTGCACCCTCCTCTGCACCCTTGGCTGAGTCCTCTTCCCACCCACATCCGCGTGCCCTTGCCCCTTGCTTCCTGAGCAGCAGGAGGACCTCTGTGAATCGGTGGCGAAGGTGAGAGGAGCCAGCAGGGCATCCCACGGCCGGTGGGCCACTGGCCATTAGAAAGCCTTTGGGCACAGACCAGGGAACATTCTAGAGTGGAAAGCACAGCAGGCCTCCCTGGCTGTGGTCTGAGGAACCCCACCGAGCCCTCCCAATGCCTGCTTGGGGCCCTTCCCGTCCCTCAGGCTCGACTGCTGTACTTGCTGCCTTCGCCGTCCTTGTCGCCTTTGCCGTCCCCTTGCTGTGTTGTCACGGTGTGGAGCTCAGGTCCCCGGAAACGCTCAAGGAACGAGTCAGGTCTGGGCTCCTCCTCACGGAAGTTCCTGTTAGCCCACTCTCTGAGGACTCCCACCAGGCGGGCAATCCTAGAGCAGAGAGAGGGAGCGTGAGGCATAGAAGACCTGCGCTTTGGAGAGAGGACCCGCGCCCAGGACAGGGGAAGAGGCTTGGGCATGACTCAGCCCAGCAGCCTGAAGAGGCCACTCTGGGAAGACTTCCTGTAGGAGGTGCCATTTCTGTCTATTCTGAAGAACAGACATGGGGTCTCTGGGGCAAAATGGAGATGGTGCTGAGGGAGGACAAGTCAGGAGAAAGCTTGCTTCAGGCTTTCTGATTTCTGCATGGAGCCCTCCACCTGAGCCCCTCTGCTGGGAAGACAGTCTCCTCCTGACACTGCCACAGACAAGTCTGAAGAGAAACCTCCACCGGCCCCTCCAAACTTGCTGACAGGAGCCTCCTCTAGAGAGAAAGGTTGAGCTAGGACAGGGCTAACAGGGCTTCCTAGAGGTCTTGTTAGAAAGGCCCCTGGGACCAAGAGGACTCCAGGATCTGAGAGGCCCCATGGGAGGAAGGGGATGGTAGCAGGGCAGTGGTGAGACCCACCTGCGGAAGCCACCCCTCCTCTGCTGGGGGGCGTCCATCTCTGCCAGTCGCTGTAGCTCTGAGGAGGTGTCATCATCGGCCGCAGACTGTGGCCTGCAGAGGAAGGAGCAGAATTGACTGAAGCCTTTTTTTGTTTGTTAGTTTGTTTCTGTGCATGCTTCATCTCTTATTAGCCCTCTCCCTTCCTAGAAGATACCTAGAAATCCCATGGTCCTTTTAGAGTCTGCACTTGAGCCAAGGACTGTTTACTCTGTGACAATGAGGCAGAGCTGGGAGGAAGTAGCAGGCTCAAGGCCATCTCTGAAATGATCCAGCCTCAACAGACTCACCGGCTGCTGGCCCTGTGGTCATCTTTGCCATTGGCCTTGATGGCAGGAGGGGCACGGTGGTTGTGGTTATTGGCTGGGGAGCTCTTCACGCCATTGGCTTTTTCTGTCATCCTCCATGTACAACCAGGACCCTCACCTGCCAAGGAGAAGCCCAAAGAAAGTTCACAGAAGACCCCAGTACCCACATAAGAACCTCAAGTGAGCACTGAGAACAGCACCAGGGCCCAGTCGGCAAACCCCGGCTCCCCACAGTATTGCTATGGTGGTACAGGGCAAGATGCTGGCACTCTCCCCGCCCTGACAGGTTATTTAAAAGGCAAACTGTGCTAAACTGCAAGGTGTGTTTCTTTTCCTTTTACCAGAATGAATTCTCTGACATGTGAACTAACAAAGCTAAAACAAAACAAACAAAAACCTGTTTCAGCCATCTTCTGGCGGCCCTGTTTACAGCTCTCTGGCAGAGACTGAAGCTGCTGAGCACCTCCAAACCAGTCACTGCCCCCAAATTCCTGCCCCATGAGAGGAGATGTACCTCCTTGGCCCACAGAAGCTGCCACCTGCCTGCTCAGCTCTCTCGTTGTCCTCAGGTGACAGTCCTGCCTCTCATTGACTTCTTCACCAGGGCCGTGGACTCTGGGGGCCCTTCCTTTAAGCTTCAGTCACATTCTTTCAAGCACCCTAAAGCTGAGGAACGAACAGTGGGTGGAGCTGAGGGTGAGACGAGAGAAGGGAGAGCACCCACGGGCTCTCTAAGAAGTGGTACAAGTGAATACTTTCTCCTTTGGGCTATGGGGAGCTTTGCAAGGGCTAAGCAGGAGCATGACAAAGACAGTGTTATATTAGAGAAAGAGCCTTCTGACTGCTAAGTGGAGGCTGGTCTGGAAAGAGCAGAGAGGTGGAGGGATGTGCAGTGGAGAAGTCTGGAGAAGATGATACAGATGAAGCTCAAGAGAAGGAAGAAGCCATTGGGGGATGGGGACTGAGGGAGAACAAGTGGGCAAGGTCACACAGGAAGAGCTCTGGAGAACCCCAACATTTAAGAATTGAGCAGAGGAGGAGACAGCCACAAAACAGACCAAGAAGGAGCATCCTGAGAAGGAAAAGTCCAGAAGAGAGACCTGGTGTCCCATGTGTGTCTTGCACAGGGTCAGGGAAGTGGGACAGCCCTTCCCCACTGAGGCTGCCCTGTCAGATTTGCTCAGAAAGGATGAGCATACCCCACGGATGACCTGTGGCCCCAACTGCTGGAGCTCCTACTGGAGCCCAGCCTTCTTCATCTTCGGAAGTGGTCCGCATGGCGACAGCAGGCAGTCAAGCTCTGCAGTGAGTGGTAATAACAAGCATCCTCAGAGCCTCTCACCTGCTGCTCCCTGTGGGAACGCGTCACCGGGATGTTAATGAGGGCACCTCAGGGACAGGAACTGGCATCCCTGTGTCCTCACTTGGACCCGAGAGGTGGCCAACCATGGTGACAAAAAGTTCCAAGCAATGCAAACAAAACTGGGGCCACCTGCACTAAGCAGGCTTTCAGGGCTGGCCTCCTGGAAGCCTGAAGCCGAAGAGGGGCTGGAACACAGGCTCAAGAGTGGTATTCAGTAGAGACCTGTTCAGTGGCTGAATGGCTGGGGTGGAACAGTGCAAGTAATGGTCCCATCCATGGCAGGGGTGTAGAGGACACTAGTGTGGGAGGCGGGACCCGGAGTACAGAGTGAGCTCTGCTTATAGGAAGAAGGCAGAGGAGGCCAAGGCCAGGCCAGGTAGGCTGCAAACTCCAGGTGGAGGACTCGGGATAGCTTCTTGCTGATAGAGAGCCAGCATCAGCCCTGTTTGCCAGCACTCAGACCCCTCCCATCCTTCCTGGTCATCTGCAATAGCAGTGGCCCTAAGCCTACGAGGGGGGCAGCCCTGGGGGCACATGACAAGTCGTATGCCCTCTCTGAGTTTCTGGCACCAAGACAGATTCCTCTCCCATGATCCCTACTTCTTCTCTGCCAGAAACAGGCTCTTCCTTCCATCTGGCTGCCACCCACACTGCCCTTCAGGAGAACTGCCCCTCTGGCCGCTCATGGGGAGCACCTGGGCGGTCAGCTATCCATGGCCCACAGGTAGCTAGCTAGGCCAGTGCTTCTGGTCTACATGCTCGCTCCAGAAAGTTCATCTAGTCCCAGGCTTCAGTTACCACCACGTCCACACCCAGGCATCTCTTCCAAGGTGCCCACTCATCTCTCCAGTCTCTGCCGGGCATCTTCTTTTTTGAGGTGCCTCAAACTCAACCTAGCTAAAACTCAGCTTGACACCTTCACCTACAAATTGGCTTCTGCTCTAATTTCCCCACCTCAGAACATGGCCTACCCTCAACCCAGTCACCCAAGCCAGAAAACTTCAGTCACCACCTCCAAGCAGTTTCCTTCTCAGTTGATTATCCCTTCTACAAAGTGTCAAAAAATCTTTCCATTCACTGCCCTCTGTCCCCAAGGCCCTGGCTTAGTCTCCACCTTTCCAGTCACCCTCCAGGCCTGGGGTAGCAGTCTCTGACCAGCCCCATGCTCAATGGGGTCTGGACTGGAGGGGAAACGTGGACACCATCAGGGTTGCTGGCAGTTCAAGCTCTCAGAGGGGATAAGCACTCTCGTAGCATAAGAGCAGAGGAGGAGGCTGAAGGGAGAGTTCTGAGGAGATTATGGAGGACAGGCCCCAGGAGAAAGAGTCTCAGGAAGGGAGGAGCCTGAGATGAGAGCTGGAGCGGCTGTGTCAAATGCTAGGGTCGTCGCTGGCCACCTCATCAAAAACAGAGAGGGCATGTTTGCAGGGTTTCTGATTGAATGGTAGGAGGTGAGGAACAGTAGATGGGGAACGTAGCTAACTCTTTCTAGAACATTGAGGGAGAGACAGTAGGAACTGGGAGATGTAAATTTGTAAACTTTTTGTGTTGCTATTATTGTTACCATTGTACAGAAAGGACATAGGGAAGCAAATGAAAAGGTTTGAGGAGGGATATGATAGACAGTGAAAATATCTGTGCTCATAACCCCAGTTGGTGCTACTGGTAAAGAACCTGCCTGCCAGTGCTGGAGATAAAGAGAGGAGAGTTCTATCCCTGGGTCAGGAAGATCCCCTGGAGGAGGACATGGCAACCCACTCAGTATTCTTGCCTGGAGAATCCCATGAGCAGAGGAGCCTAGAGGGCTACAGTCCATGGGGTCGCAAGGAATCAGACATGACTGAGTGACTTAGCACACACATAACCACAGTTAGGGCTGGAGCTCATGAAAGATGGATAGAATGGGTGGGTCCAGGGAACAGAGGATGTGAGAGGTGACTTAAGAAGAACACGGAGCAGAGAGGCTGGATGAACAGGTCGGAAAGGCGAGGAGGTGACAAGCAAACATGTTAGATGCAGCTAGGGAAGAGTGAGAGACAGGTGAAGAGGCTCACTCATGCCAACCCCCAGCATTCTCAGCGAAACAGGAAGGGTTTCATCTTCAGAAGCATCAGGCTGCAGTAGATGCACTGGGGAAACCAAGCAAGTGCCCGTGCAGGGCTAAGCTGCATGAGGAAGACAGCAAATATAGTTGTTAAAGACAAGAGATGGACAGCGAAGGTAGATAGGAGGGAGGCCTTCAAACCAAGAATGCGTGCATGCATGTTAAGTCACTCAGTTGTGTCCGAGTCTTTGAGACTCTATGGACTACAACCCACCAGATTCCTCTGTCCATGGGATTCTCCAGGCAAGGATACTGGAATGGGTTGCCATTTCCTTCTCCAGGGGATCTTTCCAGCCCAGGGATTGAACCCATGTCTCTTTATGTCTCCTGCAGGTTCTTTACAACTAGCGCCACCTGGGAAGCCCCAAATCAAGAGTAAGGCACCCTATTTCCACAAAAAACCCAACATCAATCCTGGTCACTTCTGGGCCTCTTTTCTCCTCATTCACAAGTTGAACATCCAGCCCAAGACTTTTACAGAAACACCAGCCTGGTCCCAAGAGTCTCTCACACCCTGGCTGAAAGCATTCTGAGGCTGATTCCTTCAGAGATGTTAAGACCAGGAACAGAAGAAACAAGTTAGAAATACAGCCAAGGCTGGAAGCCAGCCTACTACCTTCCAGTCTGTGGCTCATTCAAATCTCACTGCTGCCCAGTGCCCTTTTATTCATTCATCCATCTCATGCATATGGCCAAGACACCTGCTGTGCACCAGGCCTCCAAGGGGCTTGGGTGAGAAAGATGAGTCTGCAGAGTATCTGACCTCAGTATTTCTCCCAGAATAAAAGGGAAATCCATGAACACAGTTCATCCTCAGAATCAGTTTTCTGTCCACATCTACTGTGTTTCTCAGCAGCATTCGGCACAGTTTAGACACTCTCACCTTGAAATAATGGATTCCATGCTCCTGATTCTCCTCCTGCCTCACTGGCCACTTCTTTTTATATATATATATATATATATATATATATATATATATATATATATATATATATATATATCTTTCCTATTAAGGATTTTTATTGGAGATAGTTGGAGATAAACAAAATATAACATCCTTAATGTGGAAAGTTTTTTGCCACAAGTGTGCCAGAGTCACTGGAGAACGTGAATTGAAATTTTATATTTTCTGTAAACCTTCATCACCTTTTTTTGTAAAAACACCTTTCACTGGCCACTTCTTAGTGCCCTCTGATGAAGCCTCCTCCTCTTTCTTAGTTCTAAACTTTGGAGTGTCCTGAACTCAGTGTTTGAGTAGATGCCTTATCTTTTCTTTCTTCATCATTTCTTCATTTAGTCTTCTGGCTTTAAACATGTCTGTTTACTGATGACTTGCAAATTTCAACACCTGTCCAGCCTCTCTCCTGGACTCCAGTTTATCTCCCTGACATTACCATGTGAATAGACATCACAGGCTGAATATGTCCCAAACCGAATAGCTGATCTTTCCCCTCAAAACCTTATCCTCCAATACTCATCTGCATCTCAATAAAGGTGATGCTGTTCTCCCAAGTCAAAAACTGACAAGGACCTACTGTATAGCACAGGGAACTTTAGTCAAAACTCTTATATCTTATATGAGAAAAGCATCTGAAAAAGAATGAATATATGTTATATGTATCACTGGTATTGCTATATACCTGAAACTAACACAATATTGTAAATCAACTCTACTCCAATAAAAATGTTTTAAAATACCTTAGAGTCATCCTTCACTCCTTCCTTTCTTTCATACCTTCTGTTGCTGTTGCTGCTAAGTTACTTCAGTCATGTCTGACGCTTTGTGACCCCATGAACTATAGTCCATCAGGCTCCTCTGCCCATGGGATTTCCCAGGGAAGAATACTGGAGTGGCTTGCCATGCCCTCCTCCAGGGAATCTTCCAGACCCAGGGATTGAACTGGCATCTCCTGCATTGGCAGACGGGTTCTTTACCACTAACACCACCTGGGAAGCCCCTTCATACCCTCACACCTATGCAATTCATCTGGTTATATGCAATTCACATTGTCTCTACCTTCCAAACATACCCTGTATCCAACCAGTTCTCACTGTCTCCACCATTAACACTTTAGTCCAAGCTACCGTCTTTTCTCAGTGCCTGGCATATGATAGACGCTCAATGAATATTTGCACTCTCCCTGTCCATTACTCCATCTCTCTACTTCTGTTACTCAGATTAGACCTCTGCTATATCAATTTGTTGATTTTAAAGGAGTATATCACTGTTCTGCTTCTGAAGAAGATGGAGTAACAGGGGTCAGATATACCCTCCAGAATGAAATTCATAATGTGTTGCAACCACTTAAAGTTTACCAAGTATACAAATAATTTCTCCAAAATAAGGATGAAACTACCAACCAAAATAAACCCAGAACTGACACAAATACAAAATTACTAGGCAGGGGTATTAAAACAGTTAATACAACTGTATTCCATATGTTCAAAAGTTTACATAAGGGTATAGAATATATGAAAAGACCCAAATCAAACTTCTAAATATGAAAACTATAAACTATGAGATAAAAAATTTACTAGATGAGATCAACAAGAGATCAGCTATTTCACAAGAAGATATCAGTGAACTTGCAAACAACACAATAAAACTATTCAAAGGGAAGCACAAAGGGGGGAAAAAGGATCAGAAAAAGAAAGAGCAAAGCAGCAGCAAATTGTGGGAAAATTTAAAGTGCCTTTAATAGAGGTGTAGTTGAAGTTCACAAAGGAGGGAGAGGTAGAAAATGTATTTAAAGACATAATGGCCCAAATTTTTCCAAATCTGATTTTTTAAAAAACCACAAATCCACAGATATAAGAAGCTCAATGATATCCAAGAGCAAGAAGCATGAAGAAAGCTACACCAAGGCACGTTGTAATCAAATTGCCCAAATCTACTGATAATGGGTAAATCTGAAAAGCAGTCATGGAAATAAAACACATGATTCACAGTCACAAAAGTAAGGATGGCATCCATTGCCCAGTACTACAGATAAGGATAACAGCAGAACCTCTTTGAAGAGCTTCAAGCTTTCCTTCCAGCTCCCAATTGGACAGTAGTCTCTGGCCGCCCTTGGACAAGGACAGCTTACTTCGTCTCAGATCACACTCACTGCATCGCCACTGTCAGCCTTTAAATATTTGTGACTGACTGAGCCTTCACGCCTTCAGCTTCTGGTCTTCAGTGCAGCTTGGCACTCAAACGTCTCCCTGAAGAGTGTGTCCATGCTCCTTGTCCCCATGCACCACTTCGCCAAGTTCTCCAAGTCCTGGGATGAAGCCCGAGTCCAGACTATGCCAGCCCTCTTGCCAGTACCCACAAGAGAGGTACGAGCACTGCCTGAGGACAGGCATCAGGGTCTGCTTGTGATGTTCTGCATCCCTACACAGCACTGGGGCCGGCTCCTGGGAAACACTCCATACGTACCAGTGGAGGGAAGACAGGAAGGTGGGCAGGGAGACATGCAGGCTAAATCTTGGTACAGTTCTGAGGAATCTTAGAAAACAGAGCCCAGAAGAGGGAACTAACTGCTGGTGGGTGACACCGGTTTCAGTGGCTCTTCCCAAAAGGCTGACAAAACCCTTCAGGTGACCAGGTTTCTCAGCTTCTTTTATAATTCAGGCCATCCCGGCCTCAGATTCAAGATAATACCAGCCAAACTGTGTCCACTGTGACTGAGAAGGGAACTCTTCCATGACAGACAGCCCAGAGAAGCAGACAATAAGTCCCAGCCAGAAACTAGTGCCCCAGGTAGTCAACTGTAGCCAGTGCAATAGAAAAAATCTTGAGCAACAGGCAGAGAACAGTGCCAAGGGGAGGGTCATGTGCATCACGGGTGGCTGGAAGGTGGGCAGGCAGGCAGACATAGACAAGGAGAAACAAGAGGAAGCTAGAAGAGGGGTGGGGTGTAGGGAGGACCTTCTTGTTCAGGAAGCAGCTATCATGGGCTACTAGCACTTGACCTAAGTTGACTTCTTTAATTCTCACAGCAATCTGGCAAAGCTAATGTTATTACTATCCCCATTTTACAGATTCACACCTCAGCAGCATGGCTTCAAAAGCACACTTAACCACAGGGCCAGCCTGGAAGGGACTTGGGCCTGAGTACTAGGAGGAGACTTGTTCAGCGCTGCGGCAGGCACAGCAGTGACCCTTGTGCCCCAGGTCTGGAGGGACAATTAGAAGGGGTTCAACTATGGATCGGCAGCCCCAAGCTGGGGGAAGAGCAAGGGCTTGGCACTCATTAGGCAGGCATGTGTCCTTGGTGCCAATTTGCCTCTGACTATCAGCAGCCACCCTGCGGTCAGGCTCCAGGCCAGCACCTCCATGGAAAAGATGCTTGACAACTCTCTGTTGAATGAATGAAACCTCCAGTGGGAAACACGGAAAACAGGGCTCTGCCCAAGAGGTCTGGCAGAACACCATGCTGGGTCACTCCTTCAACAAGGGACTGGAGCCTCTAGTGTGGACGCCATCACATCAGAAACCTTCCAAACTTGGACTGCTTTTGCCACCTGAGGCTTTATTTCTTTATAGATCAATATGGGACTGGGACAGTGTATCTGACACCAGTCATAGTCACCCCCACCCCGCAGGATACACTGGACCCTAGAGATAGCAGCCCATGCCCCTAGCCCCTGCTGCCCTCATTGAGAAGCCCTTCCTGAGCTCTACACCTCCAGATGCCCACTGGCCAGCTCTATCTCCTAGAGGCAGTCACTAGGCCCCTAGACTCAACATGTCCCAGACTGACATGACTGTCTGATCTCAGCCCCAGCCCCAGTGCCTTATCTTGAGAACGGCACATCTCTCCCTATTTATGCTCAATCTACAAACCTAGGTAGTAGCCATTCTTGACATTTCCTCCCCATCCTCAAATCCTATTGGTTCTACTGCTGAAATTTCTCTCCAGTACCTTCTTCTGTGTCTATCCTGCCTGCTGCTGCCCTAGGCCTGGCCTCAACCCTGTCATAGTCTTCTGACTCATTGCTTCTTTGCCTTTATATTCCTAGTCTGTTCTCTCCTCTACCTTCCATACCACCAGGATGAGTTCAGTAAGTCCACACCCAGATCTATGTGTCACTCCTGCCTCTAAAACCCATGGACAGATGCCCTCACCAAAGAAATAAACTTCATCATGGCAGGGACTTGTCTGTTTTGTTTCATCACTAAGTCTCAGAGCCTAGCCCCATGGCAAGCACACACATATTCTGGATGTGTGAATGAATGAATGAATTCCCTAAACTTGTTCTGCACATTCCCAATCCACGCCTTGTTTTGTGTTCACTTTTCCCCACTTTATTTGCATCATAGACTTATCATGTCCTGATCATGATTTCCATGCTTCTTTTCTGTCCCTGGTGAGATGATCACATCCATGTGAGTAGCGATCAGGAGTGCCTTGTTCCCTGCTGGGTCCCAGGGCCAAGGAGGGTGTCAGGTACTCATTGAATGGATTGAAAGATCATCTACATAAAAAATACAAACTCTGTATTTGGACATTAAAACTCCTTCTTGATCTGACCAGAGCCATCTCTGAAGCTTCATCTCCTGTGAAACCATCTCATGTTGGTGTCTGTTGCTAGGGGGAGGTGGCCGGGGCAAGTACTGGCAGTTCTGAGGCCAAGGGCCCACCAGGCAACACACCATGTCAGCCACAGCTGGGACTCAATTCCATGCGTATGTGCAAAGCACTAGCACTCAGGGACCCTCCCTCTGGAGTAGTCAGCCACCATTTGAAAGTGATACTAAAATTTTTGTGCATGCTCCACTAGCAGCAGGGCCCAGACACTGGCAAGAGATAGATCGAGTTGGCTGCCCACACTAGCTGCCTCCTATGACCACAGTCTGACAGGGATGGAGTAGACGCTGGCTGGTCTGAGCTCAAGGGGACATGCAGGGCAAGCTCAGCTGGAGGGCCAAAATGGAGAGCCTATCCCTGCCCCAGGCCTGCAGGCTGGTTCTGGAATCTTCCCTCAGGCAGAAGCTGTAATGGGCTTCACTGTAGAAATGTCTGCCAAAATGGCAGTGGGGCTGGCTCTCAAAACCTGAGAGACCCACAACAGGTGCCCTCCTTCAAGGATCTTGTGAGGAGGGTGGGGAGCAACTCAAAGAGCTGAAAGCAAAGGCTGCAGTCCCAGCAGAGTTTATGGGAGAAGAGCCACATATACATTGCCGTGCCCTACATCCATTACTCTTCACATACAGGGAGCCAGGGAACTCTCAGGGGTGCAGTCCCCGTGCTCTGACCTCAGATGCCCATAAATGCCCTGGGCAGGCTGGCAGTGGAAGCCGATGCAGCAGGTGAGGCCCACAGACTCCCCCTTCTCCCACCCCACTCCTCCTGACCAGGCGCACTCTTGGCCCCTATGTTGTCCCCTGGGAGGTGGCAGCGGAGAAGGCAATGGCAACCCACTCCAGTACTCTTGCCTGGATAATCCCATGGACAGAGGAGCCTGGTGGGCTGCCATCTATGGGGTCGCACAGAGTCAGACACAACTGAAGCGACTTAGCAGCAGCAGCAGCAGGAGGTGGCAGGAAGGGTGGTTAGAGCACAGGCTTGGAGAAGACCTAGCCTCACACATACTCAGTGCCTCCATACCCCTAAAGCCCCCAGGGTTTCATTCATGCACTTGGACAAGGAACAAAGTCTCCTCACACAGCCACTTTCTCTCAGCTCCCAGGACAGACCAGGCATACAAGGGCCCGTGTCAAGTCCAGCTCCAGAACCGACACACACAGGGCTCCAATCCTGACCCTAAGGAGGACACCAACCTTTCCTCACCAGACGGCTTCCGAGGCAGGGTGTCCCTTGGCCACAGTCAGCATCTATAGGTCTGTCCAAGAAGCTTCCAGTCAGAGACGAGTTCTCGGGGGCTCATCAGCACCAAGGGACAGTAGAGACCTCCCAAAGCTACTGTCCCCAGACCAGGGGGATCCCCAAACCCCCACTCAGCTTCTCAGCCAAAGAGCTGCCTGCCCTGCCTGAGGCTAGCAGGGGAGGCTGGCAGTGGCCCAGAGGAGCCCATGCCCACAACTGAGGTGAGGTCAAGGCCTCGGCCCAGGGCAGCACTTGCCCACTGGAGAAACAGTTCTGCCCACTGGCTGGATGCCTGACCCTCTCGCTGTAGGGCCTGCACACCCCAGGCTGCCAGCAGGTGAGGGCTGGATACTAGGCTGCCCGGCGGTGGAAGCTGCTTGTCTGCCCAGACCCAGGAGCCAACCCCTCCCAAGCTCCCTGAGGAGCCCTCCCTTACATGGAGCTCATACCGCTCAGGGCTCTGTGTCTGGGGACCCAGAGTCACCAGCTCACCACCCCCATGCACCTGCCTCCTGGCCTTGTTCACAGTCCCAGCCCATCTACCTGGCCAGAGGGCAAGACAGGTGGAAACTTGGGAGAGACAATAGGTGCTTGGGATGGGGCAGGGTTGGGGGGAATCCATTCCTTCACCTCCAGGGCTCCCTGGACTTGGTGTCCAAGAGGGGCCGGGGTTGGGGAAGCGAAAGTGAATGAGAGCCCTTGGGTGGCAACTCAAGAGGCCTGGATTTCTGGCTGCTGCCAGGAACAGAGACCCCCTCCATACACCCTCCCATCCCCCACCCCATGTGCCCACCTCTCCCAGCTGGTGAGACAAAGGACCTGGGATATGTTGAGTTCCAGCTTCTAGAAGAGCTGGAGGGGGTTTGAGGGCCAGCCCAATGGAGCAGGTTTATAGCTTTCCCCATCTGCACATACGCAGTAAACAATCCACCCATGAATACAAGAGACGTAGGAGAGGCGGGTTCTATCTCTGGGTTGGGGAGATTCCCTGGAGAAGGAAATGGCAACCCACTCCAGTATTCTCGCCTGGAGAATGCACCGACAGAGGAGCCTGGCGGGCTCCAGTCCATGGGGTCTCAAAGAGTCGGACACAACTGAGTACGCAGGAAAGGGAGGCATAGCTGGGGGGCCCAGCCCCTCTCCGAGGGCTGCCTGGGATGGCTTGCATGGCTCCTCTGCACAGAGCACAGGGCATGCACAGGGACACATGTCTGCACATGACTCTCAGAGTCTGCTGGGGTGCACACTAAGCCAATCATGGGACTTACCTCCATGCAGGCACTTGACGGGACAGAGGCTGTGGGGGAGGACAAGGGCTTTGTTAGCTGCACATGCCATGCTTTTTGACTGTTTCTGGAGGACGTAGTGAAGCAGGATTCATGTGATCTAATATCTTAAAAACACAGTGTGCTGGCTCGAAGTGGGAGTGCTAGGGGTAGTAAAGTTCCAAATGGACTGACTTTCCTGCGGGTTCTCCACAGAAGGGCAGGCCCCTATGAACAAGGTGAGGCCAGCCCTCCCTTCGGGAGGTCATTTGGCCAGAATTATTCCCTGGAGACCCTTGTGAGAGACCACCCCACCAGCCCTTCACTTCTGCTGGGTGCCACGTGAGGAAGACAATGGAAGGTTGCCCCGCCCCTCCAGCAGCTCCAATGAGTCCATCTCCTCTGCACTGGCCCAGCTTGTCCATGGGGAGGTTCAAGGTGCAGATGGGCTGGGCACCTGCTGGAGTGCTTTGGAGAGGCCAGGGCAGCTTGACAGGGAAATATCAGCAAGAGGGCAGATGTTCCAGGTGGACTAGGGCCGGAGGGCCAGGCAGACCATGCCAGCCCCCACAATAGGACTCCCGTGGAGTCCTGCAGAGGAGGCCAGCCTGGAGTGGACACCGCGCAGGCAGGCAGGGCCCAGATCAGTGAGTAGTCACTGAGAAGGCTCGAGGGGTGGCCACCTGGCCCGGGAGGTGTTTCTCCAGGGGCTGCCGCACTGTTTGTTTGCATCGTAGCCAAATTGCTCCCTAGGGTGAACCTTTGTTTCACAACATATTTTCAACCAGACTTTTTCTACAAACATGTCTGTGTCCGCTTGCACACATGCACACCGTGTCCCAGAGGGCAGGCCCGGCCCCGCCCTGCAGCACCTGCCTGCCTCTGAACACGGCCATGGCCTGACTGGAGCAGAAGCAAGGAGCACCTTCAGGAGGGCTGGAGAGGTGGGTGGGTGCCCCCCTGGTCCTCCCTGGGCCTTGTGGCCGGGCACTGCCTCGTCCCTATTCTGAGGGCTTTTCCTCGGGCACCCCAGTCCCACCCCTCTGCTCTGGGACCAGAGAGGGGATCTTCCAATGGTTTCTTTGTCAAATGCTCTTATCTCTGCTCTCAGCAGAGCCCAAGCTCCAGTGGTCATGTGCATGGGATGGCACGGCGCTAATAGGAGACCCACTCTACTCTCAGAGGTACCGAAAGCACCCGAGTCTCAGGAGGGGAGGAACCCCCCCTCACTGTATAGGGCCAATGGGGGCCAAAGAGGGGGTGGGGTGGAATCAGAGCAGGCTCTAGGACTCAATTTTCTTCCATCACCCTCCCTCCTCACTTACACACACTCTCTCTCTCTCACACACACACATGCGCGCACATTCGTGATGTTTATTTTATATCTAGTGACTAGCACACTCTCTCACCTTTAGAGATGGAGAAGCCTTGACTGACTTGGGGGCTGAGATAAGCTCTGTTGAGCCACTAAAACCAATAACAGTGTAATGATCCAGGTCCTTGACCGCAAGGAAATGTGTATTTAACCCTTGGTCCCAGAGAAAGGGCAGCAGTTCTTTTGATGGCCTCCTGGCCCCCAGCACGTTGGCCCTGAGGCCAGGCCCGAAGCAGTGACACTCCTGCCCTTTTAGGCCAAGTCCCAGTACCCTACTCAGCACCTTGTCCTGTATGTGAACATTTCAGAGCTGTGGACACAGAGGAGAAGGGTTCAAAGTCCCTCTATGTGATCTTGCATCCAGCCTCCAGAGCCGAGTTGGGGCTAGTCCCTGAGCGATCTGTTGGAGGCAGGCCAAGCCCTAGACCCTAGATGGGCTCAGGAGACAGGGATCTTAGACCCATCCCTGTCTCAGTCTTGCTGGATGACCCCAGGGCCATGTTTCCCTTCTTTGGGCTTCACTTTCTTCCTGTGCACATGGAAAAGTTTGTGGTACTATCCAGAAGATTTCTCTGACTAAGTCCCTGTAATGTCCAACCAGGACAAGCTGCTGCTGCAAAACCACATCCCCATAAGCATTTGCTGGCAGGAGTCCCACAGGAAGAGCTTTACCAAACTCTGCCCCTAAGAAGTGCCTCCCTACCTGGGCTGGCAATGGAGAGGCAGGAGGAGCCTGGGAAGGAGGAATCAAGGATTTTGTCAAGAGGGGCTGTCCCCACGCGAGTCCTGGATGCAAGAAACTCAGTCACCAGGGTTTGCTGCTATAACTGAACTTTTATTGAGAACATTCTATGTGCAGAGCCCTGAGCACACCATTGAAGAAAACAGGGAAGACATAGCCAAGCCCCTGCCAAAGGTGGAACAGAAGAGACACTGAGGGCCCAGAGGCAAGGTCTAGCTCCAAGATGATCACCATGGGTGCCTGACAGGGAAGGAGGAAGCACCTACCACTGCTGTTACTGTGGGGACCAGAAACCACCACTCTCTCCCTGCAAAGAGGCTGGATCTCAGCCCATTCTGACCTTCACGATTCTACACTTCCTCCACCTCCCAGCAGCTAGGGCTTCCCTCAGGCAGAGGTGGAAAATGGTCATGATGCTGTTGAAGGCTGCTGAAAGTTAGAAGGAGGATGGGCAGAGGTGGCTGAGGAAGAGAAGGGAAGAAGGGGAGGACTGAAGGGCTCTAGCTGCACAGCGGACTGGCAGGAAGCATCACTGGCGCATCCACAGCCAGAGGTTGGCGATGCAGGAAGACAGCAGCATGGTGAATAACAGCACCTCCCGTTGGCGCCAAGTGGCACTCTTGTCCTCCAGGTTGCGCAGACGCTCAGTGATCATGAACAGCTGCAGAGAGACCAGAGCTGGCTGGTGAACAAGGCTCTTCTAGGGAAGTACACAGCACACCAATGAGGGGAAAATATGACTTTAGACCAAGGGCCTCTGTTGCGCTTTGGGAGGAAAAGGGCCTCTGGGCAAGAAGCAGGCAGAGCAGCTGACCAGGGTCTGGGGGTGGGCCCAGTGGAACCCAGAAACTGGGTTGTCTGTGTTCTCAGTCCCTGCCACCTTGCCCCCACCATCACCAGTTCTTCCCATTGTCTGGAAGAAGCCAGCCCATCCCAGCTGTTCTGGTGGGAGCCAGGGAAGGGGATGGGGGCAGCAGCACCAAAATGAGGGCTTCGGGATGGGGTGACATGCAAGGCCAGAGACAGCCACCAGGGAAGACATCCCTCCTGCCCGTGCCCATGCCTGCTGGGGTCTCAAACCAAGGAGACCTGAACTTGGCCTGAATGAACATGACCCCTGGCTCAGACCTCTTGGCTTCACTCTCTATGAATAAACTTCTCTTATCCTCTGATGTCCCCTCTTCCTCTTCTTCTCCTCCCTTCTCCCTTCCCACATGTCAGGCAGAGAGATGGAGTTGAACCTTGGCCTCAAGATAGGCCACTGGAGACAAAAAGGCTGGGTGAAGGGGAAGCAAGCCTGACTTTGCTTCCACTGCTAGAAGGTAAATACGATTGGAGAGGCTGGGTATCCTCAAGGTGGGTGGCCCCACCCACCCAAGACACCATGATTCTGCCTCCCACCTTCAAGTGGGTCCCTGGCAATCAGACACTCACCTGTCTTCTCATGATCTCCATCTCCAGCTCATTGAGCTCTTCCAGACCAATATCAGCCAGTGTATTTAACTCTCGGCTGATGGGAGATGAAACACAGAGAGTCAGAGCCTCTGGTGGTCCAAGGAGAGCCATAAAGGCAGATGGGTAAGATTGTGGACTCCTCTGGACCATGAGTCTGTCTGCCTGGAGCTCTCCCCTTCTCTGGTCACAGGTCCTGAGGCCTGAGGGCTGGGAGCTGGCCCAGCTGTGGAATGTTAGGAGGCCCTAAATGGGCAAGGGGCCAGGGGGCTCTATAGCTGTGGTGAGGAGGCAACAGAGCCCCCATACTCCAAGCATGGCCAGCTGTTCACTGCTCCCTCCTGGGTAGTCTGCTTGCCAGCTCCCTGCGTCCCTGCCCAAAAAGCCCCGGCCTTTCTTTCCCACAGGGTCCATGGGATCCTTCTTACCGCTCATACCGGGACCTCACGCCCTGGGAGCCGCCAAGATTCTCCTGGGGTCGGGCACCGCCATGGCCTTGTTCTCCCATCACTCCAAATCCCCGCAGCTGTGGCCCCTAGGGAAAGGAACCATCAGTCGAAGTATCCTGCTTGGGCCCATACTTTGTCTGGGAGCATCAGTGCACCCCATTGGGAGTCACGTGGTGCCTGATCCTCTGGAATCAGAAGAGCTCCTGGGGCTCTCTAGGCAAGACTTCAAGAGTGAGTTGCCATTTCCTACTCCAGGCGATCTTCCTGACCCAGGGATCAAACCCACGTCTCCTGCATTGCAAGCAGTAAGATACTTCAAAAACAGAATTATAAGGACAGTGTGTGTCAGGAAGACTCCAAGACTGTAAAGACTTAGATGGAGACTCTCTCCTAGAACAATTTCCACGCCACCCCCTTGATTTTCTTATAGATTGGGATCAGAAGGAGAAAATACTTTTTGAGAGAGTTGAAGGCAAAATAAGGATGAGTGAGTAGGATGTGTTGTTTGTTTGTTTGTTTGTTTGAGATAAAATATTTTATTTTTAACATCAGTATCATAAGATTTAATTTAACAACATATGCAAGCCCGATGATAACTTGTGATCACCAATCATGTGACAGGTCTAACTGTCCAAAGGAGTTGTCTTTTTGCTCTTTTCAATTTTAGAAACTCACTACTTAGAGTTATATACATTGCAAAACATCAGATTTTTATTTACATTTGGTGGGGATTTTAAAAATCTATGAATTGCAGCAAGTCCAGCTTCCCTCTATCAATTATTTCCAAAAATGTTATTTTTATTTTCATATATATTTTAAGGCACACAACATCTTTTTTCCCAAATGAGCAGAGTAGTATTATGATTTTTTTGTTCTTTCATGTTGTGGTTCTCTCAGAGGCAGTAGCATTCCATTAACATTTTACTCAAAAATAAATAATGAATAAATATATAGAATTGATACTTTAATTCTAAATGTCTAAATTTACTTTCTAAAATCAAAATAAGGACTCTATTTTTTAAAGGTATATTCCTCTGGTCCTGACAGGCAACTCTAATTAATCTAGAGATTAATTAAATCCCCCTCAGTGCCCCCACCTTCTACATCAGAGTTAGAACATAAGCAGCTTGCCCACATCCAAGGTGAACATAGCTAACAGAATCAGCCACAGAACTACTAGACTTAAGTGATTTCATGAAACCATCAGGTTTCCCTCCTCCTCAAAATGGCCACCTTTTCCCCATATTTAATACAAGTGAAGAAGATATGGCAGAAAGTGAAGAAGAACTAAAGAGCCTCTTGATGAAAGTGAAAGAGGAGAGTAAAAAAGTTGGCTTAAAGCTCAACATTCAGAAAACTAAGATCATGGCATCTGGTCCCATCACTTCATGGCAAATAGATGGGGAAACAGTGGCTGACTTTATTTTTCTGGGCTCCAAAATCACTGCAGATGGTGATTGCAGCCATGAAATTAAAAGACGCTTACTCCTTGGAAGGGAAAGTTATGACCAACCTAGACAGCATATTAAAAAGCAGAGACATTACTTTGCCAGCAAAGGTCCATCTAGTCAAGGCTATGGTTTTTCCAGTAGTCGTGTATGGATGTGAGAGTTGGACTATAAAGAAAGCTGAGTGCAGAAGAATTGATGCTTTTGAACTGTGGCATTGGAGAAGACACTTGAGAGTCCCTTGGACTGCAAGGAGATCCAACCAGTCCATCCTAAAGGAGATCAGTCCTGGGTGTTCATTGGAAGGACTGATGTTGAAGCTGAAACTCCAATATTTTGGCCACCTGATGCGAAGAGCTGACTCATTTGAAAAGACCCTGATGTTGGGAAAGATTGAAGGCAGGAGGAGAAGGGGATGATAGAGGATGAGATGGCTGGATGGCATCACCAACTCAATGAGCATGAGTTTGAGTAAACTCCAGGAGTGGGTGATGGACAGGGAGGCCTGGCGTGCTGTGGTTCATGGGGTCGCAAAGAGTCGGACACGACTGAGCGACTGAACTGAACAGAACTGAATGCAACAACATGGACACCATTTTCTCTACAACATTCCCTCAAATGGTTAGTATAGTTTTAAAAATTTGTTACAATGGAACAAAATGTAACTCAGCTGATTTTCTAGAACATCAGGTCTCCCTGCCTCCCCAGTCAGTTTGCCTTCCCTCCACCTCCTATAACCTTTGCAACAGTATAACAACCATGTTTCTAAAACTGCCCCCATCTGCAGCAAAAGTAGCTTCCTTATCAGATGGGCTACAAAACATGAGACTCACATGATTTCCTGGAACATTCAGGTCTCCCTCCTCTCCTAAGGTGTTGCCTTTTCCCAGTAAATGTTGCAATGGTATAACAACTATGTTTCTAAAACTTTGTCACCCAAGGTGAATGTAGTTAAAAGGATTGGCTACAGAAGGATGACACTCAGGGATTCATGTGATTCTGGAGAAGAGTCAGGACTTTCTCTTCTCCAAAATGGTTGCCTTTCCCCAATATCCTTTGCAACAATATAGCTACCATTTTTTCTAGAATATTCCCTCACTTATATGGAATGTAACTTAAAGGATTGGCTACAAAATGCTCAGATTCAATTGACTGGATTTCCTAGTAGCCAGAGAGCATAGGCATTTCACTTGCCTTACCCTAGTCCCAGCCCTGAGATAGATATAGATACATGTATATCTATATTTATATATGCTTATATATATATATACAACCCTGAATATTCATTGGAAGGATGGTTGCTGAATCTATAGTACTTTGGCCATCTGATGCAAACAGCCAACTCACTGGAAAAGACCCTAATGTGGGAAAGATTAAAGGGAAAAGGAGAAGGGAGCAGCAGAGGATGAGATGGTTAGATCACTGACTCAATGGACATGAATTTGAGCAAACTCTGGGAGATAGTGGAGGACAGGGAAGCCTGGCATGCTGCAGTCCATGGGGATTGCAAAAAGTCAGACACAACTTAGAGACTAAACAGCAGCAATATATATATATATAATGATTTTTATACTTTTGCATATTTCTATATAGAAATATATATAGAGAGAAAGAAGTAGACATAACACATAGACGTATACAGATATACATATAGAGATTCAAATAAAGATATATTTACTCATTTATTAATAAAAGAAAGTAGATTTGTACTCCCCAAGCAATGTGTGTTTCAGACATTCTGGACCCTCAAGGTTGAACTAACAAAGAATGGCCATGATCTCTTACCAGAACTTGCTGCCCTCATTTGCCTGCCCAGTACACAGGAGCTTTGTCCCTCCCCCAAAGTCAACATCTGCCCTGCTTGACCTACCATCTCCATCCCAGAGCTGCTACAACTGTAGCAAACTCCCCCAAACTCAAGCTAGCCACTAAGTGCCATACAGTACCACCTTCTTGGACTGGTTTGCAGCCATATTCCAAACCACAGCAGAGCCAGCAGCCTTTGGATCCACCTTCTGTCGCCGCTGAGAAGCACCCAGCAACTGAGATATATGCTCCTTCATTTCTAGGGAGAAGAACAGAGGCCCAATGAACACCCATAGAGGCTATCCCAAGGCTTTATGGGCACAGAACACACGAAAAAAAAAGAGGTTCCCCCAACATCTTAGGAAGCACTCAACACTCATTCTCTGACATCTACTGGTCTCTACTAATCTCAGGTCTCAATTTCTTCATGCACTCAAAATATAGTAAGTGTTTACTGAGTGTCAAGCTCTGGGCTAGGTTCTTAAAGAGCAAGCGATGGCCAAGAAACAAGATCACAGCAATAAAAAATTGATTGTGTGTGTACAGAGAAAGTGGTGGCAGGAGGGGGGTGGGTTACAGGAAATAATCCATCAGTGCAAATCATGAGATGCATGCTCCCAAAACAATAAAAACAGGGTAACAAGACAGAAGGAAGGGGCTACTTCTAGAAAAGTCAGAAACAACATTGAGGCAGAGACCTAAAAGAGAATCTGTCCAGCCATAGAAAATCTGGGGAAAGAGGGAACACCTAGTGCAAAGGCTGTGAAGAAGAAAGAGTCTTGGGATGTTATAGGAGAGGCTTAAAGGCACTGTGGACTGGGTCAGCATGCCACAGCAGGAAGTATATTGAGGAGGTGACCTTATGTGGATCTTGTAGATCATGGTAATGAGCTTTACTCTAAAGGGCAGAAGAAGGTACTGGAAGGTTAGGAGAGAGAATTGCATTGAATGATCTTATAAATTGAGCCCACTGAGTGTTTTGCAATAAGACCCACTGGTTGCGTGCAATGGGGGGGGGGGGTGTTCATCCCACCTTCCCCCTCACATGCTACAAAAGGCTCACTTCATCAATCCCGTTACCCCACACACAGGTACCCACAAATACATGCAAAGACACATGTGTGCTTCTTCCGAGCCATACCTGTGCATTTTCTAACATACATACACAGGTGCAGACACCCAAGGGAAGAAACATTACAGGGGATCCTCACCTGCTGCCACTGAGCGCTCTTGGTTATCCTTAAAGCTTCCAAGAAGCAGGTCTTCATCCTTTGGCACTTGCATCTTTTCCTTGAGGTTAGGGACTGCTCCTGCCATCACCACCACTTGTAAGCAATGGCCAAGAATGCACAGGGACCAAGGCTCAGGGGAAGCTTGGGAAATCAGCTCTCTGACGAAGATATATCTGGACACGGGAGTGGAGCCAGACTCCCACTTTGAGTTCAAGCCTTGGACCCAGCACCTCCTGTTCCTGCTGTATCTTGCTGACTGGGTTCAAGATCTTCTTCTCTGCTACTCTGTAAGCAACTTAGGAGAAGTGATAGGCTCTGAATCTTTGCCTGGGAAAACTGCCCTGGCTCTCAGCTCATCCAATTTGACCTCATTTCTAGATAGAGGCAGGGGCTGGCACAGGACTCCAGAGTCAGTCAGTGGCCAAAGCAGGTTTAGATCCCATCGTGGTTTCTGCAAGGCCAGCTCTGGCTAGGAGCCAGGCCACAGCCCCCTTCAGAAAGCATCCTCTACAGAGTGCATCCTACCTTCCCCCATCCAGAGTTCCCAGGCAAGGGACATGGCTTTTGATGCCCTGGATCAGCCTGGACAGGAACCATGAGAACCAAAGGAGGGACGTGCAGGAGAAGAGGGGCCTGCTTACTGGAGCCCCCAGTGTCCCCAGCCCTGCACCCCCTATTCTAAGTCAAATTTTCCCTCAGATTCCCTACTGAATAGACCTTAGTGGTAATGTTTATGGTCCACGTGGCTAGCCTAAGGTCTCCAGTTATTCCATCAAGTGCTGGTCTAGATGTTGCTATCAAGGCATTTTTTGTAGCTGTTTATGTCTATAATCAGTGAACTTTAAGTAAAGGACATTGTGTATCCTTGATACCATGAATGGGCTTCATTCAATCAGTTGTAGGCCTTAAGAACAAAGACTGAGGTTTCCCAGAGAAGAAATGCTGGTCGAGACTACATCTCAACCCCTCCCTAACATTCCAACCTGCTGACTTGTCCTGCAAATTTTGGCCTCTATGATGGCATGAGCCAATTTCTTTGAATAAAATTTTCTTTACACACACATATATGCATAGTGGGTCAGTCTTAAAAAAAAATCCACCTGCCAGTTCAGGAGACCCAGGTTTGATCCCTGGGTCAGGAAGATCCCTTGGAGAAGGGAATGGCAACCCACTCCAGTATTCTTGCCTGGGAAATCCCAGGGACAGAGGAGCCTGGTGGGCTACAGTCCGTGGGGTCGCAAAGGGTCAAATATGACTCAATGAGTGAGTGCAACAACACATATACATACACACACATACATCCTATTGGTTCCATTTCCCTGGAGAGCTCTGACTCATATAGCCACCAAGGCGAACCCTCAGCTCTTGGGAAAAGCCTCAGAGCTCCTGAGGAAGAGGAGGCTATTTGTAAAGAAAGCAAGCACAACTGGGGCCAGGTGGGAGGGAGAGAAGGACGGGGGCGGTGGGAGGGGGAACGTGGAGAGGAAGGGAGGAAGGAAACAGTGAGGAAGAGGAAAGCGGGGGGCCAGCTAGCTCCCTTAGAGAGGGCGGCTGATCTGGGTTGCCTAACCCCCTCCCTGGTCCCACCTGTTCAGTGCTAGGAACAAGCTCTCTAGAACAGAGCTTACAAAGGCCCTGCCTGCATTCCTGAGGGCCCAGGAGAAGCCCTTTCCAGCTCTGGTGGAGCAGCTGTGATGAAATCTGAGCTTGCCAAAGGGTCACCTTAGGAGAAAGAAGTGTGCTCTGTGGGACTTAGGAGCCTGCGAAGCAGGAACCAGCCATGGGTTTCTGGCAGGCCAGGGTTGCCAGATTGAATAGAGAAAAATATAGGGTGCCCGCTGGCTTTGAATTTCAAGTAAACAGAGCTTTTGTTTTTCCATTTTAGCATAAGTAAGCAACATGTGGGCTTCCCTGGTGGCTCAGATGGTAAAGAATCCACATGCAATGCAGGAGACCCAGGTTCAGTCCCTTTCCTTCACACTCACACTCACACATGTGACATTTGGGAAGTATGTCCACTAAAAAAGTATCCCATTTAATTGGGTACCCTGTATTTTACGTGGTAGCTATATGCCCTGACTATCCTCCACACAAACTCAATTCTTTGGACTTCAGTCTCCCCACTGGAAAATGGAACTAATAGTCTCCTCCCTACAGGGTGGCTGATCTTGAGAGCGGTCAAGTCAGCAGAGCTGAATAAGTATGGACAATGTGTGCGTGCTAAGTTGTTTGGCTGTGTCCAACTCTTTGCAACCCCTGGACAGTAGCCCATCAGGCTCCTCAGTCCATGGAATTCTCCAGGCATGAATACTGGAGTGGGTTGCCATTTCCTTCTGAGGAATCTTCCTGACAAAGGGATTGAACCACATCTCTTATGTCTTCTGAACTGGCAGGTGGGTTCTTTACCACTAGTGCCACTTGGGAAACACTAGGTATGGGTATGACTTTGCACTATTGACCTCAGATCAGATTCCTCTCTGACTACCAATTGGCCTTGACTCTAGCCCCCGGGTGACTCCTAGGCCCTGAGTGCCTGGGTCACTCCTGGGCACTGGGTCACTAGGTCCCGGTGCATGCAGAACTGTCCCCTGGTGGCAAAGTACCCTACCACCTAAATCCAAGCAAAGAGGGTGGGGAGACTTTGTTCCCAATCCCTATGCCCCCAGTGCCACCCAAAAACCTTGGCATTTCACCACCTTAACGTGTCTGCCTCTCTTGGGTTGAGCACCAACACCACAGTTTCCTTCTGAAATTGCCCCAAACTCTCATTCCAAACTTTCCAGAAGACCCACTGTCCGGCTGGACAATCTTAGGGACCCAGAGAGTGAGAGCACCCTGGGTACAGAGCGATATTCTAAATGTAAGGGGGGTCAGGAACACGGCCCAGGGCCCTGTAGAGACCTCAGCCCTAGTGGAAGGCTTCCAGACAACAGAGCCAGGGAACCCAAATATCTCCCCCAGCTGTAGGTTAGACTGATGACCTGGGAGCAGGGAGGAGGAGTGCAGAGAACATCTGGCTTAGATGTGTGTGTGTGTGTGTTTTACACAAATGAGATCATACATTTGCGGTACGTGCTGTTCTGAAACTTACTTTCTGAAGGGAACAGAGGGCCTTGGGGATCTCCCGTGTCAGAACAAACCTGCCTCACGTCATCTGAACACAATACAGTATTTTGCTGCACTCCTGTTTATTGACATACTCACGGGCATTTGGGGTGTCTAGAGCCTCTCTCTCTTATAAACAATGGAGCAAGGAACATTCCTGTACATGCCTCTTTGCAAAAGTGTTTTTGTAGAGCTGGAGCCTAGGAGTGGAATTGCGGGGTTCTGGGGTGCACGTGCTGACAGTTTTGAATGCTGTTGACACTGTTCCCTCTGAAGAGGCTGGACCAAGTAGGACCTCAGCAAGGGGAAGAAAATGCTGGTTTCCTCATAGCCTTGTCAGTGGAAGATATTAGGAAACTTTCCATAAGGCATCATTATGATGGGTGAAAAATTCTCTCTACCTCATTGTTGTTTGAATCTATATTGCTTTAATTATGAATAAACTTGAGCATTTTTCATATGTTTATTGATCTTCTGTATTTCTTTCCTGTGAACTGACTGCTAGAGGGCTTGAATCGTTATTAAAATAAGAGCTATTTTATTAACAGAAAGGGTTGGGGGTGAAAGCTCTCCCTCCCTTCAAGCTAAGCATCTCCAAAGAAAACATATCATCTTTTTCCCTAAAGGAGATCCTGAGCGTAGAGCCTCCACTAGGGAGCAAACAAACCCAGTTAATTGCATACAAGTTCATGTTGAAATCTAGACAGCATCCAATCCCACCCTCCCCACAGAGCAAGTGTTCACCTCAGGCTGTTTCCTGCATGTCTGCCTGTCTGCCCCCGTCTTGTGTCTGTCTATTTTTCCGCCTGCTCAACCACCTGCCCCCACCAATAGCTTCCAACCACTGGCCTCTCCCAGCTGTTCAGTCAGCCACGCACTCTATGGAGAGAGATTACTGAATGGCTTGAGGTCTGATAGCCACGGCTGTTACTTGCTCCCACCTCCCTTGCAAGCAGAAGTGGGAGGTGGTGAGAACTGAGGCCTGGGGTTAGTACACCTGGAAGCGTCTCCTAGCTCTGACGCTGGAGCTTCTTAGGCAAATTGCTTCCTCTACTGAGCCTCAGTTTCCCATTACACATGGAAGATGGGGCTAAAATCCAGCTTCCCACTGTTTCATGGTTTCAGGGAAGTGTGGTGGGGTTCTTCCAGCCTCTCTTCACCCAGAGCAGTGCTCTTTAAGCCCTTTCTTATGTTGGGATTCTATGGAAGAGGCCATTCAGACCCAGTGGGCGTGACGGTCTGCTGCCCACCACTCCATGGACAGCAGAGTCTCAGGCAACTCCACATCAAGCCCCAGCAAGTGAGCCTGATTTTGGCTGCAAACCCAGTTCTTCCAGGCATCTGGGAGCTTCCTCTCTACTTGCTAATGAAACTTAGGAACCTGTAAACAATTCTGCTTCCTGCTTCTGGAAGCAGCTGGTACTGAGGTCATGCCTGGAGCCCCAGGGTCCTCCCCAAGCCAGAGCCTGGCAGATGTCCCTCCATTCCTTAAAAAAAGACAGGAAGGACAGAAAACAAACTTCAGGGATGGTAGCTGGCCCAGGGAAGGAGGGCCACTTCATGAGCAGAGAGAGGGAAATAAATGGCAGGGGACACAGTCATCAACAGGAAGTGACAGGGGGCTCCTTGGTTTTCACGTGTGGGCTCCTCTCATCCAGAAGGACCATCTTGAAAAAGCCTCCCTGCATGTCAGGTGCTGGGGCTAGGGGCCAGGTCCCCATCCTCATGGGGATCCTGCTCTCGAGGGCAGATAGAAACCGATGGGCTGGAAGTCCACTGCTCTATGGGGACAGGAGCAGGGCATTGTTTTGTGTTGGTCCTGCCCTTAATACTACCACATTCTGCTTCCCTGGAAGTGTGGGGGAAGCAGCTCCAGCAGAAGTGAGTTAAAGACACTGACACAAGCCCAGATCTGGTTAATGAGCCTACCTGCAGAACGGGACCACTGAGATGCTCTGGGTCCCTTCAGCGCCTCCTGTGAGGGGCGGCTGCCTGGACAAATCAGGGGGAGCTACAACAACCTAGTTTAGGGTGATAACTGCTGGCTAATGGCCCAAAGCGTAACTCCGGACTGCCCTGCAGGTGGAACAGAAGCAGGACCAAGAGCAAACGTGATGACAGGAAGCCCACCCTCTATCCCCTTCCCCCACCCTGGCCCAGCATAGCAGCTGCTCACCCCGCAGTTCCTTCTTCCTTTCCATCTCCCCATTGGCCCACAAATCCCTTCCACTGGAAGATGGCAATAGATTCCAAAACCCAGAGGGCATAGACAACTGTCTATCAGTCCCTTGCGTGCAGGGAATCCTTGTCATGGGTGGGGAAGGACTTCTCTCCTGATTCCCCAGGGATGAGGTTGGACCAGGTGACCTCGCAGAGTCCTTGGTCTTGCCTGCCAGGTAACTCCTCACAGAACGCTGCACCTGCTTTCCATTGTTTCCATATCCAGTGAGAGAAATGTGATGTGTCTGTAGAATTCAAGACAGTCAGGGGCCAAAGGAACACGGCCCACAATAATGGAGAGGTGGAAAAAGTGCTGTAAAGATGCAAACGCTGAAGCCTCAAAAACACATCCAGTGGCAGCCCCTCTGACCTGGAGGAAGGCACAGAGAGGATAACTCCAGGTGAGTGAAAGAGAGGCCCGGCAAACTAATGACAAGGTCTCTAATGACCCACAAAGCTGATCCTCTTCCCAGGGTCCTCCATTTTACAGACAGACAATCTGGGGCCCTTGACGGACCAGGGTATAAGTCAGTTCACATAGCAATTTATAGACAGGGCTTAGATGCAGATCCATGGGGCTATGTCCCTGCCTTTAACTCAAGGACCCTGGGACGGAACAGGAGGAGGTCCAAGGGAGGAAATGACTCATGAGAGTTTCAGGAAATATCCTCTTGCCCCTGACCCACTCTGCCCTGCCCTTTACTCTTGCAAGACAGGGCCAGCAGACAAGTCATAACACCAGGGAGGACACACCAGGGACGATGGGGTAGGTCAGAGTCCAGGCTCTGTGATCCCGCTGCTCTGCCCCTCTTGCCATGGCTCCTCAAGAGTGACTGTGTGATCCTAGGCAATGTACCTTGGTGATCCCACAGGAAAATGGCAGGGAAGAGGACATGGACTGTGAAGCACTTAGCTTCTAGCAGAGTTCTCACTGGAAGCTGGCACTGTGGGATTTGCCCATTGCCCGCAGGCTGTCCTTGGCAGAGCTGGTGGCCCTCGTGTTTGTGCCCAGCTTCAGCTCTATCAGGGACTTATCTCTGCAGCTTCCTGGGCATTTGGCTACTCCCTTCTCCAGGATCACTCTCCAGCACAAAAATATCACCACATCCTTTTCAGCGTTTGATAGCAGTTCTGTGAGGGCAGAGACCTTGTGGGCTTTGCTCGCCTCTCTCTGTCTCCCCTGCACTTACTGCACTGTGTCCCTTGTGGTAGAAACTCATAATTATTGAATAAAAATTACCTGAATGGTAAACAAACAAATATTAAGGAACCAAACTCTTACGATGGTGTTTTGTCTCATTGGTGCTGCTATCATTTCTCAACTCCTGGAAAAGTGAAGTCGCTCAGTTGTGTCTGGCTCTTTGTGACCCCATGGGCTCTAGCCTACAAGGCTTCTCTGTCCATGGGATTTTCCAGGCAAGAATACCAGAGTGAGTTGCCATTTCCTTCTCCAGGAGGTCTTCCTGACCCAGGGATCGAACCCGGGTCTCCCTCATTGCAGGCAGACACTTTACCCTCTGAGCCACCAGGAAAGCCTAACTCCTGGGAAGCGTTGCCCCAACTCTGTCTCCACCCTTTTACCTCCCAGACATTCCTCTCCTTACCTGGCTCTGGCCCACCACTCAACTAAAAGTGCCCCAGGCCAAGGTCACCAATGCCCTCCTGACAGCTCAATCCATCTTACTCATCTTACTCAGCTTCTTTGAAGCATTTTGTATCGCTGTCCTCTCTCTTCTACTAAAATCACTCTCCTCCCTTGCTTTCCAGGACTTTATACTCCCATAGTTATCTCGTGCCTGCCTGGCCCATCAAGCCTATACCCAGACTTCATTTAGCATCTTTGTGGTGTCTCAAGTGACTCCAATATCTGCTGTTTTAGCCTAGACCTCCCTCTTTCATTCCCCTAAGACACTCCACACCACACACTCAACATGCCACAACCTACTTTTCTCCAGTGGAAGTGAACCTATTCAACCTTCTAGGAGAATGGCTCACCATCTATCCTACTGTCTGAGCCCCCAAACTCACATGTGAGGGTTCTCCCAACCTTCTGTCACTGTACATGGTTCTGTTCCCTCTATGATGGTTAATTTTGTGTGTCAACTTGACTGGACTACAGGGTGTCCAGATATTTAGCTAAACATGAATTCTGGATGTGTCTGTGAGGCTGTGTCCAGATGAGATCAACATGTGAATTGGTGAACCAAGTAACACACATGGCCCTCCCCAATGTAAGTGGGCACCATATAATCCATGAAGGGCCTACATAGAAAACAAAAGGCAGAAGAAGGAGAAACTTGTTTGGCGCGCACGCACACACACACACACACACACACACACACACACACACACCTCTCTTTCCCTTTCCCTCTCTCTCTACCTGAGGACTTGAGCTGGCACATTGGTCTTCCCCTGCCTTTGAACTAGAACTCACACCACTGGCTTTCCCAGGACTCCAGCTAGCAGAGGGCATATTGTGGGGGACTTCCCAGACTCCATAATTGCAATTGCATGAGGTGATTCCTTAGGCTAAATCAGTATCTTTCTATATCTCTATATGTATAGATAGATATATTTATATTTGTAGAACTTTATTTCCTATGCATTCTGCATCTAGAGAACCCTAATACAACTTATTAAATATATAATTCAGTGTTTGAACAAAAATCTTCCGAGTGGTTTACTTCTGTCTGTCTCCTGTCTCACCAACCTAGCCAAGCCCACTGCCATGTGGGATTTACTCTGGCAATAGTGGGAGCAAGAGGCCAAGAGCAAGCCTATTTGAAACAATCTCTCTGCCTGCTGTATGGAGAAGAGGCTCAACAGGATCAAAGAGATAAGGTAGGAGGCTATGGCTGCCATCCAGGGAGTAAAGACTACAATGCCGAGTATGGCCTAGGGGCCCTGTGTGGACTGGCTTCCCTCTATCTTTCCAGTCTTGCACAAGTCTTTCCCTTTCTGCTGTCCTGGCTTCTTGTTTCCTTAAAAACATGATGGCCTTGTTGGCCTTCAGGCCTCTTCACATGAAGTCCCTCTACCTGGTTTTGTTGTCTTCCATGCTCTTTGCCTTACTAATTTATACTCATCCTGTGAGCTGTGGCTTCTTCAGGAAGGTTTACTCTGGCATCTTCCACCTCCAGACCCATGGTTGTCCTGTAGCAGAAAGTTCTGCATGCTCTGCTGCTGTCTCTTGTCTCATGCCTCCCCCACCAAGCTAGACCCAAAGTTCCAAACAGGTAGGGCCCTTCTTGAGTCCCATGGCCAGAGTGGAAGCAGTGACACTCCCAGGTTGGCAAACATTGCACTCCACCAGCGCCCCTCCCTCTATGCCCAGTGAGTCCCAGGACTCTGGGGTGCTGGCATCCACCAGCCCACCCACTGCACTCCTGTGATTAAGTGTAACCATCATGATACGAATGTTACCCAGCCTCTAGGGCCTCTATTTTTACAGCACATAAAGCCCAGTGAAACTGAATCCATCACGCAGTTTGAGCTCTTCAGAGAAATTGTTGAAAGCCACTGTTACTGGAGCTGCTAGGTTTGTGATTCATGAAAACAGCTTTTGTCTATTTAAAAAAAATCTAAAAGGGCACAAATATTTGGTCTATTCTTTAGGCTTTCGGTCTGCCCATCACTCTCCACAGAGGGACCCTGGGAAAACCATTCTGAAGCCCATGTCGCCTCTCCCAAGTCCGCAGGCAGCCTGCCCTGTGGGGACCTTTGACAGCTATCTGTGGCAGGGGAGCATCTGCTCTGGGGTGTGGTTTGAGAATGGCAAGGTGCCCCTGTGTTTGCCAGAATCTCAGCGAAGTCATGATGTCCACCCCCAAGCTTTTCCAGAGTGTGTATGATGCGCTCAGGGTTGGGAGAAGGGGCAACAAAGACTCCTGTCTGCCATGAATAGAGTATTATGGGATGAAATATACCCCCTCTTCAAGTTCCTATATTGAAATCCTGACCTCCAGTACCTCAGAATGTGACTGTACTGAGAGGTATGGTCTTTAAAGAGGTCATTAATGTTAAATGAGGTCAATAGGGTGGTCCCTGATCGAATATGACTGGTGACCTTATAAGAAGAAGAGATTAAGATACAGACATGAACAGAGGGAAGATCATGTGAAAACATGGGAAGAAGACGGCTGTCTGCAGGCCAAGGCAAGAGGCCTCAGGAGCAACTGACTTTGCCAAACCTTTCATCTCAGACTTCCAGCCTCTAGAACTGGGAGATGGTAAATTTCTGTTATTTAAGCTATCAAGTCTATGGGACTTTGTTACAGCATCCTGAGCAAACTAGTACAAGAAGCCTGAGTTATGACTGCAGAATAAAATCACTCAACACATTTTTTTAAATTGAACACTGAGTGTGAGCCAAGCACTGAACTGAGTCCTGGCGAAGAAGTGACGAAAACAAAAGTTATACATGGTCCCTGCCCTTGTGGACTTAACAGTTAGGTAGAAAAAGGTGGAGGGGTGGGCGCTGGGAGGATGAACAGTTAGCAAGAACATAAAAGCAAAGTGATCACCAGAGGAGACCAGCAGTGCAGTACAATTGGCTGGTGGTGGGACAATCTGGACAGACCTGGGTTCACACGATGAGGTCAGCACTTCTCTTGGAGGCCTCGGTCAAATGGCATCCTCTTGGTTCTTGTTTCTCTCAGACTTCACAGGTTTGTTGGGAAGATCATCTCAGTTAATGCTTCTACAGGGCCCGGCATACACTAAGTGTTCAATAAGGGCTGGTTATGATCATTTCCAAGCCCAGTTTGTGGCCCCTCTCCACTGTCCTTCAGTGCCTTCATTTTGTGAGATCTCAAGCCAGCTGCTCTAAGGGTGTGGCCGTGGTACAAGAGGGGGCTGGGGAAAGGGGGGAAGCTCTCGTGTGTTAGTTCCCTTGTGTGGGCTAGGCTGGGACCCTCAGTGGCTGCCTAGAGTGCTAGTTTCTAACAGAAAGAGCCTGAAGTTCCAAACCTATATCTAGAACATGACTCCATCTGTGTGCTGGAGTCTGCCTGAGGAGTCTTCATTTGACTGCCCAGCATCTTCAGAAGGGAGGCATCACTCAGTAAGCCAGCTTGGGATAAGAAAAGAACCTAAGGCCCCTGGCTGTCATTCTTGGCATTGAGCCTCCACATTCAACCCTCGAAGGAGGCTGTGAATGTCACTGCCATTGTCTCATCACTGCCATGGCTTTTCCTATTAAAGGATGGATTACTATCCTTATGGGGGACAGGCACAACTTTCACCAATAACAACCCTTGGCCCCATCTCACTCCAGACAAACAGCTGGCAGTGTTCCAGGCTAAGACCATGCTTCCTCCAAGGGGAGACTAAACTGGCAGTGCCCACTGAATAGTCTCAGACTCCTGCCACCTTCAGAATTCAGGACGCTGAGCCAGGGCAAAAGCTGAGGATTATACCCCACCTATGTAGAGTTCCAAAAAATTTCTCCCTCCCGCCCCTCCCCCAGCTCTGAAACAAAGCAGAACATCTTTTCTAGTAAAGGCCATCTCGATGAGTAACCAGGTTTCAGGCAACAGGGAAGTTGTTAACATGATTTGTGGCAGACCTTACTAACCCCTTCCCAGGGGGATGGGTCGCCAGATCATCTTACACATACAGGACAAGCTCTAGGACCCAGGACCTCTCTGCTTCCTGCTTCTAAACTGGTTCGGGCTGTTTCCTTATCTACAGTCTGACTCTTGGAAAAACAAGTTTGGCCCACAACCTTCCATATCCCAATGAAGTTAGAGTCAGCAGCAATCCAAGATGGGTGAGGAGAGAACACAAGTGAACACCATTTGCTCTTTATTATTATTCATTATCTTCTGGTACAGAAAGAGACAAAACTTAACAGCTAAACTCAACAATTACAGAGAGAGAGAGAAAGCAGAAGTACAATTGTTTGTTTCCCCAGGCTTCAGTGAAATCCTGACATATGAGTGAATGTACAGATTTGCCAGCCGACATGGGTCAACGCATGAATTAGGAGCACAGTGTAAAGTGATACCAAAATGAATCCATTTCATAGTAATCATGTCTAGAAGCTCGGTTGCACATATCAGGGTTTCCACTGTCACAGAGTCACAATCACAGAGTGAAAGAACAGGTGTGTTCAAGCCTGGGAAAGTGGCATCCATACAGGGAGACAGATGGGGAGGCATAAAAAGCTGTGGGACTTGTCCCCATCTTGAATATCTGTGTTAATGCTCGGGCTGGGGGCGGGCGGGGGGGCAGGCACTGGGCACTGGTCACAGAGCTCAGGACAGCGGGACAACTGTGGAGGCACTGAGCCTGAGCGGGTGGGCTGGCTGTTTGGATCTCTTTGTCAGGGAAATTCTTGCTCAGATGAGCCTCACCACCCACAGCCTGGGAAAGGGAAAGCTTGCTATGTTTGAATATTTGAGGGTGAATGATGGGAGTGGCTGGACTGATAGTGAAATATCTGCTTTACAGACTATTTATCATGATGCACAGTTATATCACTTTAAATTGCAATTTAGTTCACAAACTATTTTATTCACAGAGCAAATAAGGGAGTAGAATGAAACGCTGCCATACCCAGCACGCACATAGTAGAGACAGAACAGAGGTCATCGTGTACACGAAGAGCCTGACATACGAGAACTGCTGAAGGCACAGTGAAGGGATCCATCATATCGTGAGCCTTTTATTGGGAAAAGGGACTTGTTTTAAACTAGATCCCTCTTACACATATGAACCTGAAAATTGACTCAAGGGAAGAATATTGGGAATATTTCTACAGAGGAAGAATCGCAGATACCATGCATTATCTAGAGTTTGGCAAAAAAAAAAAAAAAGTGATTTTTTTTTTTTTCCTACATTTTGAACTAGTGGGCTTTGAATTAATGGGCTTTTACCACAGTTGCAGGCAGTTTGATTACAGTACTTTTAAATTAGCTAATTATACTGATTAGTATGACTAGAGTTCAGTGGGGAGGATGTGCTTGTTTCTGAATTGGTGCAATCCTGAGATGGAGCTGCATTCCTTGTCATGCTGACAAGCAGCCTAGACAGCAGCTTGGCTACCCAGCTCTCCATCTTGGCCTTGAACGTGAGGGCACACACATGACACATAACACACACATGCACACGCCTAGAAAGACAGAGCATAGGTGAGTAAGAGAATTTCTCTTAGTAATCTCTGTCTCCCTCTCTTGGACAAAGGAACAATCTAGAGGCAGTGTTGTTCTTAGTTCTTGTGTGATGCCATTTGGTTATGAAAAGATCAACCCCCAGCCAGAGAGGAACCATCTGGCTCCAACTACTTAGCAGAAAGATGCTTTTGTATCCCAGATTGGTCATCTTCAGGCTAGCAGAAAGACACAGTCCAACAGATTGGGCAGGTTCCTATTTTCCGAAGCACCCAAAGGAATTCACACTAATGGCAGTGGGATTCGCAAGTTGAAGAGGAGGCCCCTGGCCTCTGGGTAAGACGGCACAGTGTCACATGTCCGTCAGCCAGGGCACAAGGCAGCTGTCCTGGGGCCGCACACACTTCCGCTTGTGCTTTCATTTTGAAAAACCCCAGGTGATGGGGAGTAGCAGGGGAGGGACGAGATAGTGATGCTTGCTTCAAAGAGTCTTAAAAAAATTTTGGTTGAAAACACGTGAAAGTCACATTCCATGGAATTTGTTAAAATTCCTTTTTGTTTTTAAATGAAAAATATCTAAATAACCAGCCCGCCATACCCCAAAATCAACAGTCACACATCTTTCCACCAAAAAGAAAAAGAAAAACCTAAAAGGCCCAGGAGTGCTCAGATTTCCTTCCATTGTTGACACCCACAGAACAGGAGCCGGAGGTTGGGGGCACTGCTCCAAAAGAGTGTGTGAGTCGGGGGTCCCACAGGAGGGGGGCCCACAGGATAGAGCTGCTTCATCCTCTTCCAAAAGCTTTAGTGAAGGAGGGCAGAAGGTGGCAACTCTGGAGGGCTTGCTCCAGCAGCTCATCTCAGCTTTCCTGACTCAGGGTCCTGTCCTCAGGCTGCCTAGCCCTGGGAGGTGACATTCCTCCCCTCAGACCGGAACCCTCCTGGTACAAATATAGCCACACGCCGGCTATTGTTTCAGATAAGCATGTGAGAAAAGGCAACGTGCACATGTGTACACACACACACACACACACACACACACACACCCGAAGTCCAAAAGCAACAAAAATGTGGCTATCGCAGATTGAACATTGTATCAAATCGACATCCATACAAAGACAGAGTTGGAAAAGATATGTACAGGGCGTTCTTAAAGCCAAATGTGCACCGCAAGGGAGTTATGACCATGGTGTACTGTACAGCCTTTTTGTCTAAGATAAACTGTGAGAAACGTCCCGGGGACCACGGAACCCCATGTAGAAGAATGCTGTGAAGCCCCAGAACAGGAGAGCTGGCACCCGCAGGACGCAGGTTGGTCTCCACCCCAGGCCGGGCTCCCGGGCATCCCTCCGGCTCCCACCTCAAACTGGCTGCAAACAGTGAGCAGCTCAGCAGGAAAGGGCTTGACGGGGGCCAATGGGAGCAGGCACTACCCAGCGTCCTCCCTCTGGCTCGGGTCTGTGGGGCCCACTCCTGGCTCTCTGCCCAGTGGGGAGGAGACACAGAGGGCTAAGTGTCCTCTCCCATGCTCCTGGCTTACACACAGGCACGGCCCCTGAGTAAACGCAGGGACGGCAGGGACAGGCCCCGGATCCTCAGGGTGCCCCGGGTCCTCCAACATGGCTGAAGAGGATGGGTCCCAGAATCCCTCATGGACAAAGCAGGGGCAGTGGACACCCAAAGTGCCTTTGGGAGGAAGGGCAGGGGTGCGGTGCTGGAGGCCCAGAAGGAGGAAAAGAGGGAGGAAGGAAAGGTGGGATGCCACCTGGTCAGCACCTCTGGCATCAGGGAGCTCTCGGGGTGGAATGGGTGGGGAGAGAGAAGGGAGGAACGGTCCAACTGGCAGGAGACTGACTCCTCAGGTTGAGACTTGACTTCACAGCCCTACGAAGACCTCTGCTAAAACAGGTGCCTCGTGATCTACTTATTTCTAGAAGAATCTTCCTAAGGGCAAACTGCACTGGGCTTCCTGGTGTCTCAAGCACTACACAGGCATTAGCTCAATCACCCTCCAGCAGGCCTGTGAGGTAGGGGAAGGATGGAAAACCCGGGCCACAGGGTTGAGTTGGCCAAGCTGGCGGCCTCGCTGGGGTAAGAACACAAGCCTCCTTGCTTGAAGCATGTTTCTGGGTGAGTGCCCAGGACCGGAGGGGCCTCCAGAAGTTGTCTGTGGCCTCTAGGCAGGGCCACATTCAAAGAATGAGGCACAAGGCCTGCCTTGGAGAGCTGTTTAGACAGAGAGAAGCTTATCTTCTCAGTGGGTTTTAAACTGCTGTGGTTGCCAATAGACCCTGGCTGTGCACTCTTTTGGGCCCCACAAAAATTTGCTACATTTTTTAAAGCACCACAGAGGAAAAACGGTTTGGTGCTGAGGCCAGGAGGATGAAGATGGAGGGGTGGGGAGGCAGTGTTGTCAGTGTCTTTTGCGTGTCACTGACACTTAAAGGGCGGGTCACCTCTGCCCCACTGCTGTCCAAAGCTTCACTGAAATGGAGAGGGGACAGTTCCTGGGCCACAGAAAGGGGTTGCTAAAGACGGACCACCACCTGGCAATGACAGAGCATATCCCAGACAGGCCCTCAAACCCAGGTCACGGGCTTCCCCATCTCCCCCACAAAGAAATTTCTAAAAAGGGACACTTTCAGGTCTTCTCCCCAAGTGGGCACCATCATTAAGAAGAAATCAGCTGTCTGAAATTCAAGGTCATCTCAACATACCTACTCACAAAAAGGGCAGTTGCCTAAAAGTTGAAGGTCAGAGAGCACAATGCTGAGGAAACCAAGTTCGTGGGTTTAATCATCCTAGGGCCAACCTCACAAGAAGAAAACTTCAGCCTTATACAGCAGCCTGTGGCCCAACCGTTCAAAGGCCACGGGCTCCACAGGCAGGGTTAGCCTTATCTGTTTTTCCAAGGCCATGATATGGCTCAGGCCAATGGGTAGCGGCTTTTAGCCCAGCTGAAAGAGAGCCTGGAGAGCAAGGTCTGAGGGAGGCCAAGCACAGTAGAACCAGAGCTCCCCTCCAAATGACCACGTCCCCGGTGTGGAGGGGGTAGCTTGGCCAGCCAGCTCCTGGCCCTCATCCTTCACATAGCCTGTCCTCCTCTCAGGTGGCTCCAGACATTCCTTTGAACCTGGTTGGGAGTGTGGGGTGGGTATGGGGTGGGTGTCACCCATCTGTGTGAATGATCTCCTTTGAACCCCTATCAGTGGCCCAGGTGGTATCATTTTGCTGTATTGTGTTCGTTATGTTATTATTGTTGTTTTTGTTCTGTCTTTGTCCTTGTCCAATATGAGTGAGGACAGAGAGCACAGGGCTAGTGAGGGAAAAGGGCGCTGAGGGCTGGCTTCTCTCCCTCAACTCTGCAGTGAGGCTTCAGACAAACAGGTCTCCGGCCAGCTGCGGGGTCCCAGGGCTCGAGCCTAGGGCCACAGTCAACTGCATGGGGTGATTCCTTTGGCATAAGAGAAGCCAGTCCCTGACAGGAGGGCCAGATGGCAGGGGTGTGGGAGCTTCTGGAAGAGCTGGGCTCTCTGGCCCACGGCTCTCGCCAGGGGGTTTCCATGCATGCATGATCCCTACCCGCCTCCACCTGTCTCTGACAACTGACTTCCTACAGATCCACGGTAAGGAAATTATTTGGCAACGAGGAGGCTAAGGCTGTTTTGTGGTGGCACAGTCTTTAAAAAGTTAAAAAGCAAAAAGGAGGCCCCTGAACGAGGCATTCACATGGGACAGGACACGCGTCCCACTACTTGTCTGAGCCGGGGTTGGCCGCCACGATCTCCTCATACTTCGGGGGTGGGTCACTGTAAGACACGCTTGCCTCCTCGCTGCTGCTCTCCTGGGGAGCTGTCACCTCCTCATAGGACGGGGGAGGAGTGGCGCTGGACAGTCTGGAGAGAGACAGCTCGGGAAGGTAGAGGGTGCTCTCAAGCCGGACGGTGGTTCTGCCCCCCCGACTGGGCCCCAGCACCACCTGTGGGTGGCTCCCTGTCTCCCGATGCCCAGAGGCCTCTCCCTGGCTATGCACCGTGCCCCGGTACACCATGACCCGGGGGAGGCTGTGCCCTGCGCGACTCGCTAGGTACCGGTTCTGAGCATATGAGGGGTGATGACGGGTGGCTTTCTGCAGCTGGCACCTCCAGATGATGAACAAGGCGATGACGATCAGCAACGCTACCCCCAGAAGGGGCACCACCACGTACATGGCATCTGAGCTCTGTGCAGGGTCTCGGACTGAGTAGACCGCATTTGGGTACCCCTTCCAGAACTCCATCTGCAAAAGAAGGACAAAAGGCGGCTGACACTCACATGTAAGCACTTCTGACTTCGGCAGGTAGGGATCAAGTTCCTCAGGGTCTGTGCCTGCCCCCACCCTGACTGGTCTCTGAGAGCCACTGACAAGGCCATGGAATGCCCTGAGGACTGAGGACAACATGGCCATGAGTCTGGCAGATGGGGCTCTAAGCACAGGTGAGCTGTTCTTATAGGGCCCCAGTGGCCCTGCCCTGGACTCAGATGGCTTCCCTTCATTGCTTCTGATCCATCTGAGATCTCAGGACGGGTGTGGCTTATTCCCGAGGCTAGCTGTCCTCCCAGCACCCAGCCCCAGGGCGGTACTTGCCGTTTTCTCCTTGTCCTCGAAAACCTCCTTGACCTCCTCGTAGCTGCAGACCTCTTCCATGCACTCCCGCTCGATGGTGCCCTGGCGCAGCTCCTCCAGGAACTCATTGGCACGAGGGAAGCGTTTCAGAACCGAATGGGCATTCTTGGCCTCCAGAAACACTGGGGAGAAAGTTGCGCTGAGGCCTGGAGGGTGGAGGGGCCCAGAGGCACCTGCCGACCAGACTCAGCCTGGGCACAGAGGCTCAAGGATGGAAGGAAGCAAGGTAGAGCTAGCAGGCAGAACACCCTTCTGGGCATGTACAACAGATGGGAGGGCTGACTTTATCTGATACCATGCTGTGTCTTCTGACAACACTCTGGAGGACAATGGGGCCCTCGTAAGAAGGAAGTGTGTGTTGCATGAGAACGTTGCACATGACACATCTTGAATGTTATAGTCACTAGTGAATACGTCCCCAGTATCTTCTATCTCACCTCCAAAAGAGAAAATCAGAGCCTTTATCATAAGGATGCATTTCCCTGTGAGGCTGATGTTGGCATCCGCCACCTGAATGGCCACCTGGGCTGTCAGATGGCCTGGTATCAAGAGTCCTACCCTAGACAGTCTAGTACAAATCCTGGTGCAGGAGATCGGGAGACTGGACACACATGAATCCGAGAGGACCTCTGGGAAGAGGGGCAGCAGGCTCGAGATGGAGAGTCTAGGCCTTTGGAAACTGGGCACAGATGGCCTTCAGCCAAAATGTCATGGAGTGGGAGCCATATCCTCTTATTCCCAAGGGGAACCCCCAGTTCCAGCTGAGCTGACTGGCACCCCCAGAAGCCTGAGCTGAGACTTTGGAAGATGAAAGAAGAGGTGACATCTGCTCCCAGTGTGCCCCTAGAGTTGGAGTTTCTTAGTCCTCATGTCAGGCAGGCCTCTTGGTCCCAGGCAGGCATCCGTCCCTAAACCCCCATGGCCTGCCATGTTAGCTTCTCTCCGAGTAGCCTGGGTAGGCGCACCTCTCCAGGGGAGTCTGTGCTCCAGAAGGGTGCCAAAGAGTTGAGAGTGGAAAGATGAGATCCAAACAATTGGACAGGAGCCACGGGAACACCCTCAGTGCGATGAAAGCTGGGAAGGCCTTGAAAGGCAGGCTAGCACTTTTCTATGAGCCCTAGGCACAGCCCTTCCCCGCTCGGCCCGGGCCCAGACAAACTCACCTGCCATGGCTCTCTGTCAGATCCAGTGTGTCACTCGCCTGGCAAAGGAGGGAAGCAGAGCCATGGTGAAATCACACCTCCAAAACTACAGGGCACCCTCTCGGCCCTGGGATGTGACCCCAACCACACTGGCCTGGTCAAAGGTCACAGCAGCCCCTCATGGCGCACAACACCCTCTGTGCAGCCTCTCCCAGCCCTGTCACTCTCATCCTTATCCAAGCTCTCCTCTGGAGCATCCCGAGGCGCAGCAGAGCCCACAGCAAACCTTCCAGCTATTTCCCCCCAAGAACACAGTCTGAGAGTCTAGACCTAAGGCTTGACATTTTCTTTTTTTAAAAAAAAAAGAATAAAAACTCCTACAGTCTGAGGTTCTGCCTTCCTCACTTGAATCGATGATCATGTGCACTTCTGACTTGGAAAACACCCCAGAGAAAAGAGGGGCACTTAGGGAAGGTCCAGCAAGTAACAGTGACAGAGACAGGACCTGTTTGGGGAACAAAGCTTGCTCACAATGGCAAGTCGCACATACCTCTACTGACAAGCATGGTCCCTGAAACCAGGCAATGCGTGTTTAAGAAGTGGGCACTGGCAACGCTTCCCACAGCCACAACAACCATCTCCAAAGTCACAGCCCAAGCCCAGAGGACCTGCTGTGTTCCTCTTCGCCAGACAGGCTGGCAAGGATCTCCTGAAACAGAGTGATCTCTCCTCTCTGTGCATTAAACAACACAGCAACAGAGGACCTAGACATGGATGGACATGTTCAAAACTGAGTCGCTGGCTAGATGAGACCGTTCCTTCTAATTGGAGCTATCAGCCGAAAACTCAGGAATTATCCAGCCAGTATGTAAACCATGATGGCAGCACACTGACCCCACCCACAGCATACACTCCCACTCATGCACATATTTCAGAGCACTGGCCAAGCTGTCCACATCTGGGAGCAATCACCCCATGGCTCCCCTCCCCAAGCAGAAGCTCTGGTTTTATGACTAACTGGATGTTAGACACAACGGTGTCACCCATAGGGCTACCCTTTTTGCCTAGGCTGCCAGGAAGTTCAGTGTTAACATTAACCATAAAGCATAGGCTCCCTGGAAGCCTAGCTATTAAACACATATGCTTTCTCCCCTGTGACATGGTATTCACTTTTCTCCTTATGTTTTCAATCTTATGTATATTTAAAATATATCCTCTAATCCTTTTGGCAAACAGGTAGAATGTGAATCATAAATGAAATGAAAACTGAAGGAAAAAGAGCAAAGCTAACATCCGTCTATGCAAATACCATGTTGAGGGAGCCTTTCTCTTGTGCACCCCACAACAATCCCACCCAAAACTCTTAACATGGGAATTTGTCCACAGACAGGCCTACCATGGTGAGAAAAGTTGACCCTTGGTGTTTAGAAGAGAGAAGATGGAATATTATCTCAAAATCCTGCTTCCATTCTGGATCTCTGAGGTTCCCCTAAGGCCAGTGCCAATCATGTGTCTAGGGTGTGGGTGTGGCGTGCCTAACAGCAAGGTTTTTGATTGAAGAAAAATGGAGCTGTTGTGACAGGAATTGAAAAGAATGAGTAAAGCCTTACTAATAAGTGACGACAGAAAAATACATCTCATTGCTTATCAATGAGAACTGCAGTGTTGTTTTTTACATTTTTCTTCTGTGCAGAAATTATGTAACAGCTTCTAGATAGCTATGCCTTGTCCCAAACATAACCGACCCTGGTGGACACACACCCACAGGTATCACAGGCCGACTAGGTTAGCCTGACACCTGCATAAATCATTAGTTCATTTTTAAGCTTCAGACAAGCCAGTAACTCTCCCAAACAGCTCTGGGGCATGGCCCACTCCATTAACAATTCCGTGACCGCCCTCACTGCTGCTGCCTGAGGCCTCCTCCCCCTCCTTCCCCAAAATTTAGCGCCTGTTTCTTCCCTATAAATACACCATCAATAGGCCGTTACTATGGCAACAGTGAGGAAGCGCGAGGGCTCCACGACAGAGAATGCTGCGGCAGTCACGCACGTATATGTCCCTCCTGCCCCTGGTGGATACTCTAAGGCTGACTGTAGGCCGGAGGAATTTTTAACCCACTCCCCACAGGAACTCAGCTGAATCCTGAAGGCCTGGAAAGGAAGGAAGGCTGGGACCCGCCACCACAAAGACCTTCCTTAACCCCTCCCCGGACCGCAGCTGCCCCATCCCAGCACTCTGGGACGTCGGCTCTAAAGTCCTTCGCATGGGGACCGGCAGCCACCGGAGCACCCAGTGTCCCAAAGGTGGCTTCAAAAACGCTTCTCCAAATCCCAGCCCTCTTCATTGCCCTCACTCAGAACTGATCACCAGGAAAGCCTTCTGTGATCCCCAAATCTCATGACTCATCAACCCACCCGGTGACACGGAACTCCCAAATGGCCCTCCAACTCAAACTCTGGGCCCTCCTCGTCCCCTTTCCACTCATGCCAGCCCTGAAGGTGCCTGTCCTCGCCCACCATCGCCCGCCACCAGTGCCCGCCACCGGCGCGCTGCCCAAGAACTCCAGCCTCTGGCCCAGCAGCTGGGTCGGCTGCAGAATCCCTGGCGCCGTGGCCCGGCCAGGCCTCCAGATCCTCCCCCCACAGTGCCCAGCGCCCGGCTCAGGGGTCCTGGACGCGGAACTGTGCCCTCGGGGCCGGGGCGCCCAACCCCAGCGGCCTCACCGTTCTCCGGGCCCAGGAGGCGGCCGCCCTGTTTGTGCACGCAGCCCGCCACCTCGCTGCGGCGCCTCTTCCAGCAGGGCCCCTGTCCCCGCCCACCTGCTCCCCGTCGGCCAAGCCCCCCGGCCCGGCCCCGCCGTCTCCTCCCACCCTCCCTCCCCGCCCCGCTACCCCCGGGCGCCCCGGGGCTCAGCCCGGCCCGGGCCGAAGTGCTCCTGGAGCTCCCCGCCCCTCGCAGCCGGATTCCCAGGCCCTACCCATTACCTCTGTACCCCCCTGGCCCTGCTCTCCTCTGGGGGCTCCGCTGCTGCCCACCCCCCCCGCCCCACTCCCCGCCGCGCCAGGTCTGGCCTCGCGCCCCGCGCCTGGCGCGCCACTCTCGAGCGCCACGAACCCCGCGCCCCGAGCGCCAGGCCGCGATCGTCGCGTCGCACCGCGCGCGGGGCCGCCAGGCCGAGGAGAGGAGAAGGGGTGGGGGGCAACGCGAGCGGGCTGAGGGGGGTAGGGCGGGCGGGCGAGCTGGGCCGGAGGGGCGGCGGCGCGCACCGAGCACCGCGCGCCCGCGCCCCACTCCGCCGGCGCCGCCCCTGCCCCCGCCCGTGCCGCCAGGGGGCGGGGCCTGGTCGGTTGGCCCGGGGCGCCCCCACGACCCTCGGCCGGAGGCGCCGGCCCTGGCGTTACCCCCGGGCTCCGGCCTTCGGAAGCCCCGCGCCGCCTCAGGCTCGGGCGGCCGCACCCAAAGCCGGCGCGCCAGGTGGCCCCGCGCAGCCCAACCCCCTAAGTGCCCACCGTCCTGGCTCACCTGTCATTCTAGCCGGCCCGCCCCGACTGCCCGCGGAGCCAAGAGGGGCGCGAGCCGGCCGCCCCGACCTGCCTCGGCCGGGTGCCAGCCGGCCTGCAGAAGAAGGGCCGGGTCGAGGCCACGTTCCGCCGCCCATGACTGGGTGACCTTGGCTTCGTCACTTACCCCCACCCTTGCCCCGGGATGGCAGCCTTCTTTCTGGTCAAGTCTGGGAAATGGGAAGAATCCCGCCGCCCTCGCTGGGGGCTGCCGCGAAATAAAGGAAGAGATGGGCTTGGGGACTCTTGGGGCGCAGAAATGACGAGGATGGAATCTTCTGGGTCTTCCAGGGGAGCGCCGGGTGGGGGTGGGGGCCCTCAGGAGGCCGCCCTGTGGGAGGTTCAGTACTACCGACCGACTGGACGTTGGTGGCAGAGGGTTGATAAAAGTAGGGGAGAACCCAGGAGAGGTGGGCGGCTGACAGACGGCAGGCCAGTTCGGCAGGCCAGTTCTGGGGTCCAGGCAGCCAAAGCCTCCCAGGAGAGGCCCATGAGGCCTGCTGGATTCTGGGGGGCTTTCTTTGTTCTCTGCACCTATGGAGCCCAGCCCCACAAAGGAGTTGATGCATCCCCCAAATTTGGTGTTTTGGGGGCATAATGAGCCTGGAAGAAGGCCCCTGGAACTACCCTCGCCCCCCATTTCAGGCAGAAAAACACCTACCTGCCCTGGCTGGAAAGCTTCCACCGCCCAGCTGCTTCCGGTTCTGCCCCGGGGGCGGGGAATGGCAGAAAGCAGCCTTGGTCAGGGCCTCGGTCCCCTCTTCCTCCCCTTCCCCCACCCCAGTGGTGCTTTCCTTTCCATCCCTGCCTTCTGTTTGCCGAGTCCTCCCCTGGCTGGCTTGCTCTTCCAAGGCTGCAGGAGCCTTCTTTGCTCAGCACAGACCATCTGAATCCTCCCCAAGGAAGGCGGCAAGGCCGGCTCCCTGGCCTGTTGAGTGGACTTCCACGGAAGAAATCAAGTTCACCTAGGATTGCGAATGGAGCTCCTTCAGGGCCCAGAGGGCTATGTATGTTTTCAAGGCACCCTGAGTTCGAGATCCTGGGCCCTAGTTCGTGGGGAAGTGGTCTGGTGCTCTTCAGGACCACACTTCCTGTGTCCCCTAGTCCTCCACTGTGTCCCCCATCCTGATCTTCACAGATGACTTTACAAGCTTTCAGGATGAGGTGACGGTCAATGGCCTTCAGCGTCTTCCAGCAGCCCCAGCTAAGCTTCTGGATGCAGCAAAGCCAGACTACTTCTAATTCCCTCGCTGCCCAGAATTCCTTTCCTCCCACGGTCAGCCTCTGTGCACTTGTATTCATTCTTCCTAAGGAGCTCAGATGACATCTCTACTCTTGAGGTCTTAGGGATTCTCCACCCCCGCCCTGTGTTGATTGTTCCATTCCCAGCTCTCTGTCTGCAGAAACTATAAATGTGGGGCCTTCTGTGAGTGCCAAGGGCAAGAAGCAATAAGAGCAGGGAGTCTGCAGCATGCTGCTTGCGTCGTCTCTTGGCAGTACCACAGATCAGTTCTCAGCAAGTGTCTTAATCTGTCTGCATCTCAGTTTCCTCATCTGTCAAATAAGACTGATGATAATGATACTTGCCTCAAATGGTGGTTGTGTTAGTTGCTCAGTCGTGTCCGACTCTGCGACCCCATGGACTACACCAGGCAAGAATACTGGAGTGGGTTGCCATGCCCTTCTCCAGGGAATCTTCCATGACCCAGGATCGAACCCAGGTCTCCCACATTGCAGGCAGATTCTTTATCATTTGAGCTACCTGGGGAGCCTTCCAATGGTGGGGAAGAGGGCAAATTGGGATAATCCCATCAAGTGTGCCTGTTGTATGAGTTTGACACATGCTAGCTTTTGCCCACATCCAGCTGTGCTGTGTTCTTTGGTTGCTCACTGGCGTTGCACACTTGCCTCTTCTATCTTGAGGCCAGGGACCTTGTCTGTTCATGTGTCCCTAGCATCCAACAGAGAGCCACATCCACAGCAGGCCCAGTAGATTCTTGCAGAGATGAGGCAGGAGAGGTTGGGGTACAGTGAGAAGCTGGGGTGGGGGTCAGCCTTCAACTTACCACCAAGATATTGCCCCAAGAGCACCAGTAGCCCCAGACCCTGCATCCTCCCTGTGGGAGCCTGTGTCCTGGCTTCTTCTAGATTTTGTTTCCCTCAGAAGGCTTTCCATCACCCCTCAGGATGGTTCCAGGCTCTCCCAAGGGCTGGCTGGGGAGGGCTGCAATCTTCCCTCTGGCCCTATTTGTAAATCATGGTCTGAAAAGCCCCCTCTGCACCAGGATGGCAAGGGCTTGGATACTGGTTTCTCTGCTTTGGCCAGGCACTGGGCAGGTAGATGCACTTCGAGGGGTTTTCTTTTTCCAATCAAATCACAATTCCTTTATAACCTCCCCCAGACTACTTGTACAGTTCAGATCTTCATTTTCTGAATTCTAGACCTGCTCTGGTCTTCTTGTGCACGTTCACTTCTCCTCCATCTCCATCGAATTCAATGAGCAGCCTCCCTTAGTAGGTTGGTGATCTCAACACACATTGGCACACATGGAAATCATATGTGTAGGGTACACTGTGGGATGACCCAGCTTCAAAAAAAGTGTACGGTACAGTTGCTAATAAGACACAAAGATGGCAAAAGGTAGATCATATAAAAATGCCCAATACAATGCAAGAGGCTAGATATTCCACCCCAACCGACATCCGAACCTCTAAACTGTATCCATCTCTGATCCAGAGCCCATGTGGCAGGACCAGGTCTGTGGCTGTTGAACCAGTGGAGTTGGGCAGGTTTCAATGTCTAGAAGGGTTCCCTGTGTTTGGTTCAAGACTCTGATGTCACCATTTAAAATTATTAACACTTTTTGAGTAAGAGGTCTGAGTTTTTCACTGGGCCCATCAAAGAATATGGATGACCCTGCTCATCAAGGACATTCCCAACATCCCTGAGGGTCCCATCCCAAGGTCTCAACCCCCCAACCAGTCTTTGACTCCTTCCCTCCTCCCTTCTGCCCACATTGGCCAGTCTCTCCTTTCCTCACCCCTCAGCTTCATTGACTCCATCATCTTCCTCACTCTGGCCTCTCCCTTCGGCTGAGAAAAGTACTCTCTTCCAGTCTCATTCAACCCTGGCACATCACTCTCTACCCCATTGTCATCCAGCCCAGAATTGAGCCCTCCTATGAGCTCTGTTGCCCGCCAATCTCTTATGTCCTCACCACACCTTGCTGTGTTCCTGAGCCTAACACTTATCCTTACTCCATCAGTGTTTCAATCCATCTCTGTACACTGATCAATAAATTAATCTAGTGTTATGCACTGAATTACCCCCCTCTCAAATTCATATGTTGAAGTTCTAATCCCCTCAGAACTGAAGTGAGGTGAAAGTCACTCAGTCATGTCCAACTCTTTGAGAACCCATGATTCTCTAGGCCAGAATACTGGAGTGGGTAGCCTTTCCCTTCTCCAGGGGATCTTTCCAACCCAGGGATTGAACCCAAGTCTCCCGCATTGCAGGCAGATTCTTTACCAACTAAGCCACAAGGGAATCCCCTCAGAATATGACCATATTTGGAGACAAGGTCTTTGCAGAGGCAATTAAGGTAAAGTGAAGTCTTTAGTGTAGAGTCAACTCCTATCTGACTGTTGTTCCTATAAGAAGAGATAGACTTCCCAGATGGCTCAGTGGTTAAGAATCTGCCTGCCAATGTAGGGGACATGGGTTTGATCCCTGGTCTAGGAAGATCCCACATGCTGTGAAGCAACTAAATCTGTGCACCACAACTACTGAAGCCCGTGCGCCTAGAGCCTGTGCTCTGCAACAAGAGAAGTCACCACAATGAGAAACCAGAGCACTGCAGTGAAGAGTAGTCCCCCACTCTGCACAACTAGAGAAAGCCTGAACAAAGCAATGAAGATCCAGTGCAGTCAAAAATAAGTAAATAAATAAATAAATCAAAAGTTTTTTTTAAATAAAAAAGATGATCAGGGCACAGCCACACACAGAGAGAGACCATATGAGAACACAGGAAGAAGGCAGCTGCTAACAAACCAAGAAGAGGGACTACTAAATAAATCAACTCTGATGACATCTTGATCTCAGACCTCTGGCCTTCAAATCTGTGAGAAAGCAAATATCTCTTGTTTACACCACCCAGTCTGTGGCACTCTGCACACTAAGATGTCAGGTATTCACTCAGTGCTGATATGTACCAAGGACTGTTCTAGAATGCAGAATTACAGGAGTCAGCAAAATAAACATTAACTCCTACCCTCATGGAACTGAGAAAAAAAAAAAAAAAACTCCAAACAAGTCAAATATACAGGATATTGGGTGTTGAGAAAAATAAAGCAGAGAAGAGTCTTGGTTCAAGTGCCATCTTCTCAGTGAGGCCTTCCCCAACCACTGTACGTAAACACCCTCTGTCCTGAAGCCACAGTGTTCACATGTCCTAGGGTCAACCAAGAGGTCGGTGTGCTGAAGTAGAGCAAGTGAGAGAGGAAGATGGTAGGGGATGCCATCAAACATGACATGATGGGGGTGGCAAGCAATCATGCAGGGCCTTGAAAGCCACTGTAAGGACTTTGACTGCTAGAGTGATATAAAGAGACAAGGGCAGAAGCAGACTATTTAGGGGCATACTAGATTAAATGAAATAATCCAGGTAAGAGGTCACGGTGGCTCCCACTAGGTGATGCAGCGGAGGTGGTGGGAGGTAAGCAGATTCTGGGTCCATTTTGATGATAGAATACTAGAATTTGATGACAGATTGGTATTGGGCTATGACAAAAAGACAGAAATCAAGGACAGCTCTCAGGATTTTATTCAGAGAAATAACAAGGATGGAAGTACATAAACTGAATTAAGGAAGATGGCAATGATGTTAAGATAGAGAAGCCCGGAGTTCAAGGGTGACATCAAGGCTGGAGATATAATAGGAGAATAATCAGCATCTAATCCATATTAAAAGTCATGAGACTGGATGAGATCAACAAGAGAGTGAGTGTAGAAAAAGAAAAGCAACCCAAGAAGCAAGCCCTGGGCAGGTAAACATCTAGAGGGGCAATAGCTGAGAAGGAACCAGCAAATAAATGAGTGATCACAGAGGTAGTGGGGGAAACCAGGAGAAGGTGGAGACAACTGCAGAAGGTGTATCAGGAAGGAGGGACCCATACACTCCTCAAGTCCTATTGACCATACAAATAAGAGGAGGACAAAGAATTGCAGTAACATGGAGATCAGTGGTGACCTTTAAGAGCAATTTCCAGAGAGACATGGGGAAACAAGGCAGGTGAGAATGCTTTCAATCTACAGTGGAAAAAGAGAAATGTCAGTGAGTAGCAACTGGCAGTTCTTTTGAGGAGTTGTGTTGTAAAGGAGAGCAGAGAAGTGGGAAACTGGTAATTGTAGGGGTACATGGGGATCACAAGAAAGTGTTTGTTTTTTCTTAATATGGGAGAAATTATAGCATAGCAACGTGTGTGTGCTAATGAGCCAGTAAAGAGGGAACAATTGATGATGCCAGAGAGACATGCCAAGATGCACGTAGGTGGGAGAGGGGATGCTGGAGCTCAGAGCAGCTCTCTTCTGATGCATCCTATTTTCTCATTGAAACAGGAAACCAGGCCACTAGCTGCGAGTAAGGGTGGGAGACGGGTGTCAGCAGTTGATGGAGAGCTGGATGTTCTATGGAAATATAACATGATTGCTGGGTGGCGTTAAGGGCTCACTTGAGGTTTAATGACCATTCATTTAAAGTGAAATTACTCAGCATGTCTGCATGGTTTTATCCAGTCATGTTGAACTTCACAGAGTAGGTGGAAAGTTGGATTTTATCAGGGCTGAGTTTTGCTAGTTGAGTACAAAGAAATGGCAGTGGGACATAGGAGTTTCAAGTGGATTCAAGAGAGAGATTTTGATGACTGATCTTGGATTGTAGGCTGGGTAAGATGGGAAGGGAAGGATAGAGTCTGGGTCTGGTAAAAGGCAGTAGGGAAAAAACGTATGGCTGTCTGAAGGGTCTCCGGTGGTGGCTGGAATTGGAGGATCATTGCAGTTCTTGTAGAACTAAAAGGAATGAGCTGGCTTTGGGACAGCAGGATATAATGGCAATTATGGAAGGGTGGTGGTGACAGATAAGGCAGGGTATTAGGATATGACCAGAGAAGTAAGTGGCTGTGATAGGTAGAGAGAAGAGAAAGAGTCAATGGACTGAGAGACCAAGGAGTTGAATCATCTACATGGACACTGAAATCAGCAAGAAGGCACATATTTAAGGAGCTTTTGTACCATAGCCTTTGAAGCCTTACCTCCTCCCCAACACCTCACTCTATTCCTTGGACTCTTTGTGAACCTGAGGGACACCCCACTGTGCCCTTCAGCTCTTCCCAGGGCCTCACCCCTCCTTCAAACTCATTTGTTCTGGAGATCACCCCACCTGAGCCTACACTCTAGTGGGAGCCCCACCCCATGTTCTAATCCATCATCACTCCCCTGAGCCTTGCCTTTGAGCATTTATTGAGCACCTATTATGTTCCATGAATTCTGCTTCATGCTGATGACATAAAGGTGAATCAAACAGACTAAGTCTGTGCCCTGATTCCCTTCTGGTTGGAGGAGAGAGACAATAAACTAGCAAACATGGAAAAGACCTAACAAGGCAGTTGGTAGAGGTGCAAAGCTGGGAAGGGGGGCTGCAATGTTGATTGTTACCCCATCCTGATTCTAACCCCAGCCTGGTGGGGTTCTCACTCCAGGCCAGCTCATGGTGACACTAGAGAGCTCCAATCACTCCCCCAGTCTCCCCAGCTCTGACCTTCACCTTCCAACCCCAGCTCTGACCTTCACCTTCTTCCTGGCCTTGACCTCAGAACAGCCTCTGATGACATCCATCATATTCCTCAACCCTCAGCTGGTCCATGATCTATTCTTGAGTCCCACCCCAATACCACCCATCGCCTCACTCAGACTGCACTCCATCTCCTGTCTCCTCCTTCCTCCTCACCAAGCTTCTCCTCTAGCTCCTATTCCTGACCACTTACATCCTCCTCAGCACCTCTGCCTGCTCCTCAATTCATCCTGCTCTGGAGTCAGACCATCTAGGTTCAAAGTCAGCCTTTCTACTTGCTAACTGGGCGCCTTGGGCAAGTGACTTTACCTCTCCAGGCCTCAGGTCTCTCATATAAATAATGGAAATGATACTCTCAGTTTTAAAAATCCTTGTGAAGACTGACTGAGACAATGTAAGCCAAGAGCTTAGCACAGAGCCAGGTTCAACAGGGTCTCAATCAACACCAACTAAAAAATTACACTAGTCTGGGGCAAATGGTGTGGCACAGGGGGTGCTTCTGGGTTGATTTCTTTCATCCAGCCTGGAAATATGCAAACCATCACAAGGAAAGTTCTCTACCCTTACCAGCACTGCCCTTACCCTGGACTTTGGAACATTCCTGGCAAGCTCTGATGTCCTTTTGACAAACTCTGGAAGGGAAAGTAGAACGAGAAGAGAGCCTATTGATCCTGAACTTGCAGGTCTAGGGCTGTCAGAGCAGCTTGTGCCTCTCCAGCTACCTCTGAGAATCTTCCTCCATGTGACCCAAAGTGGTCCTTGGAGAATCCAGGGTCTGATGGTCCAGAGTGCTGAGAGGTTGAGGACAACTGAGGAACTACCTGGAATTAGACGTTGGTCCTTTTGTGAGAGGAAGAAAAAGACCCCTCAGTGACTGAAAGGTCCCCAGCACCCCTACCCTGGCAGTGGAATTTCCTCCCTTTCGTTGAGCCGTCATTTTCCCTTTGATCTTCTTTCCTAGCTAAGGGTAGAAGAACCCCAGACCAGGATTTCTCAAAGACTATGATGCACAAGAATCCTCTAGTATGCTTTTTGATCATGGAAGTTCTCATGTCTTGCTCTGTATCCCATACAGAAGCAGTAGGCCTGATGGTGAGGCCAAAGTCTGCATGCTTACCCAATATCCAGTGTGTTGGTGGCTCTATGATGTGGATGTGGGCCCCTGGGTGAGCCACACTTTCAGAAACACAGCTCTGATCTTGCCTTTATATTTTAGGAAGTGCCCCCTGCCTCTCCCTTTCACACCCCCACCCCCAGCAGATGACTCCCAGAGGATGGACTGTAAGAGGAAGCAGCCTAACCTCAGATTTGGCATGCAAAATAAACAAGTACATGTGAAACCCTAGGAGCCTTCAGAAACCCTAGGAGCCAGCAAAAGCATCTCAAGACCTGGGCCAGGGGTCCTGAGAGGTCTGAACAGGCTAACCTAGGTTGACCAGGTTATTCAGGGCTGAGGAACCAAAGCCAAGGCTGGATGGCCATTATATGACTCATCATATCCACACATCCTTTTTGTCCCAACCTTGGACAGCAAGGAGATCAAATCAGTCAACCCTAAAGGAAATCAACCCTGAATATTCATTGGAAGGACTGATGCTGAAGCTGAAGCTCCAATACTTGGAGAAGAGGGTGACAGAGGATGAGATGGTTGGATGGCATCATCGACTCAATGGACATGAGTTTGAGCAAACTCCAGGAGATAGTGAAGGACAGGGAAGCCTGGCGTGCTGCAGTTCATGGGGTCACAAAGAGTCAGACACTGAACAACAACAGCAATAACACACATACAGCCTAAGCCAGGAAGGTGCTAAAGCAGTAAACTCCCAGAGCCCTTAGCCCTATTGCCCTTCATTTTCCCTACTTCCCTCTCCTGGACATTGTGGTCAGGGTACCTGCCACTATGACCCTTGACAAGCACACTTCTTTCCTTTCTGGATACCATGATCATTCAAGTTGTGACAACCATGCTTGAGGGCTCCAAATTCAAGTCCAAATACATTCCTTGCCTCTGATTCTGATGATTGGAGGTGGGGCACTAGAATCATGCTTTCAGAAAGGATTGAGCCTCCTGGAGCCACTACCTTTACAGGAATGCTCACCAAGCATCAGAGATATCACTTGCTACCAGCCTCTGGTCTTCAGTAGACACATTAAATCTAAGATGACATCAATTGCATGACCTAGAAATTAAGCCATACCTCCAATTAATATATGATATATCATACTTTCTTAGCACATACAATTTTTATTTTGTACTTATTGAAAAAGCTCTATTAGACTTCATCAGATGATGATTTTCCTCATAGGTCTTTCAGGCATTTATAGAAAAAGAAAAAATATAAGTAAAATTAAAGTAAATTTGATTCCAAGGTCAAGCCTCCTGAATGACTTTTTGACTGATACTTATGGATGGCACTGTTTTCCCACACAGCATCTGAGGCTTCAGGAAGGTTGGGGATGGGGCCTTTCTTTAAATAATGATTTTTTTAAAAAACCTGCAGGGAGGGAGGAGTCAAGATGGTGGAATAGGATGATGTAGAATTCGTCTCTCCTCGCAAGTACGTTAAGAATACATCTACAAATGAAACAGTCTTCACAGAGCACCTGCTCAACATTAGCAGAAGACTTTGGACACCTGAGAGGATAAGATCAATCCCCCTGCAACCAAGTAGGTAAGAGAATTCAGCACCACCAAACCAGCTTTACAAGAAATACTAGAGACACTTCTTTAGGTGGAAAACATACAAGAAGGAAAAGATCTACAAACACAAACTCAAAACAATTAAGAAAATGGTAATAGGACATACATATTGATAATTACCTTAAATGTAAATGAATTAAATGCTTCCACCAGAAAACACAGACTGGCTGAATGGATATAAAAATAAGACCTATGTATATGCTGTCTACAAGACACTCACTTCAGCTCTAGCGACACATACAGACTGAAAGTGAAGGAATAGAAAGTGTATTCCATGCAAATTGAAATCAAAAGAAAGCTAGACTAGCAATACTCCTATTAGACAAAATAGACTTTAAAGACTACTGCAAGAGACAAGAAAAGACACTACATAATAATCAAGGGATCAATCCAAGAAGAGATATAACAATTGTAAATATTTCCGCACCAAACATAGGAGCACCCCAATACAGAAAGCAAATGCTAATAGTTATAAAAAGGGGAAATTGACAGTAACACAATAATAGTGGGGGACTTTAACACCCCACTTACACCAATGGACAGATCATCAAGACAGAAAATTAATAAGGAAACACAAGCCTTAAATGACACATTAGACCAGATAGACTTAATTGATATTTATAGAACATTCCATCTGAAAGCAGCAGAATGCACTTTCTTCTCAAGTGCACATGGAATAGTCTACAGGATAGATCACATCTTCGGTTACAAATCAAGCCTCAGTAAATTTAAGAAAATTGAAATCATTTCAAGCATCTCTTCCAACCACAGCACCATGAGATTAGAAATCAACTACAGGAAAATAACTGTAAAAAGCACAAACACATGGTGGCTAAACAGTATGCTACTAAATAACAAAGAGATCACTGAGGAAATCCAAATAAATGAAACCATGACAACCCAAAGCCTATGGGATGCAGCAAAAGCAGTTCTAAGAGGGAAATGAAATGAAATGAAGTTGCTTCAGTCACGTCTGACTCTTCACGCTCCTCCATCCATGGGATTTTCCAGGCAAGAATACTAGAGTGGTTGCCATTTCCTTCTCCAGGGATCTTCCCAACCCAGGGATCGAACCTGGGTCTCTTGCATTGCAGGCAGACTCTTTACCATCTGAGCCACCAGGGAATAGTTCTAAGAGGGAAGTCTATAGCAATACAATCATACCTCAAGAAACAAGAAAAATCTCAAATAAAGAACATAACATTACATCTACAGCAACTAGAGATAGAAGAACAAAAAAAACCAAAGTTAGTAGAATGAAAGAAATCATAAATATCAGAGCAGAAAAAATTAAACAGAAATGAAGAAAATAATAACAAAGATCAATGAAACTAAAAGCTGATTCTTTGAGAAGATAAACTAAATTGATAAACCTTTAGCCAGACTCATCAAGAAAAAAAGGGAAAACCTCTTCAATAAGTGGTGCTGGTGAAACTGGGCTGCTGCTGCTGCTAAGTCGCTTCAGTCGTGTCCGACTCTTAGCGACCCCATGGACTGCAGCCTACCAGGCTCCTCCATCCATGGGATTTTCCAGGCAAGAGTACTGGAGTGGGTTGCCATTGCCTTCTCCGGTGAAACTGGGCAGCTACATGTAAAAGAATGAAATTAGAACACTTCCTAACACCATACACAAAAATTAACTCAAAATGGATTAAAGACCTAAATGTAAGGCTAGACACTATAAAATTCTTAGAGGAAAACATAGGCAGAAGACATTTATCTTAAGACATAAATCACAGCAAGATCCTCTTTGACCCACTGCCTAGAGTAATGAAAATAAAAACAAAAATAAACAAATAGGACCTAATTAAACTTAAAAGCTTTTGCACAGCAAAGGGAACCATAAACAAGACAAAAAGACAGCCCTCAGAATGGGAGAAAATATTTGCAAATGAAGCAACTGACAAAGGATTAATCTCCAAAATATACAAACAGCTCATGCAGCTCAATATAAAAAAAACCTCACCTAATTAGGCAGAAGACCTAAATAGACATTTGTCCAAAGAAGACATACAGATGGCCAAAGGTACATGAAAAGATGCTCAACATCACTAATTATTAGAAAAATGCAAATCAAAACTACAATGAGGTATCACCTCACATTGGTCAGAATGGTCATCATTTAAAAAAAAAAAAATGTACAAACAATAAATGCTGGAGAGGATGTGGAGAAAAGGGAACCCTCTTACACTGTTGGTGGGAATGTAAATTGATACAACCTCTACAGAGAAAAGTATAGATGTTCCTTAAAAATATAAAAATAGAACTAATATATGACCCAGCAATCCCACTCCTAGGAATACTCTCAAAGAAAATCATAATTCAAAAAGATACATGCATCTCAATGTTCACTGAAGCACTATTTGCAATAGCCAGGACATGGACATTGACACCTAAGTGTTCATCAACACAGGAATGGATAAAGATATGGTGCTGGTGGTTTAGTCACTAAGTCGTGGCCAACTCTTGGTGAACCCATGGACTGTAGCCTGCCAGGCTCCTCGGTCCATGGGATTCTCCAGGCAAGAATACTGGAGTGGGCTGCCATTTCCTTCTGCAGGGGATCTTCCCCCACCCAGGGATCAACCTTTGGTCTCTTGCATTGCAGGCAGATTCTTAACCAAATGAGCTACCAGGGAAGTCCAAATATGTAACGCATACTTACAATAGAATATTCCTCAGCCATAAAAATGAGCAAAATTGTGCCATTTGCAGAGATGTAGATAGACCTAGAGACTGTCATGGAGAGTGAAGTTGGAAAGAAAAAAAGAAATATCATATATTGACTTGTACATGTGGAATTTAGAAAAAAAAAAGTTTAGATGATCTTATTTGCAAAGCAGAAACAGAGACACAGATATAGAGAACGAATGTACTGGTTCCAAAGGGGGGAAAGTGGGATGCATTGGGAATTTGGGATAGACACAGACACACTACTATGTATAAAATAGGTGACTATAAGAACCAACTCTGTAGCACAAGGAACTCTACTCAGTGTAGTAGTGACCTGAATGGGAAGGAAATTCAAAAGAGGGGGGATATATGTATGCATATAGGGCTTCCCAGGTGGCACTAGTGGTAAAGAATCTGCCTGCCAATGCAGGAGATGCAAGAGACATGGTTCAATCCCTGGGTGGGAAGATCCCCTGGAGGAGGGCATGGCAACCCACTCCAGTATTCTTGCCTGGAGAAATCCCATGGACAGAGGAGCCTGGCAGGCTACAGTCCATGGGACCACAAAGAGTTGGACACAACTAAAGTGACTTAGCACACACGCACATGTGTACTTACCGCTGACTTATGTTTCTGTATGGCAGAAACTGACACAAAAGTGTAAAGCAACTAAACTCCAATAAAATTGTTTCTAAAGCCTGCAGACCCTAAAGCAGGCTTTGCAACTCCCAGAGGTTGGCCAGTTTGGACTGCTGCTCAGGGAATGTAGTTCATGCCACTGATCATATTTGATTTACTGCCTGGGCACCATCTCTCCACCTGGTCCCCATCGCCATTGGTTCCTAGAAGTTAAAGGAGTCTGTCATCTACTTTCCTGGTTCTGGTGAAGGATTAGAATCTTCCACTGTCCCACTCCCCACCTACCTCCCCTCTCCACCTTAGGGCCCAGCTTCAAGCTATACAACTGCTTGGCTGTGGTATGGAACTGGCTCCTCCAAACAGAGCGTTCCATTTCTGTGCTTGCTGCCTGATCCTCACGGAACTAGGGCCACGAGGGGGTGACAGGACCTCAGTGTGGAGGAGTGGGAGAAAGTGAGTTTGGATGAGGCCACCTCTCCCCACTCTGGGTTCCTTCCCAATCCCTGGTTTCTTGCCTTCAGAGCATTTGCCGGTGTGCCATTTTGCTGATTCATTCATGTTTCCTGGTGGTCTGTCTGCCTCCCCAACCAGATCCTCTCTGTAGCCTCAGCTCCTTCCTGCCTTTCTCATCTCGTTTCCTACCATCCAGCCCAGGAATTGTACATATTTTTCTCAGTTCTGATTATGAAAATAATATGCTCCCATTGGGCAATTTCAGAAAGAACTAGTCACAGTCCCATCAGATAGAGAAAGCCACTATTAAAATTTGCATTTATTGCCCGCCTGTTTTTCACTCTATAAATCCAATTTTACATCATTTAGTTTATGTGATGTAAAGATTTTTGTTAATTTAAAGAACATTTTTATTTGATTATAAAAGTCATAGTATGCACATTATAAAAACATTGAGGAAAAACACGTATAAACAAGAAAGTTAAAAATTACCCATAATTTCATTGCCTGGTGAGAATCATTTTAGTAGTTTGGATTTATTCTTCTGTATGCTTTTTTCCACTATTTTTTCCCCCTTAACAAAATCTCATGACCCAGCAGGCATCTTTCTTTGTCAGCACACGACAGAGTATGACTGAACCAGTACTTCCTTATTTCCTATTTCTGATTCCAATTTATATTGCTTTCTTTTCATTGTCAACAACACTGTTGTGGCCTCATTGGTACACATGTCCTTGGCATGTGACTGTGTTCTTGTTTTGCTTTCATCCTTGCAAAGGCTTTCTCCATTCTCAACATTTCAAAATAAATGACTTGTCACCATTTTTGTGTTTTCGTTAGTGAACATGTAAATTTTTAATCTGTCCAGAATTGAATTTGGTTTAATACTTAAGCTCAGGATTAGCTTTATTTTTCTAATTGTTTAATCTGTGTGAAATATCATCATTTCTCCACCTGAGTTGACGAGAAAGGGTAGCTAATGGACATGAATTTGAGCAAACTCTGGGAGATAATGGAGGACAGAGGAGCCTGGCATGCAGTCCATGGGGTTGCAGAGTTGGACACAACTTAGCAACTGAACAACAACAAGGGGACTTGAGCCCCTACAGTATCTATCAACATCCACCCCCAATATATATTTGATGTGGACAATTAAGATTCCCTCAACCTTCAAGAATCACCACCTACTCCTACTGACTAGAGAGCCATCCTGAAGATACGTCTCTAAAGCAAGTCTGAAGCCACAGCTATACCACACTGATTGAGGTGTCAGTCCTGCCATGTCTGTATCACATATTCTTGCCTCTGTTTCTAGTGTAGCCTGTCTCCTCATGCCAGCCACACACTGCTAAGACCAGTGTAACTCTAACAAACCTGGAATATAGACTAGGGCAAGTACCCTCTCACCCTTTGCCCCCAATCATATCTACTTCTCTCCCCCAATAGTTTCATTATTAGTGATTTACTCTTCTATCAAAACTCTGGAATAGTTTCATAAAGTTACAAAAGAAAAATAACGGCATTGATATCACAGTTATAATTGCATTAAATTTGGAGAAAACTGGTATCTTTACAACATAAATCTTTTCACTCAAGCTAATGGTGTTTCTTTATACATGTATATTTTTCATTTTATTTATTTGTTGATTTATTTTTAGCTTCCCTGGGTCTTCATTGCTGCACTTGGGCTTTGTTCAGTTGCAGCAAGTGGGGGTTACTCTCTAGTTGTGTTGAGTGGCTTCTCATTGTGGTGGCTTCTCTTATTGTGGAGCACAGGCTCTAGGCACACGGGCTTCAGTAGTTGCAGTTCCTGGGCTCTAGGTGCACGGGTTCAGTAGTTGTGGCACATGGGCCTAATGTCCCACAGCATGTGGAATCGTCCCAGACCAGGGATTGAACCCATGTCCCCTGCATTGACAGGCAGATTCTTAACCACTGGACCACCAGGAAAGTCCTGGTACTTCTTTTTGTTTTCCTAAATCTTATGTGATTTTTCCCAGCAAGTTTTTTGAGTTTTGTTCTTATAAGTCCTACATATGTTTTAATATTTTATGTATATAAATATATAGCATATATGTTAACATGACAAAGCTAAAACAAACCTAGATAGCATATTAAAAAGCAGAGACATCACTTTGCTGACAAAGGTCCATATAGTCAAAGCTATGGTTTTTCCAGTAGTCATGTATGGATGTGAGAGTTGGACCATAAAGAAGGCTGAGCATCAAAGAATTGATGCTTTCAAATTGTGGTGCTAGAGAAGACTCTTGAGAGTCCCTTGGACAACAAGATCAAACTAGTCAATCATAAAGGAATCAACCCTGAATATTCATTGAAAGAACTGATGCTGAAGCTGAAGCTCCAATACTTGGGCCACCTGATGCAAAGAGCTGACTCATTGGAAAAGACCCTGATGCTGAGAAAGATTGAGGGCAGGAGAAGAAGGGGTGACAGAGGATGAGATGGTTAGATAGCATCATGACTCAATGAACATGAATTTGAGCAAACTCCAGGAGATAGTGAAGGCCAGGGAAGCCTGGTGTGCTGCTGCAGTCCATGGAGTTGCAAAGAGTCGGACATGACTTAGGGACTGAACAACATCAAATATGTTAACATATGTTATACAATGTTATATGTAGAGTATAATGTATATTATGTATGACATGTTATTATTAACATTAATTACATAATGTATAAAGTATATATATTTATTGCAGTTGTGAATGGAATCTTTTTTCTGGCTAACTATCGTTGGTTTATGAGAAAGGTGATGATTTTTATAAAATTATCTTGTACCCATCTGTCTGGCTAAAAATGCTTCTTAATTGTGGAGTCTTCCAAGTAGGTGACATAGAATTTGCAAATGGGAAATGTCTTTTTTTTCCAGATTCTTCCCATTTGTTTCTTGTTCTGATCCCCCCACAATGATCTGCCCTTGGCTGTCATGGCAACACTGCTAGGGATTCACTGTGCATACTGATGTTTCATTTATCAGTGGTTCAGATATATTTAATATATCATGTTGATGGAGAATTCTTTTATTCCTGGTTCACTTGTATTTGTTATTTTAATCAGAAATGGAAGTTGAATTTTATTAAATAACTTGTGTTGATTTGCTGTATTTTTTAATGAATACAATCAATTTCATTGTATGGAGGTTTCAATATGTACCCAACCATTCCTCAGGGAATTGGAGGCTTGGATTTTTTTCAGACTTTCATTACTGTAAATGATGCTGCAAGTGATTATCTTTATAAAAAATGAATATGCATTTTTTTTTTTTTACATGAGCAGGAAGAAAAGCAAGTGACCAAGATTGTCGAGTATCTCCTCTGGTTCTAGTACTGGGGTTGGTCTTTCAAACCTGCTGGTCTTTCTGGTTCACCCATGTTTGAAATAGTTGGGGGACACTTCTAGCAGCTAAATTTTGATGAACATGCGAATGAGTAGGAGTCAGCTAACACAGACAGAGGAGTCTAATTATTTTTTTAGACTTCTATTTATTTTTCAGCTTAATCCAGCTCAATACATAACCCCTGAGTGCTTCTTGTGAATCAGAGATGGTGTGGATTTAAGGCAGACTCTACTCAGTCTCTGCCTTTAAGGGTCTCTTAGTCAGCACATCCTCAAGTAAATGAGAATACGGATCTGTTTCTTAAAAGTAGAATCATGGAGAAGTACCTGGTGGCCTACTAGTTAGGATTCTGGGCTTTCACTGCCATGACTCAGGTTCAGTCCCTGGTTGGGAACTGAGATTCCAACAAGCCTTGAGGCATGGCCAAAAAAAAGGCAAATCATGGGTCCCTAGCTGTAAAATTGGCTTCCCTGGTATCTCAGTGGTAAGGGATTCACCTGCAATGCAGGAGCTGCAGGAGACGTGAGTTCAATCCCTGGGTCGGGAGATCCCCTGGAGGAGGGCATGGCAACCCACTCCAGTATTCTTCCCTGGAGAAGCCCCATGGACAGAGGAGCCTGGTAGGCAATAGTTCATAGGATCACAAAGAGTCGGGCACAACTGAAATGACTTAACATGCATGCAGAGCTAGAAAATCATTTGGTTAAAAAATTTGAACCTTTATAGGGTCTGATTCTGAGAACTGAGATGCTACACAACAAGGTTGGTCTAAATCCCAGTGTGCAAAAGTATTCACCTCACTTTTGCTAGCAATAAGTATGGTAGTTTAATTTTCTGTACAAAGCTTATTAAAATATTCCGTTGCTTTGTGGTCATAGTGGTTTAGTTGCTAAGTCATGTCTGACGCCTTTGTACATATTTACACTCTCACTTGCCTTTTATTAATGCTTATCTTCTTGTTTATCCTTTGTGATTCTTTCCATTTCTTTTAAACACAGAAAATCTCACCTATCCCAGGGTCAGAAAGATATTTTATACATTTTTTCTTAGTTTTTTTACAGCTTTATTTTTTTTCAATCACTCAGTCATGTCTGACTCTTTGCGACCCCATGGACTGCAGCGCACCAGCCTTCCCTGTCTTTCACCATCTCCCAGAGCTTGCTCAAACTCATGTCCATAAGTTTATAGTCCATGAGTTTTAAGTCATGACTTCAAAGTTGGAGGAAAAAAATCAATCTCCCAGGCCTTTGCTATGGAGGTTTCCTCTCCCTGTAACGTCCACCAGCCCCCCTTCTCCAACTTCTAATGTTCATTTGGAGCTGAGACCGAGGATAAGCCTGCCCTGCCCCAAGACCCCTCTTACAGCTAAAAAGGGTCTTGTCATCATTTTTACCTCCACTCAACAAACGTGCTTCCATTAGAGCATCTCCATTTCTTTCACTTTTTTTCCCCAATATATAACTAACACTTGTCCACCCTGTTTTCTGGGCTTGGGAGAGAGTGGGGAATCAGTTTGACCCCACTCTATGACGCTAATCGTTCAGAAGTAAGGACAGAAGGTAAACAGTTATTTATTCAATGTGTTTAATCTATTAAATAACATATTTATTCAGCAAAATAATATATAATGTAAGTACACATGGAGATAAATTGTGCTGTTATGAGCATTTATGGGAAGGGAGAGGGTTTAGTTAATATAGTAACATTAGAATAAGAAACAAGAGACACACATACTGAAAATAATACATTGTAAAAGTGTATCATTAATAGCAAATTCTATGATTGCTTGCTTAGAAAGCTAAAGATGATTAAGAAATCTTTTTAGGAAGGCAGATGGATACAAGATTATTTTATCCAAAAAACTTAACCTTTTTATTAATCAACCACCAAATAGAATGAAGAAAAATACTACTCACAGTTGCAACTTCCACTTTGAGGAAGAGATATTGAAACAGAGACCTAAAGCAAAAGATGAAGTCTGCCATGTAAGGGACTTTTAAGATAGAAGCCTTTCTGGCAGAAGCAATAGCAAGTACAAAAGCCCAAGGCACAAAAGTGCTTGATGTTCAACAGCCACAAGGGAGGCTAGCATGGTTGGGGCATATGGCAAGCGAGGGTTGGGGGCAGACACAAGACGTGAGTTCAAAGAGATGGCAAGGCCCTAGAGGACTTTGCAAGGGGCTCACAATTTCTCTAAGTACAATGGAAGGTGTTGGAGGGTTTGAAACAAGCAAGTGACATGCTCAGTTTGATATTCTATAAAGACCACTCTGGAAGTTGTATAGGGAATGGATGGTAAGGAGAAAGAATGTAAGCAAGGAGACCAGTGAAGAAGGCATGGGAGAGACATTGCTGGGAACTTGCAGGTGAAGAGCAGCAGGTGGATTCCAGATAGATTTTGGAGGAGATCTTGAGCTAACAAGATATTTCTGTTGAGTGGATATGGAGAGTTAAAGAAAAGGAAGAGGTTAGGGTTGGTCCCAAGAGCATTAAGACCACAATTGCATAGCTGTCTTCATCACCTGGGGCTACCATAACAAAATACCACAGGCTGGGTGGGCTTAAACAATAGACAGCAATTTTCTCACAGTTCTGGAGGTTGGGAACTCCAAGGTCAAAGTGCTGGCAAATATGGTTCTTGGTGAGGGCACTCTTCCTTACTTGCAGATGGAAACCGTTTCAAGGTGTCCTCACATGGCCTTTACTCTGTGTGAGTGCACTGAGAGAGGAATCTCTAGTGCTCTTTCCTCTTCCTCTAAGGATACCAGTCTTATTGGATTAGTTCCCCACCCTTTCAACCTCATTTAACCTTAATTACTTCCCTAAAGATCTCGTCTCCAAATACAGTCCCATTTGGGGTTAGGGTTGCAACATATGAATTTGGAGGGTGGGTATAATTCAGTCTACAACAGTGGTTTAAGTAATAAATTCATTGTCTCACAGCTCTGCAGGCTAGAAGTCCAAGATCAAGGTGTGGGTAGGGTTGGTTCCTTCAAAGGCTGAGAGGGAACACATGTTCCAGGCCTCTGTGCTAGCTTCCAGTGATTTACTGGCCACTTGTGTGTTCCTTGGCTTGTAGAAGGATCACCCCACCTGTCTTCATCTTCCCATGTGGTTCTCTGTGTGCGTGTCCACGTTTCCCTTTTTGTATAAAGACACCAGTCATGGTGGATGAGGGACCACCCTGCTCCAGTATGACGTCTCATGTTCACTCATTACATCTGCGTGACCCTATTTTCAAAGAAGGTCCCATTTGGAGGTCCTGGGGGTTGGGATGCCACTATATGAATGTTTGGAGGACACAACTCAGCCTGTAACAGGAGATCTCTGCCTTAGAGAACTAGGTGAACAAAGAGTTCCATCTACCGATAGAGGGAAAACTATGGGGCAAACAGGCTTGTGGGGGTATCAAAAGTTTTGTTTTGAACATAATATATTTGAAATGCCAAGTGGGTATCTAAGTTTTGGGGTGTAATGTCGGCAGTTGTGTATTATGACTCTGGCTCAGTAAAGAAATGTGGTGTGACTGGTATATTTAAAATGGATAACTAACAAGGACCTACTATATAGCACAGGGAGCTCTGTTCAATGTTGTATGCCAGCCTGGATGGGAGGGAAGCTTGGGGGGGAATGGATACATGTATATGTATGGCTGAGTCCCTTTGCTGTCCACCTGAAACTATCACAGCATTGTTAATCGGCTATACTCCAATATGAAATTTTTTTAAAAAAAGAATTGTGAGGTGTGTGTGTGTGTGTGTGTGTGTTTTATAGTTAGGGGACCAAATGTGATCACCTAGGGTATGAAAGAGGTGCAGAAAAATCCAAGACCCAACTTTAGGAGTTGGGAGGAAGAACCAGCAAAGGAGAGTGAGAAGGAGTAGCCAGTGAGGTAGCAGATGGGCAAACAGGAGTGAGGTGTCCTAGAATCTTAGAGAAGGGAGTGTTTACAGGAAAGGCTGTCCAGTGACTCAACAGTGCTGAGAGCTACAGTAACACTAGGGCAGATAGGTAAAGGGTGAACTTGACAACACAGAGTTCATAGGTGACCAGTGATAAGAGTTATTTTAGTGGACTTGTGGCAGCTGAGGCTGGATTCAAGAGCATTGATGCCTACAATGGGAAGAGAGAGGAATTGAAGACAATACCCACAGACAAGTGCTTTGAAAGGAAGCAGGAAAATGTGGGGAAAGAAGATAGGAGTCAAGAGATGAATTTTTTTTTCAGCTGCTAACAAAGACAGCAGGTTTGCATGGTATGGGGATGGTCAAGTAGAGAGGGGGAATTCAGTGATGCTGGACAGAGGGGCAAGTGGAAAGGATGGATCTAGAGTGCAGAGAAGGCATCAAGCCTTAGAAAACAGAAGGGAGGCATCTGCTGTTTTAGCTGCGGCAAGGAGGAAAGGTTGGTTATAGAGGAAGGCAGGTGAATATGCTTGATGATGGTCTGATGAGGGAGTTTCCATTCCGTGTATTCTAATTTCTAAATCAAATATGGACAAGGCGAGCAGGAGGAAAGTGGGAAGACATGGGGACTTTGAGGAGAGAGCAAATCGCCATTGTAAGAATGGACTGGAAAACACAAGACAGAGGTCCTCCCTCACAGCAAGGTGTGCCCAGGTGAGTTGGAGACCATAAATCTCTAAGGCTGTGCAATGTGCCAGCTTGTGTGATTCTTTCCAGCAACACAGAGATGCTTAAGTGCAGGTGCACAAAGCATAAATGGTTGGGTTCATCCAATGTTGGGGATATGTCAGTCAATTGTGAAAGAAGGCAAGAAGGGACAGGGAGTGATGATATGATGGTTCATGACTCTAAGGGCACTTGGAGAGTAGAGACAGGAGATATAAAGAGATCTGATCAAGGGATGGACTGAAATCTTGAGAATAAGATTCTGTCCCACATGTAGAGCCTGGCCCTATGTAGGTGCTCAGAAAATATTAATTGACTTGGTCACAAGGGAGGACACCGGAGAGCTGCAATACTGCAACCATACACCAGGGGGCAAGAGACGACAAGAAATGAGTCTAATCAAGCCCTGCCTAAAGTCCGGGGACTGTGTGGCCAGACCTCCAGGCCCCCTCCTGCCTGCTCTCAGTTTCCCCGGGCAGTGGGAACAAATTATACTGCGTATCCATGCTGGAGTCTACTGAAGGTACCACCAGGTGGCTGGTGGTGGAGCATGTGGGGCAGGAAGAAACCATGAACCATATGACAGAGATAAGGGGACCTCCTTCATGTGTGCCTGTCCTGGGCTCTTGGTCCATGTCTGGGCTCTGGACAATGCCCCAGCCCTGTGCAACCACAGGAAGCAGACTCGAAGTGTTCTTGTGCACCCTCACGTACAGAAAACTGGTACCAAGAAGTTCAATCTGTGTTGGTCCTGAGGAGCCATCCCACTTCCCCTGAGGCTTGTCCCATGGGATATAGAGCGGCCCTAGAGTTACATGGCCCAAATCGTGTTTTGCTGAAGCAGGGGTCTGGGGAGCTTCTGGAGGAGAGGAAAGACCCATTGCTCAACATACCTTCCATATGCCTCCTGGACACCCATCCCATGTTGGGAGCACAAGACAAGGTCGACTCGCCAGTCATCTGTTCACCTACGTGCTCCCTCATTTACTCAAGCTTTCCCTGCCCCTACTATGTGTTAGTGAAGGTAACAGGCAATTATGCCCAATAGGATAGACCACAGAAAGGGAGGTGTCAAGGCCAATGTCTGACTACTGGCCGGGGTAACTGAGAGGACGAAGGTGCCTCTCCCTGAGTGGAGACCTAGTTTCTGGAGATGTTGAAGAACCTGTTTTTGGCTGTATCAATCTTGACATGCTCAGAGGACACCAATGGGTGGTGGTTTAGTTGTTAAGTCATGTCCAACTCTTGTGACCCCATGGACTGAAGCCCGCCAGGCTCCTCTGTCCATGGGATTCTCCAGGGAAGAATATTGGAGTGGGTTGCCATTTCCTTCTCCAGGGGACACCCATGGGGAGATATCTAGTACATAGTTGGATCTAAGGGCCTGGAAGCCAATGGGTAAAGAAGGGTGGGGTATTGGGGTTTGGGAGTCACGTCATTTCCCAGGTAGGGGCTATGGGCTGCAGAGGGGTTAGCACAGGCGTCAAAGATGGCGGTGGGTCTGAAGGGTGACTGCCTGGGGCCTGCTGTCCTGAACATGCTTGTAAGCTGAGCAGAAAGGACTCAGTGGGACTTGGGGGGAGGTCCTCACAACAAGGAGGGGACAGCTTCTGAAGTTTTGTCCATCTTCTCAGAGACCAGGCACTCTCTCTGAATCTTCATGAGAACTAAGGGGGGGCGTGGCACAAGGGCCATATCGGCAAGGATCAGACTTGTGTTTACTTCTTCATCCATTGGTCCCTCAATCCAGGAGGGCTCTTCATTCTGACCCCACTCTGGAACAGGCCTCATATCCTTCCCCTGCATTCTAGAGAATCTCACCAGGCACACAGAGGTAAAACAACTTGCTCACAGTCTCAGAGCAAGTGGGTAGCAAGTGAAGCCTAAAATAAAAGTTTAATGTCCTGCTTTCCTCAGCCCCATGTCCAGGTCAGGAAGTAGTGGGAATTGTTGTGTGTGGATGAGGCTTAGTAACAACTGCATGGCCCTGGCTCCTTCCCACGTGCCCTGCTGTCCACAAGCCCCTCTTTGCACGAAGCTTGCTTTTCCAGTGGACCACATGCTCCAAGGTTCTGGGTGTGAATCTCCCCATGAGCCAAGCTCTTTTCCGGAGACCTGCATCCTCGGTTGAAATCTCACCCTACTTCATCCAAACTTCCAAACCCTCTTCCCCCGGGGTTGGTGGGCTAACTTCTAAATAGATTACACAAACATTTGAATGTGCAATTCTAAATACTGCAATTTGTCTGTCCTGTCTGTTGACCTTTGCCTCCACGCCTTTGACATGTTTTGATTCTCCAGGGTTGTGGGTTTTGTTTCATCAACAAGGTGACCATGTGGTTAATTACCCTTTGACCTTCGGGGTCAGGGCCTCCATCTGGGCAGGAAACACCCAGAGCTCCAGGAGTTTCTTGGCATTTAGTTGTCCCTGCCAACAGCTCCCATGCTCCCCCCACCACCACCTCACCTCCCTGCAGTGTTCCCGCCTGTCTCTCTCATCCACCAAGCCCTCCCCCAAGTCTCACCAGAGGCCAGGACTTTTGCCCCACGGCAGCTACAGGCCATCCTCATCTCTGAGTCCCTTGTTGAGGACAAAGCCTGAGGCAGGGTGGCAAGATGACTGGATGAAGTTCAGTGGCTTAAGAACACCAACACCTGAGCTAAGTGTTAGGTGCACAGGGGAAGCCGCCTTCCTGGGGCCCAAGGCTGAGAAAGTGGGATGCCTTGTGCCCTAGGGATGGCCTCCCAGAAGTTAGCCCTAGAAGGCTCGAGGGCCTCACCAGCTTGACTTGTCACTTGAAGATCCTGCATCAAGCAGCTGGTTTTCTTTGTGAAATGTTCTTCAAGTAGCTGGATGGCCCTTGGTGGAGGACGTTCTTGGGGACATTTGTAAAAAGAAGATTCTGGCCTGCCCCTGAATCTCAGCCTAGAGGAGGCAATGGCATGTGTGCAGCAGGGGCTGAGCAGAGACACATGGGCTTCGGTGAGGCCCAGGTGAGGCAGAAGAAAGGGGAGCACAGAGTCTTCAGGCCGGGCTCTGCTTCATGGGTGAGGATCAGAAATCCAGAGGTGAGATGGAAGGATGTTCAAGGCATGGAGAAGAGGGACAAATCCATGAGGGTGGAAGAACCAGGACTTGTGCCCAACCCAGTGGTTCCACAAGGCTGGGGCAGAGTGTATGAAAGGTGGAGGGCCATGCAGTTGGGGAGGAAGGGTGAGGCCAGGCCCCCAGGCCAAACTAAGATCTTGGTTTTATTTGATAAGCAGTGGAAGCCATTCCACATCGTCTTGCTTAGCCATGAAAACAGAAAAACAGTGCAATGCTTTTCTATGCCCTGTGGAACATTTAATTGAGTCATGGTAATAAACTGGAGTCTTTGTTATGGTCGTTGGGGCCTGTTTTGAGAGTTGGGGATGGAATTTGTGGCAGCCCTAAGCCCCCTATTCCCACCCTGGGACCTTCTCTCCCTTCCAACATTTCTCCCAGGGATTTTGGCAGAAGTGAACAACACTCACATCCCAGAACATTCTGAGGCTGCCTTCACTTTCACTGCCTTCAGCTGGAACCCTTGAGATGCCATGCAGGGCCTTGGCCGGGTGGTGTCCCACCGATGCAGATGAGTAAGATCATGGAGCATGGATGGCATTTTAATAACGTTCTTCCTTCTTTATTGCTTCCCTTGTGGTTCAGCTGGTAAAGAATTTGCCTGCAATGTGGGAGACCTGGGTTCAATCCCTGGATTGGGAAGATCCCCTGGAAAAGGGAAAGGCAACCCACTCCAGTATTCTGGCCTGGAGAATTCCATGGACTGTATAGTCCATGGGGTCACAAAGAGTCAGACACGACTGAGTGACTTTCACATCACATCACATCCTTCTTTATTATCAAAGTCATTTGGGAATAGGAACAGTCACCAAGTTTTGCTGACCTGCAAATTACATGAATGTTCGGCCCGTGAAGTCTGCACTTGGAATATCCTATTATATCCAGACTGAGGCTTGGTCAGTGAGGAGGCTGTGCCACCCACCTGGGGCTGAGCTGACAGGGGCGGGGATTGTGGTATATGTGTTTGGAAGGGTCTGCCATGCAGGGGCTGCTGTGTAATGTTCCTCCAACTTCCTCTGCCCTCTCCACCCACAGAGAACTGTAACTCCAGTGCTTTCCCGGACAGAAGCTGCCAATTTGGCTTTATGCTGGAGGGGTAAATAAATCCTTGCCCAGCCACCAGGAGGTCTTCTGGGGTGGTTAGGCGACAGTGGTCACTCTTGCTGACTTCCTTACTAGGGGTACACACTTTACATCTTGGGGTTGCTGGTGGTACTGTTGAGGGAAGGCAGGCCGGGGTCTGGAGTCCTGGATCAACTGTGTCTGGGCCCCCTTCAGCTGTAGGAGCCCTGCACCCACAAGATCACGGTGCTCTGGCCACTCTGTGCCTCTACCCCAGCCCCACCCCAACATCGAAGCTGGTGGGAGCTGGGCAGCTGTGGTGAGGTTGACACTGTCCAGCAGAAGCACCAAGGCCAGGAAACTTGGGGTAAGTTGCCCCCATGTCCCAAGCCATGTGCCCAGCCACTAGTTGTGTGTGGGTCCCGGGGCTCAGGACACCACCCAGTAAGGAAAGCCGCATGGCTGAGGCTGGCGTGCTGGGCGTGGGCATCCAGGGATCAAGGCTCGCTTGGCCTTTGGATGGAGTCTCCCTCCCAGGCCCTTCCCTGACACGCACCTGCCCTTGGGCTGTTGGAAGAACCTCTCGTCTCCCTCAGAGAGGAGTCTGGGAGGAAAGACAAGCTGATTGAGTGTGTTGTGCACTGTGTGAGTGTGGCCTATGGGGCCTGGCGGGAGGATGATAAGACAGAAAAGCTTTGTCTTGTGTTGTTCCAGGTGTAGCTTCCATTTGTGGCACGGGCTGCAGAGCCCCCAGCACCTCCTGGGGCAGTTTAGCACAGACTGTGGGGACAGCCATAGCTATTTCCTGGTGGAGTTGTGGCCTTGGAAGCTTGGTCCATGATCAGTCTTCTTGACACAAGTCTGCTTGCTTCCCTGGGTAAGGCTGGAACAGAACCGCCCCCTCAGTTCATGATGAGTGCATGCAGGTCTCATTCCTTTGGTGCTAAAGCCACCCCTGACCCTCGTGTGGACACTGTCATCTCTTGGCCTTGTCACCCTGTCTTTCCCTGCACCTGGCATCAGACAGCTTTCTCTTGGGCTACAATCATCAGGAGACCCTCTGAAGCTGGGAGAATAAGAGCTCATGCCCGGGAAAAGAAGAGAAAAGAAAGTACCAACTGATCACAGCTAAAGCCATCAGTCTGCCCAGGCAGCCAAGTCTAAGGTCTCAGCCAAGAGTGCCAAGAATGTGTTGGAGAAGTAACTGGGCCTAGAACTGCCTAAGAGACCTTCCTCACTGTGTTTTGCCTTTAGTCACATTCAAACCAAACTCATGCTGAACCAGCCGGCACATGAGCACTGGTTCTGGGCTTTGAGCCCCGTGCCCTCCACTTTCTCCATCCTAAGATGGGGTGAAGCTGCAGCTACTGCTGTGGGGATCCCTGGAAAAAAGCAGGCCCGGGCAGCTGGCACCTCTGACCCTCTGGCCACCTGGCTTGGGGGCTGAGCTGGGAGCCGAACTGTTGATCAAGGTAGAGCCTGAGGGAACCACAGACTACCTCAGCTCAGGATCCTTGTCTGAAATCCAGAGGGTGGTGAAGCCAGAGTCATCTGGGTCAGATGGGACAAATCCTGGCCCAGAAACACCGTAAACATCAAATTCAAATAATAACCCCAAGTGGATGCCTCTGGTCGAGTCAACTTTTGTAGTGCCCCTCTTGAAGGCTCTACAATGCCATTAAGCATCATCTGCTCTTGGAGCTATGTAGAAAAGGCACCATCTCTTTCTCCTTCCTTTTTTTTCTGATGGATAAACAGAGGCCCAGAGGGCTTCAGTGACTTCTACAGCAGACTGAGGCTCCAGCTGCGTTATCTTGGGGAGTGTGCTGCTCTAGGACCTGCCTGACCACCTCTCCTTTCAGTGTAAAGGGGAAAATACTATACTCCAGGAGTTGGTGATGGACAGGGAGGCCTGGCGTGCTGCAGTCCGTGGGGTTGCAGAGTCGGACATGACTGAGCAACTGAATTGAACTGAACTATAGTTGGGGAGGGTGGTTGCTTCAACGGATTTTTATTTCTCACAGATCTAAAGGCTGTCAAGGAGATCAGGATCAAAGTGACAGCAACATAGGTTTTATTCTGAGACCTCTTCGATTGGCTTGTAGGTAGTCACCATCTTGTTGTGAGCTGATGTGCCTCTTTGTGCACAAAAGAGAGGGATCAAGCCATTTGTGTCTCTTCTTCTAAGTGCACTAATTCCACTATAAGGACCCCACCCTTATGACCTCATCTACAGCTAATCACCTCCCAAAGGCCCCACCTCCAAATACCATCCCATTAGTGAGAGAGTTTTAACATATGAGTCAAAGGGGGGCAGGCATTCAGTCCATAGCACCGTGGTAGAGATCTGGCTGCCTGGCAAATGTCAAGCTTCTCCTGTGGGTCTGTGGCCTCACTGCCCCTTTAACCTACCACTGGGGATGGGGGTTTCCTTTGCCTTATTCCAGCAATGGCTCAATACTTTAAGACTGATGTTCACAGCACATGATGACTTCAGGTTGGGTTATCCAAGCAACCCCTACCCCCTCTTCCCCTCCCCAGTGCACACACCGGGGAAGATGCTCTCCTTGGTGCTTGACTGAGAGCAAATCACTCTTCCTCCAGGGAGAACACTTGCCCAAAAGAAGAGAAGGAATCTGGGTGCAGAGCAGATGGGCACTGTGCCCTTGGGCAACCAGGCTCACCTCTGATGGGCTATACCGGGCACAGCCACAGTCTACAAAGAGAGGGTAGCACCAGGCCAACTCTGTCGGGACTCGGCTACCCAGAGGGCTTGGGCACATGGCCACTTGGGAAGGCAGGTGCCATTTCTAGGTTCCCAAAGTCAATTCTAAGTTCACAGAAAGTTGTAGTCAAAGATAGTTTTTATTAAGCAGCAGAACTGTGATGATTTTAGCACAATTTGTTGACCTATTTCAGCTTCCCACAGTTGGATTGCTATTTCCCATGGGTTTCCCCAGCACAACTGTGGAGGAGGTGCAGGCCTTGATGGTTGAAACCAAGGCCTCGAAATTCTCACAGCTTGAGATGGAACAGCTGCTTACTAGATTGCAAACCATGCTGGAAAATATTTCTTGGTAGAAAAAGGGTATTCTAAGCAAACTGCAGCCTGCCTGCCCATGGTAGAATAGGTAAGTGCAACACTGGGCAGCAAAATTTCCAAGACACAGGTTGTGAAGAACTAACAATGAGAACAAACATATTAGGAAAGAAAACCGAGTTTTTACCCCCCACCCCCCACCCCCCAGTCCAGGGGACCTGGAGGTCCCCTGGCTATGCAGGCTTCATTGGCCTGTCTTTCCCCCCTTCTCTCAAGGCCTGAGAGAAAAGTAGAGCTAATGCGGCTCTACTGATTCAAGTAGGACTGCTGTGATGACATATAGGGCTTTAGCTGGTTTGGCCCATTATTCCCAAAGACTTGGACAATCTCCAGTCCTGAAGAATGCTGGCCTTGTTCAATGGGTGCCACCTGTTGAGAGAAAGGGGACAAGATGGAGTCCTTTGCTAGAGTTCCTGGGCCCATTTTGCAGTGGTGTGAGGATCCCTTTGGTCTGAGCCAGTAAGCTGCTGAGAAGGACGTCTTTGGAAAACACAAGCCTGCAAGGTGCCAGTAGATGTTGGAGCTGGGGAAATGGTATACCCCCAGCTTCTCTCTCCAAACAGCATAGTAACTTAAAGAGCAGCAGAAGTAGGCCTGGGCTCTCCAAAAACTTGTCTGAAGGCCTAAGGCTACTGGATCTGGCTGTCCCCGACCCAGCTCCCGACCAGCCATGGCCAGTCAAGGCATTAGAAGGTCTCTCCAGCCTATCCCTGCCTCTAACTTTAGGTCTCACCATTCTGCACAGAATGGATGACTTCCATGCAGAGCCTCCCTGGCAGCTACCTGGCTCATTCAATGTGACACAGAGAGGTAACAACCCATTCTGGCCTGCGGACAGGGGAGGAGGGACAGACACCCTGATGGTGTCACCAAGAGTGGACTGTGGGGCATTTTGTGCTGGAGAAAGAAGGACCCCCTTGGACTGGTTTCTGAAAGTGATAGATTTCATTGAGTTGAACTCAAGGGGGTGGAGGACAAGGTTGGGGAACCAGAAGGAGCAGGGCTGGGCTATGGCAGAGGCTGAATGTGTTGGAGGACCTAGGGAGAGCAAGGCTCCAGAGCGTGGAGAAGGGGAGCCAGGGCAGGGTGTGTGAGCCCCTGCAGTCTTGTGGACAGGGAGCATCTGATACGGTCCTGCCTTTGGCTGCTCCCCTGGTTCTTCTCCCACCTGTGTCACATCCCCAGGTCCTTCTTTCTCCACTAACTGGGCATCTGCTTCTCAGGGTAAGTGCCTTGAGAACATGCATGAGGGTCTCAGTAGAGTCTGGCTTAGTAAATGAACCACAGTGTCCACTGACCATCTGATGGCATCATACAGGCTGTCCCTCTAATGGACCACCTTTCTGGAGGGCTGGTGGCCCAGCTGGTCAAGGGGTGTTTGTGAAATGAATCATACCATTTAAAATACACAAATTCCTTCATTCTGCCTTAGTTTACTGGATTTTTGTTGTGGTTAGTTTTTTTTTAAGGGGTTAAGCTCTTTTAAGATTTCTAAAGCCAGAACCCAAACATCCTTTGTAAGTGGTATTAGTCAGACTGAGAGTTTGTGGTCCCCAAGGGGACTGCTGGGAATGTATCTGGGAGCCAAATCTGCTATGTGACTGTGGTCTCGACCAGCTCCCATCCCTGCCCTAGCAACATGGCCACTGCAGATGGTCCCCAAGGTGCGGTTTGCCCTGCCAAATACGGGGCACTCCATGATTGGATGCCAAACACTCATCAGAAGGACTCCTGGTTTATTTTCAATACGAGGAAACGATCCCACACCAGACCTGGCTGGATGGCATCACCGACTCAATGGGCATGAGTTTGAGTAGACTCTGGGGGTTTGTGATGGACAGGGAGGCCTGGCGTGCTGTGATTCATGGGGTCGCAAAGAGTCGGACACGACTGAGCGACTGAACTGAACTGAACTGAAAGATACAGAAGTTCAGAAAGGTCTCCCATCTAGGGCATTGAGTTCAGCATATGGCAAGACTCACTCTGCCCAGGGAACACATTTTTGAGACGTTTCCAAGTAGGACTGCATTTAATAGCTACGAGAACAGCTCACTTTTTCATGGAAGCCTAGAGACTCTTTTTGCTCAGCTGTGACTGCTACCCCCATGTGGGTACCCATCCTCAAATTTTCTTGTGCTTTAAAGTGTGGATTTCACACACGGAGCCTATGCAGAAGGGGTGTATCCCTGTGCAGAACCTCCAACCTGGGTCGGGGGCAGAGAAGAAGGGAGTGCTATACCTGAGCATAGGTGGCTTGGCCCATGGTGGCCTGCTCATTGGGAGCCCAATTATTCTGTTGGACTACTTGGTAAAGATGATTTTTCGGATCTTTCGGCTGTTGCCAGAGGTGGATGTAGTCTTGTGGAGTCTCCAGGTTAACAAGCTGTGGGTTTTGGGTGATGGTAGTAGTCTGAGGAAGGTTGGTAGAATAAATGCCATGGGACCCTGAGCCGTGGGTCATAGAGAATAGATTCATGCAGGGCTGATATTGATTTTCAGGAAAGAATCTGTAATAGAAGAAACATGTTACAGAGACATGGGTCTAGCAATAAGGCCCAAGAGACATAGTCTTGCTCATTAAGAGGTACTCAAAGAACTTTTGGTTTGGGTGGCCAAATCAGGGGCCACTGGCTTGGACTCTCACTTTGGCCTGAATAAGACTCAATTCTCCAAAGTAAAGCAAATGGAAACACTGAGAAAATTTAGTGATTTGTATCAATGGTATTGTTGCTATTACTTGGACAGTCCTGCTTCTTTCAAGATGGTGATCTCTGTTTAAGTCACTTCACCGACTCTGAAGTCAGGGACTTGCCCTTCATCACTGAAGGAACCTGAGACCCAGAGGGGCTGCAAGTCCACTTTCTCCTCTAAGTCCAGGGCTCCCTCTATCACCCTAACCTTGAGAGCTGTGTGATAAACAGAGATTTCTGAGCATCATCCCAGACTCTGAATATGCACTTTCAATAACCTCCTCAGGTTGATTCTGATAATCAGGCCAATGAGAAACATGGCACTAACCCATCCCACATGCCTGGGTCACTGTTCCTAAAGGAAGACCCAGAAGGAACTCAGGAGAGCTTTAGGAGACCCGGTCAGAGACTGGCATTCATTCAGAAATAAATATTGGGCACCAAGACTGTGCTTACACCACCTTTCATTGCTGAGCAGAACCTTCTTTTTCTGGCATTGAGACCAAAGATTTTATCCCTGAGCTGAAACTGTGTTCCTGTCCTCATACTGCCTCCCAGGACTTGGTCTTTCTATGTTTTTGGCTCTTTAGGTGTCCAATGCCATATGGATTGTCAGTGATATGGAGACCCCTTCAGCTGCTCTACTGTGACCACAGGATCCCAGGAAAATGGAAGCAGGGAGTTAGGAGCCAGGAGTCCCTCAGCTGGGGATGCTCGAGACTTCCCGATAGACACCCTGTGCTGTGAAACGGCTTGGCTACAAGTCAAGCAATTTCAAGACTGGAATGCTACTTCCCTAGCTTGGAGGCTTCCTGATCTAGCCTTCTTATTTTCATAGAGACAGCTCTGTTCCATCGAGGCATGCTTGGCTATGGATCATGCCAGCAGAGGCAGCAGGGCCACAGAGCAGGATGAATGGGAGCAGGTTGCTTGGGATAAGGGTACTTTGGGTGCCCATGGGCACGTCACCCATAGTTTCGGGTGTGATGTCCAGCCACCATCAGAAAGCAGTGACCTCAGCCCTTATGACCATCTTGCGGCCTTCTTACCTGAATCTACCAGGTTTCTGGTCATGGAAGGTGTCAGCACGATAGTAGCCAGAGGCATTGAGGTTTTCAGCACGATAGTAGCCAGAGGCATTGAGGTTTTCAGCACGATAGTAGCCAGAGGGCTGCTGTTCAGCTACCATTTTGATAGGAAGAAAGATGGGTGGTGGTGGTGGTGGTGGTGGTGGTGGTGGTGGTGGTGGTGGAGGTGGTGGTGGTGGTGGTGGTGGTGGAGGTGGTGGTGGTGGTGGTTGGGATAGGGGCAGGGGCATGAAGCCATCATTGTAGCGGACCATAGAGAATCTAGGTTGGTTTGGCAGGTATACATGCAGCACTTGGTTCTCCCTGGTGGTATCATATTGTTGTGGCTGCTTGGGCAGCTGCTGCTGCTGCTGCAGTTTCTGCAGCTGCTGCTGCTCCTGAAGTTGCTGCAGCTTCTGTTGTTGCTGCTGCCGCTGCAGTTGCAGCTGCTGCTGCTCCTGAAGTTGCTGCAGCCGCTGTTGTTGCTGCTGCTGCTGCTGCTCCTGAAGTTGCTGCAGCTGCTGTTGTTGCTGCAGCTGCTGCTGCCGCTGCAGTTGCAGCTGCTGCTGCTCCTGAAGTTGCTGCAGCTGCTGTTGTTGCTGCAGCTGCTGCTGCCGCTGCAGTTGCAGCTGCTGCTGCTCCTGAAGTTGCTGCAGCTGCTGTTGTTGCTGCAGCTGCTGCTGCCCCTGAAGTTGCTGCTGCTGCTGTAACTGCTGCAGCTGCAGCTGCAGCTGTTTGCTGCTGCTGCTGCAGCTGCTGCTGCTGCTGCAGCTGCTGCTGCTCCTGCTGCTGCAGCTGCTGCTGCTCCTGAAGTTGCTGCAGCTGCTGTTGTTGCTGCTGCTGCTCTTCCTGCTGCAGCTGCTCTTGTTGCTTCTGCTGCTGCTGGTACTTCACCTCCTCCTGAATGGGCACCGGCATCCACAGGAAAGAGAGAAGAGCAACTCAGTGTCTGCCAGAGCCTCATATATGGAACAAACTATCCACCCTTTGCGGCAGAAGACAACAGGAACATTTCCTCTCTGGGCGCCCCAGCAGTCTGGTGACTCTCCGCTCCCAGCTGTGAGAAGCTGTGGTCCAGTACCGATACACACGCATGTGTGCATGTGTGCCCAGGTCCAGCAGGTCTGGACGTTTTATCTCAGGCAAGTGAACTGCACCCAACCGGGAAACCACCACTCCCACCAGAGAAACAGGGGAGCCCATGCTTTCCTGAGAATGAACTCTGCCTTTGGCTACAGTGATGAAAGCGGCCTGTCATACCTGGGCAGAAGTGTCAAAAGTCTGCTGAAGCTCCTTGGGGGAATGGGAAGAATATGGCACACATGAATCACTGACAGATGTGGCCTCCGAAATATCGGAGAAGGGACTCTTCACTGCCTCACAGTGTGGTTTCTTGGGTGCTGGCTCCAGTAAATCGTGACTGTGAACATGGCCTGTGATGGATGGCAGCTCCTGTAAGGACACAGTATCACAAAGGTCTTACTCAGGGGCCACAGCTTTCCTTAGGGCAGAAGACATTCTGGTCATGGAGCAAGACTGCCTACAGGCCAGCTCACAGAGAGCCTTGGCCCACCTCAGCTCCTGCAACTAAAAGAAAAGGAGCAAAGCCCTAGGTCCCTGCTGAAGATCATTCCAGATGTGCCATGCTGCCCTGGAGGCAGTTGCCCTCACTACTAGCAGGCTCTATTAACTAACCCCTTGAAGGCTGTCCAGGTCCCTACTCATCTCCCTTTTGCCACTGGCATAGAACTGGTCTCTGACCTGTGACTTGGAATCGTGCTTCTCTTGGAGCTGCTCCTTCAAAGTCTCCAGGGAGCTCCTCTGGTTTTTGATTTCGGCTTGCAGTATATGTGTCTGCTTGTCCAGCTGCTTCTGGAATTTCTTCATCATTTCCTCCTCTTGTCTCTTGATGTATGATGTTATGTGTGATGACAGCTGTAGGGGCTGTGGGGAGACATCATTATGGTTTATATATGGGGCCACCAGCTTCTCCAAATTCTACCACATTGTTTCATTCCCAAGCTTTGGCATACTGAGAATGTGAACAACACCACCCCAACCCTGATTTCATTCACTACTAGAAAGTGTGAAGAAATGTTAGGGAATCCAAAAATCCAATAATCAGAAAAGATTATGAGTAATGTTTAGTCTAATTTTTCCCCAAACATTGACTCAGAGACATGAAATAACCTTCCCACAGTCCTTAGTGGAAGAGTCAGAGTGTAGCAGGTCAGATCACAAATGAGACATGTAGAAACATCCATCAAAGCTCCTGCTAGTGATGCAGAAAGAAGGAGGCTCAATTGGCACTTCCTTTCATCCAGGCAGTCGTCTAAGCACCATCAGAATCCATAAATCTAACTTTCCCACAACCATGGTGTCCACACAACAATACTACTTGGAGGAAAACTCTCCCCTTAGCCCTGGAAATCTAATTTTAACTTGAGTATCAGTCTCAGATCTGCCGATAAACAAATGTATGTGTGTGCTTAGTCACTCAGTTGTGTCTGACTCTTTGTGACACCATGGACTGTAGCCTGCCAGACTCCTCTGTCCATGGGGATTCTGCAGGCAAGAATACTGGAGTGGGTTGCCATGCCCTCCTCCAGAGGATCTTCCCAACCCAGGGATCAAACCCAGGTCTCCCACATTGCAGGTGGATTCTTTACTGTCTGAGCCACCAGGGAAACCCAAGAATACTGTAATGGGCAGCCTATCCCTTCTTCAGGAGCTTTTCCCAACCCAGGAATTGAACCTGCATTACAGGTGGATTCTTTACCAACTGAGCTACCAGGGAAGCCCAAACAAATGTATAGGTTAATAAAATTAGAAACCGTGTTGCAGGACAAACTAATGCTTTGCACTGGCAGGAAAGAAGGGATGAGGCAAGTTGCACTTGAAAGGGAAGCTGGGAAAAGAGCCTTGTGCAGACTATACACATTTAGGTGGCCAGGGAACTTAAACACTGCAGCCAGGAGGCATGTTCTAAAGCACAGATTTGATTGGGGAAGTGACATGCTCAGATAGTGTTGCAGAACATGCCTTCGGGCAGCAGTGTGGAAGATGAACTGACAGGACAAAGTAAGTCTGGAGTCAGAAAAAAACATAGTGAAGAGGCAGTAGAATTAATTTAAGATAGAGATAACTGGGACCTGAAACTGATCAGAGACAGGAGACAGATAGGAAGAGTCAGGGGAGTGCCCAAGATGGAAGAGCAGGAAGACCCTGAACTCATCTGCTCCCATGGGCACACCAAAATTCTATCTACCGAGCAACTATTGATGAGAAAGATCTGAAGACCAGCACAAAAGATCTTCTACAACTACAGATCTTCTCTATAGAGAAGGAACCATGAAGAGATGAGTAGCAAGAGTGGGAGTGGCACGACAGTTCAGACACATACCCTAGGGTAGGTGACCCACAGACATGAGGACAATTACAATTGCAGAGGTTCTCCCCGGGGTGCGAGAGGTCTGAGCCCCACATCAGACTTGCCAGGCTGAGGGTCCTGCCTGGGAAGCTGAGTTCCCAGGTCATTTGGCTTTGAAGGCCGGTGGGACTTACTTTCAGGGGAGCCAAGGGGTATAGGAAATAGAGATTTCACTCTTACAGGATGCACACAAAGTCTCACATGCTCCTGGATCCAGGGCAGAAGCAGTAACTGGATAGGAGGCTGGGTCAGACTCACCTGCTGATCATGGACAGCCTCCCAAGAGGCAAAAGGCAACTGCAGCTTCCCCCAGGGACACAGACACTGACAGTAGCCATTTTTGGAGTTCATTCTCCTATGTGGACACTGTTGTTGGCAAGGGCCATTGTGGGATCCTCTCTCAAGCTTACTAGCCCTAGGACCCAGCCCCACCCTGACCCAACAGTCTATAGGTGCCAGTTCTGAGATGCCTCTGGCCAAGCAAATAGCCATGCAAGGATACAGGCCCACCCACCAACAGGCTGGCTGCCTCAGGGCCACCTGAGTCTTCAGCTACCTCCAGACTTGACCCAATCCATCAGCAGGTTCAAGACATGGAGTTGCCCACCAGTGAACTGGCACTACTCCTGGGACCTCCTGGGTCCCCACCCTGCTCACTAGCTGGGAAACATCAGCTCTGGGAGCCTGAGAGCTCTGCAGCCAGAGATATCAGCTCCTAGCTCCATTCACCAGGAGCTGGCACTATCCCCAAGATGGCCCCTGTCAGGACCTCATCTAAAGATATCACCAAAAAACTACTAGAATTTATAAATGAATTTGGTAAAGTTGAGGATACAACATTAAAATATGGAAATCTGTTGCATTTGTATACATTATTGACAAACTATCAGAAAGATAACTTAATAAAATAATCCCATTTATAATTACATCAAAAACAATAAAATCCTTAGGAATAAACCTACCTAAGGAGTTTAAAGACCTGTACTCTGAAAACTGTAAGACACTGGTGAAAGAAACTAAAGATGACATGAACAGATGGAAAGTTATACTGTACTTATAGATAGAAAGAAATAATGTTGTTAAAATGACCATACTACCTAAGGCAATCTACAGATTCAAAGCAATCCCTATCAAAATACCAATGGCATTTTTCACAGAACTAGAACAAATAATTCTAAAATTTGTATGGAAACACAAAAGACACTGAATAACCAAGACAATCTTGAGAAGGGGGAACAAAGCTGGAGGCATCATGCTCGCTGACTTCAGACTATAGTACAAATCTACTGTAATCAAAATAGTATGTTACCAGCACAAAAACAGACATATAGATCAATGGAACAGAATAAAGAACCCTGCTTATAACATATAAGAGAACCACAATTATATGTGTAATTAATTTACAACAAAGGTGGCAAGAATATACAATAGAGAGAAAACAGTCTCTTCAATAAGTGTTGTTGGGAAAACCTTACAGCTACACGCCAAAGAATCTCACAACATACATAAAAATAAATTCAAAATGAATTAAAGAGTTAAACGTTAAGCCCTGAAGCCATAAAACTTCTAGAAGAAATCATAGGCAGTATGCTCTTTGATATCAGTCTTTGTAATATTTTTTGATATGTCTCCCCAGGCAAGGGAAACAAAAGTAAAAATAAACAAGTGGGATTATGTCAAACTAAAAAGCCTTTGGGCAGCAAAAGAAACTACGAACAAAATGAAAAGGCTGCCTACAAAATGGGAGACTATATTTGCAAAAGAAATATCTGATAAGTGGTTAATATCCAAAATACACAGAGAACTGATACAATTCAACATATTCAAACAAATAAACAGTCCCCAAATGGGCAAGGTATCTGAACAGATATTTTTTTTTCCAAAGAAGATATATAGATTACCAACAGGCACATGAAAAGATTGTCAACATCACTAATCATCAGGGAAACATAAATCAAAACCACAATGAGATGTCATCTCACACCTGTCAGAATGGCTATCATCAAAAAGACAACAAATAAAGTGTCAGTGAAGATATGGAGAAAAGGGAACTCTCCTGCCTTGTTGGTGGGAATGTAAATTGGTACAGTCCCTATGGGAAAACAGTATGGAGGTTCCTCAAAAAATTAAAAATGAAACCAGCATAAGATCCAGAAATTCCACTCTTGGGTATTTATCTGAAGAAAAGAAATGCACTAGTTAGAGAAGATATATGTAACCCTATGTTCACTGCAGCACTATTTACAATAGCCAAGATATGGAAGTAACGTAAATGCCCATCAAAAGATAAATGAATAAAGATGGAGCATACATACAATTGAGATTCCAAGGTAGCACAATGGTAAAGGACCCGCATGCCAATGCAGGAGATACAAGAGATGCAGGTTCATCTCCTGGGTCGGGAAGATCTCCTGGAGAAGGAAATGGCAATCCACTCCGGTATTCTTGCCTGGAAAATTCCATGGACAAGGAGCCTGGTGGGCTACAGTCCTTGGGGTCACAAAGAGTCAGACATGACTGAGCAACTGGGCACAGCACAAACATAGAATTGGAATATTATATGTTATATGGAATATATATGCTCAGCCATTAAAGGAATGAATCCTTGTCATTTGCAGCAACATGGGTCAACCAATAGTGTATAATGCTAAGTTAAGTCAGAAAGAGAGAAACACATTGATTTCACTGTGTGAAATACGGAAAGTAAAAAGCAAAGCAAATGAACAAGTAAGACAAACAGAAACAGAGTCATAGATACAGAGAACAAACAGGTGGTTGCCAGAGGGGACAAGAGTGAGGTATTAGAGGAAAAGATGAAGGGATTAAGAAGTACAAACTTTCAGCTGCAAATTAAATGAGTCACAGATGTGAAAATTACAGTGTGGGGAACATAGTCAATACTTATATATCTGTATGGTGACAGATAGTAACTAGACTTATTGTGGTGATCATTTTGTAATGTACACAAGTGCTGAATCACTATGTTGTATACCAGGAACTAACATTGTGTTCTAGGTCTATTACACTGCAAAAACAAACTCATAGACAAAGAGATCAGATTTGTGGTTAGCACAGGTGAGTGGGGGTGGTGGGGAAATGGATGAAGGCAGTCAAAAGATACAAACTCCAAGTTAAAGATAAATAAATTACAGGGATGTAACATACAACATGATAAAAATATCACGAACATTATTATATGTTATACATGAAAGCTGTTAAGAGATCAAATCCTAAGAGCTCTCATCACAAGGCAAAAATCTTTTAAAACTTCCCTTCTCCCGCTTTGCTTTCAGTCTTCTGGGTATACTCGTCTGTCAGCCCATGGCACCCAGAAACAAGCCTATTACACTATCACAGGCAGAGCCAGGCTGCACACACTGCAGGTTATTTTGACCATTTTAAACAAAAGGTATATTTAAAGCTTAAAAAGAAATTAACTCGAAGGAGAAGAGAAAGCTATCATCAGTGAAAGGGGAAGCACAACTTTCTAGCATGATATGGACATAAACAAAGACAAATGTATTTCTTTCTAAATTTTCTTTTCAATAACTCAAAGAATTTTCAGAGCAGTCTAAAATTCCCTGCAAGGCAAGCAGACCACTTCAGGTGGAGAAGCTGAGGCTCAGGGATGTGCCAAGATCACAGTGCTGGGGCCAAAAAACAGTTGTTTTCTAGCCCTTGCTTCTTCTCATTAGAAGAGGATGTCATCTAATGAAGTGACTCACCTAACGCTTGGTAGTTATTGCATACAATTCCACATAACAGACCATAAACTCATTATCTTGGCTGCCAATCCTGATGACAATAATCCTGTCTAATACAAAGATCATCCAAACCTGTGATTATGTAGATAAATTTGGGGGTAGAACAACAGAGTCATGAATCCAGCTGTCTTGATTTGGCCTTCAACCATACATTGGTGCTGACAGTTGAAAGTACATTCTGACAATCCCTTGGGGAAACCTAGCTTGTGGTGTGGAAGTGTTGGTATGGGTAGGCAGGAAAACCATCCTCCCATGGGACAGTTATCTCCTCACAGATAATGAGCAGAGCGCTTAAAAACAGTGCCTTTTGTTAGTAGTTAAACTTCCTACTTGACTCAAACTTTCTCTCAAGCACAGTGTCTTTGGCTATTTCACGTTAAGAGGAAAACAGTACTTTGTCTTACTTAAAGAACCTCCAATCTCCCTGTTGGCTAGGGCCCATTGGATTCTCAGCAGCATCAGAAAATCCAGTACAACAGAAATGGTGATACAGTTTAAAACAAAACAAAAACAAACAAAAAACGAGTGTGCTTTCTGCAAAGTGAAATTGAGCACAAGAGTGGAAGTTTGGGGCTTTTCAGGGATAGTGGTACAGACAGATATGTGGAGCAAGACTCCCAGAGCACCTGATCTCTGATATCAGCAGCCAAACTGGAGGACCAGTCTCTTGCTCCACCTGATTCACCTGGTCTTTCCTGGGTCTGCTGGTACTGCTCATACTGCTGGTACTACTGGTCCCCCAGGCCCACCCAGCCTACCCGGTACTCTTGCTTTTTCTGGTCCTCCTGGTCTTCTTCGTCTTCCGGGTCTTCTTCATTTTCCGGGTCCTCTTCGTCTTCCAGGTTCTTCTTGTCTTCTTGGTCCTCTCGCTTCTCTTCGTCTTCTGGGTCCTCTTGATCTTCTTCCTGGTCCTCTTCGTCTTCCTCCTGGTCCTCTTCGTCTTCCTCCTGGTCCTCTTCGTCTTCCTGGTTCTCCTGGACTTCCTCGTCTGACTTTTCTGACTCAGCCAGATTACCCACCTTGTACACATGATTCAACTCATTTATATAAGCCACATGTCCCATCTCAGGTTCTGATTCAAAGCTCTGCAATGAGTATGTTTCTGAGGAAGAAAAGATTGGAATTCATAACGAAAAAGGCTAAATTACAAACATCCCAAAACGGATTACACAGATTTATCTGTTTATTTCTTGTTATATATTACAGAAAGAGGAAGGTACACTTTTATTCCATGTTATGGATTAGATGCATCAGGTACCAGGAGTAATTCAGAACATTATTTAAAAATCTGTTCACATTTGAAAATGAAGTAAAAGGAGGGAATGTCTCACTTTATCTCCATACACCATACATACTCCATACATAAGCAGGCACTCAACCATTCACATTGTGTCTTTTCATTATAAAAGATCTTTTGGCTCTGCTACTTGAATTTGGTACTTTTCAACTAATAAAGCCAAATCAAACCTAGTCATAAAGCACTTCTGAAAAACTAGGCTCCCAAGCAGACAGAATCTTGGGTCTTCCTGAAGTGCTCTTGGAGGTGGTGTGACACGACTTTCCTTCAGCAGCCCCCAGGACATTATTTGAATAATGCAAAATGATAGAATCATTTCAGTATAGAGTTTGGCAGTTCTCTTCACACACACTTCCCATAGGACCCAGTAGTCCCACTTCCAAGAATTTACCCAAATGCTTTAAAAGTGTATAGGCACACGAAAAACCTCTATGCAAATGTTCATAGTAGTTCTATTTATAATCACCAAAAACTTGGAACAATTCCAAATGTTCTTCTTCAGATGAATGAATTAAAAAAAAATTTAAAAAACCACAATGGTGCATTCATAAGATGAAGTACCACTCAGCAAGAAAAAAGGAATGAGCCACTGATTCATATGTTTGAATCCTAAATGCATTTTGTTAACAGAGACAGGTCAAAATGGCTAGACATTGTATGATTCCATTTACATGAAATTCTGATAAAAGGAAACCAGAGATGGAGTAGAGATCAATGGTTGCCAGAGGATGGGGGGAGGGGACAGAGTTTGAGCACAAAGGAATTTGGGAGGTGGCAGAGCTGTTCTGTTTGTACTGTGGTGGTAGATGTATGATTCTTTGCTTTTGTCAAGAACTGTACACCTCAAAGAATGGATTTTACTGTGTGTAAACTAAATTGGTCTTACACATTTTCAAAATTACAATCATGGGTTCATGGAGCTTGCCCATGCTCCACCAAAAACAACTGGTTAGAAAGGATTTTTTTCTTCTTTTTAAAAAAAATGTGATTAGAGGATAATTACTTAACAATATTGTGATGGTTTTTGCCATACATCAACATGAATTGGCCATAAGTATACATATGTCCCCTCCTTCTTGAATGCCCTTCCCACCTCCCTCCCCATCCCACCCCTCTAGGTTGTCACAGAGCACCCAGGACTTGCACTCCCTGCATCATACAGCAAATTCCCACTATCTAGTGTACGTATAGTGTATATGTATGTATATAGTCGTTTCAATGGTATTCTCTCAAATCATCCCACACTCCCCTTCCCACACTGTGTCCAAAAGCCCACTCTTTATGCCCGTGTCTCCTTGGTTGCTCTGCAAATATGATTATCGGTACTATCTTCTTAGATCCCACATATATGTGTTAATATATGGCACTTGTCTTTCTCTTAAAAGGATATTTTAAACAAAGCTTTGAGATTGACTGCAATACTGGAAGAACTTTTAACTAGACTATCTCAAAAATACAGGCATTACTTCTATATACGGGGATTCTACAGGTTATCAGTGATAAGATCAGCTAATTGGAGGACATGGTTTGCATTTTGCCTCCACTGCTGCTTTCTTTGTATTCTATTTTTTATACAATTATATTTATATAAAGTCTTAATTATATAAATGTATTAAGACATTATATATAATGTCTTAATTAATGAAATGTCTTTAATATTTAACCTTCTGTAGTAAATATCACTATTTTTGAGAGACTATCACTTCACTCTTTAGTAACAATTCTTATAGTACAGTTTTTTTTTAAAAAGAGGTTTCTTTGAACTGCAATTAACATACCATAGCAAAAAAGGCTGCATAAGTGTGAAAAGATAAGGTGCTACTCCTCCAAGGACTGAGATTTAGCACCAATCTTTAGATCAAGAAGAAGGCGAGGGTGGTGATGTTCTGAGAGAATAGCATTGAAACAAGTATACTATCAATGTGAAACAGATTGCCAGCCCAGGTTGGATGCATGAGACAAGTGCTCAGGGCTGGTGCACTGGGAAGACCCAGAGGGATGGGATGGGGAGGGAGGTGGGAGGGGGTTCAGGATGGGGAACACATGTAAATCCATGGCTGATTCATGTCAACGTATGGCAAAAACCACTACAATATTGTAAAGTAATTAACCTCCAACTAATAAAAATAAATGAAAGAAAAATTAAATGGGAAATTTACAATGTTGGTTAGTTTTTGGTGTAAAGCAACATGATTCAGTTTTATGTGTGTGTGTATATATATTAATATGGATAAATATATATAAATATATGTATATATATTCTTTTCCCATATAGGTTATTGCAGAGTATTGAGTAGAGTTCCTCTGTGCTATACAGTAGGTTCTTATTAGTTATCTATTTTATGAATAGTTGTGTGTATATCTCAGTCCCAGTCTCATGCTTCCCCATGCTTCCCCTTTGGTAACCATAATTTTGTTTTCTATGTCTGTGAGTCCATTTTTATCTAGATTCCACATATTTCAATAAAAACTTAAAAAATTAAGTTGGAGATAATAATACCATTCCCAAACACTTGAACCTTTGCTGAGATATTCATTTGCAGTGCTCTCAAACCATCATTCACAACAACTTACAGACGATGAAGAAAGTTACAATTCACTTTTGTGATTTCACACCATTATAAACAGAACACTATCTTCATTTGAAAAACTGTAACTACTCTGTAGGTCACTATTTTTCTTTTGATAGTCCCCATCCAAATGTCAAAATGTACCCACCAGACGATGCAGATACGCTTGTCAAGGACATTGAGTTGGAGGCATCAGACATAACAGGATTTACATTAAAGGCGTCAGTAGAATCTGATGATTCAGAAAGTTCAATCTCTATAGTATTTACTGGTTCCTAGGAATTTCCAAAAAGGAAGGAGAAGATGACATCTCAGTTTGGTGACAAAGAGATATACAAAATGACAGGAAACACAGGTAGAACACAAACTTTGATATATTTCACATCATTTCAGGAAACTGAATACCTGACAGAAAATTATCATGAAACATGTACTTAAAAAAATTGCTGGAAGGTAACAACAAGCAAAGATTATGGGTGTCATATGCTCTCCAACATCAAAATTCAGAAGAGAAATATGGTATAGATGTGGTAAAAGCACATGCATAAGAAAAATGTGTACCAATCGAAGGCTGTTGCCATATATATATATATATATATATATATATACACACACACACACACATATATATATATACACACACATATGTGTGTGTGTGTGCATTTCAGAGGTGTTGGTAGCATGCTGGTTCAGAAAAGTGAGAAAACTGTAAGAGAACTACCCTCCACTGATGGGGCCACTTTTCTAGAGATCTTCCACATGCAGACTAGGTTTAGAGAAAGGAAAGGACAATTGGGAGCTGTTTAACCACTTCTCTCTTTTTCATACAAACTAAAGTTGAAAGTATTATTAACAAAAGTACCTTTACTATACCGTAGCAGAGAGACAGCAATGACCCTGGGGAGCTTCTAGTGCAACCTCCCCATTTGATAGTGTCAAAAAGGAGAAGGTCATACAAGAAGTGAGGAGCAGAACGAGTGATATCCTCCAGTGATTTTAAGCTCAGTCTAAGCTATCTGTTGCTTTAAACAATATACATTACATTCACACTTAGCAATCCACTTCCACTTGTGTAACAACTGGAACCTTTCTGAATAGTCTGGGGCTCACTGTTCATACGAAATTTCAAGTACCTAGTTTATCAGTGAAATCTTGGAAATCTCTGCCAAAAGATTGTGTATGTGTTTGTGTGTTTGTTTTGGACTAGATTAACACATAGACTCATGCTCATTTTTTCTTAAGGAAGCTATTTGTTGGAGCACGTCCGTCCAGATCAGTTCCCAGCATTTCAACTTCAGGAAACTGTGCAACTTCACTTTTCAAGTACACTGTGTTTTGTACTCTTCAAAATGAGCAATATGTTTTCTGAGGATGTGACAATCTTTTCATTACACTGAGAAAGACATTCTGCTGGGGAGATATTCATTAAGATATGATATGACTTCTCTTTCTCTGCCCTCTTGCTTTGGCTCTTTATCATAGCTATATATCAATTTAATCACTAGCTTCTTGCTTCCTGGGTGATTTTCAAGGGAAATACACATACTTGGATGTTAAGATGTCCACTTTTTGTACATTCATAATTTTTAGCCCATCAACAGAAATGCAGTGAGTTTAAGTGATCTTAACTGATGGGATCATGTACAGTAATAGTAAATGGCTTGGGAAAAAATGAAGCAAAGAAACAAAGCAAAGAATATTTTTGGAAGCAAAAAGATTCCAGTTTAAAATACTGTTAGGTCAATATGGCAGATCTATTTCCAGCTTTTTAAGGAATCTCCACACTGTTTTCCATAGTGGCTGTACTAATTTGCATTCCCACCACTTCTGGGCATACACACTGAGGAAACCAGATCCGAAAGAGACACGTGCACCCCAATGTTCATCGCAGCACTGTTTATAATAGCCAGGACATGGAAGCAACCTAGATGCCCATCAGCAGACGAATGGATGAGGAAGCTGTGGTACATATACACCATGGAATATTACTCAGACATTAAAAAGAATTCATTTGAATCAGTTCTAATGAGATGGGTGAAACTGGAGCCCATTATACAGAGTGAAGTAAGCCAGAAAGATAAAGACCATTACAGTATACTAACACATATATATGGAATTTAGAAAGATGGTAATGATAACCCTATATGCAAAAAAAAGAAAAAGAGACTCAGATGTATAGAACAGACTTGTGGACTCTGTGGGAGAAGGCGAGGGTGGGATGTTTCAAGAGAACAGCATCGAAACATGTATATCTAGGGTGAAACAGATCACCAGCCCAGGTTGGATGCATGAGACAAGTGCTCAGGCCTGGTGCACTGGGAAGACCCAGAGGGATGGTGTGGAGAGGGAGGTGGGACGGGGGACCGGGATGGGGAATACATGTAAATCCATGGCTAATTCATTTCAATGTATGACAAAAACCACTGCAATGTTGTAAAGTAATTAGCCTCCAACTAATAAAAATAAATGGAAAAAAAAAATAAACCAAGCAAGAAAAAAAAATAAATAAATAAAATAAAATACTGTTAGGATGAAGGCCTGAAGACAGTCTTTCAAAAGAGGAAATAAAATACTGTTAGGATGAAGGCCTGAAGACAGTCTTTCAAAAGAGGCAGCTAGAAGCTATCAGGAAAGATGCAATGAACATGGATACATGGGGGCAGAAAAGCAAACAGTAAGCTCACACAAATTTAAGAGGACTTTCAGACTCATTTTTATTCCATAATTGTTTCCATGAGTAATACACTAAAGGATTTAAAAGAGAAGCATGGCCTTTGAGGCTAGACATGGAGCATTCTATCAATGCAGCCTCCAAGACCTGATGCAACTGTGAACTAGAAATGAGTGTACATCGCAAGGGTGGGACTCCAGAAGTTTCTCCCCCAATTTTCACATTTTCCCCGTAAGCTGGCTTAAAACTCAACATTCAAAAAACGAAGATCATGGCATCCAGTCCCATCATTTCATGGCAAATAGATGGGGAAACAGTGGAAATAGTGACAGACTATTTTCTTGGGCTCCAAAATCACTGCAGACGGTGACTGCAGCCATGAAATTAAAAGACATTTGCTCCTTGGAAGAAAAGCTATGACAAACCTAGACAGCATATTAAAAAGCAGAGACATTACTTTGCCGACAAAGGTCTGTCTAGTCAAAGCTATGGTTTTTCCAGTAGTCATGTATGGATGTGAGAGTTGGACCATAAAGAAAGCTGAGCACCGAAGAATTGATGCTTTTGAACTGTGGTGTTGGAGAAGACTCTTGAGAGTCCCTTGGACTGCAAGGAGATCAAACCAGTCAATCCTAAAGGAAATCAGTCCTGAATATTCATTGGAAGGACTGATACTGAAGCTGAAGCTCCAATACTTTGGCCACATGATGCAAAGAACTGACTTCATTGGAAAAGACCCTGATGCTAGGAAAGATTGAAGGCAGGAGAAGGGGACAACAGAGGATGAGATGGTTAGATGGCATCACCGACTGGATGGACATGAGTTTGAGCAAGCTCTGGGAGTTGGTGATGGACAGGGAAACCTGGCATGCTACAGTCCATGGGGTGGCAAAGAGTCGGACATGACTGAGCAACTGAATTGAACTGAGATTAATGTCAAAAGTGCTCTGCCTAAATTTTAAGAGATACTTGCATTTTACTTTTTGGGAGAAACAAAATGCCATAGGGCATCCAGTCATGGGAAAAACTAGGCAAAATAGAATTTTACAAATATACCCTGTTTTTAAAAAAAAGGGACAGAGAAATAAAAGTCATAGGAATGATCAAAAGCACTATGAATAAGCTCTAGAGATTAGAGGTCTACAATCCCTGGGTTGGGACGATCCCCTGGAGGAGGATGTGGCTTGCCTGGAGAATTCCATGGACAGAGGAGCCTGGTGGGCTACGTCCATGGGGTCGTAAAGAGTCAAACACGACTGAGCTTAGACTAAGTGCAGCACAAAGGGGTAAAATATGCCTAAATGTAGCTTTATTATTTACACCTCAGAAAAAAGCATTCAGCATAGTGTGATCTCAAATATATAAGGACAGAATACCAGGAAAAAAATCTGTTAAACAAGTATGCAAAAATATTGGTAAGGATTCTTTCTTTTAAATTATTGTATAATAGACATATGTTAGTTTCAGGTGAATAGCATAAGGATTCGACATTTGTGTGCATTACAAAATGATCATCTTAATAAGTCTGTTTACCACCTATCACCATACAAAGTTGCAATTCTTTTTCTAGTGATAAGAACTTTTAAGAGTTACTTTCTTAGCAACTTTCAAATTTGCAATACAGTGTTACTAACTTTAGTCCCATGCTATACATACATTACATCCCCATGACTTATTTGTTTTATGACTGGCAGTTTGTATCTCCTGATCCTCTTCACCCATGTTGCCCATTCCTCAGCTCTTCTCAGGATTATTTCAGCTGATGGACTATAGATGGTTTTTTAAATGATGCTTCTGTGTATTTCTCCAAAGTGATCCTTACCTTGATGCTTGGCGAGAAGAGGGTGCTAATCGGATCACATTTGCATTCAAAGCCTCATTCTGCTGATAGTGTCTTTCACAGTGTGCACTTCATAATATTTCAGTCAAACCTGACCTAACTCTGCACTACTGCCACGTGTATAGTGACTGTTTTTAAAAGCTATGGGACAGTGCAGAGCAAAAGCATGAAGCAGATTTTTCAGTTCCCTCCACTGAAATACAGAGAAGGCAATGGCAACCCACTCCAGTACTCTTGCCTGGAAAATCCCATGGACAGATGAGCCTGGTAGGCTGCAGTCCATGGGGTCGCTAAGAGTTGGATGCGCCTGAGTGACTTGACTTTCACTTCTCACTTTCATGCATTGGAGAAGGCAATGGCAACCCACTCCAGTGTTCTTGTGTGGAGAATCCCAGGGACGGCAGAGCCTGGTGGGCTGCCGTCTATGGGGTCGCACAGAGTCGGACACGACTGAAGTGACGCAGCAGCAGCAGCAGCAGCACAACCTTGTACTTATAGTCAACAAGAGGGCAGATCTCATGCTATGATTCTTAGCAGCAATAAAGTAAATTTTTTTAAAAAAAGGCTAAAAAATTCTCTCTGGAATATTCCCTGGTTAGGATTAGGTTAGTGGTTAACTAGTGGTTAGGATTCCACACTTTCACTGCTGAGGGCCCAGGTTCGATCCCAGGTCATGGAACATGGAGCCCCCAAGCTGCACAATGTGGCCAAAAAATTAATAAAACTAAGCCAAAACTTAGATAAAAATAAAATTTTTAAAAATTTCTCTGGTTCCCACCTCTCCTCTACCTGCCACTGTATTTATGTGATTCCCTTGGGAGCAAACCTTCTCAAAGGGAAGTCCTGAACATCTCCAGTTTCACTATCCTCTCTTAAACTTACTCAGTCAGATGTTATCTCCCTGCCCACATCTACACTCCACCAAAACTTTTCTCAAGGTCAGAGGTGGCTTCCAGGTCCAAAAGCTAATGATCACTACTGAGTCGACAACCTACCTAATCTATGAGCAGTGTTTGGCACTGTCATCATTCCCTCCTCCTAGAAATATTTCTTCAATTGGTTTACCTCTTACTTCACTGGTCTCTTTCTCTCAAATCTCTATTGCTGAGTTCTTCTCTTCTCTCTAGTCTCTTCATGTTGGGGCTGCTCCAGTCATAGTCCTTTGTCCTTCTCTCTATCTTTACTTCCTCCCTTGGTCACCTCATTGAAGCTTTTAGCTTTAAGACTATCCATTAAGATGACTCCCATATTCTTACCTCCAGTCCAGCTCTGCATTTCCAACTGACTACATGATAGGCATCTCAAACATTTTCAACACTGAGACCCTGTTCTTATACCTCCCCAAAAATACTCTTAAGCCTGCAAATTTTCCCCACCATTTTCTCCATCTCAGTTAATGCAATACCAGCATTTCAGTTGCTCAGATCAAGTACCTTAAAGTCATCCCTAACTCTTCTTTCTCACACATTTCATCTAATGTTAACAAATCCAATAACTCTATATTCAAAATATATCTAGAATGAGAAAGCTCCTCACAATTTCCACTGTTACTACCCTGGTCCAAGTTGTAATCATCATCTCTCACTCAAATTGCTGACATAACATTCTAACTAGGCTCCCAGCTTCACTGTCATCTCTGCTCCCCATAGCCTATTCTCAACACAGTGACTCTTTTCAACAAACCGAATGTATCATGTCATTTTTTCACTCACAATTCTCCAGTGGCTTCCCATTTCATTTAGAGTAAAATGCAAAATCCACACAATGGCTTCCAAGGCCCTACTTGACCTGACTGCCATGGCATCTCTGAGTTCATCCATACTTACTCTCACCTTTGCTCACTCTGCTCCAGCTACTCCTCTAAGTACCAGGCACACTTCTACCTCATGGCCTTGCATTGGTTCTCCCTCTTGAATCTCCCACCAGATATCTTCATGGCTAGCTTTCTCGTCTCCTTCAATCTTTGCTCATACTTAGAACTGAACTTCACCATCTTTTACATTTCTAATCCTTTGTATCCTGCTCTACTTTTTCAATAGCTCTTTACACCTTCTAATATATGATTTGTTTATTAACTATACTTATCTTGTTTATCTAAATCTATCTCCTGTTGGAATGTTCCTCCAGAACAGGAATTTTTCAGTTTTATTAGCTGATGTTTCTATTGCCCTCACATAAAACAGCATCTGTTACAAAGTAGGTGTTGACTAAACATTTGGTCAATGAATCAATAAATGAATCTAAAATGGCCTTTAAAACTAAGTACGTTTAAGGAGTTCAAAAATATAAAGAAATGAACCCATAACACAAAAACAGGACAATGTGAGAAATCAAGGAGCTTTGCTTTGAAGGTAGATGCTTCATTGTGTAGTAAGAAATATAGATATTGGAACCAGATGGGCCTCAGTTTGAATCTGGGCTCTGCCACTTATATGTGACTTTGGGCAAGCTTTTCAATAGCAGTAATTCAAGATTCACCATTTGTAAAACTGGAACAATAGTGACTCATAGAGTTGTTGTGGAGGTCAAGCACCTATCCCAAAGCTTGACACATAAGAAGTCCTCAATAATCTTTAATCATAAGTACCATGTCCTCCTCCCACTCCCTGCACTGCTAGAGTGAGTTAGGCTGAATTTCTTAGGCTACTTTTCTGGACACAATAAGCATCTGTTAAATTAACACATGATTAAGTGCCTATCACACTGTAGCTGTATGTGAACTGTGAAATTCCAGATGTTCAAACTGGATTTAGAAAAGGCAGAGGAACAAGAGATCAAATTGCCAACATCTGTTGGATCATAGAAAAAGCAAGAGAATTCCAGAAAAAAACATCTACTTCTGCTTTACTGATTACACCAAAGCCTTTGACTGTGTGGATCACAACAAACTGAAAATTCTTCAAGAGATGGGAATACCAGACCACCTTACCTGCCTCCTGAGAAATCTGCATGCAGATCAAGAAGCAATAGTTAGAACTGGACATGGAACAACAGACTGGTTCCAAATTGGAAAAGGAGTACGTCAAGGCTGTATATTGTCACCCTGCTTATTTAACTTATATGCAGAGTACATCATGCAAAATGCCAGGCTGGATGAAGCAAAAGCTGGAATCAAGATTGCCAAGAGAAATATCAATAACCTCAGATACACAGATGATACCACCCTTTGGGCAGAAAGTGAAGAGAAAATGAAGAGCCTCTTGATGAAAGTGAAGGAGGAAAGTGAAAAAGCTGGCTTAAAATTCAAAATTCAAAAAACAAAGATCATGTCATCCAGTCCCATCACTTCATGGCAAATAGATAGGGAAACAGTGGAAACAGTGACAGACTTTACTTTCTTGGGCTCCAAAAATCACTGCAGATGGTGACTGCAGCCATGAAATTAAAAGACACTTGCTCCTTGGAAGAAAAGCTATGACCAACCTAGACAGTATATTAAAAAGCAGAGACATTACTTTGCTGACAAAGGTCCATCTAGTCAAAGCTATGGTTTTTCCAGTAGTCATATATGGATGTGAGAGTTGGACCATAAAGAAAGCTGAGTGCCAAAGAATTGATGCTTTTGAACTGTGGTGTTGGAGAAGACTCTTGAGAGTCCCTTGGACTGCAAGGAGATCAAACCAGTCATCCTAAAGGAAATCAGTCCTGAATATTCATTGGAAGGACTGATGCTGAAGCTGAAGCTGAAGCTCCAATACTTTGGCCACCTGATGGGAAGAACTGACTCATTGGAAAAGACCCTGATGCTGGGAAAGATTGAAGGTGGGAGGAGAAGGGGACAACAGAGGATCGAGAGATGGTTGGATGGCATCACCAACTCAATGGACATGAGTTTGAGCAAGCTCTGGGAGTTGGTGATGGACAGGGAAGCCTGGTGTGCTGCAGTCCATGGGGTCGCAAAGAGTCAGACACGACTGAGCTACTGAACTGAATCCTGTAGCTATAAAATCAGTGGAAGAAGCTTTCATGATTGTTCCCTGAGTCAGGTTTGTCCTGTCCTCCTCATTAACACATAGCTTGGGCAAAGTGCTTCCAAGTCACATGTATACTATGGTTCTCCTGCCCTACCCAGCCCCTGCTACAGGCTCAAAGCCAGCATCTTCTGAAGAATTGCCTGCCACCTCCAGGCACAATGGATTTGAGTGGAAAAGCATTCTGAAAATGTACAAGATCCAATTTTGCCAAAATGCCTGTGTAGTGCAACACAGTCCAGGAACAACAGATCTCTATGGATGGGTGACAGAATGTCAGTAGCTGGCAACAACTCATCTAAACTCATCGTTAAAGACTTTGGGACAGAGTCAATTAGGAAGAAAGCAGGAGTCGCAATACTCATATCAGATAAAATAGACTTTAAAATAAAGGCTGTGAAAAGAGACAAAGAAGGACACTACATAATGATCAAAGGATCAATCCAAGAAGAAGATATAACAATTATAAATATATATGCACCCAACATAGGAGCACCACAATATGTAAGGCAAACGCTAACAAGTATGAAAGAGGAAATTAATAGTAACACAATAATAGTGGGAGACTTTAATACCCCACTCACAACTATGGATAGATCAACTAAACAGAAAATTAACAAGGAAACACAAACTTTAAATGACACAATGGACCAGCTAGACCTAATTGATATCTATAGGACATTTCACCCCAAAACAATCAACTTCACCTTTTTCTCAAGTGCACACGGAACCTTCTCCAGAATAGATCACATCCTTGGCCATAAATCTAGCCTTGGTAAATTCAAAAAAATTGAAATCATTCCAGTCATCTTTTCTGACCACTAGTGCAGTAAGATTAGATCTCAATTACAGGAAAAAAATTATTAAAAATTCAAACATATGGAGGCTAAATAACACGCTTCTGAATAACCAACAAATCATAGAAGAAATCAAAAAAGAAATCAAAATATGCATAGAAACAAATGAAAATGAAAACACAACAACCCAAAACCTATGGGACACTGTAAAAGCAGTGCTAAGGGGAAGGTTCATAGCATTACAGGCTTACCTCAAGAAACAAGAAAAAAGTCAAATAAATAACCTAACTCTACACCTAAAGTAACTAGAGAAGGAAGAAATGAAGAACCCCAGGGTTAATAGAAGGAAAGAAATCTTAAAAATTAGGAAGGAAATAAATGCAAAAGAAACAAAAGAGACCATAGCAAAAATCAACAAAGCTAAAAGCTGGTTTTTTGAAAAAATAAACAAAATTGACAAACCATTAGCAAGACTCATTAAGAAACAAAGGGAGAAGAACCAAATTAACAAAATTAGAAATGAAAATGGACAGATCACAACAGACAACACAGAAATACAAAGGATCATAAGACTACTACCAGCAGCTCTATGCCAATAAAATGGACAACTTGGAAGAAATAGACATTTCCTATCTCTTAAGAGTCCCTGTCTTTTGTTGCCTTCTATCCATTATCTTGAAAACTGTTATGCTGTATTTTTTGTCTTTTATTTTTGGCTGTTTTGGGCAGGAAAGTCAATCTGGTACCTGTCGCTCCATCTTGATTGGAAACACAAGTCCCCCAGTACCATAGTATATTGTCCAGTTACTGAAATGACTAAATTTGAGACTGTCCAAAGACAGACTTTAGTGATAAGTGATAACCAAAAGAAATGGAGTAGCAGGCAAGTTATCATTATAACAAAGTCAAAAACAGAAGTGATGGTAGACCGAAACTGAAAGGAAATAGCAAAATTAAATAGCAATTGTGCCACTGTGATAAGATTATGAGATTCTTTAAAAAAAAAACTTACCTTTAAATGCTAAAATTACTTAGGTTTTATAAAGTTATAAAGTGAGGGATTTTTTTTAATCCAATTTTCCTCAAAACACTAAGTTGAAGGACTGGATTCTTCACACATAGCACACAACAGATCCTGGGTAAGTATTTGTTGACAGACTGATGAAGTCAGGCTGTCAGCTATGTAGATGTCAGACTGATGGCCAGAGATATATGGATGTCTTGGCCTCTTTTCCTAGCATAACTGAAATTAGTTTGTGTATAAACAGAGCATTGTTCCACATAAATTAACTTTCTTCTACCTAATTTCCTCGCTGTTTCATACCATCTTGAACAGAAATCTGGGTTAAGCAGAGGTACCTCTTCAGAAGGGAGAAGTTTTATCTACATAGAAGTAGCTTGTTAAATGAGCAAGAGTTAGAAAATATAATAGAAAAACCAGTACTTCATATTGAAAATACATGTTCATAATATTTCCATGTTACTGAAGAACTTAAATACTAAAAACACCTGCTGTCTGCACAATCTCATGAATGTGAATACTTTTAAGCAAAATCACATGGAAGGCTGAAAGCCAAAGTGACAGTCTACACATCCAACCTGTCAATACTGCTCTTTAAACCCCTTTACCAGACATTTGAAGAGTGCTATAAAAATAGACAGTTTTAACATACAATATTCTTCTGTGTATTTAATATTTATGAATAACTACTATGTGTGGCCACTACTGTTCAAGGTGTTTGGTGACATGCTGATGAACAAGACTATCCCTGCTCTCATAGAAAATTCATTCTATTGCAGGAATACAGACTATCCCATGATGGGTTTGGCTAAAAAGTTCATTCAGGTTTTTTGTAACATCATATGGAAAAACCCAAGTAAACTTTTTGGCCAATTCAATAAATGCAGTTCCTTTGAGTGTTATCAAATCCTTATGAGGTAGCCTGGCAGAGATTATTACCACTCCCATTTTACACATAATGAAACTGAGGCTTCCCATGGTAAAACAACATTTCCCAGGTCACATAATTAACTGGTAAATGGCAGAATCAGGAATTGAGCTCTTATCTTCTGATACCCAAGCCATCTTTTCTCTCTATAGTAGCTTTTCTCTCTCTATAGCTGATTCACCACCACAGTGAATCAGCCTAGTAGCTATGTTATATGCACCCATGGAGTGACAAGGTGAATGACTATTCATTGGGAAGGCTTCCTGGGATGGTTATTTCTTGTTCTATATCTGTTTTTCTTGCACTTCGATCTTATCTCCCAGGCTAGAATTTAGATCATTGAGGGCAGACCCAAGTTTCATATTTCTATTCAGGCGTATCCCTGTAGGGTTCTCTAGTGGAACGTCTGGTGAATGAATAATTGGATAATACATTTAATGGCTTATGGAAAGGATTGAGGACAATTCACATTAATTAGGGATTCTTTCTACACATAATGGGCAGAGGACTCTGCCATCTCATAAGTCTACTCACACAGCCTATAGGAGCAGGCTATAGGCTATATAACCTCTGATTTCAAAATGCACTCACAAGTCAAAAAGACTTTGAATGATGTCTGGCACAGAGGCTAGCTTAATTCTTTTTAAAGCTACTACAGGGACCATTACAAGCATGGCTGTTACTGCTCCCAATAAGAAATAACTATAAAGTGGCACCTGTGGAATACCACTCATGTTCATGTCCATATGGAATACTTCTTGGAATTAAAACCTTTATATATAGGTTGAAGGAGGCTGAAATTGCCACCCCAAAATATGACTTGTTGGCATAAGGTTATTTGAGCTGGTTATTTCTAAGAAACAGCAGGCAGAGGAGGAGCTCTGAAAACCAACAGAAGTTACCATTTTGTAAGATAAATTTATGTTTATAAGGGAAACCTCCATTTATAAGCGTGTCTCCCTTTCTGCACCAGGTCGAAAAGGATGACTCTCAGTTTCTAGAAACTTATTAACGCAGAAGGCCAGGACTTAAATCTGCAGAAAAACTTTACCCTTGTTTACTGTGTCCCCACTACTGACTCCCCACTCCCAACACCTTCTTTTATCTTAGCTAAAAATGGTATTTAAGGTGGTGGTTTGAGTCATTTCAGAGAGTTATTCAATATTCTTGGGTCTCTCCCATGTATGTAAGAGATGTATTAATACCCATTACTAAGCTTCCATTTGTCTTTCTCCTGTTAATCCTGTCTCAGGGGCATCTCACCTGAGAACCTAGAAGGGTAGCAGGAAAATTCTTTTCTTCCCCCACCTTGGCCACACACATTAACTAAACAGTCAACATTATGGAAATAAGGCATGACTCTATGTACTCAGTGTACATACTTCTGCATCAGCAATTTCATGTTCTGCGGATTCCATTCCAGAACATCTTCTTTCTTCTTGAACGCTCCTATAAATAGGTGAAAAGAGAGATGGTAAATACATCTCACTTGCCACTAATTCTCTGTAATACAGTAAAAATGAGGTTCTGTTAAGAAAAAACCAAGCACCCCAAATGGTATCACTTGTGCTAACACCCGTGTTACCAAACCCAGATTTAATGCCTAACCTAACTGCAGTCTCAGCCTTTACCAGTAGTGGAATCTTAACCCACCAGTTTGGAACTTCCTAGTCAGTACCAATTAGGTAATCTGTCACATGGTCCTTTCTATCCCCCAAAGGAAGAAGAATGTCCTGGCCCCAAAATAATCCTTTCTTTTCTTTTGCTAGTAATTCCCTGGCCCCACTCCTCTTCCTATAAAAAAAACGTCCATTCTATATAACTCTTGGGATGCTGCCCAATTCATGAATCACCTCATAAAGTCAACTAGATCTTCACATTTACTCAGTTAAATTTTGTTTTTCAACAGTTCAAACAAGAAACAAATTTTTCTTTTATTTTTCTTTTTTTCTCTCTTTTAAAAAATTATGAAAGTATGATAATACATTTATAGGAGACTTGGAAAATACAGAACAAAGTTACATATAGTTCCACTATATATTACAATTATTTTTTAAGTAGATAAATTAAGATTTTTAGTTGGAGTTTCAATATCAAACTCTCAAAATTAATAGAATGAATATATAGAAAAGTAGAAGGATATAGTAGACCTGAAAAGCACTGTGAACCAATTTCAACATAATTAAGATTTATACAATTTTCACACAACAGTAGGATACAAATTCTATTCAAGTTCCCATAGACTATAAACTAGGAGACACTGGAACATATCCAGGGATGTAAAACAAGGTGGTCTAAAGGTATTGAAATCATAGAGTCTGTTCTCTTATCACTGTGGAATTATGTTAGAAATCAATATCAAAAGATATTTGAAAATAACCCACATATTTTCAAGTGCAATGTGACATTTACCAAGAGAGATCTTTGACTTAGCCATTGAAAGCCTCAATAAAGTTAAAAGACTGAAAAAAACACAGAGGGTGATTGCAGAGAAGAAAGCATTTAAATGAGAAATTAATATCAAAGATACTTTAAAAACCCCATGTATTTGGAAATTAAATGTCCACTTTTAAATGATGGGTGTATCTAAGAAGCCATAACAAGGAAAATTAGACCTGAGAATATAAAGAAATACTATTCATTAAAAAGGAAATTAACATGATATGCTAATATTAACTCTCTTATTTTTCTTAATACATAACATTGTCAATCTTTGAGGTGTCACTTTTCCTACAGAGAAAGTAGTTCTGCACCATATTTATAATAAAGTAAGTCATCTGGACCAGCATTAGAATGAAGTTTGCTGTAGGTCTCAGTGCCTCTTTTTTACAATGGTAAGCAAAGCAAGCTTAAAAAAAGAAAAAAAAAGCCAATGTGTATGAACGAATGTTCTTAAATTTAACACATTATGAAAAAATGTCTTCAGGCCAAATTCATTTTGTTTCTTATAATTAGAGAAACTCTCCATTCTTTGATAATTAACAATTAATTTCTATCAAAATTAGAATTTTGATGCCCAGGGAGAGAATGAAGCTTAATGGTACACTCAAGTCTAAATACCAACTTACTTTTCACGAAAAAAGTTCTTGAAGGAAATTAAAAGTGCTACTCCAGTGAACACACAAATGATAAGAAAGCAAAACAGCCTTATTGCTGATATGGAGAAAGTTTTAGTGGTCTGGATAGAAGATCAAACCAGCCACAACATTCCCTTAAGCCAAAGCCTAATCCAGAGTTTAAAAAACCTGTTTATTTTCATTTACATGCAGAGTACATCATGCGAAATGCAGGGATGGATGAAGCACAAACTAGAATCAAGATTAATGGGAGAAATATCAATAATCTCACATATGCAGATGACACCACCCTTATGGCAGAACTCTTGCCTCTTGATGAAAGTCAAAGAGGAGAGTGAAAAAGCTGGCTTAAAACTAAACATTCAAAAAATGAAGATCATGGCATCCTATCCCATCACTTCATGGCAAATAGATGGGGAAACAATGGAAACAGTGGCAGACTTTATTTTCTTGGGCTCCAAAAATCACTGCAGATGGTGACTGCAGCCATGAAATTAAAAGACACTTTCTCCTTGGAAGAAAAGCTATGACCAACCTAGACAGTATATTAAAAAGCAGAGACATTACTTTGCTGACAAAGGTCCATCTAGTCAAAGCTATGGTTTTTCCAGTAGTCATGTATAGATGTGAGAGTTGAACCATAAAGAAAGCTGAATGCTGAAGAATTGATGCTTTTGAACTGTGGTGTTGGAGAAGACTCTTGAGAGTCCCTTGGACTGCAAGGAGATCCAACCAGTCCATCCTAAGGAAATCAGCCCTGAATATTCATTGGAAAGTTGGATGCTGAAGATGGAACTCCAATGATTTGGTCACCTGATGCAAAGAACTGACTCACTGGAAAAGACCCTGATGCTGGGAAAGATTGAAAGTGAAAGTTGCTCAGTTATGTCTGACTCTTTGCAACCCCATGGACTATACAGTCCATGGAATTCAGGCCAGAATACTGGAGTGGGTAGCCTTTCCCTTCTCCAGGGGATCTTCCCAACCAAGGTCTCCTGCATTGCAGGCAGATTCTTTATCAGCTGAGCCACAAGGGAAGCCCAAGAATACTGGAGTGGGTAGCCTATCCCTTCTCCAGTGGATCTTCCCGACTCAGGAATCGAACTGGAGTCTCCTGCATTGCAGGCGGATTCTTTACCAATTGAGCTATCAGGGAAGATCTGGGAAAGATTGAAAGCAGGAGGAGAAGTGGATGACAGAGGATGAGATGATTGGATGGCATCACCCACTCAATGGACATGAGTTTTAGCAAGCTCCAGGAGTTGGTGATGGACAGGGAATTCTGGTGTGCTGCAGTCCATGGGGTGGCAAAGAGTCACACAATTGAGCAACTGAACTGAACTGAACTGAATCCAGAGCAAGGCTGCAGCTCTTCAATTCTATGAAGGCCGAGGGAGGTGAGGAAGCTGCAGAAGAAGAAAAGTCTGAAGCTGGCAGAGGGTGGTCCATAAAGCTTAAGGAGAAAAGCTCTCCCCATAACATCAAAATGCAAGGTGAAGCAGCAAGGGTTGACATAGAAGCTGCAGCAAATTATCCAGAAGACCTAGCTAAGATCATTCATGAAGGTGGCTACACTGAACAACAGATATCCAGTGCAAATGAAACAGCCTTCTGTTGGAAGAAGATGTCATCTAGGACTTCCATAGCTACAGAGGAGAAGTCAATGCCTGGCTTCAAAGCTTCAAAGGACAGGCTGACTCTTTTGTTAGGGGCTAATGCAGCTGGTGACTTCCAGTTGAAGCCAATGCTCACTTATGATTGTTAAAATCCTAGAGCCCTTAAGAGCCATGCTAAATCTACTCTGCCTTTGGGCTATAAATGGGACAACAAAACCTGGATGACAGCACATCCATTTATATGGTTTACAGAATATTTTAAGCCTACTATAGAGACTTACTGCTCAGAAAAAAAAGAAAAGATTCCTTTCAGAATATGACTACTCAGCAACAAAACACCTGGTCACCCAAAAGCTCTGATGGAGGATGGACAGGAAATTAATGTTGTTTTCATGCCAGTTAACACATCACCCATTCTGCAGCCCATGAATCAAAGTGTCATTTCACCTTTGAAGTCTTATTTTTAAAGAAATACATTTCATAAGGCTATATAATTGCCATAGATAGTGATTCTTCTGATGGATTTGGACAAAGTAAATCCAGAAGTCTCTAGAAAGAGTTCACTATTCTAGATGTCATTAAAAACATTTGTGATTCATGGGAAAGTTAACAGGAGTTTGGTAGTAGTTGATTCCAACCCTCATGGATGACTTTGAGGGGTTCAAGACTTCAGTGGAGGAAGTAAACTGCAGATGTGGTGGAAATAGCAAGAGAACTAGAATTAGAAGTGGAGCCTGAAGATGTGACTGAATTGCTGCAATCCATGATAAAACTTTAATGGATGACGAGTTGCTTCTTATGCATACACAAAGAAAGTGGTTTCTTTGAGGTGGAATCTACACCTCATAGAGATGCTGTGAAGATTGTTGAAGTGACAACAAAGGATTTAGAATACTATATCAACTGATAAAGCGGTAGCAGCAGGGTTTAAGAGAGTTGGCCCCAATTTTTAAAGAAGTTCTACTGTGGATAAAATGCTATCAAATAACATTGCATGCTACAAAGAAATCATTTGTCAATCCACATGACAAACTTCATTGCTGTTTTATTCCTACTTTCCCCGGTCCCCATCATTGTGCCTAGCACATCAGAGCTGCCATGGAAGATGGACAGGATTTGGGGTTCACACACACTTGGGCTTTCAAACTTCAGCTCTCCCATTTCCTTGCTGTGGGACCTAGAGCAGCAAGTCTCTTAACTTCCCTGAGCCCCGATTTCCACGCGTTCACTTTATTTTCTTATTTTATGTGTTTTTATCATTTTCACTTTACAGATGAGGAAAATAAAGCTCCATAAAGTGAATGATGTATAAGGTTTGTAAAATTAATCAACAGAAACGTCAATTAAATAGTCAGGAGACCAGGAGGGAGTGCTCTCATGGCCTGTGACAACAGCAGAGCCCAACAGGAAGAAAAGAGTTCTCTTCTTTCCTGGCAAGGACTCAATCAATCAACAAAAAGCCACGGACTCTGTTTACCTACCGTAGCCTTCCCCACTTCCTTTTCCCCTCTGTAAAAGCATTCTTCCCTTGCTGTGCAGGGACTTCTAAGTGGCTTATCATGGTTTCAGATTTTGAATTGCAATTCTCTATTGATCCCAAAGAAATGAATCTTTGCTGAAGAAACATCTGGCAGTCTATATTTGTTTCAGGTCAACACTTTGCTTGCCCTTGAAGGGACGAGAGAAGATGCCCAACAGCTCCAGGACTGGTGAGCAAATGGCTGTGGTATCCACAGAGTGCACAGTTGTTCATTGTTTTACTCAACCATGGAGTTTGAAGGTGTGTCTTTCTCCTGGATCTGGGCTCACATCCTCTTTACATTTGACGCTATCTAGGAATTATTCAGGATCTATTTGAAGGTTTCATTTTTCAGGTAAAGGCCTTGTTCTGCATGCAAGTATTCATCTGGCACTCAGGTCTGATCTGGCGATCAGATTGCTTCAACCAAAGCTGGGTGAAAATGCTTCTGGCCCAATTCCAGAAGAAGCTGTTTCAAATAAAACCGTGCAGGTTCAGCCTTCAGCCTATTCCTTTGAAAGGGCTGTTTTTCAGAGTGACTTTTAAAAACACCCTGGGGAACACATGTACACCCATGGCTGATTCATGTGACTGTACGGCAAAACCACCACAATATTGTAATGTAAATAGCCTCTAATTAAAATAAAAAGAAAAAAAAACAAAAATAAAAACACCTTCAGCCCAGGTCCTCCAACACAAGATATTTCCTTAAGATTGGCTGCAATTGGCTCGCAAACTGTTTGAATTGAGCCATTTGTATTACAAGCTGTTTAAGCTGTTTTAAATATGTTCTTTACTCTAGAGGAAAAACCTCTAGAAAATGGGTCCCAGTTATCTAAGTAGTTTGAGGGCAATTCACTTCTGATCCCAAATAAATCCATCTTTGCTGGAGAAATATCTGGAAGTCTATTTGTTTTAAGTCAACAGAAGGATGTAGTCACTGAATATATTCAAGAATATAGCCATTGCATATAATTAAAACCAACATATTTGTGTGGGAAAATACAAATTATTTTAATACATAAGGGCCCAAACTATAGTCTGTGAGCCAAAATTGGCAGCAGCCTGTTTTCATATGAGGTAAGAATGATTTTTACTTTTTAAAAAAGTTGTAAAACAGAGAATATACTATAGAGACTTTATGTAGTTTGTAAAGCCTAAAATATTTACTATTGGGTCCCTTTCAGAAAAATGTTTTTCAACCTTTGGAATATATTCAAGAAAAGTATTTCTTAAGACATGATTTTGGTGAATCAATGAGTTTGGGTAAATTTTTTACATTGGTCATTCTATGGATTATTTCTGGATGAACTAATTTTTGGCAATTTGACTACTAGACAAATTGACCATGTAGCCAAAAATTTTTTTAAGAATTTGTTTTTGATGAATTCACCTGGGCCTGGTCATGACTTCTCCCAAATGAAAGAGTATGAATAAACAGACATATCATAATTTGAGAAAAACACAAGTAGGTGAAAGATTTCTTTCCCCCCAATGACTATGGAAGCCAGTGGAAAACAGAGTCCCATCAAAGAAGTCCTGTCTAGTCTCACCTGGGAAAGATCTTGATGGATCTGAAATTGTTAAAGGATTATAGTTTCCTGAGAACAAAGAGACAACAAATTCACCCTCCCTTTAAACAATTTTAGCATTTGAATATAGAAACACTTTCTGAGTGGCTGCTTCCAGAAATATCTTTGGATTAAATGATCATTTTCAGTGTCAGAAAATTTTTCTTTCTTTTTTTGATGGGAAGGGCAAAATAAGATATTTTATTCAGATATTCTGAATGAAAGAAGCATATTATCTGAATCTACGAGACTTCTCCAGTAGACAAATTCATACCACTGACTATACTATGTTAAAGGCCCTCTCAGATTTTAGGTTCAAGCTCTGGCAAAAAAATGATATGCATTTTCTGACCCATTACTACAGGGTCAAGAAGAGTAGAGCAGGAGAATGTTTGGACTATGTATTTGTGTGTGTGTTGCGGGGGCACTGGGAGATAGGCAGAAAATGAAATAAGATGGCTTGAGGGAGGTGGGAGGGGGGATCAGGATGGGGAACACATGTAAATCCATGGCTGATTCATGTCAATGTATGACAAAACCCACTACAATATTGTAAAGTAATTAGCCTCCAACTAATAAAAAAAATAAAAAGAAAAAGAAACTGTCTAAAAAAAAAAAAAGATGGCTTGAAAAATAACTGACTCTTCTCTCAGATTCTCTACTCTGAGCACCACATCCCTCACTGCTCCCTGGTCAAAGTGCAAAGAGGATTGGTGCCCATTAGAGGATGACATAGGGTCTGCAAGTCAAATAACACCTTCCATTCTTCCTTCTCAAGACATGGACATGGATTCTAAGGGCTTTAAGAATTGTATTGTTTTTGCGGGCTATATAAAACCTGAGGCTAACATATCTCAGCTGATATTATAATTGAACTTATATAGAATATATAACTTCTTATATACTATAGAATAAGTAAGTTCAGTCTTGGAAGAAAAGCTGTGACCAACCTAGACAGCATATTAAAAAGCAGAGACATTACTTTACCGACAAAGGTCTGTCTAGTCAAAGCTATGGTTTTTCCAGTAGTCATGTATGGATGTGAGAGTTGGACCATAAAGAAAGTTGAACACTGAAGAATTGATGCTTTTGAACTGTGGTGTTGGAGAAGACTCTTGAGAGTCCCTTGGACTGCAAGGAGATCCAACCAGTCCATCCTAAAGGAAATCAGTCTTGAATATTCATTGGAAGGACTGATGCTGAAGCTGAAGCTCCAATACTTTGGCCACCTGATGCAAAGAACTGACTCATTGGAAAAGACCCTGATGCTGGGAAAGACTGAAGGCGGGAGGAGAAGGGGACGACAGAGGATGAGATGGTTGGATGGCATCACCGACTCAATGGACATGAGTTTGAGCAAGCTCTGGGAGTTGGTGATGGACAGGGAAGCCTAGTGTGCTGCAGTCCATGAGGTTGCAAAGAGTCGGGCATGACTGAGCAACTGAACTGAACTAAAATTCAGTCTATGTAACTGAACTTATATAGAATAGTCCAGCTGATTTTACATATTAGAATATGAAGGCACAAAACAAAATTTTGAGTTTCAACTATTTAAAATATGGGTCCTTTTAAAATTATCTGGTAGGTAATTACTTTTATCACATAGCCAAGAAAACGCAATCCCTGTTTTAGTTGTATGTTAATCGGCTTGCTTCCAAACACTACTCACACACAACTAAAAAGGAACAAAACTGCAATGCTCCAACCCTCCTATATTTCGATGTTTTACAAAGGATGGAGTCCAAATGGGCAGGTTTCCAGCAAAGGCTTACTCCATCCATTTCATAGAAAACATTACTCTTTCAAGGGCCAGTCTGAACTTCTCTAATGTGTTTTTTTTTTATTACACCAGTCTTCCACAAACACATCAAAAGAGATAAAACATCTAATGGCACTTGGTATTTCCTCACCAGAATGGAAAAACAAGAAATGCACAATATTCATAACACTTTTAAAGTACATACAAACCATCAACATGGTAAACATCCTAGTCTGATGCCCCCTGTACCTTAAAGGGTAAGTAATCTATGATGAGAAATGCTGTGATGTCAAAGAATAAAAAGAAAACAGACAAATGTGAATGAAACAAGAACCCTATTGCTATGAAAATATGGTAGACCATCAATCACCAAAAATTTTCTTTGCAAGGTTTTTATCATCTTGAAAAGAACATTGCTGATATTGACCTCTTCTGAACAGTGCAGGAATACTAAGCAAATAAGAAGGCACCTTTAGAATCTGATTAGTGTTTTGTGGTCTGCCCCTCTTTCAAATGTAGAGAAGGTGACATATAGTGTTGGTTAGTGAGTCCCTGGGACATGTCTGGAACCCAGCCTGGATGGCAGCTACTAACACTAAAGACATTCATAGGCAGAATGAATGTCAAGGGTACACAGTTCTCCATCATATATTTGCGGAAAATTCATTCCAGGAGAAATTCATTAATCAGACTAGAGACTATCCTAAGACCAGCACTGTGTAGTAAGATATAGAATTTGCTCTGTTCCCCACTAATAAAGCCTTTAGGCCAAGCCTTCCAGCAGAGGATAGAGGGTTCTACAGGGGTGCATCCATTCCTCAAGAGAACACAATATTTGAAAGACTAGAACTGACAGTTCAGATGTGTTTTTATAGTTCATCTGTTACCATACTTACTTTCAGACATCACTACTTTCATATTATCAAATATGTGATGATCAAAAATTTTGATCTACTATCAAACATTTCTTCTAGCTTGAAATAGTCTAAAAATTGTTTTATAAATTGAGGTTCATCACTCTTCAGTCAGAATGACTCCCTTGATGTAGTACTTCAAAGGAAGGAAACACATCCAACATTTCTACATCTCAGAGCAGAACGAATTTTTTTTTTTCAATTCAGCCAGTGGCTCCAGAGGGCCTGGCCTGGATACATATGTTCATGGTAAGGTTTTGCCTAATAGCCCATGTTTTATATGGCATTCCAATCTTCCTACTTTAAAATCTACTCCTTCAGTCATTTTTTGAAGGTGACATCCTGTGTGTTTCTTCCGTCACTTTTATAGGACTAGTATTGAACCAGTTGTGGAACTAAAGAAACAGAAACCATCAAGTCCCAGTATATGTAAAAAAAAAAAAAAAAAACTTTTTATGTCTTTGTTGCTTATCAAATACTTAGGCTGCAGTCTAAGTATTGGTTGCATAGATATGAAATCTGACTTTAAATTGGGCCTTCTTCAAAACACTCTCCGACATAAATCACAGCAGGATCCTCTATGACCCACATCCCAGACTTTTAGAAACAAAAGCAAAAATAAACAAATGGGGCCTAATGAAACTTAAAAGCTTTTGCACAACAAAGGAAACTATAAGCAAGGTGAAAAGACAGCCCTCAGATTGGGAGAAAATAATAGCAAATGAAGCAACAGGCAAAGGATTAATCTCAAAAATATACAAGCAACTCCTGCAGCTCAATTCCAGAAAAATAAATGACCCAATCAAAAAATGGGCCAAAGAACTAAACAGACATTTCTCCAAGGAAGACATACGGATGGCTAACAAACACATGAAAAGATGCTCAACATCACTCATTATCAGAGAAATGCAAATCAAAACCACAATGAGGTACCATTACACCCCAGTCAGGATGGCTGCTATCCAAAAGTCTACAAGCAATAAATGCTGGAGAGGGTGTGGAGAAAAGGGAACCCTCTTACACTGTTGGTGGGAATGCAAATTAGTACAGCCACTATGGAAAACAGTGTGGAGATTCCTTAAAAAGCTGGAAATAGAACTGCCATATGACCCAGCAATCCCACTTCTAGGCATACACACTGAGGAAACCAGATCCGAAAGAGACACGTGCACCCCAATGTTCATCGCAGCACTGTTTATAATAGCCAGGACATGGAAGCAACCTAGATGCCCATCAGCAGACGAATGGATGAGGAAGCTGTGGTACATATACACCATGGAATATTACTCAGCCATTAAAAAGAATTCATTTGAATCAGTTCTAATGAGATGGGTGAAACTGGAGCCCATTATACAGAGTGAAGTAAGCCAGAAAGATAAAGACCATTACAGTATACTAACACATATATATGGAATTTAGAAAGATGGTAACGATAACCCTATATGCAAAAAAAGAAAAAGAGACTCAGATGTATAGAACAGACTTTTGGACTCTGTGGGAGAAGGCGAGGGTGGGATGTTTCAAGAGAACAGCATCGAAACATGTATATCTAGGGTGAAACAGATCACCAGCCCAGGTTGGATGCATGAGACAAGTGCTCAGGCTTGGTGCACTGGGAAGACCCAGAGGGATGGTGTGGAGAGGGAGGTGGGAGGGGGGACCGGGATGGGGAATACATGTAAATCCATGGCTAATTCATTTCAATGTATGACAAAAACCACTGCAATGTTGTAAAGTAATTAGCCTCCAACTAATAAAAATAAATGGAAAAAAAAATAAATTGGGCCTTCTTTTCCTTTTTCATCCTGTAAATCAGACCCCTTAGCTCTTAGTAGCCAAGTGGACAGATGGCTTATCACACGCTTGTTTCCTAGAAATCAGTAAGTGAGTGATGGGATGAGACTAGCTCTCCTCTGAACTGAAGGAGACACAAGCTGAATGCACTTTGGATACTTCTGTCTTAGAGCTTTTAATTCTCTGAAGAAGAACTAAGTCAGTCCCCATGATGGCAAGGCACAGTGAAGAGGGTCAGCAGGAAAGTAGAGAGCAAGATGGAAGAGCTGGTCCAACCTGGGTGGCAGGAAGGACTTTTGAGAGAAGGAATGACCTGGCTCTTAAATGGTGAAAAGGATGTGAGCAAACCAAGCACGGAAGGGAAAGACATGTTACCTGTGCAGAAAACAGGAACGGGATACAGTGAAAAGAGTCCAACAGCACGTCCATGGAATGGGGACTTCACGATGGTTTCTGGTTTACTTGTTCATCTCCATCCACACTAGGCAGTAAGTTTTATGAGGGCAGGCAGAGTGCTGGACATGGAGAATGCAGCCTCAAGGAGCGTATAGTTTCATGGGGAATCCACACAATGAACAAAGAGTCCAAAGATAACTGTATTTTTTGCAAACTGCAAAAAGCATGACAAAGTAAAAGGGCAGGGTGCCATGGAAAGAGAACTCAAAATGGACCTGGGAGAGCACCATGCCAAGCATGTGACAACACAGTTGAAGAGTGTTTCAGGTTGAGGACATAAGTGTGCACACAAGCACTGCATTGGAAAAGAGCTTGGGGAATTCACAGAGGCCAGGAGGCCAGTGAGGCTGGAGCAGAATAGATAGGAAGGCATGTGGCACAAAATGAGATGGGAGGACTAGACAGGCACAAGAGCAGAATGCCTTACAGATCATACAAAAGGACTGTGGATTTTCCTCTAAGAGCAGGGGAAATCACTGAAAGCTTTCAAGCAGGAGATCATATTGATATTTCAACAAGCAGTTTTGGAACAACTGGAAATCCATATGGTAAAAAGTACGAACTTCAACCTAAAACTCGCACTTTATAAAATATGGACACAAAATGGATCACAGACACAAATACAAAACTATAAAACTTTTGGGAAAAAAAGGAAATCTATGTGAGCTTTGCTTTGGCAATGATTCTTAGACATCGCACCAGACACGGCAGGATCCATCAAAGGAAAAAAATGGTAAAATCGTCCTCCTTCAAAACTAAAAACTTTTGTTGTGCAGAAGAACACTGTTACTGGAATGAAAAAAAAAGCTACAGGCTAGAGAAATACAGGCACATCACATATCTGACAAAAGACTTGTATCCAAAATATACAAAGAATTCTCAAAGCTCAATAATACGAAATTAAACAACATAATTTTAAAAACAGGCAAAACGTTTTTTTTTTTTTTTATGGAACGCTTCACGAATTTGCATGTCATCCTTGCGCAGGGGCCATGCTAATCTTCTCTGTATCGTTCCAATTTTAGTATATGTGCTGCCGAAGCGAGCACCAAACATTTTAATATTCAAATGATGAAAAGATAGTCAACATCTTTACTCATTGTGGAATGCAAGTTTTTTTTTCCTGGGCTGCACTGTGCAGCATATGGGATATTAATTCCCTGACCAGGGATCAACCCATGCCCCCTGCAGTGGAAGTGCAGAGTCTTAACCACTAGACTGCCAGGGAAGTCCTGGGATGCAAGTTAAAAGCATAATTCAATACACTAGAGAAGTGAAATAAAAACTTATGTCTACACCAAAAACTTGTTTAGGAATGTTTATAGCAGCTTTATTAATTAATAATTGGCAAAACTCATCAATAACCCTGATGTCCCTCAATAGGTGAATGACTAAACTGTGAGACGTGCATACAACGAAATGCAACCCAATAGTACATAGTTATTGATGCAACAACTCAGATGAATCTCAAAGGAACTACACTGAGGGAAATAAACCAGTCTTGAAAGATTATTTATTGTGTGACTCTGTTTATATGACATTCTCAGGAAGATGAAACTATAGAGATGCAGAATAAATCAGTGGTTGACAGAGGTTAGGGGTGAGGTAAGATAGGACAGATATAAAGGGATGCACAAGGAACTTCTAGGGGAGTGTGATGGAACTGGTCATTATCTTGACCATGGCCATGGTTACACAAATCAGTGAATGTATTAAAAACCATAGAACTGAATACCAAGAAAAAACAAATCAATTTTGATGTTTAATTGAACAAATAAATGTGCTTAATAATTTAAAAATGAAAATATGTGTCCACAAACATACTTGTAAAAGAATGTTCATTGCAGCTTTATTTATAGTAACTGCAAACTAGAAATGAAGGTTCATCGAAAGGAAAATGCCTAATGAATTGTGGTCTATCCATAGAAGAGAATACTCCACAGCAACAAAAGGGAATGAACGACTGAACCTGTGACATGACACAACTCAGGGACATTTTTCTGAGTTTAAGAGGACAGACTCAACAAACTATATAGATCATACAGTTCCATTTTTATGAAGTTCTAGTAAAGGAAACTTGAATCTACAGTGATAAACATCACAACAGGGGTTGCCTCTAGGTGCAGGGATAACAGGAAAGGGTACAAAACACCTATCCAATGTTTTGAAAATATTCTATGTCTTGACAGGAGTGTGGATCCCATGGGTCTATGCATTTGTCAAATATACTTAAGATCTGTGCCTTTCATTATGTGTACATTTCACCTTAAAATGTAAATATTAACTCATTTGAGGAGGTTTGCTTTTCACAATGACATGACTTGGCAACCCTACAGTTACTTTATGTGCATTCCAGACTTGAGCAATAAGTAAATATATGGAGGATAATGGGCCCAGGCCTCTCTGACTAGTGAGAAGAGTGTTGCAAAACTGGAAAGTGGGGGGACTGGAGTGAACCTTCTGGAGCTGGATTAAGATGGAGGTATTGGTATGAAGTCATGGTTTGGATTTTTTGAAACTACACCCATGAACAAAGGTACACATGCATATAGATGGGTAGATACAGAAATAAATACAGATATAGATCTTTATGCCTATGTATATGTGTGTGTATTTGCTTCCCAGTTCAGAAGATACCTATACATCAGTAACAATGAGTACAAGCAGCACCCAGATCCCAGTTTCTAAATAGCTGTGCTTAAGGAAAACAGGGCTCCCCTTTGACTAAGTCTTAGAAAACCAGCTGATTTTGTGGTTGAGGCAGAGAAAGTACAAAATGAACCTGGAACATCATACAGTGCCCAAAAGGAAGGAATGCTGCAAGATGCTGGGAAGCATCAAAAAGACACAGGAGCCAGATCAAAGGGGCTGTTACTGGTTGATGCAAGGACAATCAGAGCATTGAAATAAATAATATTAGCAGAAGATTAAAATCCGCTGGATGGAAAAATGAATAAATAATGAATGAATGAATGAAGCAGAGGGGTGGGGAGAGAGAGAAAGAAGAAAAGGGGAAGAAAAGGGAGAAAACAGGAGGAGAGGGGAGGAGAGGAGACCGGACAGAGGAAAGGAAGAGCAGCAGTTGGATGGAGGGGGAAGAGAAGGAGGCGATGATAAAGCAAACGGGGTAAAATGTGAACAGTTGTGAGTAAAGGAGGATGCCAAGACACAAATAAAAAGTTTAAAAGTAAAAAAAAAAAAATGTTTAATGGAGCTAACGCAAAAGAATATCCTGGAATTTTTTTTAAGTAAGGCATTAGGGGTCTGGGAGTAACACACACACACTACTATATAGAAGATAGATAACCAGGACTTCCCTGGCAGTCTAATGGTTAAGACTCCACAATTCCACTGCCAGGGACTCTGGTTTGATCCCTGATTGGGGAACTAAGATCCTGCATGCCACACAGCATGGCAAATAAATAAATAAAATAGATAATCAACAAGGTTCTACTGTAGAGCACAGGGAACTCTACTCAATATGAATCTTAAAAAGAATGTAAAGCAAAAAGTATTAAGTCAAAAGAGAGCAGGATCCTGCCCCATTTATTCAGAGGCCTAATATACAGCCTGACATCTTCATTACAGGATGACAAATGCAAACTACCAGGAAAAAAAATATTACATTCTTCATTGTCTGAGTAGAACAAGCAGCTGCCAGCGTATTTCTCCAGAACTACTTTGCATAGAGGCTGATACTCAGAAAATTCATCCCAGATTTTTGTAAACTTTGCTATTTATTAAACTTCTTTTCATTAATGTCTAAACCTTCAGTGATTTTGGGGGTTGCTTCCATGGGTTTGGAGTGCAAAACTTACTTAGAGCTTTCCAAAAAATATTAACATGAAAATTGATCTTATCAATCATAAACCTAATAAGACAGTCAAATGATTTTATGCTTTTAGATGATCAAAATAATTAAGTCACGTAGCTGAAGATGGAAGATGGTTTGCCTAGTAGTCACACAAACACTATGAAATCTAAAACCCAGAATCCTGAGACTGCACCCTTTCTTCTTTTATTTAATGTCTGACCTTCTCAAGGATAAGACCCTTTTCACACCAATAGGACAGGAGAAGTTAAATAGCTCAGGGGCTATCTCCTTCAATGCCAGGCTGCTGCAGAGCTCCAAGTCCTTCTCTTATCTGTCAGTGCCCTGTGCCAGCAGGAGTGTGTGTGTGTCTCCAAGGTGGGTGTGAGGCCCCAGATCAACTGACTGCAAGCTGAGAATTCCATCACGGTCAGACTGGGTCACACCTCCTCCACCCAGCAAGGAGGCATGGACACTTTACATGGAATAGTTTGGGTGTTAATGACTCTAGAACTCTAAAAAAGACAGATGTTTAAAAGGTGTTGGCTTGAAACAGAAAAGGAGAAAAATCTTAACTTAATAGAAAACATTAATAAGAATATTAAAAGAAGTCACCAGACACAGATTTCAAACCTTGTCCATAAATCGGGTTAACAGGTAGCCCTTTGCACTTAATAATGTGTTTATAGCTCAGTAAGGATTAAGTACGGTTGTTTTTTGTTTTGTTTTGCCACGTGGCTTGCGGGATCTTAGTTCCCTGACCAGGGATTGAACCCAGGCCCTTGGCAGTGAAAGCCCAGAGTCTTAACCACTGGACCACCAGGGAATTCCCAGGATTGAGTACAGTTTTAAACTGTAACTATTCTATATTTGTAAGTACTTCTTAGTTGATAATAACTTGACTGTGCATAGTATTTTACAAAGCATATAGATTTCATTTACTTATCAAAGGAGAAAGATCTCATTTCCTGAGTTCACAGTCATGCACATTCTGCAGTAAATTAGCCTCACCATTTATAGATAAAGAGCATGAGACTTAATGAAGCTTCTCTAAGATTACACAACCTGTAATTGGCCAAGCTAAGAAAAAAAGAAAAACAAATATTGTAGCTTAAAAAATCCCAATCCCACATTTTGGTTTTGGTTTCTGTTTTGCGATAACTATATCACAAGACCTCCATAGTATTTGCCAAAAGGGACAGGAAGTGGTGTGGAATAGAATTAGACAAGTGACCTGCAGAGGAGAAGGAGAAAGCCCGAACCGAGGTTTCACGAGGCAGTGGAAGACAGGAGGAGACAACAGTAGATGACTATAGCATGGCCACCTCCAGCTGCTCCACCAGCTGGCTTGCTCCCTCTTCCTCCCCCACAGTTGCTCACACCTCTTGGTTGGAGTCCTCCCCAAGTACTGTGGGTTCTAATCTTCCAATCATCTCTGCCCTCCTTTCCTGCTAGTCGTCCCCTGCTGAACCTGCTCCAGACACACTGGCTTCTCAAACACACCTAATGTGCTCCTGCCTCAGGGCCTTTGCATCTGCTCTTCCTCCTCTGGAATATTTCCTCCCAAATCCAATTCTTTCAGGTGGTAATTAAAAAGTCACCGTCTTGTTGAGGCCTTAGGTGGCCACCCTAATTATTATGTTAACCAGTGGAAATTGCCAATATTGTACCATCTCTTAAAAAATAGAATGTCAACTGCATGTGGCAAAGTCTAATATAATTTCACTTTCCCTTACAAGCTTCCCTATGTCTCTTCAATGCTTATCATTTTCCCTTGGCCCTCCTCACCATCTAACCTATTCTGATCTATTGTTTGATTTTCTTTCTCCTCTACTAGAATATAAGCTCCCCAGGAAGATAAGGATTTTTGTTCACTGTCCTATCCTCAGAGCCTAGAACAGAAACTCCCACATAGTAGGTGCTAAATATTTGCTGTATGAATAAGTTTCATTGGGTTGGAGTGATGAGACTAGACAAGCTAGATAGAAAGTGCTAGAGAAACCAAAGCAAATGGCATGTGATACAATGGGGTGCAGGGCACTTTCCCTGGTCGAGATGAGGCACACACAGGGATGAAATCAGTACAGAACAGTACAAAGGCTCCATTCAACAAAATCTCACTAATTAGGACCGTGTACAAGCTGTATACTGTTACCCTGTTTATTTAACTTATATGCAGAGCACATCATGTGAAACGCCAGGCTGGATGAAGCACAAGCTGGAATCAAGACTGCTGGGAGAAATATCAATAACCTCAGATATGTAGATGACACCACTCTTATGGCAGAAAGTGAAGAGGAACTGAAGAGCCTCTTGATGAAAGTGAAAGAGGAGAGTGAAAAAGCTGGCTTAAAGCTCAACATTCAGAAAACTAAGATCATGGTATCTGGTCCCATCACTTCATGGCAAATAGATGGGGAAACAATGGAAACAGTGACAGACTTTATTTTCTTTGGCTCCAAAATCACTGCAGATGGTGACTGCAGCCATGAAATTAAAGACACTTGTTCCTTGGAAGAAAAGCTATGACCAACCTAGACAGCATATTAAAAAGCAGAGGCATTACTTTGCTGACAAAGGTCCGTCTAGTCAAAGCTATGGTTTTTCCAGTAATCATGTATGGATGTGAGAGTTGGACTATAAAGAAAGCTGAGTGCCAAAGAATTGATGCTTTTGAACTGTGGTGTTGGAGAAGACTCTTGAGAGTTCCTTGGAAAGCAAGGAGATCAAACCAGTCAATCCTAAAGGAAGTCAATCCTGAATATTCATCAGAAGGACTGATGCTGAAGCTGAAGCTCCAATACTTTGGCCACCTGATGCAAAGAACTGACTCACTGGAAAAGACCCTGATGCTGGGAATAGATTGAAGGCAGGAGAAGAGGATGACAGAGGATGAGATGGTTGGATGGCATCACCGACTGGATGGACATGAGTTTGAGCAAGCTCCAGGAGTTGGTGATGGACAGGGAAGCCTGGCATGCTACAGTCCATGGGGTCACAAAGAGTTGGATAGAACTGAGCAACTGAACTGAACTGAACATCTTGCAAGATTCTCCTCACAGCTCTGTACAAGAGAACACTTCACCGAAACAAGCTGAAAGGGGAATTCACCAGGGACATTCTATCTGGTGCAGTTGCTGACAAGTGGAGTCTCCCTGGGGACCGCCTTCTGCAGGAGAATTTCTGAAGACTGCAGACAAAGGGAACAGATACTAGAACTCTAGGACATAACTGTCGTCTGATTTTCCAGTGTTACCTACCCTACCTTTGGGGGAAAAGATACTACCTTTGTTGAAAATGTTTGGACTAATTGATGAGATCTCCCACCATACTAACTCCTCTCTCTCTCTCTCTCTCTCTCTCTCTCTCTCTCTCTCTCTCTCTCTCTAATATGACATACATTAAAAGAAAAAATGTTTTCTCAAAGTAATGTCCCCAATCAAGTACTTCCCAAAGACTCCTGGAGTTTTCTCCTTGGAACCCCATACCAGCCACAGCGCCTGAAATTGACATCCTAACAGAAACCAGCCCAGGAGAATCTGGGTCCCCATCCCAGCTCTACTGCTTAACTGACTGCATGGCTTTGGGCAAATAATGCATCCTCTGTGACTGCACTTTCTCATCTTTACAATGAGTCTAAAATCTATGCTAACAATTTGTGGAGAGTAAGTTAATAAACATGAGATCACATCATGAGGAAAAAAGTACAAGATGCACTTCTATTAAGATGATGCACTTCTATTAAGATGATGTTATGACATAACTTTGGGCTTCACTGATACACAGAAACTAAGAGTACTAACAGTAGTTCAGTGCTTCCTCTGACTGTAGCAGTAGGAAGATGGGAAAGGGCCACACAGTATTCAATTCTGTGCCTACTCCTCAGTTCCGAAGTATTCATTATTTTTCTATGTTCAAGCAAGACCTTCTCCTCCAGTGTATCTGTAGCTCTAATGGAAAACCCAACCACTGAGTCCCTCTCCTGAAATGAAAGGTTCTTTAGCCTCAGATCTGAAACATGCAAGGACAGGACATCTTTCCTGGGAACAAACCCTTTCTTCTAAACATTTTAAATTTCCCTCTCTGTGTTTCTTTCATAAGCACAAACCTTTCAAGCTTCTTAACAGGATGCTCCTTGCCTTTCAAAAAAATACTGAAAATTAAATTACCAAGGGAAGTTCCAGAAGCATCTGGGGAGCTCTAGGTCCCTATGAACTTTGTGCCTGATTACTTTTTCAACCATCCCTCAAGACCACAAAAGGGGAACAGATTATCTATCGATTGCCACTCAGGGTGCCTACAAACTAATGCCTGATGTGTATCTCTCTTCTTGTTGCTATCTGAAAATATCCAGAGGACAAAGAATAAGTCTATGGAAAAAAATAAGGCAATACTGGTTCACGCTGAGCTGTAACAATACTGTACTGTATTTGTGAAGTCTCATGACATAGAATGGATTATCATTTTGATAGGATCCATCAGTGAGTCCCTGAGCAGATGTTCATTTCTGACTCCTCAATGTCAAGCTCTGTGCTAAACAGGGATAAGCCTGACAGGTTCTCCTTTATAGACATCAGACTAGTGGATAAGCCAGGTCCACCAACAACCCATCATGTGAGACCTGAGGTGGTTGGACCTGGAAAAGCAGCCATAATGTTGGAAAAGAGGAGAGGGATATGAGAAGGAAGTGAGGACAAGCTGGAATTAAACAGAATTTTCTTCATCAAATCCATCAGTTAGTTCCTGTCATATTTTATCTTACTGTCTACATGATGAACAATCTATTGCCTAATATTTGAAGAAACCATAGGCATATTTATGAAAGTATTAAAATATATAACATTATGGTGCATCCCCCTAATAATGATAATTTCTCACTATATTAGAAAAGACATGATTTTAATCCTTTCCTTATACTGAGTGGAGACCAAGTGGCACAGATGTAGTAGCTGGCTTGTTTCTTTATCAGAATATTTTTCATTCAATTAAGTTCCACTTTAAAATGCAGGTCTCCTCAGTCTCTGAACTCTCACTCTCTGAAGATTTGCCATAATGATCTACTAATTGACACAAAATTCATTACCCAAACATACTAAAGAAACCTGCTGCAAGCTGCATGCAAGAATATGTTCAAGTCATGTACCCTCGGGTAGAAGGGTACGGTTGGCTGCTGTTGTAGCTCAGGTGTTCTCACAGAGAAGCACCTAGAGCTCCTGTTTAAACACTGTGTGCTGCACAGATATCCCCTCTCCCACCTTATGCACTAAAAGGTCTTCTAATAAAGTAGAGGAACTAATGAAGGACATGGGTAAGTCTAAGAGGCCCAAAGAACCGCATGCACTACAAGAAACACTATAGTGTTTGATAAAGCACATTAAGAATTTTGAATGGCTGTTAATCTTAAACTTGGCCATGAACATGTCCCTAACTCCTATGAACCATAAATATAGTGATGAATATGTACAAGAAATTTGAGATTCTGCAAAAAAAAAAAATCTTGCTGGGGCACGTGAGTGTGATGGTGGCATGAGCACAATTACATTGTGACACAATTACAAACTCGGGCATGTGTTAGCGAGAGTTGTAGGGTACCAAGCAAAGGGAACACAAACAGACTGCCACCACAAGCTCTGTTTTTCATCCTGTGGCTCTGTGTGTAGCTTTAGACAATGGTTCCTCACCAGACACTTCTGAGCTCTGCTACCAGAAAGGGAAGATTCTCCCCTCTTCCTCAGATTCAGACACAGATGAACCTCAGACATTTCCTGTTTAACTCATTTCTTCACCGGCTCTTTCTTCCTTACCTCATTCCACCACCAAAGCCTAACAGAGACCATAGCCTCCAGCTCCCTCCTCCCACCACCAGACCTCACACAAACATGCCTTCCATCAGAAGAATCCTCTCAAAGCATCATCTTGTTTAGTTTATTTTGCTAACTTTTACTGGCATCTAGTGCTCTTTAATGTATTATTTTGCTATTTATTTACATCTCCACATACACTGCAATGTAGAAGGAATATGTAATCCTTTCTCAATATCCTACACTGAGCAATGTCTACTATTATGGCTTACTACATATACAATATCTACTAATGAGTTTATCAAATATGAAGTGACTAGATAGTATCGCAAACAATTTCTATTTTGTAAAAATTCTTGGCAGATTGTTAAATAGGCAAATTAAGGAGTTTTAGTGACATCTAGCAAGTTGGCATTTTCCTTTAGATTAGGAGTGCATTTTTATTTTTTCCAGTCAAAATAATGGAATTACTCCCTTTGTTCTCTGAAAATTTGTTAACAAACAAATGTTAAAGAATAGATTAGATTCACAAAAAAGAGGAGCACCTGTATAATAGCAGTTACTACAATGCTTATTTGTTCTTCTACCATTTAAATTGTTTCAAGAAAAAGAAGCAATCAAGTCTATGTGTACAGGTATTGTCTTAATTTGAAAGTAATTAAATGTGTCAGTTAATGTTGCTCTGTTTATCGCTTTATTTCTTTTATAGAAAGCCAATTACTCATATTTATATTTAGTTAGAAAAAACACGAATTATACTAGCTGAGAAAGGAAATTCAAACTAGTAGATTGCTCATTTGGATTCAATTGTTTTCTTTTTCCATTTTGATGGAAAAATAGTCATAGATGTGATTTCTCTTGTTTCAGTTTTGTTGAACAGAAGTGCACCCTAGTTCCCCATTACTTACAACATTAGCCTCTCACCTGTGGTCCTCAGATGGCCTATCCCCATCCGAATTTGGGACCAATGGACCAACTTCACGAGACTTATTTAAGTCGCAAAAGCCCTGCAGAAAAATTGGCATTTTAGATACTTAAAATGTACTTACATAGTAAAAATATCTGACATATTTGTATAGGTTGTAGTAAATTTGAAAATCCAACTCATCTATATATCATTGTGAGAAAGGCACTCAATTTCACAGATGTGAAAATTGAGGATTTGAGAGCTAGGATGATTTGGTCAAAGATGTACAACTAGTAGATGCAGGATCAAGGTAGGTCTACTTCAAAGTTGAACTCTTGAGTTCACCACCCTTCCACTGCTACACAGCCACTCTGGGAACAAAGTCTTCCTCCAAAAAGCCCTCTTTTCTCACAAGATTTGTTCTTTGAAATGACCACTAATATGAAACAAATATCTCAGAAACCCAGAGAAAAACTGGCATAGGTCACAAACAGAAATCCTTGTGCCAAGAGGGAGCCCAGGGTGAGGGTGCCGTCTCAAATGAGATTTTTCTTTCTCAGATGAGGAAGTAGATTTAGGGGTTGTTGATGTTTTAGTTGCTCAGTCGTATCTGACTCTTTGTGACCCCATGGACTGTAGTCCACCAGGCTCCGCTCTGTCCATGGGATTTCCCAGGCAAGAATATTGGAGTGGGTTGCCATTTTTTTCTCCAGGGGATCTTCCCAACCCAGGAATCTTCCCAACCCATGGCTTCTGCATTGGCAGGAAGATTCTCTACCATTGAGCCACCTCTAAATGGGATGTCTGCCTTCTCATGGCAAATATGAGAGCTCAAATCCCAGAGAACTGCTGGAGTGGGATACTGAATGGGGCCAACAGACTCAGCAACTTACTTCAAATGCTTTTCTCTTGACTAATCTTCTTACTGTCTTAACTTTAGGGGGAAAAAAGATCACATAGATCACTACTCTAAATTGAGTGTAAAGAAAGCCCTCACATCTTCTGAAATGTGGTCAGTTAAAGCCCAGATTTTAAACCAGAGAGGAAAAATAAAGCAGATCTTTTGCCCCCTCTGGATTGTAATGATACTAATAATAATGATAAAAATGACTATGATGATCATGACTGTAAGGACTCATATTTACTGAGTGCTAACCATATACCTTAGCGGCAGCAGCAACCATATACCAGGGGCTGTCTTATTTGCACTTCACAATAACCCTCAAAGAGGCACTGTTTTCGCCATTTATAGAAAAATAACCTGAGGCTAAAAGATGTAAGTGACTTGGGTAAGGTCTTGTAGCTAGTAAGAAAGGTTGTGAACTCTGGACCCAGAGGCCTCTCATGTAAGTACACGTATTGTATGTTACAACATCATCACATTAACAACTTTGTCTAGTCATATGACGGCCTTTGTTCCCTGGAACTCTCCATGTGAGTTACTACCTCATGACTTTTACAGCTGCTGGACCCTCTACTTGGACTGCCTTCCTTTCTTTCCTGGGTTGGCATCTTATCGTCATTCACAGTCTCTGTTCAAAAGGCACATCGTCAGAGAGAGACCTTCCCTGACATTCTACTGGACTCCCACTTCCACCAGTCATTAGCACACAATTCTGTTTTATCATCTCCATGACATCTGTTAATGTTACTTGTCTACTGTCTTTTTTTTCTAGCACTGAGCACAGTGCCTGGCACACAGTAGGTGCTTGCTAAGTACACCACTTGGTAAATAACCCATTAGTCCGAACCAATCAGATGAATCTAAAGATGAAAGATGTTTCCTTTTTTTTCCTGTTTTTTTTGAGACAGAATCTGGGAATTCTCTATTAGAAAGATACTAAGTGAGCAACGGGCAGACAGAAGAGCTGCTTCAAAACTCACCTGGTCACACGCCTTCTTTTATCCACCTGCCAAAATGGTGATTTCTCTTACTGTGTCCCAGACCCCAGATCCTGTATACTTGTTTAATAGTATATCAAAACCACTTGTCAATGAGTGTGCATTTCTTTGGGGTGTTCATCTTCTGAAACACAGGAGCTGGTCTTTTCTCACTCACATATCCTAACACAGCCCTCTGCACACATCAGGTGCTTTAGCAGTGCTGTACAGTAGCTGAGAGACCAAAGAGGACACGTCCCTTTAAAGGAAGCCTGCATGGCCACTATGGGGGAGACACAAACCCAACATACTTACCCGTAGAATCTGAGCCCTAAGAACACAAATGGTCCCCACCAGGTAATAGGAATCCTCCAAAGGAAGATACATGGCAGGTGACCCACAGGTATATTTGGAGAAGCAGCTGCGGAACATCACAGGAGGCTCTAAGGGAGAGAGAGACACACAAGTGACAATCTAATAGAAAAGCAGGCCAGGTACACAAAAGAACAGTCACCTGTCCCATCCGTGTGCCATTTATCAACCCATTGACAATTTTCAGAATTCTGAGCCACCAATTTTTCCTGTCTTCCTTACATTCCAACCCTCCCCACCCTGGTCTCCACCAGAACAAGGAGTCATTACTGGGAAATAATTGTGAGTTCAGGGTGATTTTTCAGTCTTCCAATCTTACCTTGTGAATGGACATTTTAACTCCAAAAGAAATTTGCTCCCCTTCTTTACATAAACCGTGTAGGTATAAAATATTTGTAATTTGCGTGTACATGGAATCAAGTATTTTTTAAGGTATTTGACTTTTAGTTTCCAAGGCATGTGACAAAGATACCTGGCAACCACTGTGTGAGCTAATTTTCATTCTTTACTTACCCATTCATTCATTTGTTATATTTTTAGAGCTCAGTGGCAAAGAACTGAGTTAATTATATTCTTAGTTCATGGCATATTATGAACACAGATAAAATTCCAACTCTCATTTTTATTTATTTTTTCTCTCTGTCCCTTTCCCACCCATAGGGATCCACTATTATCTACCACCTTTAACATGTGGTCAAATATACCACCCTGTCAAATGTGTGCTAAGTTGCTTCAGTGGTGTCTGACTCTTTGCAGCCCCATGGACTGTAGCCCACCAGGCTCTTCTGTCCATGGGATTCTCCAGGCAAGAATACTGGAGTGGGTTGCTGTGCCCTCCTCCAGGGGATCTTCCCAACCCAGGGATTGAACCCACATCTCTTATGTCTCCTGCATTGGCAGGTGGGTTCTTTACCACTAGCGCCACCTGGGAAGCCCCAGTCAAATATGTAGCATGGTTCTATGTACTATTATGTTCTCACAATTTACAAAAGTTGTCTTGTGCTATAGATCTCATTGTTTCACAATGAACAACATGGTTTTAAGATCTAACCAATGGTATTATGTATATCTAGAGTTCATTATTTTAACTACATAAAGTTTTCTGTATTGTATATTTCCCCCAAATTTTACTCGTTCATTTCCCTAATGATTACACCTAGGCTGTCTCCAACTCCCTCCTACTACAAACAACACTATGACATACATAATGCAAATCCCCTTAGACACAGATCTCTGCAGCTTCGCCTCTGTGGTATCTCCATCCAGTGATAGGATTACTGAGTTACAAGATAACTGACTTAAGTTCACTCTGTTTTCGTGGATGGCTTCATGAGTTTACAATCCTCTCAACACTGTATTAGTGTTTTCATTTCTCACATCCTCACCAATATTTGGTATTATTCACACTGTTAATTGTTGCTGTTCTGATGTGTGTACATTGCTACTCATTGGTTTTTTAATTTTTCATTCTTTACTTACTAGTGAGTTTGAGCATCTTTTCACATATCTGTTGGGCTATTTACCTCAGATTCAAGCCCTAGATCTTTTAATGATCCCAAGAAAGTGTTTATATTAATTTATCAGCATGTGGTTCCTGAAGCCTTGAGAATTTCAAATTCTGATCCTGTATTCACATTAAGACACACAGATTTGGGTTTTGATTTCCTCTAAATAACACATACTTTTGCATTCAAACTCTGAGAGAGTTAGCACACTTACTCTTCATCTAAACCAATGGGCAGAATTTTACTGATCATTTTAAGTCTCTAAGATTTATGTGTTGGTCCTTGAACAAGTGTTACTACTCCAGACTGCAGTCAATAGAATCAATGTATGATTTAAAAATCAATTAGGCCCAGCACAAAATCAACTTCTTATCACTGTGTCCTGTATTTTATCCTTTCTTTAAGGTTGTCTGTGCAATAAACTCCTTAGGTTATGTTTAAGCAATAATTTCCTTGTTTTTTGTAGAAGGAAAGAGCCCTCCTTATCAGCTCAGTCTACCATGTTACCATATGACCTCACCTTGTCAATTTTGCTATAACTTTTTAAAGTCTAATTAATGTTTGTGGTCCACCAAAACCTGTGGTCACAGGGGTAGCAGAGAGAGTGCCAACAGTAGAAAGGCGTTTATATTACTGATGAAGGGCTGAATAACTCATGAATTTCTTATAAATAAGATTAAAAACTATTGATTACCACTAGAAACATCCTTCAGAGTCAGGATGACTTTAACATATTCATAAGCAGAGGTGTTACTGGATTCAGCATCTCCTCTTTTGAAATGACAGCAAAAGTCAACATGCTTTCCAACTAAAAAAAAAAATAACAGACACAAAACAATTTTACATTTGTATTTAACTATATTCTGAAGGATTATATCATATGACTATTGCCTTACTTAGACTAGATTTTAAAAATATTATTTTCTTTTCATGAATATTAGCACTTGCATAGCTATCTATGTTGTATCTATAGAGTGGTTCACTTCAGTTCAGTTGCTCAGTCCGATTCTTTGCAACCCCATGGACCACAGCACGCCAGGCCTCCCTGTCCATCACCAACTCCCGGAGTTTACTCAAACTCATATCCATTGAGTCAGTGATGCCATCCAACCATCTCATCCTCTGTTGTCCCCTTCTCCTCCTGCCTTCAATCTTTCCTCTACCCCTATAGAGTGGGGTATCACCTAAAACATAATTTACATAATACTTATACAATTATACAAAAGCTGAAAAACTGAAAGTTCATGATAAAGAACAAGATTTAATAGTGGAGAAAGTTTAATATTAGAAATAAAATTTGCAAAAATTATAGCAAGTTAAATTAATATATGATCGGCAGCTATATTAGCTCTAATGTCTTTATTTTTATTATTCCTTTAAGTGATTGTTATCTGTCTCTTAAAATCTAAGCATTTACTATTTGAAAAAAGAAAAAATCTGTACCTGAGCTTGACACAGGAATTTTGAAAGACATCTTTGAAAATACTCCACTTTTCTCAGTATCAGGCAGAAGGCTTAAGAAGGCTTTACCCACGATGCCATTCTCAAGAGGGAAAGAGGGAATCAATTTTGTTATATGCATTACTGGCATTTAATTTCTCTATCTCCTTACCGCCATTAAGCTTATGACCTGCCCCACCTCACCCATCTTATAGTCAGACCTGTTAAACTTCTAAAGTCTCAATTCACATTGACCCATTCTATGACCATCACCTCCTACCTTCCCAGTGTGTTCATGCAAGTATTTGTTTATTTGGCTGTGCTGGGTCTTAATTGTGGTCTGTGGGATCTTTGATCTTCTTTCCACCATGACAGGCCCCCTGCATTGGGAGCTTACAGTCTTAGCCAGTGAACCACCAGGAAAGTCCCTCAAATGTATTTTAAATAGCATCAATTCCCTGACATTCTCTTCCTGTCTTTTTGTATACCACTTATCGCTACCTGACATCATAGTCACATGTATAAAATATACAATATAAAATAAAATAATGGATAGAGTCCCTCAATAAAATATAACTTACATTAAAAGACAGACCTTGACTGTCTTATTTACTGCTACATCCTCAACACCTAAAACACAGTCTGGCATGAGTGAGCACCAATAAGGTTGGATGAATGAATAATGCTGTACCATGTAGTTGAAACGTGGTGACATGAATTAACTGAATATCAGACATTAAGAGTTTTTTTTCATTTATTTTTATTAGTTGGAGGCTAATTACTTTTATTAAGAGTTTTTAATGTGATAGAAACAAAATAATAAGCAAAGTACTCTTTGTAGTTTAATGATGGCTTTGGGTGATGAACTACAAATTAAAATGATTTTAACTGGTTAATATTAATAATCTACAGTCAAAACTCAGAAATGTATTTTTATGGAACATTTGTAGAAGCCAGCCTACAAACTGGCCAATGCTCAAATTAGCAGATGGCTCCTGTCTCAATCAAGAAAAATCTTGGCTCAATGCAGGGCAGAAATATAACCCTAGTTTAGCAAAAAAAACACGAATTAATAGGCAATAGGTTTTGACAATGAAAGTCACATAGTAAGAAACTGACTTCTCAAAAGGATATTTCTCTTTCAATTTAACTTTTTCAATGAAAATACTTTATTGATTTAGTTATAAAATACACTTTAGGTACCAAACCAAGTTATCTCTGATCAGTAGAGACCACTCATTCATTCCTTCACCTAACACCTGATTAACAACTGCTCCATGCCAGAACATTGTACTACATACATTCAAACTAACTAGCTCACCTAATTAGATTCCCTGTGAGAGGAAGAACTCTCCTCTATTGAATTCATGAGGAAATGGAGGCTTGTACAATTATGGAGAGGAAAGAAGTTCAGAGATGAGATTCACACCCAGCTCCACCCAACTACAAATTCATTGTTCCTTTTACTACACCACAACTACCGCATTTTGGATATTTTACCTGAAGCAAATTATTATTATTATTATTTTGCTGAAACCTCTGATAGTTTAAAAAGATGAACCTGACATGTTTATTCTAAATTTCAATGAACACAAAGTTCAGTAGGGAAGACAACACATGCACAATTACAATGCATAGTATAAAATAATAGGTTGATATCATTTCAGCCCTGGAAATAATAAATAATAAATAATAACAATAATACCCCAACAAGAGGTACAAAGTGCTAAGGCTCACCAGTTCTTTCATTGGTAGAAGAAAGTATAGCATTGTCACCTAAAAGAATTCAAAGTTGATAGGGTCCACATGGGGTCTCACTCACCTGGGCACCTCTGGAATTCAGCAGCATGTCTCTTTGGTATGCTGCTGTCCCACCACCCTCAGGGGGCAAAGGTGGGAGGTGGGGGGAAATGAATTACCAAAAGCAAACAGCAGGGGTACGCCAGCAGTGACACTTGGGGCATACACCCAACAACCTCACAGATTACATGCTTCCTCTCCAAACAATCATAACGCCCTGCAAAGCAAAGGAAAGCCCTGTCCTCCAACATGTGGATGATCTTCTCCTTTATAGTCCTTGGCTTACACACTCTCAACACCACACTACACAACTCCTTAATTTTCTAGCTAATAGAGGCAATCCAGTATCTCCCAACAAGTTTCAGCTTTCTCTTCCTAGAGTCATCTATCTCGGAGTCCTTTCAACACCAACAAAAAGATCCATTACCACCGATAGAAAATCCCTTATATCTACCCTACCATTCCCTATATCAAATGTTATAAAATATTTTAATGCTCAGTCTGGTTTTTGGATTTTTGTATTGTTGTCTTGTTTTATAGGTTGTCAGCCCCTCCCCTAATCTCCCCTTCCTCTCTGCCATCTTATCCTGAACTAAGGCCCAGAACAGGTAGAAACAGGCTGGATGACACCACTTAAAGGCAGGGAAGAGCCAAAGTAGAGATTTGGTTCCAGCTTTCAAGTGCTAACTTCCTACTGTGCAGGGCATGATGGCATAACATTGTCTGCTTGTACCCCTTGTCCCCAGTGTACAGGATCTTTGCACACGTGTCTGAATCATTGAGGGGTTTCCTCTGCTCTTCAGGGCATTACATATTGTTTGGGGAGGAAGCATGTGATCTGTGAGGTTATTGGGTGTGTGCCCCAAGTGTCAGTTGCTGATGTACTCCTGCTGTTTGCTTTTGGTGCTGTATTTCCCCTCAGCTCCCACCTGTGGCCCCCTGAGGGTGGCAGGGCAGCAGCATATCAAAGAGACAGACTGATGAATTCCAGAGGCACCCAGGTAAGTGAGACCCCTTGTGGACCCTATCAAAAGTGAGCAGTTGGATGCATGAGACAAGTGCTCAGGGCTGGTGCACTGGGAAGACCCAGAGGGATGGGATGGAGAGGGAGGCGGGAGGGGGGATCGGGATGGGGAACACATGTAAGTCCATGGCTGATTCATGTCAATGTATGGCAAAAACCACTACAATATTGTAAAGTAATTAGCCTCCAACTAATAAAAATAAATGGAAAAAAAAAGTCAGCAGGTTTTTTTGATCATGCACATTCTCTTGGATGGAAATAGCAGCCATAAGTTATTTATTAATTAACTACATTCTTTAGGGAAGGTGACAGTGACAATGCATGCTTGAGCATGTTCAGTCGCTGTGCCCAACTGTTTGCAACCCCATGGACTGCAGCACACCAGGCTCCTCTGTCCTCCACTGTCTCCTGGAGCTTGCTCAAACTCATGTCCATTGAGTTGGTGATGCCATCCAACCATCTCATCCTGTCATCCCCTTCTTCTTTTGCCTTCATTAGGGTCTTTATTATTGCCAGCATTAGGGTCTTTTCCAATGAGTCAGTTCTTCGCATCAGGTGGCCAAAGGATTGGAGCTTCAGCTTCAGCATCAGTTCTTCCAATGATATTCAGGGTTGATTTCCTTCAGGATTGACTGGTTTTGATCTCCTTGCTGTCCAAGGGACTCTCAAGAGTCTTCTCCAGCACCACAGTTCAAAAGCATCAATTCTTCACATTCCAGGATGCCTGGCTCCAGGTGAGTGATCACACCATCGTGGTTATCTGGGTCATGAAGACCTTTTTTTGTATAGTTCTTCTGTATATTCTTGCCACCTCTTCTTAAAATCTTCTGCTTCTGTAAGGTCCATACCATTTCTATCCTTTATTGTGCCCATCTTTGCATGAAATGTTCCCTTGGTATCTCTCATTTTCTTGAGATCTCTAGTCTTTCCCATTCTATTGTTTCCTCTATTTTTTTTTTTTTTTTTGCATTGTTCACTTAAGAAGGCTTTCTTATCTTTCCTTGCTATTCTTTGGAACTCTGCATTCAGATGGGTGTATCTTTCCTTTTCTCCTTTGCCTTTTGCTTCTCTTCTTTTCTCAGCTATTTGTAAGGCCTCCTCAGACAACCATTTTTACCTTTTCACATTTCTTTTTCCTGGGGATGTTTTGATCACTGCCTCCTGTACAATGTTACAAACCTCCATCCATAGTTCTTCAGGCACTCTATCAGATCTAATCCCTTGAATCTATTTGTCACTTCCACTGTACAATCATAAGGGATTTGATTTAGGTCATACCTGAATGGTCTAGTGGTTTTCCCTACTTTCTTCAATTTAAGTCTGAATTTTGCAATAAGAAGTTCATGATCTGAGCCACAGTCAGCTCCACGTCTTGTTTTTGCTAATTGTATACAGCTTCTCCATTTTTGGCTGCAAAGAATATAATCGATCCCATTTTAGTATTAGCCATCTGGCAATGTCCATGTGTAGAGTTGTCTCTTGTGCTAGAGTGGTATTTCTTATAAAGTTCTTCTTTGTATTCTTGTCACCTCTTCTTAATCTCTTCTGCTTCTGTTAGGTCCTTGCCATTTCTGTCCTACCCTTATAGCCTATTCTTAATACGAGATCCAGAGTGATTCCGATAAAACTTAGATTCAGATAATTTCCTGCATCAGCTCCAAATGGCTTCCTCCCATCTCTGAGGAAAAGGCAAAGTCATTACAATGGCCCTAAACCAGGTGACCTCTATTACTGCTCTGACTTCATCACCTCCTACAACTTTTCTTCATGCTCACAGCACTCCAGTCCCAGTGGCCTCTTTATGATAGCTTTTCACACCAAGTATACTCCTGCCTTAGTGTCTTTTCACTTGCATTTGCATCTGTTTGGAATGCACTTTCTGCATGACTCACTCATCCTGTTCTAGTACCTGTCGAAATGTCACCTGATCACACAGGCCTTCACTAACTACACCATGTGTAATAATCCCACCTCCAGTCACTCTCTGGGTAATACTGTCCCCTACTGACAGATGAGAAATGAAAGCTCATGTAGTTAGTGACTGAGAGTTAAATTTTAATCTCTAGATTATTTGACTCCAAAGACCAAGTTCTTTCCACCTCACCATCCTATCGGCTTGGAGTTGCCCAATAGACAGAGGTTCAGTTCAGATGCTCAGGCATGTCCGGCTCTGCAACCTCGTGGACTGCAGCACGCCAGGCTTCCCTGCCCATCACCAACTCCTGGAGCTTGCTCAAACTCATGTCCATCCAGTCAGTGATGCCATCCAATCATCTCATCCTCTGTTGTCCCCTTCTCCTCCTGCCTTCAGTCTTTCCCAGCATCAGGGTCTTTTCCAATGTGTCAGTTCTTCACATCAGGTGGCCAAAGTATTGAAACTTCAGCTTCAGCATCAGTCCTTCCAATGAATATTCAGACTGATTTCCTTTAGGATTGACTGGTTTGATCTCTTGCAGTTCAAGGAACTCTCAAGTGTTTTCTCCAAAACCACATTTCAAAAGCATCACTTCCTCGGTGCTCAGCTTTATGGTTCAACTCTCACATCCATACATGACTACTGGAAAAACCACAGCTTTGACTAGATGGACCTTTGATTTTTAATGAAAAATTGTAGATTCCTGGAGCTGGGCAGATGCTCCAGAAATGGTTTGGTCTCCATATTTATATGAGATGGGTGATTTATAACATGAAATTTTAAATCAAAGCTTGGAAAAAAAATATATGCTGTTAAAAACTAAGAGTTAAGATTTAAACAGAAGTGTGAAACTGTGTCCCAGGTATGGTCTTTTTCAACCGTGTTTTAAAATAATATGGGCTTCCTTTGTGGCTCAGCTGGTAAAGAATCCTCCTGCAATGCAGGAGATCTGGGTTTGATCCCTGGGTTGGGAAGATCCCCTGGAAGAAGGGAAAGGCTACCCACTCTAGTATTCTGGCCTAGAGAATTCCATGGACTGTATAGTCCATGGGGTCACAAAGAGTTGGACACGACTGAGTGACTTTCACTTTCACTGAAAAGAATATATCAATTCATTTCCATTTAATGTTTATGTACAGAGTAATAGTTACAGCTTTAAGTACACCAAACTCAGATTACCACGTGCCTGGTTTAAGATGAGCAGTTCAAACCCATGTCTCAGACATCTCTACCTTAGGGTGACTCTGTGCATGTGTGTCTGTTACCTCAAATGTTGAATGGTGAAAGTCTCTTAAGAATGAAAGCTCTGAACCAAAATGCATAAAGAATCAAGGATAACAGTATAAAAATCTTTATAGGAGGATTCTCAGGAAAAGTCATTGGTCTCAGTCAATGGCCAATTTGCTTTAAGTAATATTAAATATTCCAAGAATTTGGGTAGTTTTCTCGTCTTCACTATAACAAACTTTAATGAATGATGTATTACATTCATATTCTTTTAATGTACATTTAATAAGACCATTCTCCTTCTATGATAAGACTCCTCTAAAGTCCAAGAATGAATATCTCTAATGCTATGCATGCTAAGTTGCTTCAGTCGTGTCTGACTCTTTGCAATCCCATGGACAGCAGCCCACCAGGCTCCTCTGTCCACAGAATTCTCCAGGCAGGAATACTGGAGTGGGTTGCCATCTCCTTCTCCAGGAATATTCTAATATTTGCATTTCATTCAGCTGTTTTGGTATCCTATAAATATAAGCTGAATTTGGAAATGTAAATTGCTTTCTAAAAGAAAGGAAGAGAATGAGGAGTTTAAAAATGGATATAGGTATCTTTAAATAAAGAGAAAAGAGGAGAAAAGCTCTCTGAGTTTCTAAGTGGGCCATAAAACATGCTGGCTGGAACAGTATAACTAGTGGAATAAGCACTGAACTTAACTAAAGAATAATTTAACAAAAATTCTATTAATGTGTGTGGTTCAAACTTGAGTGCTACAGATTGGTGGGTTAGGGTGTGCCAAGTTCTTCAGACAATTCTGTGGAGTGAAGAATGTGCAATGAAAGCAACAATCCAGATATGATTAGCACAATCAGTCAAGTAACAGATTTGGGAATGGTGGTGGTTGCGGATGTACACTACACAGCTCCTTTTCACACACAGGCATGCATGCAGTATGAAGGTTTGCAGTCCTTTCATGTTTAAGTGATATACACAGTGGGTGTACAGCTTGAAGATCCAGAAAAAATTTAGGAAATCATATATTCTAAGTCAATGGTGCTGGGAAGACTGTAGAAAGCTCTCCTGAGAGGGATATAGTGACACCAAAGGACTCAGGAAGGACTATTTTGAACATCTGATACTCTGACTATAACATATGTGAGTGTCTCTCCAGCAATATGTACAACATTGCTAAGTTAAGCAATCATTTATTTTTTTTCCCCAAATTAGATTATGGCTTGTTCTTCAACATAAAGAAACAAAAAGCAAATCAGACCTGGAAATGGATGTCACGAGCTAGCATGACCAAATCATGACATTCATTGTTTAATGGTAGACTCAAATGTACAAAATCAAACACATCCATCTGGTTGAGGGCTGCCCAGCAAAGCATTCACCTTGGGGACCATCACCTTCAAGGGAAGTTTATAAACCACACACCAGTGCACATCCAGTGTTTCATTACATTATATCAGAGTTTGTTTTTCATAGCTTTAAAACTGAAACCAATGGAGAGGACAATAAAATAGGTGCACATTTTGACAACATTAGCAATGTCTTTTCTGATGAGTTGTATGCTGCTAAAAACAAATAATGAACCCCTACACAACAAAGTGAATGATCCTTTCCCCAAAACTGAGAGAACTTACAGGTAAATGGCCAAGAAGTGAAGTGATGTTATGGGTCACAGAAATTATAATTCCATCTGTGCTCACTATTATCATAAATCCATCCAATGACTAATGAAAAGAGAATAATAATGTAATTAAGTAGTGGAACAATAATAAAATGATAGCTTTATTTCTAAATGCATAAATAATTGTAATCACACACTGAAAATGTATTGTTGTCCTTAAATATCAATAAAGCAAGCCCAGAATTAAGTAAAATTCCATTATTCTCCCTCCTACACAGAATCTACTTAACCTTAAGCATGAGATATTTATCAAATGATATCTCACTTAGACAAACACATTTCAGTGTACACCCAATTAACACAAAACTCTCCAATACAAGCTAGGAAGATTCATTTCCATGTGTTGGTTATTTCACACTTAATTCAAAATTAATTCCAAAAACAGTAAGAATATTTTGGAGGGCATTTTCATTTGTAGTTAATTTAGTCATCTATTTATAAATATGGCTATTGCCTTCACTTTCCTGCTATATAATAGAATAGATATCCAGACAAATGCCTCCTGGTAAAGAACACCTAAAATGGTGGATAAAATATATAAAACAGAGAGAAGCTTATGGTAAAGTACGGGAAACAATCTGATACAGAAATGACTAGAACATGAGAAGTCAGAGGATATCGAAGCTTACATATGCCTTGGGAGCATCTATGCAACATTGATGGCATAGAGCCAGGGGGACAGAAAACAAAGCTTGGACACACACAAAGTGAAGGCTGAAATCAAAGACTCCCATATCAAGCCAGGAAAGGAAACTCTCAGCAGACAAAATAGAAAGATCTTATCCAACAAAGAGAGCCAGGGAACTTACAACCTGCCTATCTTGCCTCAGCCTCAGCTTGGGCTAGAAAAGGAAAAGAAGAACTGGTCTCCTCTGGGAATTGCAAACAGAAGCCCACACTCACACTAACTACCTATGTAGCCCTCAACACCCCAAGCCTATAATTTACTTTCAAATGGTCCTGACCCCAAATATCCAGGAAAAAGAAATTGAACTCACCTCTTGAGAATAATTTTAAAACCAGGGCTCAAAGAATGTAGATAAATTTCCAAATAACATAAGTTTGTCATAAATGATTAACAAAAACAGGGAAAACATGAAACATGAACAAGAGGCAGTGTAAACAATAAAATGCACAATGAGATTTAAAACTGCAGATACGAGAAATATCAGAGATAGAATATAAAATAAGTATGCTTAAAAGCAACTATACTGCAATAAAATTAATAAAAATAAATAAATATACCAAAAACATGCTTAATATGCTTAAATAAATCTTAAAAGGGTATTGAAAATATAATGAACAGGAGACTCCTAACTGACTAGGCATATGTGAAAATTAATCAGATTGTTTAGAAATGATATTATCAAAATAAAAACTCAATATGTAGGTCAAATAGCAAGTTAGAGCATAGGTAGAAAGATAATTTCTGAACTGGAAGACAAAGCTGAAGAAATGACTCAGAAGCAACACAAGGAGACAAAGGAATGGAAGATAAGAGAAATGAAATAACACAGAGAAGAGCAGGAAAGTGCACTAGACATTTACACATGTTCACTTTACTCTCACAACCACTCTGTGAAACAGAGATATTGTAAAGAGGAAGAAGTCAGAGTTGAGAGATGGCAATTCTCTCAATGATGCATAACAAGTAAGTGATAAAGGAACAGTTCATATCCATATCTATTTGACTCAAAGGATTGTGGTCATTTGGGCTTTAGTCTGTGGCCTTTGAACTCAGTGAAACCTACCAGTTCCTTTGGAAGTAGAAACCATAAACATCTCATGTCCTTGAGGAAAAAAAGTAAGGAATGAAAGGCTTAATCTACAGACTCTAACAACCTGTGTTGAATGAATCTACCAGATAATTAATTAACTTGCCACTAAACTATGCAAACACTTGTTCATTTTTGTTGTCGCTGGAGTTTGGTGGGTTCAGTTGGCATAAGAAACATCCAGGCAACTTTGGATTAGATTATCTTCTCTCCAAAATGATTTTAAAGATGCAAATAAATGAACCTACTGAGTTTAAAAAAAAAAAAAAGAAAGAAAGAAAGAAACATCCAGGCAGCCTGCTAGACATGAAGGCTCCTGGCCCTACCAAGATAGAGATTCCAATTCAAACAGTTTAAGGTGGGTCTCAGGAATCTGTGTTTTTACCAAGTTCCCTAGGTAATTCTGAAGGTAGAGTCCCCTAGCCACACTTTGAAAAATAGTATTCTGTATCTTTTACTGCATGCATTCTGCATATAAAGCAACCAGAGAACAAACTCCCTCTTACTTGTAGTGTCTTCTGGATAAAATCTTCATAGCTTCGAAATGATCGAATCCAATTCAGTGTCTCTGTAGACGTTTTTATGAGGAAGAAAGGATAAAAAACAGTCACATTAAAATGATTAGCTTATGGGTATTGATTTTTCAAAGTTATAATTAATTTTATAGAAAAGACTCTCATGAGAAAATGCTGAGTGCTAATGAAGAATCTGAGGTAGACTAACTAATTGCTTATAACCTATCATCAACAAAGAAGTGTTCAGAATTGAAAAAGACCTTGAAGATCATCCATCTCAATTTCTACTCTATGCAGGATGATCTTTCTAACAACGTTATGATCTTCAACTCCCAGTTCTTTCCCTTTCTTGACTTCTTTAAGTCTTCCAAATTCTATCCAAACCCAATATTCACAATATACCAGATAAGGTACAGGCTGTTGAATGCTCCAGATGTATTAAGACACTGAATATGTCCTCAGTCCCTGGCTAAAATACAGAATTCCATGACTGTTTCATCAAATTAAGCTTTTAGCAAAGGACCTCAACTAGAAAATCCTTAAGCTGTATCTTGTAATTCTCCAAAGATGCGGACACTCCTCTGTCTCCCATACCCCCTTCTCCATGTGTCAAGATTTTCTGGTTTTGAAACTATAAAACTCCTAGAGGAGAACATAGGCAAAACACTCTCCGACATAAATCACAGCAGGATCCTCTATGACCCACATCCCAGAATTTTAGAAATAAAAGCAAAAATAAACAAATGGGACCTAATGAAACTTAAAAGCTTTTGCACAACAAAGGAAACTATAAGCAAGGTGAAAAGACAGCCCTCAGATGGGAGAAAATAATAGCAAACGAAGCAACAGACAAAGGATTCATCTCAAAAATATACAAGCAACTCCTCCAGCTCAACTCCAGAAAAATAAATGACCCAATCAAAAAATGGGCCAAAGAACTAAACAGACATTTCTCCAAGGAAGACATACAGATGGCTAACAAACACATGAAAAGATGCTCAACATCACTCATTATCAGAGAAATGCAAATCAAAACCACAATGAGGTACCATTATACACCAGTCAGGATGGCTGCTATCCAAAAGTTTACAAGCAATAAATGCTGGAGAGGGTGTGGAGAAAAGGGAACCCTCTTACACTGTTGGTGGGAATGCAAATTAGTACAGCCACTATGGAAAACAGTGTGGAGATTCCTTAAAAAGCTGGAAATAGAACTGCCATATGACCCAGCAATCCCACTTCTGGGCATACACACCGAGGAAACCAGATCTGAAAGAGACACATGCACCCCAATGTTCATCGCAGCACTGTTTATAATAGCCAGGACATGGAAGCAACCTAGATGCCCATCAGCAGACGAATGGATAAGGAAGCTGTGGTACATATACACCATGGAATATTACTCAGCCATTAAAAAGAATTCATTTGAATCAGTTCTAATGAGATGGATGAAACTGGAGCCCATTATACAGAGCGAAGTAATCCAGAAAGATAAAGACCATTACAGTATACTAACACATATATATGGAATTTAGAAAGATGGTAATGATAACCCTATATGCAAAACAGAAAAAGAGACTCAGATATATAGAACAGACTTGTGGACTCTGGGAGAAGGCGAGGGTGGGATGTTTCAGGAGAATAGCATCGAAACATGTAGATTATCTAGGGTGAAACAGATCACCAGCCCAGGTTGGGTGCATGAGACAAGTGCTAGGGCCTGGTGCACTGGGAAGACCCAGAGGGATGGTGTGGAGAGGGAGGTGGGAGGGGGGACTGGGATGGGGAATACATGTAAATCCATGGCTAATTCATTTCAATGTATGACAAAAACCACTGCAATGATGTAAAGTAATTAGCCTCCAACTAATAAAAATAAATGGAAAAAATAAAAAAATAAAAAAATAAAAAAACAAGGCTATTTGGAAAATTCAAAAAAAAAAAAAAAGATTTTCTGGTTTTCCCAATGAACACTTTCAGCTCCTGAACTAACTCAGAGCCTCTGCTATCAACATCCACCCCACTTCACCTCCCTCAATCCCACCTGTTCCATTGACTTCACTAACCCAGGGACTTCACTAACACAGCCCTCCAATCTCCAGTTATTTGAATGTATGTCCACAAATGTTTGTTTCTTCTCCTCAGAAATGGTGAGGAGACCCATAAAATTGCAATGCCTATTCAAAATGTTAAATCCCTTGACAAAGACAAATCTGACAGCGGCACTTGCTCTCTTGGTGGGAAGGAGTCTCAGATCCTTCTCTATGAGTAGATAAGAAGGGACCCAGGCATGAGCAGAAGAGCTCCTTGAACCCTCATTTAAGAGGGGATGAGAAGAGGGCATGTATCTACGTGGGAAGGAGGAATAATATGAAACATAAACCATGCCGGTTGCACAACCGCCTCACAATCAGTGTTCCTGACCCCTGTCCCAGCCTGGAAACTGAATTCTAGTCACAACTTCTCCAGCTCAGAAAACAAACCATGCCCCTCTCCCATGGCTGATTTCTGAGGTCATTTCCCCACTGACTTTCAGCTCCACCTAGTGACTTTCATCTCCTACACTCCCTACAAAGAAATACAAAAGACAGTCCATATATTTCCAGAAAATAAAACCTATGTATTTTATAAAACAACCATAAAGGGTTTTTCTACATTAGTATATTACCCATGAACTTGTCCTTGTTTTGTTTCTAGGGTAGGTACCATATACAATTCTTCACTAAAACCCCACTGTTCAGCATAGTATTTGACACACAATAGGAACTTGGCAATTCTTGTTAAGCTGAACCTCATTCATTCATTTATTTAACTACCACCTACTGGGCTCCTACTACATATCCTACTCTGTTTTAGGGGCTAATGATAGAGCATGGACAAGACAAATAAATTGACCATTCTTTTTAATCTTACAGACCGGTGGGGAAGGTAGACAGATAACCAACACATAGACCAGGGAATTGGTCATTGCATGTACCTTGAAGTACAATAACTTCAACTGGATGCCCAGGGAAAGCCTTGCTGACAAAGTGAAAAATGGCAGGAAGAGAGCCATGAGAAAATCCAGGAGCAAGAAGAGCATCTCAGGCAGGGGAAGCAGTAAGTTCAAAGGGAGACAGGAAAGATTTTGGCCAATTTAACTAACAGGAGGTCAAAGGGACTACTGTAGGGTGACCAAGGGATAGAGCAGTGGGACATGAAGTCTGAGAGACAGGTAGGACCAGATTATGTAGTGTATGTGAGGGAGCCAGCATTGTTTTGAGTGGAACAGCATGTGCTTTCAAGCAGAAGAGTGACATACAGGTTTTTTTTTCCTAATATTTTTATTAGAAAATATATTTTTCTATATTTTGTTGAGGCAAACATGAAGGAGTTCCCCAACCAGGGGCCCCTGCATTGAGAGCACAGGGTCCCAATCACTGAACCATCAGGGAAGTCCCTTCATATATATTTTTAAAAGATCACTATGGCTGTTTATGAAAAATAGGTCAAACTAGGGAGCAAGAGTGAAGCAAGGGAGCCTCGCTGGAAAGCGTGTTCAAATGGAATAGATGGTGGTGGCCTGGACTAGGTTGGTTCACCAAGGCTATGTAAGTGGCAGAGTGAACGGATTTGAGATATACTTTAGAAGCAAAGCTAAAAGGATTTGCTGATGATGGTGGAGGACACAAGAATGACAGCTGGAGTTTATTTTGAGCTGCTAGAAGAATGGTGGTACTTATACTGAAACTGCGAAAATCAAGCCTGGGAGTGTGAGAGGAATTGAGAGGTCCTAAATGGCGATGTTACCTTTCCTGTTAGACATCCAAGCAAAGAAGTCACAGAGGAAACTCTCACACTGATTTAATAATGAGTATGATTCTCAAGTATGGAGGTAAGGGAGGAGGTTAGGGCTGCAGTTAGATTTTAAAAGTGGGAGGCACTGACATCCAGGTAGCCCTTCAAATTAAGGGACTGGATGAGATTACGTGGGAAATGACTGTAGACAGAGAAGACAAAAGGTCCTAGGACTGAGCCCTAGGGCATATCCATGATTCAAAGTTGAAAAGGGAAAGAGGGGATGGGAAAAAGAGAGAGAGAAGGAGTGGCCGATGAGTTAGGAGAGAAGCCAGAATCCAGTTACCCAGGTATCCTGGAAGCTGAGAGAAAAATGCTTCGAGAAGGAGGGAGTGGTCACCTGTCCAATGTTTTTGAAATATCATGAAAGATGAGGATAGTTAAGGGACCAAAGACCTCAGCAATGTGGAGACCACTGCTATTCCTGACAGAAGTAGTTGTCCTGGAGTGGGGGGAGCTCCAGGCTCAGTGAAGTGGGTTGAGAAAGGACGGGGCACGAGGAAGTGAACACAGGGTCGATACAATCATTTCGAGAAGTTTTGTTGTGAAGGGGACACAGAAATAGGGCAACAGCTGAAGGTATCATGGGGCCAAGAAAAAATATTTTTAGGGCAAGAGAGATCTTCTATAGCATGATTACATGCTTATGAGCATAACCTGCTCAGATGTTTTCAGTTAAATATACTTAAATATTATAGGTACTATTTGACACCCTTGGGACCCTGTTTCCCTTAGCAACATTTATATATGCCTTCAAGTGCCTAAGATACAGAAATCTGCACTACTGTTGCCCAGAATACTTCTACTAATTCTCATTTCCTTATTCCACTTTTGCATGAACTTCAGTAATGCTTTTAGCATCGAGCATAAGAAAATTATAAATGGAGAGAAACTAAATATCCACATAATAGAAGTTGCTTCAGGAGGTCATCTCGTCATTGCTGCTGCTGCTGCTATTAGTATTTAGTCATTCAGTCGTGTCCAACTCTTTGTGACCCCATGCACTATAGCCTGCCAGGCTCCTCTGTCCATGGATTTCCCAGGCAAAGAATACTGGAGTGGGTTACCATTTCCTCCTCCAGGGGATCTTCCCAACCCAGGGATCGAACCCGCATCTCCTGCATTGGCAGGCAGATTCTTTACCACTGAGTCACCAGGGAAGCCCCATCTCGTCACTAATCCCACACAGTGATGTATGAGGTAAAGAAGAGTTTCAGTTGTCCCACCCACAGCTAATTTTCAATATAGCTAAGCTCAGTTGAAACCTGTTTTTTGTGAAAGAGCAGAAATACCTTGTGAATTTTCCGCTTTGTTTTTCCCCACAGGACTGTCCTCTCTTTGCAAAAAATCATGTAGTCCTTTGAGGAGAGTATTGGTTCTATTCCTACTCTGGCCTTCAGGCGGATCTCCATATCTAATTGATAAAAGACAAAAAAGGTTATTCATAAGGGTACATGCATGCTAAGTCGCTTCAGTTGTGTCTGACTCTGCAGCCCTATGGACTGTAGCCTGTCAGGCTCCTCTGTCCATGGGATTCTCCAGGCAAGAATACTGAAGTGGGTTGCCATGCCCTCCTCCAGGGGATCTTCCCCACCCAGGGATCGAACCCATGTCTCTTACGTCTCCTGCATTGGCAGGCAGGTTCTTTACCACTAGCACCACCTGGGAAGCCCATAATAAGGGTAGGACTGAGAATTCAAATGATAGAACAATGGATGGGGAGAAATAAGGAGAGAGAAAGGGAGATATTATTGTCAACATCTGGGCAAAAATCTGGTCCTTTGATAACTCATATAACACAACTGTCAACATTAAAATAAGAATATGAAAGCCAATCTCGTGTCCCTCAGACTCTGAGGCTGTTGAGGGTAGGTTGGGACCATATTTGTCTCCATGTTTCCAATAGCAAAGTCCACACAGTGGACTTATGAATTGCACAGTGGCTTATGAATTATATCAAATAAGTCCAAATGAATTTGAATATAATGGTGGCTCTTTGTTCTACCATATATTACCTGCTTTTTCAGAGTACTTCTGATTAAAGAAAACTGTTTCTAAATCAACTCTAATTACTGAAGAGACTTTCTTGAAGCCAATGCTCCCTCTCACAGAGAAAGTTGAGCAACGAAATGCTAATTTAGATTTCAATTTTTAACTTTAGAAAAACACAGACCATTCTGAAAAATTCTGACAAAAACTTTTTGACCAGTAGGATGAAATTCTCAAACTGGAAAAATGACATTATTAACCTTCTCAAATGTATATGAATTTCAATTCTAGGCAAGCCAAGGCCCCCAAGCAGACTTTTCAACTGATCAGGGAGTATAAAGCGTTTATTCAGTGTCAGCTCTGAGCAACCACTGTGCAAGGCAGGGAGGGCACAGTTTGATGAGGGAGGCTGTCAGGACATAGAGGGTGAGCATGCATGCTCAGTCACTCAGTTGTGTCTAACTCTTTGCAACTCCATGGACTGTAGCCTGCCAGGCTCCTCTGTCCATGGGATTCTCCAGGCAAGAATGCTGGAGTGGGTTGCCATTTCCTCCTCCAGGGGATCTTCCCAACCCAGGGATTGAACCTGAGTCTCTTATGTCTCCTGCATTGGCAGGCGGGTTCTTTACCACCAGCACCACCTGGGAAGCCCACAGGAAGCCTACAAAGTGTTATAATACAATTAGGGTGAGGGATATGAAGTACCCATCAGAGAGTCAAATTTCTCTGAGTTAGTCAAGTTTCCCAGAGGAAGTAGAATTTTGCAAGATATAAAATAGGAAGGGAGGACAGGGGAGAAGTGTTTGAGGAAAATATCAGTCAATTAGGAATTCATACCGCATCCGTTTTCTTCCGTCACCTTCATCCATTTTTCAGTGATATAATAAAGAATCCTGAAATCAAAGTGGAGCCACATTTTACTAAGAAATCAGTCTATGATGAATCACATAAAGCAATAAGATTAATCAAAATTCTCAATTTCCCTTGAGGAATGCCTACTTCTTTTAAAGAGAATCTCATTAAGCATCTGTAGATGGTAAAGACTTGCTTTATTGTGTGATCCCCAATGAATGTTTGTCACAATAATACTACAAATGAATGTATTTGGAAAATGTTGCAAAAACACTATGAAGTTACACAACTTAATCCCAAAGTCAGGTACTTGTTGGTTTACTTCTGTACCCTTAGATTCCTTTAACTTCCACTGATTTCATGAAACAAAGACAGTGAAAGAAAGACAGATGTGGATTGAAAACTTCATACCTAGCCACTATATCATGCCACAATAGACAAAAGCCTGCACTTATCATTGATATCACAGAAATCTTCAGCATAGAAGAATGACCTTGACAACACCAGAAGTCTCTGCTTTGAATTGTGTAATTAGACTCACACATCACCTCAAGGTTGAAACCTCAATATAGAAGTCAATGACATTCAAATACATATGAATTAAATAAGAGGGAACTGTTAAAATATAGCAAACATCTTCTAAATGCTCTCAAGAAAATAAGAGAAAGCTCGGGTGTCAAACCCTGGGCAGATACTGAGAACAAGCTGGTTAGTTCACCAACCTGTGCTGCTGGGGAGATGATTAAGCATAACTTACATCCCTCACATCTAGCAGAGTGCTGGGAAAAGACTGAAAAAATGAACAGAGCTTTCAGATGGGATATCATCAGGCAATCTAAAATATAGGTAACTAGATTCCTAGAAGGGAGAGGAAAAGTAATATTTGGATAATGGCTAATTGTTCCCATACTGGATGAAAAACATAAATTCATATATTCTTGAAGCTCAATGAATCCAAGAACTAAACACCATGAAAAGCTTACCAAGGCTTGAAAAGCAATTGCAAAGCAAAAGCAATTGCAAATTGCAAAGCAATTGCAAAGAGAAAATCTTAAAAGCAAACAGAAATAAAAGATACATTTAATACAGAGTGGGGAAGAATGTCCTCTGTCTGACTTCTCATCAGAATAACCCAAGCCAAGAGAAAATGAAACATCTTTAAAGTTCTGGGCAAACAAATCAACCTAGAATTCTATATCTATTAAAACTGAACCCTTCAAAGAAACTGAAGGTAAAATAAAGACACCTCCAGATGAACAAAACATGGAAGAAGTCAAGGCCAGCATACTAGCACTATCAGAAATGTTAAAGGAAGGACTTCAAATGGAAGGAAAAGGATGCCAGATGCAAAGTTATATCTACATAATGAAATGAAAAGAACTGGAAATAATATGTACATGAGTAAATATAATATTTGCATCTTCAATTTCTTTAGAAGATAACTGAAATAAAAGCAAGGAACTGTAAGGTTTATAATACATATTGATATCAAATCTATTACAATAATAATACAAAAGACAGAAGAGTGGAAAGCAAAAACCTACTGTTATGAGGTTCTTACATTATACATGAAGTGGCACAATGTTAATTCACATCAGACAGTAATAAATTAAAGATGTATACTATAAACTGCCTAGAGCAACAAATAAAACACACATGAGACATAGATTACAAATAAAAAGAGATAAAATGGAATATTAATTAGTCATTTCATCCAGAAGCAGAAAAGGAAGGCAAAGAAAACAAAAATCAAATGGGACAAACAGAAAACATATAGAAAGACTTAAACATCACTGTATTAATAATTATGTTAACTGTCAGTGGACTAAAGGCACAAATACAAAGCCTAGGAGTGTCAAAACTGGGGACAAAAGTAAGACCAAACTGTCTTGTCTACAGGATACTCACTTGAATTATAAAGTCACAGCTTCACTTGAATTATAAAGTCACAGCCTATAAGTAAAATAACAGAATATATATACTATGTAACCCTAATCATGTAAAGCTTAAGTGGCTAATTAATATTAAAGATTCTAGGTAAGGAATAGCCTTAGAGTAAAAGAAGGACATTTCATTATGATAAAGGAGTCAATCAAGAAGGTAAAACAATCCTAAACAGGTATACTCCTAATTACAAAGTTTGAAAGTGAAGTAAGAACTAAAAGGAGGAATAAACAAACCTACAATTACATCTGATGAGTTTAAACACTCCTCTATCAGTAATTAATGGACCAAATAAAGAGAAAAGAAGTAAGGATACTGGAGACTTACTAGCCTGCCAACAGACTTGGCCTCATTTGATGACAGGCTGCGCTAAGCAACAGTAGAACACAAGCGTAACATTCCAACTGTCATGATGATTCAAAATGTACTGGTCCATGAGACCAGTCTCAGTGAATTTAAATCATTAAAGGCATACAGACCATGTTCTCTGATGAAAACAGAATTAAATTAGAAATCAATAATAAACAGATAAATCCCTGGAAAACCCCCAAACATTTGGAAATTAAATAACATCCCTGTAAATCATTTCTGAATTAAAGAATAAACCTTTGGAAAAGGCTTAAACACAAAAAAAATCAGACAGTATTTCTAACTGGATTATAATTAATATTAATGTTAAATTCCAAAATATTCAATAACCTAATTGTAATTTATTAAAATTGCATTATATGTATTTATGGTGTTATATAGTCCCATCAAAAAAAAGCCAAATCTCAATAATTATTCAAATCACTTTTTTGTGTCCTTAAATAACACATGATTCTTTGTATATACAGTAAAAGAAATTATACAGTGTTAGGGGCTAATTTAACAAAATGTGCAAAACTATTACACAGAAAACAATGTCTTTATTGATTAATATAAAAATATCTAAATAGGGACTTCCTTGGTGGTCCAGTGGCTAAGACTCTGTGCTCCCAATGCAGGGGGCCTAGGTTCCATCCCTGGTCAGGGAACTAGATCCCACATGCTGTAACTAAGACCCAGCACAGCCAAATAAATAAATATTTTTTTAAAAAAATCTAAATAAATAGAAAGAACATCATATCCCTGGACAGGAATTTTCATAGTTTTATCAGATCTCCCCAACTAATCTACAAATTAACTTTGATCAAAACTCAGTATATTTTTGTTTGGGTTTGGCTTTCTATATAACTTTTATAATTACAGAATTCCCATCAAGATCAACAAGGCAGAAATATCTACAATAATTTTGAAGAATAAAAATGTACAAAGATGTGTTCTACTAGACATCAAGACTTCTTTGAGGTTAATAGATAAGGGTACAAAGCATAGGACAGAAGAGACCCATTAGGAACAGTTCCATACATAAATAGAAATTTGATTTGTGACAAAAAATCATTATAATTTTGAAATTTCTACTAAATCCCTTAGGATTATACAGTGAAAATGAGAAATAGATACAAAGGATTAGTCTGACACAGTACCTGAAGAACTATGGACAGAAGTTCGTGACATTGTACAGGAGACAGGGATCAAGACCATGCATAAGAAAAAGAAATGCAAAAGGCAAAATGGTTGTCTGAGGAGGCCTTAAAATAGCTGAGAAAAGAAGAGAAGTGAAAGGCAAAGGAGAAAAGGAAAGATACACCCATTTGAATGCAGAGTTCAGGAGAGATAAGAAAGCCTTCCTCAGCAATCAATGCAAAGAAATAGAGGAAAACAATAGAATGGGAAAGACTAGAGATCTCTTCAAGAAAATTAGAGATATCAAGGGAACATTTCAGGCAAAGATGGGTTTGATAAAGGACAGAAATGGTATGGACCTAACAGAAGCAGAAGATATTAAGAAGAGGTGGCAAGAATACACAGAACTGTACAAAAAAGATCTTCATGACCCAGATAATCACAATGGTGTGATCACTCACCTAGAGCCAGACATTCTGGAATGCAAAGTCAAGTGGGCCTTAGGAAACATCACTACGAACAAAGCTAGTGGAGGTGATGGAATTCCAGCTGAGCTATTTCAAATCCTGAAAGATGATGCTGTGAAAGTGCTGCACTCAATATGCCAGCAAATTTGGAAAACTCAGCAGTGGCCACAGGACTGGAAAGGGTCAGTTTTCATTACAATCCCAAAGAAAGGCAATGCCAAAGAATTCTCAACTACCACACAATTGCACTCATCTCACACGCTAGTAAAGTAATGCTCAAAATTCTCCAAGCCAGGCTTCAGCAATACATGAACCATGAACTTCCAGATGTTCAAGCTGGATTTAGAAAAGGTGGAGGAACCAGAGATCAAACTGCCAACATCCATTGGATCATCAAAAAAGCAAGAGAGTTCCAGAAAAACATTTACTTCTGCTTTATTGACTATGCCAAAGCCTTTGACTGTGTGGATCACCACAAACTGTGGAAAATTCTTCAAGAGATGGGAATACCAGACCACCTGACTTGAGAAATCTGTATGCAGGTCAGGAAGCAACAGTTAGAACTGGACATGAACAATGGACTGGTTCCAAACTGGGAAAAGAGTATGTCAAGGCTGTATATTGTCACCCTGCTTATTTAACTTATTATATGCAGAGTACATCATGAGAAACGCTGGGCTGGATGAAGCACAAGCTAAAATCAAGATTGCAGGGAGAAATATCAATAACCTCAGATGTGCAGATGACATCACCCTTATTATGGCAGAAAGCGAAGAAGAACTAAAGAGTCTCTTGATGAAAGTGAAAGAGGAGAGTGAAAAAGTTGGCTTCAAACTCAGTATTCAGAAAACTAAGATCATGGCATCTGGCCCCATCACTTCATGGCAAATAGATGGGAAAACAATGAAAATGGTGACAGATTTTATTGTGGGGTGGCTCCAAAATCAACTGAAGATGGTGACTGCAGCCATGAAATTAAAAGACACCTGCTCCTTGGAATAAAAGTTATGACCAACCTAGATAGCATATTAAAAAGCAGAGACATTACTTTGCCAATAAAGGTCCATCTAGTCAAAGTGATGGTTTTTCCAGTAGTCATGTATATGGATGTGACAGTTGAACTATAAAGAAAGCTGAGTGCTGAAGAGTTGATGCTTTTGAACTGTGGTGTTGGAGAAGACTCTTGAGAGTCCCTTGGACTGCAAGGAGATCCAACCAGTCCATCCTAAAGGAGATCAGTCCTGAATATTCATTGGAAGGAGTGATGCTGAAGCTGAAACTCCAGTACTTTGGCCACCTGATGCAAAGAACTAACTCATTTGAAAAGACCCTGATGCTGGCAAAGATTGGGGGCAGGAGGAGAAGGGTACAACAGAGGATGAGACAGTTGGATGGCATCACCGACTTAATGGACATGAGTTTGAGTAAACTCCGGGAGTTGGTGATGGGACTGATCTCCTTTAGGATGGACTGGTTGGATCTCCTTGCAGTCCAAGGGACTCTCAAGAGTCTTCTCCAACACCACAGTTCAAAAGCATCAATTTTTCAGTGCTCAGCTTTCTTCACAGTTCAACTCTCACATCCATACATGACCACTGGAAAAACCATAGCCTTGACCAGACGGACTTTTGTTGGCAAAGTAATGTCTTTGCTTTTTAATATGCTATCTAGGTTGATCATAACTTTCCTTCCAAGGAGTAAGCATCTTTTAATTTCATTGGCTGCAGTCACCATCCGCAGTGATTTTGGAGCCCCCAAAAATAAAGTCTGACACTGTTTCTACTGTCTCCCCATCTATTTCCCATGAGGTGATGGGACCAGATGCCATGATCTTAGTTTTCTGAATGTTAAGCTTTAAGCCAACTTTTTCACTCTCCTCTTTCACTTTCATCAAGAGGCTTTTCAGTTCCTCTTCACTCTCTTCCATAAGGCTGGTGTCATCTGCATATCTGAGGTTATTGATATTTCTCCCGGCAATCTTGATTCCAGCTTGTGCTTCATCCAGCCCAGCGTTTCTCATGATGTACTCTGCATATAAGTTAAATAAGCAGGGTGACAGTACACAGCCTTGACGTACTCCTTTTCCTATTTGGAACCAGTCTGTTTTTCCATGCCCAGTTCTAACTGTTGCCTCCTGACCTGCATACAGGTTTGTCAAGAGGCAGGTCAGGTGGTCTGGTATTCCCTTCTCTTTCAGAATTTTCCACAGTTTATTGTGATCCACACAGTCGAAGGCTTTGGCATAGTCAATAAAGCAGAAATAGATGTTTTTCTGGAACTCTTGCTTTTTCGATGATCCAGCGGATATTGACAATTTGATCTCTGGTTCCTCTGTCTTTTCTAAAACCAGCTTGAATATCTGGAAGTTCACATATTGCTGAAGCCTGGCTTGGAGAATTTTGAGCATTACTTTACTAGTGTGTGAGATGAGTGCAATTGTGTGGTAGTTTGAGCATTCTTTGGGATTACCTTTCTTAGGGATTGGAATGAAAACTGACCTTTTCCAGTCCTTTGGCCACTGCTGAGTTTTCCAAATTTGCTGGCATATTGAGTGCAGCACTTTCACAGCATCATTTTTCAGGATTTGAAATAGCTCAACTGGAATTCCATCACATCCACTAGCTTTGTTTGTAGTGATGCTTTCTAAGGCCCACTTGACTTCACATTCCAGGATGTCTGGCTCTAGGTCAGTGATCACACCATTGTGATTATCTGGGTCATGAAGATCTTTTTTGTACAATTCTTCTGTGTATTCTTGCCACCTCTTCTTAATATCTTCTGCTTCTGTTAGGTCCATACCATTTCTGTCCTTTATCAAACCCATCTTTGCCTGAAATATTCCCTTGATATCTCTAATTTTCTTGAAGAGATCTCTAGTCTTTCCCATTCTATTGTTTTCCTCTATTTCTTTGCATCAATTGCTGAGGAAGGCTTTGTTATCTCTCCTGGCTATTCTTTGGAACTCTGCATTCAAATGGGAATACCTTTCCTTTTCTCCTTTGCTTTTTGCTTCTCTTCTTTTCACAGCTATTTGTAAGGCCTCCTCAGACAACCATTTTGCTTTTTTGCATTTCTTTTCCATGGGGATGGTCTTGATCCCTGTCCTCTGTGTCATGAACCTCCATCCATAGTTCATCAGGCTCTCTGTCTATCAGATCTAGTCCCTTAAATCTATTTCCCTATTTAAATACATGAGTCTAAAAAAATAAAATAAATAAATAAAAATACTTCAGTAACAGAAGAGTTGGGTGACTTGCTGGCAGTCCAGTGGTTAAGGCTCTGCCAAAATAAATAAATACATACATACAACAGTCATGTTTTATATGTCTTTGTTATTTCCAACAGCACCCAGCTCCACACAAAGAAGATACTCAAAACACACCATTAAATTTTCCTGCCAGTGCTCTCTTCGGCAGCACATATACTAAATTGGAAAGATACAGAGAAGATTAGCATGGCTCCTGTGCAAGGATGACATGCAAATTCGTGAAGTGTTCCATATTTGTGAATGGATAAAGAAGTAGTGGTACATATACACAATGGAATATTACTCAGCCATATAAAGGAACACATTTGAGTCAGTTCTGATGAGGTGGATGAACCTAGAACCTATTATACAGAGTGAAATGAGTCAGAAAGAGAAAGATGAATATCATATTCTGATTCATATATACAGAATCTAAAAAAATGGTACTGAAGAATTTATTTACAGGGCAGCAATGGAGAAACAGACACAGAGAACAGACTTATGGACACGGGGAGAGGGCAGGAGAGGGTGAAATGTATGGAAAGAGTAACATGGAAACTTACATTACCATATGCAAAATAGATAGCCAATGGGAATTTGCTGTATGGCTCAGGAAAATCAAACAGGGACTCTGTATCAACCTAGAGGGGTGGGATAGGGAAGGAGATGGGAAGGAATTTCAAAAGGGAGGGATGTATGTATACCTATGGCTGATTCATTTTGAGGTTTGACAGAAAACAACAAAATTCTGTAAAGCAATTATCCTTCAATAAAAAAATAAATTAAAAAAAAATTTCCTGCCAGAATCTCCAAATGTATTCTCAGATTATATAAATATAAGGGGCAGTAATTTATACTGTCTCCACTATTGATTAGGCAAGTTAAACTAAGTTTCAATTTCCTTGCCTGGAAAAGGGGGATAATAATAGTACCCACCATTTCATAGCCTTGTTGTAAAGATTGAATGAGCATGTAACTTGTTACATGTTACATGAACATGTCTCTTTGGCATAGTGGTAAATCCTGAATGCTAAAGAAATGTTAATTATTATTATTTTTAAAAACCCACACCACTTAATATCCAATGACTTCCTTTAATCACTGGACAAGGTCGTTCCAGGCACCTGTTAATTACTGATCTGTTCCACTCAGTAATTCATTCTAAAACAAAGACTTAGAAACTGACACAGGGAAAAGAATACACAGAGAGTGAAAAAAAAGAAGGCCAAAAGTAGCCAGCAAAGTATTTTCCTATGCAATGTAATAATTATTTTCTTTCAGAGTAGCAGAGTTGTGTGTTGAGTGGCTTTTTCCAAAATCAATGGGAAATCACCTAAAAAAAAAAATCATCAAATTTTGTGAAAGTTGCTCAGCCATGTCTGACTCTTTGCGACCCCATGGATTGTAGCCCGGCAGGCTCCTCTGTCCATGGGATTCTCCAGGCAAGAATACTGGAGTGGGTTGCCATTCCCTTCTCCAGGGGATCTTCCTGACCCAGGGATTGAACTTGAGTCTCCTGCATTGGCAGGCAGATTCTTTACCATCTGAACCACCAAGGAAGCAAAGATCAAAAAAGTCAAGTGAGTCATGCTTGCAAAGATTTCCTCTTTTGGGGAGGCAAAGCCACTTCCAATTTTATGGTGTGTGTACACAGATACACACACATTTTGTTTTAGTTCACAAGAGAATACAGTGAGTATATAGATTATGATTACTCTCTGTGGTTGAGAATCACTGATGCAGATACTTTCTAGTGCAATGATTAGGATGGCATAGGTTATCCATGTTCAGTTGGGATAAGATTCACAGTCAAAGGAATCTTCACTCAGTTTCGCAGTCTCATAACTGCCAAAAGCAAATAAGTCAACACAGTCACAGTTCAGGCTCCAGGGAAGCACCAGTCTCTGGATGTCAGTTTAGGCTTCTGCTGATCCAAGCTAGGCTTCTGCTGCTAATGCTCTTGCAGCACATTGCAGGGGCCATGTCTGGGGCCCACGTGACACACATAACCTGTGCACAAACAGTTTAGGACTAAACGACACTAAAGTCTTAATCTTGAATGAGAAAGTGAACATATCCTGAGAACTACTGGACAACTCAGCTAGGCCCACTGTGTTCAGTCTCCCATCATCCCTGGACATCTTTAAAGAGTCTCGGCGTTTTAACACTCTGCAATCGGGGAAGCAGAGAAAATGGGCTGATGAGCAACAGAGCAGTGAGAGCAGGACTTTTTCTGGATGCACATCTAAGGGAGGAGAAAACCTGTGCATAAAGACTACAACACTAAGGAATTTACTTATACATCTCAGGGTTGATGACCTTTCAAATAAACTCTCCACCAATTCAGATAGACTCAAGGACTCAGCCACCTCGGCCTGTTCTGCCTGAGGAGTTACACAGTTGAATTTTAATAAAGTTCCATGTGGAATGTCTACACTGGTTGCATTCTTCAATTTGAAATAGGGTAATATTTGCCTGGGACTAGGAGTTCAAACTCCTTTTATCCATCCTCCCAAGACTGTGTTTCTTATTTCATGGAAAGTCTCAGCATTTGTGACACTCTCCAATGACTTTTTCATATGGTTTTTAACCAATGCAGAGGCCACTGGAAAGTATGTTTGTGAAGAATCTATATTATGAAAAAAAATTATTATTATTATTAAACTAGCTGGAAAAGGTAATGAGGTTGTATAATATATATCAGTCCAATGTATGATATACAGATGAACAAAGAAAATATTGTGCAGAAAACAGGACTAGGGGGCAAGAAACATTCAGAGGTATCTTTAGATGATGAAACTTTGGGAGGTTAAATTTTTTTTTCTTGCATGTTTAAAGTTTGCTCTAATTAGTATGTGTGGCATTCAAAATTAAGAAACACCTCTCAAAAATAATACAAGAGAAAGCTTCCCTGGTAGTTCAGTGGCAAAGAATCTGCCTGCCAATGAAGGAGACACAGGTTCAACCCCTGGTCCAAGAAGACCCCACATGCCATGGAGCAACTGAGCCGGTGCACTGAAGCTATTGAATCTGTGCTTTAGCACCCGTGCTCTGCAACAAGAGAGGCTGCTGCAATGAGAAGCCTGAGCACTGCAACTAGAGAGTAACCCCCACTCTGTGCAACTAAAGAAAAACCCATGTGGCAACGAAGACCCAGTGCAGCCAATAAATAAATAAAACTAAAAAAAGTAATATGAGAGCCAGTGTTAAACAGTGTGTTAAGCAGTGTTTAACAGTGTTAAACAGTTAACATTTGTCAGCCCACAGCTGAGTGGCATTAAATACATTCACACTGCTATGCAACCATTAGCACTCTTCATTTCCAGAAGTTTTTCATCATCCCAAACTAAAACCCTGTCCCTATTAACCACTAGCCTGCTTTCTGTCTCTTATCACACTTTGTTTATAGGCATTTATTGTGGTCTTACTCTGTATCTGGCACTCGGGTAGGCACTTTGATATCTTCGCAACAGCCCTGTGAAATGGTGCTAGTATTATTCTTATTTTACAGATGAGGACACAGAGGCTCAAAACGGTCAAGTAACTTGCCCAAGATAACATGCTAGGAAGCAGTAAGGACCATTTGATGTAACCATGACCTTTCACCTTGGTGCCCTTACTCAGGCTCTGTTTTCTGCCTGTGATGTTCTTTCCACCCACTGGTTGAAGGTGTCTGTGCCCATTATGCAACAATCTTTGGTACTGCCTTCTGTGAAGCCTCTAGTCCCGCAGCAGTGCTTATTCCCTGGCCTTGAATCAGTGGATTTATGTAGATATCAGCCATAAATCTGTGTGTTTCTAAGGAATAGTGCGGACAGGGATTAAATGAATTGCAAAATTTCAGAGGGGTATATAGACAATCCACAGACGCAATTGAAGTAAGACCAGGATTAGGAATTTAATGGATTGCAGATCTCTTTCAGCGCCAGTTTTTACTGTACCGTACAGAAACTTGAACTATTCAGTCAGAATGGTGAAGGATGGAAGAACCTTTTGCCTTTTAGTATTCCTCACTGCCTCAAGGTAAGAGACCTGGAGAGAACATTCCCCTAAAGCGCAAAACCAGTAAGAGATACACTTGGAGACTTTTAGATTTCTCTGCTGAGTTTGCCTTTTTTTTTTTTTTTTTTTTGGTTAGCCAGTCCGTCTTTTAGAAACAGGATTAACTGGGTGAGAATTGTTCACCAGCATTTTGGCAGACAGGACTTGGTGTTTTTTCCATTCATTTTTTGATTCACCAAACATTTATTCAGCATGCATTTTCTGCCCGAACAGTGTGGGATGCTGGGAATACAACAATGGACCCAGTTGACCTGACACTGTCCTCAGAAGGTGACACAAGATATGCTGAGAACAGACCTCAGCTTCGCTCTCAGAAGGAGTGGACCTTTGACCTGTTGCTGTGTGTGCACCTGTGCCATGGGGCTCACCGTCTCCATTGCCTGGCTTGCCCACTACCTCACCCAGGCAAGCACTCAGGCTGATGCAGGGAGAGCCTGTGGAGGAACTCATGTTCAAGAAAAGAAAAGCCACTCTTTAGCGACACCCCAAAGGAATCAGGAAGCCTGATTCTGTTTCTGGGTCTCTTTTGCAGCGTGGCTTTGCCACTTGCCCTTCCGGGCTTACTTGGCATGGTATGTGGTACACATACTGCATAATCCACTGTAGGTTAATTTCCATTCTTGACTTTAACTATTGGAAAATTATGTTCCCTTCAGATGGATGAACAAGTGATGACATATAATCTTGTGAGTTATAATTTTTGAAGAAAGTTTTGATTGAAAATAAATTGGAAAATCCCACTGACTGGGCTGATATATTTATGCCAAACACATTTAATGACATTATTGTCTACATGAGAATTGTAAAAATTTCATTCTTCCATGCTGATTAAATATATTTAATAAACCTTATATGAATGAGAGAAGATGACTTCAAATTGATGAAGCATGCCATCATACATTTCTTCCTATAAACTTAAAAAAAAAACAGCATTCTATTGAAATTTGAAAGACCACTTTTTTGAGCAATTGTTTATAGAAAAATGTGTGTGTGTCTCTCTAGAAAAACAGAGTTGATCCCTGATGATGCGCAGCAAATTTTATAACTTCAAATACACGTTGTGATTGTCTTCCACAATGATGTCGTGAATGTCATTTTAAATACTTGGAGTTTTTTACTTGAAAAAGAAACAAATATATGGAAACCACAGTTAGAGCCAAAGATGCATTCACCTCTACATCCTGCTTTTCTTCAGACTCTCTGGTTTTCTTTCCAATTTCACATAAACATTTGAAAAGATGTTTACACAAGCCAAACACTTTCTGGCCATTATTGCACAGTGGAGGTCACAAGGGCTTCCTTGTCTCTCTCAGCCTGGCTGAGCTGAACTGACCGACTGGCAGGAGGAAGGTGGGGGAAAGCCCAGAGCAGTTCGGCTTGCTGCTGACACAGGACTAAATCTGCTTGACCAGCTCATGAGGCCTCCCAGGAACTGTCTGGGATTCAGGCAGCCCCACAGAGAAGGCAGTTTTTCCTTGGTGATTGAGTGCTTACTAGTTAACTTCAGCCCCTTCAGGGGTGTGGAAGGGTGAAAAGCTGTGCACACACTCTCTCTCTCTCCCTCCCTCCCTCTCTCTCTCTCTCTGAAACAGTATTTTTCATGATGGCATATTTGGTATTACTGGAAACCACGGGGGACATTTTCCCCTGCCTCCTCCCCAGCGATGCCCCCGACCACTCTCTACCATTGTCCTTTCTGTGGCATATTTAGGAACCCTCCTCTTCGCCTTTCTCCAGTTCATTCCAGTCACTTGACTGCTATTCTTTCCTCTGTGTGAACCTCCCCGCCTCCATCCAGTAACCTCAGCGTCTTTACTAGTTCATCTTTACATTATGGTCCCAGACTTCAAGTACATTTTCTGGCCAATATCCTTGTCTTGGTGCTCAGAAAGATGCCCAAGAATCGTCAGTCTGATCACCCCCCTCCTCCATTGCTACAGACAGGCAGCTACGCTCTGTTAGAGAAGATGAGGCTTCTGTGCAGCTCAGTACCGCTACAGAGCCAGGCTCTTTCCCCTGGCATTGCTGATAATGGGGACATCCATTAGGTATCCTCATGGCCCAACCCTACATCCAGACCTGAGATACCACTTGTCCCTGGCATGTTAGATTTCCGCAGCTGGCTGACTGTATGGGGCTTGATCTCGGGGTTCTCTCCTTCTTGCCCCAACAAGTGGCATCAAGAAACTGCTCTGTAGTGCCAGTTCTTTTTTTTTTTTTTTTTTTTGCCATTGCTTCCCTCTTTGAGAAGATTATACCTTCCTCACAGTCCTTTTGACTTTACATTCTTGTTAATATATCTCTAATGAAAGCTACCACTTATTGAGTGGCTACTCTGTGCCACTTTCTATATGTTAATTCTCAGAAAAACCTTGACATGTCAGTATTATAATCCAGATTTTACAGTTGGGATACTCAAGACTTATAAAGTTTAAGGAACTCAACAAAGCTCACACAATTATAAAGAGGTAGAATTGGAATTTAAACCCAGGTCCCGTTAATTGCAAAGCCCAGACTTTCCAATGCAAGGGGTACATTCAATCCCTGGTCAGGGAGCTAAGATCCCACATGCCTTGTGGCCAAAAAAACCAAAACATAAAACAGAAGCAATACTGTAACAAATTCAATAAAGACTTTAAAAATGGTCCACATCAAAAAAATCTAAAAACAATTTTTTAAAAAAATTAAATGTGGTTCCCAGCTCGGCAAAATGGGTCCTACCTGAAATCATAGTCTCAGGCTGCACCAGACCTGCTAAATAAATTGTGGTGCTGGATCTCCAAGTGGTGCCTATGCACAATGACTTTGCAGAAGCCCTGGGCTAGAAGACCAAAGGAGTTGGGCTGGGAGAGGCTGAGGGCTCCAGCTGAGTGGAGCCACACACAGTTTTATGGAATTTACTCACACATAGCTCGGTGTCAGTATTTCATGAACCACTCTTCATTCCTCACAACAGCCCAGTGCGTAACATACTATTACTCTCACTTACCACGTGGAATATCATTCAGCCATAACACAGAAGGCAATCCTGACATTTTTGACAAGGATGGATCTTAAGGCATTACGCTAAGTGAAATACATCAGATGGAGAAAAAGACATACTGCATGATGCCACTCATATGTGGAATCTAAAAACAAACAAGCAAACAAACCTCATAGACACAAGATTAGGCACTGCCAGAGGTGGGGCATGGAGGGGAGATGGAGGGGGAAATTAATGACAGTGGTCAAAAGATACAAACTTCCCATTTTAGCAAATAAATTTTGGGGAGGTGATTTACAGCATGGTGACTATAGTCAATGATACTGCATTGTATATTTGAAAGCTGCTCAGAGAGTAGATCTTAAAAGTCTTCATCACAAGGGGAAAATTTTAACTATGTGAGGTATATATATTGTACCCCCTAAACTTACACAATGTTATATGCCAATTATATCTCAATAAAACTGGAAAGAAGTTTTAAGATTGCAGCTGACATAATTTGTCTGAGGTGCTAGTGGTAAAGAATCCGCTTGCCAGTACAGGAGACACAAGAGATGCAGGTTTGATCATTGGGTTGGGAAGATACCCTGGAGAAGGAAATAGCAACCCACTCCAGTATTCTTGCCTGGAAAATCTCATGGACAGAGGAGCCTGGTGGGCTACAATCCATGGGGCCACAAAGAGTCAGACACGACTGAGCATATCAACACAGGGCACAGGACACAGGTAAGTACCTGACAGAAGTGGGATTCAAATGAGTCTTTGCACATGTGCCTCATCTCCTCTACATTGCTTTTCAAACCTCAGCGAAGATGTCTTGCTACACCACCCACTTTATTTCTCTTTCATTAAATCCTGAGATGATTACTCTGAAAGCTCTCTGAACTATTTTGGAGGCCCAATTGTTGGAAAAGACAGCATCTGAATAAATGGGACACTTCTGAGCTTTCTGGCCACCCCCTACTCGGACACAGCTCTCTACATCCTATCACCCAACCTTTGCCTGGGTTGTACATGAAGTCTCTAAGTAATCTCCATCCTCGTCCATGGTCAAACTGAGTGTTCCTTCCACAACCCTGTCCTCCTGAATCCCAAGGTTACCTAGGAATCTGGCTGATCAACAGCAAGGAGGTGACCTAAGGTTTGTTCCTGCCCCGTCCTCATTCATCAACAAACCCAACATTTGCTTCCCTTGGTTGTAAGATATTAGCAGAGAAAAATCCCAGTTGTATGACCAAACTCCTAAGCATAACCATCATCAGTCTAGTCCTGCAAACAAAGGTTGCCAAGCTACCCTCCATAACTCTCTTGTTTCTCTGACCCCATTTGGGCCAGTATGATCAGCATCTGCCTCTGCACTGGGGCTCATGTCTGCCTGCTTCTGTTGATCATCCATGCCAGACCTCAAGTTCAAGCCTTTTCATCTCAAACCCTGCAACCACATCCCCCTCGTCCATCTACACTCTTGCCCTGCTCCACTCCATCCTCACCTCTCAGACAGCATGATCCAATCCACCAACCCAATTCTGTCCCTCCTCCTAAGCCCTCCCCCTGGGTCCTCTGCTATCCCAGACCAATGGAGAGGCCATGATCTCTACAGTAAGCAATTTATTTGCTTCTCACAACATTGCTATGAGGTCTGATCTGATGTTATCATCTGAGTTCCTCAGGAAACAGGTGCAAGAAAGTAGCCCAAGATCATCCAACTAGTAAGTGGTACACCAGCGATTTGAATCCAAAGAGACTAGTATTAGAGTTAAAAACTATACCCAACTGCCTTCCAGTCTTATGTCATCCTTTCTAAGAAGTCTTCCCAGATCTCCCCAAAGTCTTTCCTTTCAAGACCATGATAGATACTGTGCCTTGTGTGTTTTAGAATGTAAGCTTTCTCGGGCCATAGGACTCTTACCCCGCTTTCTGTATATTAAAGTACCTAGGACTCTTCTCCAGACACACAAAGCACTGGGAACTTGTTTAATCCAATTAAATGTACAAAAGTACAAAATGCAGTATAGAGAACTTAGATATATTGTGCGAGTGCTGGCACAAACTAATGTTAACAACTCTCCCTTTTCTTTGCAAGGTTCACAGTATCATACACCCAGATGACAGAATGGAAGAAATGGAAATTCTGAGTGTCACAAATCAAAGGGATGTGGTCCCCAGGAGTCCTAGGATTTTATAGAATAAATACTGCTCAAAAAATCCAACCTATTCAATGTCCAAAGTGAATTTTGTGTGAGGCTTACCAATCCTAGCATAACTTAAATGGTTTCAAAGGGGTAAAGAATGGGTAATGGTCTATGAAAGCACTTACAAAATAAATGAATTCCAAGTGTCTGGCATTTTTAAAGTGCTGGTTCACAATAACTGTACTGTCCAGGGCTACTTCCACTCCATGACAGGCAAAAATAACTGCAGCTTCAGTTTGATTTCCACTAAAAGGACAAAACATCTCCTAGGACTTCATTTCTTGGAAAAGCAGAACTGATCCACAGTCTCTGCTGCTCTGATGTGCCCGATTTGTTTGCTAGTCGCTGTAGCTGGACAACAAAAAAACTAGCTAATGAGCCTTGTAGGTATCCAGGTGGCAGACTAGGTTTTTAAGATTTTAACTAGAGTTCATTCAGCCTGTAGAACTTAATGTTTTTCATTATTCCCAAAGCATGTCCTAGAATTAAACCTAGATACCAATACTTAGAAGCCTTAACCCCTGAGAGGCAGAAAAGGAGCTCTAATGATGGAAGATTCATGGGGACAATACTACTGTTTTGCTTCTGGATGGCCCGTCAGACCCATTCTTCAACCTCTATTATTAAGCCTAGACTTCACTTTGTAATGAGAGTCATCTACTGTGGGGTTCAGATGGGAGTTCTGTTTTTTTCCTGAAAAAAATTTCTTTTTTTTCTTTATTGTGGTATATTTAACAAATAAAATTGTATACATTTTATATATGTATAAGCTATAAAATGATAACCACATCAAGTTAATTAACACATCCATCACCTCACATAATTGTCTTTAGTGTATGTGTATGTGTGTGTCTGTGTAGTGAGAACAGAAGCTCTACTCTCTTAGCAAACTTCGAGTATGGCATTATTAACTAACGTCACATTGCTGTACATTATTAGATCTCCAGAACTTATTCTGGAAAGTTTGTACTCTTAAAACTATGTTTCGTGGTCCCTATACTTCAAACCATGGCACTGAATATCAACCTTGGTTTTCAATTAGTCCATGAAATTTGTAATCTTCCGACTGACATTTTAAAAATCTAGCTGAGAATGATAATCAACTAATATAGCAAAGTTGCAGGATATAAAATTAACACACAGAAATCTCTTGCATTCCTATACACTGAGAAAACAGAAAGAGAAATTAAGGAAACAATACCATTCACCATTGCAACAAAAAGAATAAAAGTACTTAGGAGTATATCTACCTAAAGAAACAAAAGACTTATACATAGAAAACTATAAATCACTGATGAAAGAAATCAAAGAGGACACAAACAGATGGAGAAATATACCGTGTTCATGGATTGGAAGAATCAATATTGTCAAAATGGCTATACTACCCAAAGCAATCTATAGATTCAATGCAATCCCTATCAAGCTACCAACGGTATTTTTCACAGAACTAGAACAAATAATTTCACAATTTGTATGGAAATACAAAAACCCTCGAATAGCCAAGGTAATCTTGAGAAAGAAGAATGGAACTGGAGGAATCAACCTGCCTGACTTCAGACTATACTACAAAGCCACAGTCATCAAGACAGTATGGTACTGGCACAAAGACAGAAATATAGATCAATGGAACAGAATAGAAAGCCCAGAGATAAATCCACGAACCTATGGTCACCTTATCTTCGACAAAGAAGGCAAGGATATACAATGGAAAAAAGACAACCTCTTTAACAAGTGGTGCTGGGATAACTGGTCAACCACCTGTAAAAGAATGAAACTAGAACACTTTCTAACACCATACACAAAAATAAACTCAAAATGGATTAAAGATCTAAATGTAAGACCAGAAACTATAAAACTCCTAGAGGAGAACATAGGCAAAACACTCTCCGACATAAATCACAGCAGGATCCTCTATGACCCACATCCCAGAATATTAGAAACAAAAGCAAAAATAAACAAATGGGACCTAATGAAACTTAAAAGCTTTTGCACAACAAAGGAAACTATAAGCAAGGTGAAAAGACAGCCTTCAGATTGGGAGAAAATAATAGCAAACGAAGCAACAGACAAAGGATTCATCTCAAAAATATACAAGCAACTCCTCCAGCTCAACTCCAGAAAAATAAATGACCCAATCAAAAAATGGGCCAAAGAACTAAACAGACATTTCTCCAAGGAAGACATACAGATGGCTAACAAACACATGAAAAGATGCTCAACGTCACTCATTATCAGAGAAATGCAAATCAAAACCACAGTGAGGTACCATTACACACCAGTCAGGATGGCTGCTATCCAAAAGTCTACAAGCAATAAATGCTGGAGAGGGTGTGGAGAAAAGGGAACCCTCTTACACTGTTGGTGGGAATACAAATTAGTACAGCCACTATGGAAAACAGTGTGGAGATTTCTTAAAAAGCTGGAAATAGAACTGCCATATGACCCAGCAATCCCACTTCTGGGCATACACACCGAGGAAACCAGATCTGAAAGAGACACATGCATCCCAATATTCATCGCAGCACTGTTTATAATAGCCAGGACATGGAAGCAACCTAGATGCCCATCAGCGGACGAATGGATAAGGAAGCTGTGGTACATATACACCATGGAATATTACTCAGCCATTAAAAAGAATTCATTTGAATCAGTTCTAATGAGATGGATGAAACTGGAGCCCATTATACAGAGCGAAGTAAGCCAGAAAGATAAAGACCATTACAGTATACTAACACACATATATATGGAATTTAGAAAGATGGTAACAATAACCTTATATGCAAAACAGAAAAAGAGACACAGATGTATAGAACAGACTTTTGGACTCTGTGGGAGAAGGCGAGGGTGGGATGTTTCAAGAGAACAGCATCGAAACATGTATATTATCTAGGGTGAAACAGATCACCAGCCCAGGTGGGATGCATGAGACAAGTGCTCGGACCTGGTGCACTGGGAAGAGCCAAAGGGATTGGGTCGAGAGGGAGGTGGGAGGGGGGATCGGGATGGGGAATACATGTATATCCATGGCTAATTCATGTCAATGTATGACAAAAACCACTACAATATTGTAAAGTAATTAGCCTCCAACTAATAAAAATAAATGAAAAAAATAAAAAATAAAAATCTAGCTGAGAATGAATATAAATCTAGTTTAGAACGAATGTAAATCTAGCTGAGAACGAATATAAAGCAAAAATACAAAGATTTTTGTAGTATCTCTTTTAGATTTTCTTCTGATTTCCCCTAGACTTCATCTGAATTCCTTTAGGACTCAGACATATGAAAGCACCATAACTTAAAAAGTTAAAGGACTGCATTTATTCATCATGCATTCATAGACTGCTGACATCACACCCCAGACTTGGGAATCCAGAGATGAGGATGACGTACATAGTCTCTGCTCTGGAAAAGTTCATAGTCCATAAGGAGAGGCATTTAAAACACTAATTATAATCCCTCTGTTAAAAAAGGATTTCATCAAGTTACAATCACCTGAGAATATTTTTTAAAGTATAGAACTGAAAAACACTGCAAACTTTTCAATTCAACTACCGAGAGTATATTGCTGTCCTTCCTCTTTGAAATCACAAAGAAACTAGAGTAAGAATCTGTCTTCAGGCCCCTTGCCTGCATGGAGATGAAAACATCTTCATTATCTTATTCTTCTCCTTAAGCAATAAACCTTCTCTGGGATCGGGCCCAGATTCAACCACATTTACTGAATTAAGCTTTATAATTGTAGGAAGATAGGAGACTTTTTCAGAAAAGTTAAATATAGGAATAACATTCAGTTCAGTTCAGTCGCTCAGTTGTGTCCGACTCTTTGCGACCCCATGAATCGCAGCACGCCAGGCCTCCCTGTCCATAACATTAGGTGCCATTTATTAAGCACTTACTACATCCCAGGCTCTATTATTACACTATCTTTCCCATTTTATATATGAGGAAAATGGGGTCCAGAGAGGCTAACTAACTTGCCCAGGGCCACCCTCAGAGTCCATGGCTGTGTCTGAGCATTCCCTCTCTGGCACACAGCCTCTCCATGACTCAGCACTAGCCCTCTTTCAACACTTCACTCATATGCAAGTGTCATGCTTCAGTCATTTCCCAACTACCCTCCTCACAGCCTCCCCTCCATTCTCTATCTGTGACCTTCCAACTGACTAGAAATAAGCCTGAACATCTCATGTTTCTCCCAAACCTGGTGCCCTTTCCCAGCAACAAATTACTTTGAAGTTCTGTAGCAATCACACATTTATGTCCAATAACATTTCTGCAATTGATCACGTCCTCGAAACTCACCAAAAATTATAAATATGCTGACGGACTGTCTAAACACATCAATGCCCTTTGCTGAAAAACAAAGGAGTTTGGTTTCTATCCTAGTGAGTGCCCAGTCCTTTGACAGTGATTTGTGAGACACAAGATTGGAGTATTTGAGAACTTCTGGTCTATAGCAAAGAGTGACAGTCCAGTGTACTTCAAGACTCTAGACAGCATCAAGGATGAAGCACAGCAGCACCCAAGCTTTGTAGGTGGTAAGAATATTGAAGTGTGCTCCATTCATTCCTTCCCACCTCTCCTTCTTCCAGTGGTTGGAGATGATGGGTCCCAAGCCCCTGCTACACCTCTCTTCTACCCAAGAGACCTCCTAGAGCCCATCTGGCTGTTCGCTGCTGTCATTATCCAAGTGGACCACGGCATCAAACCAAGTCTCTAAGCCTCTAAGATTCATTCAAGGTCCAAGGACACATTGTTGAGAAATGTTCCTGAGGTTTCCTAGAATCAGTTATTTAAACAGAAAAATGTCCTAGTGACTCAGATGGTAAAGAATCTGCCTGCAATGCAGGAGACCTGGATTTGATCCCTGGTCGAGAAGATTCTCTGGAGAAGGGAATGGAAACCCACTCCAGTAATCTTGCCTTGGAAATCCCATGGACAGAGGAGCCTGGCGGGTACGGTCCATGGGGTCACAAATAGTTGAACACAACTGAGTGACTAACACACACACTACCCTTGACATATCACAACTCTGTCCCATTTAAGCTGCTCACTAAGGCTGTGCAAAACTGAGCTAACAGAGCTGGCTGAGCATTGCCTCTCTTTTCAGGTTTAATCAATGGACACTTTTTCCCTCTACCCTATTATTTTCCACTCCCTTTTTTCATCATTTAGTCCCTATGTTCCAATATTGGTTTGTCATACCAAAAATTAAGAATGAGAAATGCAAAAAGTGTAATAGATAGTGCATCTGTAAGAAACAGTGTAAAGACAACATGTTAAATGAAAAAGCTCAACAAGAGGACATTCTACCTCCTGATATTCTGGTTCTCTTTAATAACTCTTAGGTAAAAAAATAGACACAATTTTGGAAGCAAAGGTAAGTGTCCCCTCATCAGATAACACATCTTTCCTGAGGAGTTGTGTATAAGTCGAATCCCACTTATTCATTTGACATTTGATAGATGGTTTCTAAGTGTGGACTCTATGGAAGACACTGGGGGATAAAGAGATGAAGTTGATGTGGATGACCTTTTGAGAGATCAGACCTGTAAATAGATGACTAACTGCAAGGTCAAAAGCGTGCAATTTAAATTCATACAAAGTGCTCTGGGAGTTGAAAGGAGGGAGTAGAGACAAGGCACACAAAGGGAACACAGGACTAAACAGAGACACAGAAGCTGGAATAGAATGTCACAAATAGCAAGGGAGCACCTGGGTGAAAGTAACTATACATTTTCTTAAATGCAACCTCCTGAACTCTGCCACTGTGAAGCTTAGCATTCCCGGATTATTGGAAAGCTCAGGCTGCCACTCTTAGAACCACAGAGAAAGCAGACTTGAAACTATGACAGAGGAGAGGAGAGCAAATCATGACCAAAGAAAAGCCATTTTGATCTGTGCTATTCAATTGAACTTTAACTTCAATCCACTGAGGAAAACCAATATGCATAATGTTTTCTAACAAAAAATATATCATTAAACATTAAAGCACAGCCGTTTCATACTGTTCATGAACAGTATGAAAAGGCAAAAAGATAGGACACTGAAAGATGAACTCCCCAGGTCGGTAGGTGCCCAATATGCTACTGGAGATCAGTGGAGAAATAACTCCAGAAAGAATGAAGAGACGGAGCCAAAGCAAAAACAACACCCAGTTGTGGATGTGACTGGTGATGGAAGTAAAGTCCAATGCTGTAAAGAACAATATTGCATAGGAACCTGGAATGTTAGGTCCATGAATCAAGGCAAATTGGAAGTGGTCAAACAGGAGATGGCAAGAGTGAATGTCGACATTTTAGGAATCAGTGAACTAAAATGGACTGGAATGGGTGAATTTAACTCAGATGACCATTATATCTACTACTGTGGGCAAGAATTCCTTAGAAGAAATGGAGTAGCCATCATAGTCAACAAAAGAGTCTGAAATGCAGTACTTGGATGCAATCTCAAAAATGACAGAATGATCTCTGTTTGTTTCCAAGGCAAACCATTCAATATCACGGTAATCCAAGTCTATGCCCTGACCAGTAATGCTGAAGAAGCTGAAGTTGAACTGTTCTATGAAGACCTACAAGACCTTCTAGAACTAACACCCAAAAAAATATGTCCTTTTCATTATAGGGGATTGGAATGCAAAAGTAGGATATCAGGAAACAATTGGAGTAACAGGCAAATTTGGCCTTGGAGTACAGAATGAAGCAGGGCAAAGGCTAACAGAGTTTTGCCAAGAGAACACATTGGTCATAGCAAACACCCTCTTCCAACAACACAAGAGAAGACTCTACACATGGACATCACCAGATGGTCAACACCAAAATCAGATTGATTATATTCTTTGCAGCCAAAGATGGAGAAGCTCTATACAGTCAGCAAAAACAAGACCAGGAGCTGACTATGGCTCAGATCATGAACTCCTTATTGCCAAATTCAGACTTAAATTGAAGAAAGTAGGGAAAACCACTAGACCATTCAGGCATGACCTAAATCAAATTCCTTATGATTATACAGTGGAAGTGACAAATAGATTTAAGGGACATGATCTGATAGACAGAGTGCCTGATGAACTATGGACAGAGATTAATGACATTGTACAAGAGACCAGGATCAAGACCATCCCCAAGAAAAAGAAATGCAAAAAGGCAAAATGGTTGTCTGAGGAGGCCTTACAAATAGCTGTGAAAAGAAGAGAAGTGAAAAGCAAAGGAGAAAAGGAAATATTTGAATGCAGAGTTCCAAAGAATAGCCAGGAGAGATAAGAAAGCCTTCCTCAGCAATCAATGAAAAGAAATAGAGGAAAACAACAGAATGGGAAAGGCTAGAGATCTCTTCAAGAAAATTAGAGATATCAAGGGAACATTTCATGCAAAGATGGGCACAATAAAGGACAGAAATGGTATGGACCTAACAGAAGCAGAAGATATTAAGAAGAGGTGGCATGAATAAACAGAAGAACTATACAAAAAAGATCTTCACAACCCAGAAAATCACAATGGTGTGATCCCTCACCTAGAGCCAGACATCCTGGAATGTGAAGTCAAGTGGGCCTTAGAAAGCATCACTATGAACAAAGCTAGTGGAGGTAATGGAATTCCAGTTGAGCTATTTCAAATCCTGAAAGATGATGCTGTGAAAGTGCTACACTCAATATGCCAGCAAATTTGGAAAACTCAGCAGTGGCCAAAGGACTGGAAAAGGTCAGTTTTCATTCCAGTCCCAAAAAAGGCAATGCCAAAGAATGCTCAGACTACCGTACAATGGCACTCATCTCACACGCTAGTAAAGTAATGCTCAAAATTCTCCAAGCCAGGCTTCAGCAACATGTGAACCGAGAACTTCCAGATGTTCAAGCTGGTTTTAGAAAAGACAGAGGAACCAGAGATCAAATTGCCAACATCTGTTGGATCATCGAAAAAGCAAGAGAGTTCCAGAAAACATTTACTTCTGCTTTATTGACTATGCCAAAGCCTTTGACTGTGTGGATCACAACAAACTGTGGAAAATTTTTCAAGAGATGGGAATCCCAGACCACCTGATCCGCCCCTTAAGAAACCTGTATGCAGGTCATTAAGCAACAGTTAGAACTAGACATGGAACAGCAGACTGGTTCCAAATAGGGAAAGGAGTACATCAAGGCTGTGTACTGTCACCCTGCTTATTTAACTTTTATGCAGAGTACATCACGAGAAATGCCTGGGCTGGATGAAGCACAAGCTGGAATCAAGATTGCCAGGAGAAAATATCAATAACCTCAGATATGCAGATGACACCACCCTTATGGCAGAAAGTGAAGAACTAAAGAGCTTCTTGATGAAAGTGAAAGAGGAGAGTGAAAAAGTTGGCTTAAAGCTCAACATTCAGAAAACTAAGATCATGGCATCTGGTCCCATCACTTCATGGCAAATAGATGGGGAAACAGTGGAAATAGTGTCAGACTTTATTTTGGGAGGCTCCAAAATCACTGCAGATAGTGACTGCAGCCATGAAGTTAAAAGACGCTTACTCCTTGGAAGAAAAGTTTATGATTGACCTAGACAGCATATTAAAAAGCAGACATTACTTTGCCAACAAAGGTCCGTCTAGTCAAGGCTATGGTTTTTCCAGTAGTCATGTATGGATGTGAGAGTTGGACTATAAAGAAAGCTGAGCGCCAAAGAATTGATGCTTTTGAACTATGGTGTTGGAGAAGACTCTTGAGAGTCCCTTGGACTGCAAGGAGATCCAACCAGTCCATCCTAAAAGGAGATCAGTCCTGAATATTCATTGGAAGGACTGATGTTGAGGCTGAAACCCCAGTACTTTGGCCACTTGATGCAAAGAACTGACTCATTTGAAAAGACCCTGATGCTGGGGAAGATTGAAGGTGGGAGAAGGGGACAACAGAGGATGAGATGGTTGGATGGCATCACCAACTTAATGGACATGAGTTTGAGTAAGCTCCAGGAGTTGGTGATGGACAGGGAGGCCTGTCCATAGGAGTGCTGCAGCCCATAGCGTCACAAAGCCTCGGACACGACTGAGTGACTGAAGTGAACTAACAGAAAGTACAGCCTCCAAAATTCCAGGAAAAGAGCAGTTCTTTTTTTTTCCTATGTGTAGGGGTCCCCTGGCCCCAAGAAGATGGCTTGCTGGCCATGAGCAACCCCCGTCCAGACAGGTTTACAGGTCCATAATGCCTGAAGACTGGTGTGCAGGGGTCTGAACCACGTGGGAGTACACTGTGTGACTCAACTTTCAGGCTCCCGGGAATTGGTCACCGGGGCCTGGAGCCTGTAGGGATAGGCTCGGGCTCGGGTAGGGACTTCTGGGGCTGACTCAAGGCTGCCATGGTCCACCTTGCTCCTAAAGTGAGTTGCTAATAAAGAAGCTCTTTCTCACTGCCCACTTCCCTTTGACCTCCCCTCCTCACTTTTGCCCCAAACTGTTTTTGGATGAGTGAATAAATGAACAAATTAAGCAATCATGCTTCAATATTGGTTAAAGGACTGAAATTTGCAAATGATTATATAAGTAATTAGTTGAATCAAGATTATCCCCATGTTACTTTCATGTCAATTTCTGTGTGCCTCCTTCCCTAAAATGTCCAGGCCTTTTAGATTTTCTACATAATCATTCCTCTGACCCTTACAAAGTTGAGTAATCACTTATCCTTTGACTTGGATATTATAAATCTGTGTAACACTTTAAAACGCTTCCATTATTACTTGGGTAGGGATGCAAGATTATTGAATATTATGTTAAAATTTATAGAAACTAAAGATTATATTAATCATTCACCTAATTCAAAGATTCCATAAAATGACTGAGATATACCACAACTAAATAAAGACTTATGTTTAACTTTCAAGTTTTTTATTTACAAGGTTTTACTGGCTCATAAGATAAACATGTGGTATGAAACTGTCCATGTCATGTCTACTTTATATGCAATGTAAACAGATGCTGACTTTTAAAAATTCCAATCATATTCATTGAAAAAGAAAAATCACTGAAACTTAAAGCCAAGCATTTCAAAATTCTGCAGCATGGAAAATTATTTTTTACTGTTTCCTTTTAAAGAAAGTTAATTTGTCAAACCATAGGCAAACTCACTTTTCTACAGTGGAAAAAGATGGGTTCTCAGAAACATGGATTGGGATTTGGTCTGTGGCTCAGCAAATGATTCTTTTTTAAAAAAATAGCAAGTAACTCTTGGTATTCTGAAACTCTTTTCTTTACTCTTCTCTGAAGCAACACGCCTTCCCGGCTTCATTGGAAGAGGAGGAGGTCTCTTTGCTTGCCACAGGTGTGATGCTGGCCCTCTCCTGTCCAAAAACATGGACCCAGTTACCAAAGTCCATCCTCTTGAAACCACTGAGTGGAGAGGGGGAGGGGAGAGATCCTTAAGTAGCAGCATTTAAAAGCAGAGGGGACCTTGTCAATAAATCTCATTCTCAGTTTGGGGAGCTGGAGTTGCTTTCCAAACTCATCTCTGCAGCAGAGAAAGTGCTAAGCCTAATAGAGCAGTTTCCAGAACCCATTGGAGATAACCCAGTAGTTCCTGCTCCCTCCAAACCTGCCAGAGCCTAAATCAATGCAAACATTCACAGGCTGCTGTCCCAAGAGTTGCAATTCGCTGCGGGTATCCTTCTTGTTCAGAAATGGCTGGCAAATCTTATTCATCAGGAGTTCCAGAATACCAAGGGCAGATGCCATCACCCACATATGTGAAAGAGCCTAGTGCAAGTCACCCAGGCTTTCCTAGAGTCCATTATTCCCACAGAGCACTAGCACCAAAGAGTGTTAATAGGTTTGCAGCAAAAGTCAAAGTCAAATGTTCCTTGGTTGGGTACATTTGGAAAAGGCTGAGTTAAATATAGTGAAGCAGATTTCTTGATTACAAAACATCTCAGGGTATAGGGTAAACAAAACATTTCATAGGTATAGGATCACTGGGAATGTGTCTTTGTTTTGAATTATCTCCCATCCTCAAGCCCCTTCGATAATCAAAGGCATTCTAACTTAGGAATGACCAAAAGGAAAATCTGAAAATCTAACAATAAATACTGAATGAGCTCTGGGATAAAAATACCAGTCTGGGAGCACCCGCCCCACCACCCCCCCACCCCCCGCCTCAAACTTTGTAAAAGGGTCCAGGGAAAGACGAATGTGGTAACTACAGAAGTCACTTTTAAGTAGTTTACTGATTTCAGTCCCAGGTGTTCCCAAAAAGGTGCACAGCACAGCCTGCACTATAGATAAAGGACTCCCACCTAACCTTTTCTTTTGAATAACCATCGCAAGGAGCGTTTGCTTTGCCAGCACATATTCTAAAATCGGAATGATACGGAGAAGATTAGCACATTTAGCTCAGTTGGTAAAGCATCTGCCTACAATGTGGCAGACCTGGGTTCAATCCCTGGGTCAGGAAGTTCCCCTGGAGAAGGAAACGGCAACCCACTCCAGTATTCTCGCCTGGAAAATCCCATGGACAGAGGAGCCTGGTGGGCTACAGTTCATGGGATCACAAGAGTTGGACATGACTTAATGCTATCTTTTTCAAGGACAATGTGCAAATTTGTGAAGCATTCCATACATTTTACATGTTGATTATGCTTAAATAAAGCTGAATGTTTTTTTTAAAAAAAGACTTTTCTTCCAACATGACAAAAAGCAATTGCAATGATTGTGCATGACATGTTTCTCTCTCAGAATTATCTATGTAATATAAGATTCTCCTTTTTGCAAATACTATGAACCATAAATTAATATGACCTCAATGTCTGACATCTAAATAACTTAGAAGTAAGAAACAAGGCAAAATCTGTTCAACAGGTGTATCACCACACTGGAATTCCTATACTAAGGAAATATTCCCAGCATGAAATTTCAAAGATGCACAAGAACGACTTTGTGTATCTATTGAGATATTTTTATAAAATGAGAAACCTGGCATGAGAGACATCAAAGTCCCATGCAAATTTTGTAAATATATTTATGGAACTGACCAGTTATGTACTTGGGAAAATTCCCTCTTTGGAAGAAATGGATGAGAATAACTGTTACATCTTAAGATTTATGATCTGGAGGCGGTCCTAAAATTGGGGAGGAATAGGATGGGAGACCACTTTCTCCCCCACAAATTCATCGAAAGAACATTTGAACGCTGAGTAAATTCCACAAAACAACTTCTGAATGCTGGCAGAGGACATCAGGCACCCAGAAAGGCAGCCCATTGTCTTCGAAAGGAGGTAGGACAAAATATAAAAGATAAAAAGAGAGACAAAAGAGGTAGGGATGGAGATCTGTCCCAGGAAGGGAGTCTTAAAAAAGAGAGAAGTTTCCAAACACCAGGAAACACTCTCACTGGCGAGTCTGTGGTGAGCCTTGGAACCTCAGAGGGCAACATAAACAGGAGGAAAAATAAATAAATAATTAAAACCCACAGATTACGTGCCTAATGGCAACTCCCAGTGGAGAAGCAGCCCAGACGCTCGCATCCACCACTAGCAAGCGGGGGCTGGACAGGGAGGCATGGGCTGCATTGCTTAGGGTAAGGACCAGGCCTGAATGCCCCGAGGGCAATCTGAGGGAACTAACTTGAGATAGCAACCCAGACTGTGGGATAGCTATCCCGCGAAAAGCCCTAACCTAAGACACCGCCAGGCCTGCTCACAGAACAAAGGACTGAGCAGAGCTAGCCGGCTGCGGACCGGCCCATCCCCCGCCGGAGACAGGCAGGCGAGGGCAGCCAGAGCCGGAAGGGGGCAATCGCAGCCCCAGAGAGGCATCCCATACCAAACTGCAAGCAGGCTTCTCTGCTAACCAAGACTTCTTGGGATTCTGGACGGTCGACATCCGCCGGGAGGGTCTCAGCCAGAGACCAGCTCCCCAGAGACACATGGCACACCTGAGAAGGCGCGCCCATTGTACACCCAGAAAACCAAGAGGCTTAGACAGGAGAGGGGGTAAGCCGCAGCCTCCAACTAGGGGTGACTATGCACACCAGGCACCTGGTCACCTGAGTTGCTCAGACCTGGAATGGGCACAAAACGCAGGCCCAACCAAGTCTGCACCTTTGTGGAGTACCCGAGAACCTGAACCTGAGAGGCTTAGACCTCGCAAGTGCACGCAACCCAGGGCCCCCATCAGACCGGTCCCAGCAGAGAAACCTAGAGTCTGAGCAGTATAGACTGGGAAAGCACACATGCCGTGAGCCGGGGGCAAACCCAGTGTGGCTGAATCACTGTGAGCACACACCAGTGATATTTGTTTGCAGTGTTCCTCCCTCCCCACAGCACGACTGAACAAGTGAGCCTAAAAAAAAAAAAAAAAGTGACCACCACTGCACCCCTTGTGTCAGGGTGGAAATTAGACACTGAAGAGACCAGCAAACAGAAGAAGCTAAAATAACAGAGGGAACCACTTTGGAACTGACAGGTGCAATAGATTAAAACCCTGTAGTTAGCACTGACTACATTGGAAGGGGCCTATAGATCTTGAGAAGTATAAGCCAGATCAAGGAACTATCTGAAACTGAACTGACCCCACACTGCCTGCAACAGCTCCAGAGAAATTCCTAGATATATTTTTACTATTACATTTTTTTTAATTAATTTTTTTTTAATTTTTAAGTCCTCTATTATTCCTTTAATTTTCATTTTTATAACCTACTATTACTTTGCAAAAAAAAGACCCTATTTTTAAAGCAAACTTCATATATATATATATTTTATAATTTTTGTGACTTTTTTTCTTTAATATTGTATTTTTGAGAATCTAACCTCTACTCTAGATTTTTAATCTTTGCTTTTTGGTATTTGTTATCAATTTTGTAACTTTAAGAACCCAATTTTCAGTACCTATTTTTACTTGGGACCGAGATTACTGGCTTGACTGCTCTCTCCCCCTTTGGACTCTCCTTTTTCTCCACCAGGTTACCTCTATCTCCTCCCTCCCCCTTCTCTGCTCTATCCAACTCTGTGAATCTCTGTGTGTTTCAGGCTGTGGTAAACACTTAGGGAAATGATTACTGGCTAAATCTGTCTCTCTCCTTTTGATTCTCCCTCTTATCCTCCTGGCCACCTCTGTCTCCTTCCTCCCTCTTCTCTTCTCTGTGTAACTCTGTGAACATCTCTGAGGGATCCAGACTGTGGAGAGCACATAGGGAAGTGATTACTGGCTAGCTTGCTCTCTCCCCTTTTGATTCCCCCTCTTCTCCTCCTGGTCACCTCTATCTCCCTCCTCCCTCTTCTCTTCTCCATGTAACTCTGTGTACCTCTCCAGGTGTCCCTCACTGTGGAGAAACTTCATCATTAACCTAGATGTTTTATCATCAGTGCTATATAGATGGAGAAGTCTTGAGGCTACTGTAAGAATAAGACTGAAAACCAGAGGCAGGAGGCTTAAGTCCAAATCCTGAGAACACCAGAGAACTCCTGACTCCAGGGAACATTAATTGATAGGAGCTCATCAAACGCCTCCATACCTACACTGAAACCAAGCACCACCCAAGGGCCAACAAGTTCCAGAGCAAGACATACCATGCAAATTCTCCAGCAACACAGGAACATAGCCCTGAGCTTCAATATACAGGCTGCCCAAAGTCACACCAAACCCACTGAGATCTCAAAACTCATTAATGGACACTTCATTGCACTCCAGAGAAAAGACATCCAGCTCCACTCACCAGAACACCGACACAAGCTTCCCTAGCCAGGAAACCTTGACAAGCCACCTGTCCAACTCCACCCACAGTGAGGAAACTCCACAATAAAGAGGAACCACAAACTGCCAGAATACAGAAAGGCCACCCCAAACACAGCAATATAAACAAGATGAAAAGGCAGAGAAATACCCAGCAGGTAAAGGAACAGGATAAATGCCCACCAAACCAAACAAAAGAGGAAGAGATAGAGAGTCTACCTGATGAAGAATTCCAAATAATGATAGTGAAAAATGATCCAAAACCTTGAAAGCAAATTGGAGTTACAGATAAATAGCCTGGAGACAAGGATCAAGAAGATGCAAGAAAGGTTTAAAAAGGACCTAAAAGAAATAAAAAAGAGTCAATATATAATGAATAATGCAATAAATGAGATTAAAAAAAAAACACTCTGGAGGGAACCAACAGTAGAATAACGGAGGCAGAAGATAGGATAAGTGAGGTAGAAGATAGAATGGTAGAAATAAATGAAACAGAGAGGAAAAAAGAAAAAAGAATTAAAAGAAATGAAGACAACCTCAGAGACCTCTGGGACAATGTTAAATGCCCCAACATTCAAATCATAGGAGTCCCAGAAGAAGAAGACAAAAAGAAAGACCATGAGAAAATACTTGAGGAGATAATAGTTGAAAACTTCCCTAAAATGGGGAAGGAAATAGTCACACAAGTCCAAGAAACCCAGAGAGTCCCAAACAGGATAAACCCAAGGCAAAACACCCCAAGACACATATTAATTAAATTAATGAAGATCAAACACAAAGAACAAATATTAAAAGCAGTAAGGGGGAAACAACAAATAAAACACAAGGGGATTCCCATAAGGATAACACTGATCTTTCAATAGAAATTCTTCAGGCCAGAAGGGAATGGCAGGACATACTTAAAGTGATGAAAGAAAATAACCTACAGCCCAGATTACTGTACCCAGCAAGGATCTCATTCAAATATGAAGGAGAAATCAAAAGCTTTACAGACAAGCAAAAGCTGAGAGAATTCAGCACCACCAAACCAGCTCTCCAACAAATGCTAAAGGATCTTCTCTAGACAGGAAACACAGAAAAGGTGTATAAACTCAAACCCAAAACAATAAAGTAAATGGCAACGGGATCATACTTATCAATAATTACCTTAAATTAAATGGGTTGAATGCCCCAACCAAAAGACAAAGACTGACTGAATGGATACAAAAACAAGACCCCTATATATGTTGTCTACAAGAGACCCACCTCGAAACAAGGGACACATACAGACTGAAAGTGAAGGGCTGGAAAAAGATATTCCATGCAAATAGAGACCAAAAGAAAGCAGGAGTAGCAATACTCATATCAGATAAAATAGACTTTAAAACAAAGGCTGTGAAAAGAGACAAAGAAGGACACTACATAATGATCAAAGGATCAATCCAAGAAGAAGATATAACAATTATAAATATATATGCACCCAACATAGGAGCACCGCAATATGTAAGACAAATGCTAACAAGTATGAAAGGGGAAATTAACAATAACACAATAATAGTGGGAGACTTTAATACCCCACTCACACTTATGGATAGATCAACTAAACAGAAAATTAACAAGGAAACACAAACTTTAAATGATACAATAGACCAGTTAGACTTAATTGATATCTATAGGACATTTCACCCCAAAACAATGAATTTCACCTTTTTCTCAATCGCACATGGAAACTTCTCCAGGATAGATCACATCCTGGGCCATAAATCTAGCCTTGGTAAATTCAAAAAAACTGAAATCATTCCAAGCATCTTTTCTGACCACAATGCAGTAAGATTAGATGTCAATTACAGGGAAAAACTATTAAAATTCCAACATATGGAGGCTGAACAACACGCTGCTGAATAACCAATAAATCACAGAAGAAATCAAAAAATAAAACAAGATAGGCATAGAAACGAATGAAAACGAAAACAACAACCCAAACCTATAGGACACTGTAAAAGCAGTGCTAAGGGGAAGGTTCATAGCAATACAGGCTTACCTCAAGAAACAAGAAAAAAGTCAAATAAATAACCTAACTCTACACCTAAAGCAATTAGAAAAGGAAGAAATGAAGAACCCCAGGGTTAGTAGAAGGAAAGAAATCTTAAAAATTAGGGCAGAAATAAATGCAAAAGAAACAAAAGATACCATAGCAAAAATCAACAAAGCCAAAAGATGGTTCTTTGAGAAGTTAAACTCTCAGGAAGCATTTAACAGTAAGATTCCTGTGTGCTGTTTCCTATCTCTCTTGAGCCCTCTGTTCCTTATCAGTCCCTGTCAGGGGCGAGAGGAGCAGGCAAGCCTCTCCCAGGATGGAGATCAAAGAGATGGGATGCTTGCATAGGATTTCCTTCATTAGCTTTTCCATTTGGTGAAAGGGATTATTTACGACCCTCTTTTGATATGGATCGCCTTTTGGCCTTATGGCCTCTATTGCTCCTTGCTTCCTTGGTAAACTTGTAAAGTCTGGTCTCTTGATCTTTATCTAAAGAAGCTACTGGTATATATACTCTTACAGAATTCAATAAAGCACCTTTGCTCCATCAGAGCTTGGGTCCCCGTGTCTTTCTTCTTTCTTTCTTTCTTTCTCTCTCTCTCTCTCTCTCTCTCTCTCTCTCTCTATCTCTCTATTTCTGGCTGATTCCCTGGAGCACAAAAGCCAGCTGTGTAACCCAGGGAATATTAGCCTCTTTCCTTCTTTCACTTTCTCATCGTCGACTCTGGACCACCAGGTTCTGGTCCATTAAAGGACCAACAATAAATAAAATTGACAAACCATTAGCCAGACTCATCAAGAAACAAAGGGAGAAAAATCAAATCAACAAAATTAGAAATGAAAATGGAGAAATCACAACAGACAACACAGAAATACAAAGGATCATAAGAGACTACTACTAAAAAAAAAAGAGACTACTACTATCAGCAACTATATGCCAATAAAATGGACAACTTGGAAGAAATGGACAAATTCTTAGAAAAGTACAACTTCCCAAAACTGAACCAGGAAGAAATAGAAAATCTTAACAGACCAGAAACTATAAAACTCCTAGAGGAAAACATAGGCAAAACACATAAATCACAGCAGGATCCTCTATGACCCACCTCCCAGAGTAATGGAAATAAAAGCAAAAATAAACAATGGGACCTAATTAAATTTAAAAGCTTTTGCACAACAAAGGAAACTATAAGCAAGGTGAAAAGACAGCCTTCAGAATGGGAGAAAATAATAGCAAACAAAGCAACTGACAAAGAATTAATTTCAAAAATATGCAAGCAACTCCTGCAGCTCAATTCCAGAAAAATAAATGACCCAATCAAAAAATGGGCCAAAGAACTAAACAGACATTTCTCCAAAGAAGACATACAGATGGCTAACAAACACATGAAAAGATGTTCAACATCACTCATTATCAGAGAAATGCAAATCAAAATCACAATGAGGTACCATCTCACACCAGTCAGAATGGCTGCTATCAAAAAGTCTACAAACAATAAATGCTGGAGAGGGTGTGGAGAAAAGGGAACCCTCTTAACACTGTTGGTGGGAATGCAAACTGGTACAGCCACTATGGAGAACAGTGTGGAGATTCCTTAAAAAACTGGAAATAGAACTGCCATATGACCCAGCAATCCCATTGCTGGGCATACACACCGAGGAAACCAGAATTGAGACACGTGTACCCCAATGTTCACTGCAGCACTGTCTATAATAGCCAGGACATGGAAGCAACCTAGATGCCCATCAGCAGACGAATGGATAAGAAAGCTGTGGTACATATTCACAATGGAATATTACCTAGCCATTGAAAAGAATACATTTGAATCAGTTCTAACGAGGTGGATGAAACTGGAGCCCATTATACAGAGTGAAGTAAGCCAGAAAGAAAAACACCAGTACAATATACTAACGCATATATATGGAATTTAGAAAGATGATAATGATAACCCTGTATGCGAGACAGCAAAAGAGACACAGATGTATAGAACAGTCTTTTGGACTCTGTGGGAGAGGGCGAGGGTGGGATGATTTGGGAGAATGGCATTGAAACATGTATATTATCATATGTGAAATGAATCACCAGTCCAGGTTCGATGCATGATACAGGGTGCTCAGGGCTGGTGCACTGGGATGACCCAGAGGGATGGGATGGGGAGGGAGGTGGGAGGGGGGTTCAGGATGGGGAACACATGTACACCCATGGAGGATTCATGTCAATGTATGGCAAAACCAATACAATATTGTAAAGTAATTAGCCTCCAATTAAAATAAATAAATTTATACTTTAAAAATTTATGATCTTATTTTTCATAACTCTTCTCATTCTCATTATAGAAGTAACAAAGTTCCCAGAGAACCTAAACACCAAATTATATTTACTGCAAGAACAATAAGTTTTATTTTATACATCACAGTTCAAAGGAAATATGTAGGTTGATTTTTCATCTATGAGAATATATTATCATATATATACCTATATAAATATAAAATTAGAAGCAAAAAATTAACATTCAAGCTCAGTTTTATTTGCCTTTGTTCAACAATTGAGTTTATATGCATGCATACACAAACACACATACAAACACACATATCACTGATCTAAAATATCTAGTTTACCAAAACCAAGACATCTTTTCTTTCCCTCTCTTGACTTTAAAATTCTCTCAGGGAAATGGGTACAGGGCTACCTTTAGTGTCCAAGTAGAATAACATATGATTTGCATTTTAAGTTTGTAGGTGGTAAAAATCAATGACATTTCTAAACAGATACTTTTATTTCTTGTGCTACACAATTTCATGTGGGTTAAGAGTTGATTGTTACTACTTGAATGATGTTACATCTTGTCCTGTGCTTTAGCTAACTGAGGACATCTTGATTGTATGAATTACTCATTAATTCAGGTGTTATTATTTTTATTATTTTAAAATATGGCTCATTACTTAGATTTCCCCCCAGTCAGCTAGAACTTGCCAATCAGTTTCAAAACACAGAGGACTCTTACTTTCATTAGGTTACAAGCACACAGTGTAATATAAAAAGTAAGCATAAAGGAAAAATCCAAAAGATAAAGGCATTTTCTTATGCAAGAATAAGAATTGAAGAAACTGTGAGCTCTGTCTGTGGACACTTAGTCTATCTAGCTGACTTTTGAAAGACGAGATGTTTCTAGATCAAAATAGCCTTTCTAGAACAACACGGAAGTCAACAATCATGTACATTTAAAATAAAAATGTGTGCTGTGTGCTAAGTCATTTCAGTCATGTCTGACTTTTTGTGATCCTATGGACTGTAGCCTGCCAGACTCCTCTGTCCAGGGGATTCTCCAGGCAAGAATACTGGAGTGGGTTGCCATGCCCCCTTCCAGGGGATCTTCCCAACCCAGGGATTGAATCCGTGTCTCTTACATCTCCTGCATTGGCAGGTGAGTAGTGCCACCTGAGAAATCCCAAAATAAAGATAAGAGAACCCTCTTCAAGAACTAAAATATCCCAGGTTAGAAGTGACTTTTTCCACAATGCTATGATTCTCATACCAATGCCATGGTCTTCAGAAACTGGGACTGCTCTTCACCCAAAAATGTTCTTAAACTGCTGCCAGCTTCTACATGAAGTCAATTTTCCTGAGTCTCTCCCTAATTGTAGCTCCTCTTGAATCACAATGGCAGCCTACTTGACCCAAGGCACTGAACTTTCTTATGCTAACTTGACCTGTCTGCTTGATAAGAGCCCCAGAGATGAAGTGAAGATCTGCCACTATACAAACTCTCCTCTTAGTGCAATTAGAGAAAAATGTTTACTTGTAATCCTTTACTTGGTTTTTAGATACAGAAGTGATGCTGACGTTCAGGAATTTCTTCTATCAAGTGTGATGGATTTTCTTTGCATTAATCAAGGAGTGTCCCTGCCTTCTCTGAGGGACACATAATCCTTGTACTATCTGGATGGTACTAAGGATAAAGGCAAATAGCATGGTCCTCAAATAAAAATCTGTTTCTGATGTTTAACAAACATACTTCACAGCATCTATGAGCCTGAAGGTATCTGGGGGTCTGGATTTTATGAATTTGTGTCAAAAAGATACCATTTTTCTCAAATTTTTCCAGAATCAAGCCCATGCTCTCCCCAGATTTTTCCTCCTTGAGCCCTCTAGAGCTCACTGTCTACTTCTCTTTCAGGGCACTTGCCACTGTCTAGGATGTCTGATCACTATTTGAGTCCTTGTCTATCCCCCCCACTGCAGTATGAGCACAAGGGCAGAATCTGGTGTCCTGACTCCTTGTCCCCAGCACCCGGCACTGACTGGCAGTTCAAGAAGCACCCATTGAAGGAAACTGGGGACCATTCCCAATATGTGACCTCAGTTCACACTGGCCAAAGAGCATCTGCAAGAAGCCGGCTGGCATTCACATCCAGTACTTACTCCACTGGCATCCAGAACTACTTGGTCCAGCTCTCACCTCAAGGAAGAGCCTCTGACAAAATTTGTCATTTGAAATCATTATGAAGCAAGCAAGAGCAGTGGGACCCTGGGCCCCACCTTAGTTAGGTAGGTTTGGGTTTCACTTCATTTACTAGGCCTATTCCATGTCACTTCACTGCAGATAAGATTACATTAGTAAAGGGAGAATATAAGAGGTTCCATATGTTTACTGAATGTGGGTATCATACATGGTTACACGTGTTCTCTTCTCAGCTTGTCACCCAAGGCCCTCTAGAATATGATCCACCTCACCTCTTCAGCCACACCATAGCTTACATCTTTCTGAATTCCAGGAAGTATGCACCACTGCCCAGTCACACACTCCTTTATCCAGTCTTTATCCAGACCCATCCAGTCTTCCTGCCTAGAAGGCCCTTCTTCATATTTTTAATGATTGAAGCCATATCTATCCCTCAAGGCACTTTCCCCAAAGCATCTTCTCCAAGAAGCCTTTTGTCATTTGCTCTCCTGCCCTCCAAATGGCACCTGCCCTATCTGGCTGTGTATGAAAGTTCTTACGTTGTCTGTTTCCCCCCAAGTGCAGGATAAATGTTAGCTCCTCCCTACAACACATGATTGTCTGAACCTAGCCTGCAAAACTGTGAAGAATAGGTTGTAGTCAACTGGTTAAGGGCTGTGACAAGAGTTTTCTCTTTCTCCAGAGACCCTAGGATGAAGCACAAGCTGGAATCAAGATTGCAGGGAGAAATATCAACAACCTCAGATATGCAGGTACCACCACCCTTATGGCAGAAAATGAAGAGGAACTAAAGAGCCTCTTGATGAAAGTGAAAGAGGAGAGTGAAAAAGCTGGCTTAAAACTCAGCATTCAAAAAACTAAGACATGGCAGCCTATCCCATCACTTCATGGCAAATAGATGGGGACACAACGGAAATAAAGACTGTATTTTCTTGGGCTCCAAAATCACTGCAGAAGGTGACTGCAGCCATGAAATTAAAAGATGCTTGCTCCTTGGAAGGAAAGCTATGACCAACCTAGACAATATATTAAAAAGCAGAGACATTACTTTGCTAACAAAGGTCCATATGGTCAAAGTTATGGTTTTTCCAGTAGTCCTATATGGATGTGAGAGCTGAACCATAAAGAAGGCTGAGCACCAAAGAACTGATGCTTTTGAACTGTGGTGTTGGAGAAGACTCTTGAGAGTCCCTTGGATTGCAAGGAGATCAAACCAGTCAATTCTAAAGGAAATCAGTCCTGAATATTCATTGGAAGGACTGATGCTGAAGCTGAAGCTCCAATCCTTTGGCCACCTGATGCAAAGAACTGACTCATGGAAAAGACCCTGATGCTGGGAAAGATTAAAGGCAGGAGGAGAAGGGGGTGAGAGGATGAGATGGTTGGATGGCATCACCGACTCAATGGACATGAGTTTGAGTAGGCTCTAGGAGTTGGTGATGAACAGGGAAGCCTGGCCTGCTGCAGTCCACGGGGTGGCAAAGAGTCAGACATGACTGAGTGATTGAACTGAACTGACTGAGAGGCCCTAGGATTCATGAAGATAATAGTCTAAGATATAGAAAAAGATGTAGGAACAATGTAGGAGAGATGAGTTAATATGTAGATAGCCTTCTCTCTTTACATAAAGGTTTATTTTAAGTGAGCCATTGAAAGAAATCTTAGTGAATCATGTAAGACTCTGGAGACTTCTCTGGCAGTCCAGTGGTTAAGATTCCAAGCTCCTACTGCACAGAGCATGGTTTCATTCCCTGACTGGGGTACTAAGATCCCGTGTGTCACAAAAAAAGAATCTGATAGGTAAGTTTTCTCTGTTTTTAGTCCATTTTCAGTTTAAAAATCTGAAAATAAACTGGTGAAACAAAGCAAGGAAAATTATACAGGAACTGTTGATAGCAGAACTTTCTAGGAAATCACATATACAAACTCACAGAAATACTGAATTTGAGTCAAGAACCTGATACATATTACACTGGAGTATTTTAGGCCACTCTTGGTTCATATTTCTTAAAGTTCACTCTATTTGACTCCAAAAGAAGTTACCAAGGGAGCAAGAATTCTGTTTTCAGGACACTGAGTCCTATGCTTCTGTTTTCTGGGCAAATTGAGATGTCTTCAGCAATTTCAAATGCTTCCATGGATTTAGTTAGTTGTTCATATCCCAAATAGTTATCGACTATGGGCAAGGCACTGTGCTGGGTTTTTTTATTGCTGTTATTGTCAGTCTTAAAGCTAAAAGACCTACAGAGAAACAATAATTATTTCAAAGAGCTACATAACAGCCAAAATAATTATCTAAAAATAGAGAAGATAGAATATTGAAAAGTGTAAGAATCAAATGGGGAAACTGATGTTGTCAGATAGGTTATGTTCTCTAACTGAAGATGTGAACATTTTAATTTAATTTGTAAGCTAACTGGGCACTATAGCAAATTTCTGAGAAGGGACTAATAGGATCAAAGCAACTCTAAGAAGGATGATGCCAGGAGCTGAGTGGACAGGCTGAGGAAAGGCTTGAGTTTAGGAGGTCAGCAGGAGGAACAGAAGAAAGCTGCAAGAGGGGATGGATTTCTGACACAGTATAAAAGAGGCAGGTGAAAAGGAGAAAAGACAAAGAATGAGTTAAAAGGCAGAGGTGACACTGCTGCTACGGGCCTGAGGCAGTAAGGGGCTGAAGTGGCTGAAGGTCATAAGGCCAAAGGCATCCTTTACTGGAGGGAAACTGGGTTGTGGAAGAATCTGAAAAGAAAAATCACCAACTGTGGGTTCTCTTGCATGTTTAGGTATCAATGAAACATGCAAGAAAACCTACTCTCTATTTGACAAGACTGATCAATCTGACCATGTAGACAGACAAGAGCAATAGTTGGATGCATGACTTGGTGATCTCTTCTAGTCCATTCTACAAGACACACACAAAGGACAGAAGGAGAGGGTGGGATGCTTTGAGAGAATAGCACTGAAACATATACATTACCATATGGAAAATAGATAACCAGTGCAAGTTTGATGTGTGAAGCAGGGCACCCAAAGCCAGTGCTCTGTGACAACCTGGAGGGATAGGGTGGGGAGGGAGGTGGGAGGGGGGTTCAGGATGGAGGGGACACATGTATACCTATGGCCGATTCATACTGATGTATGGCAAAAACCATCACAATACTGTAAAGCAATTATCCTCCAATTAAAATAAATAATTTTTTTTTAAAGAACATTTGAAATTTGACACATCACCATGAGTGCTCCAAGGGAGTGACCTGAGGAAGGGAAAATAAAAACTTGGAAATATTCAATGAGAAGGATGGAGGGAGTGAGCAGCAACCAGGGGAGAGAAGAGAGCCCAAGCAAGTGAGGAGACCAGGCAACTTCTCCACCCTGGAGGATGAGGAAGAAGCCCAGAATCAGGAGAGAAACCAGGAGAGAACTGGCAAAAGCACATACAGATGTTATCAGTTTTGCATGATATCAGAGCACCATAATTTCTGCCTTCCCAGACTCTATACCACTTCCATCTGTTCCATCTGAGGAATCACTTGTTCCTCATCAATAACATCTCAAAATATAAGATGTTTTTCTTCCCAGTGTTCAATTTATTAGCACTAGCATTTTACAAACCATTGTGCTTTTCTTCCTAGCAACACCTAACCTGGGCAAGCTCCCTCCCAGCCCTGCACGGAGCCTATCCACCCAGAAAGGCTTAGTTGGCCTCCGTCATGGGGCCTCTGGACAAAGAAGAGGGATTTGCATAAAGGTGGTCAGCAGAGTACAGCCCCTCTTGGAGGCCTTGCGGCGTTGAAAGGGCCATTCTCCAACCTGGCAGCGTAATCCTAATGGAGAGCTTTTGTGCCCCGGCTGTGGCAGGCCGCTTTATTCAGCTGACAATACAGTGAAAGAAGGAATGACCCGCCTCCTTTTGGTAAAGCTCAGGCAGCTGGCAGCCCACAGGCTGGACAGCTTACCCGATCAGAGGCAGGACAATTATCAGCTTCAGCCCCCAAAGGTGCTCTGCGAGGCACAGACCATTGCTGGTGCGCCTGGCTGCATGCTGGGTGCTCTCGCCACACAAGACAAAGGCCCGGGAGCCTGATCTCTGCAGATGAGAGGGGCTGAGGGACCTGCCATTCCCTACAATACTTCATGAAGAGATCGAAATCTATCAGCATGGCGCAGCCCTTTCGACTGTTTTGTGGCACTCTATAATTTCCCATTAGAATGCTGGGAAAGAGCCAGGTTTCTGGTTTCTTTAGTGATTTCAAATTTTTAAAAAGAAACCTGATTTTCGTTTTCCTCTTTCTGAGACTGTTAGATTTACAAAATAGAGCAGAGACTCAAGGCAAACAGAATTCTACCACTTAGAGGCAAATACTGCCGTTTCGGATGATTTCTTCCCAGTCTTTTTCAATGTAGCTTTGACAATCTATAAATACAATTTGTTCTCTGACTAATCTCTATTATTCAATTAAGGAATAATAAGCCCTTTCGAAATATAGTGGTTTCTCCTAATTTATTTTAATTCCCTTGCCTTAAGGTAATTCCCCAGCCCAATCCCCAGTTTTCCTGAATCCTAGTCCATTCTTCTGTGTATACTAGGCTGCCTTATCCAAAAATCAGGGAAATTGTCTCCCAGAAGCTGTTGAACATTTTTTTAAAGGGAGTCATATTCACTAATGAAAACCCATATGCAACAAAAATAATTTAAGATCAATCTATGAATTATGTGCCAATATCACACAAAAGATTAAAAAACCATACATGTATTTTTATTACATCAAAACATAATCTATTCCAAATAAGCATCTTAGGTTTTACTTTTGGAAATGTTTAGTTGTTCAAAAATCTTTTTTATTTTTGATTTTCAGAACTTAGAATAGTTGCTCAACTCAGAAGGAATACTGTTTAACTACAAGTCAAAAGTATCCTTTAAAAAATGGCATATGTTTGTTGACATATGTTGATTTTGGAAGGAAAATGCAACAACTGAATAAGAATATTATTAAACAATTTTTCATAACCCAGAAAAGAAAAATAATATTTACTTTATTCCTCTTTTTATCTGCTATTATATTTTCTCTAATCACTTTATATTTTTTTAGTTTATAAAACTGACTCATTATTCTATTATATGTTTATTAATTTCTCTTTGGAAGATCATTCTCATTGTTTTAAAATCTTTTTTTTATTAACTATGGTGTCATTTTTTTAGAAATACAACCTTCTGTCTATGGCCATACCACCCTGAATGCGCCCGATCTTGTCTGATCTCGGAAGCTAAGCAGGGTCGGGCCTGGTTAGTACTTGGATGGGAGAAATACAACCTTCTGGGACGAACTATCAATTGGTTATGAGAATGTTAATGTTCTATAATTTTGCCACTTATTTGTATCACAATTTTGAGAAATTAAGAGATGATAGAGTATGACTGTTTATGTCATTCAATGAGGAATTTATTTGGCTATTTTTAAGATATTTAAATAAAATTGCTAAGGACAAACAACATTTTGATTTTTAGTAAGATTACTAAAATAAGTACTTCAATCTGCTATTTACATTTTATTGAAAGTGGCTCAGTCACGTCTGATGTTTTTGCAACCCCATGGATGTAGCCCACCAGGCTCCTTAGTCTGTGGGATTTCTCAGGCAAGAATACTGGAGTGGGTTGCCATTTCCTTTTCCAGTGAAAAATTTAAAAATTCACACCACTTTAGTAAATTTATTAATTCTTAATTTATTAGCTACACAGTTCTCAAATTAGAAAGAGGGGCCAAAGAAACCTTCCATTTCCTGAATGAAAAACTGTAGACCTCCTCACTTAAAATGATCTCCCTCATTGTTACTGACTCTTGGCTGTGCCCACGCCAGACATCCTCTTCCCAACTCCACTCTCGCACAAGCTTTTTCTTGGTGCTGATGGTTGAGACATGGCCACATGAAAAGAATGCTCGGTGAATGCCTTGGCTGACAGCTGCAATATCCTCCCTGCTCAATACACTTCAAATACCTTCTGGGATCACATATGGTGGAACTTTACACAAAAGGTTCCCACTTGCTTCTTGTGGAATGCACAGAAAAATGAAACAGCTCGCACTGACAGTTTCCAGAGCCTTCATGTTTCACCTCAAAGTACAATCCTTTTGTAAAGACAGACCCTTGTTTCCCAGGCAACTCCTGCCTGTGACTTTCAAGTGTTCTTACTTCCGAGCGCTGTGTGGTCCTTGCCATACAGCAGAACTCGCACCTAAGTACCCTGAGAAGATCGGCAGACAGAGCTGATACTATAGAAGGCAAAGAATAGACAGATTTAACTAAGCTCTGTCTGCAGGGTACCCAGAAATGTTTCAAAGTGGTCTTGACCCAGCCTAAGAAGGAAAATGAAGCTTTCCACAATTTATGCCTAGACTAAGGGATATACGTATTGCTTTCTATGAAGAAACAATTGACTTACAAGTTCATTTTCCCAAATGGGAGATCTGAAGTTAGAGTATAGCAAGCAAAAAAACAAACAAAAAAAAATTGCTTTAGTCCACACTTTTAAAAAAATTACTACTCAAGTGGCTTAGTGAAAGTGAAAGTTGCTCAGTCGTGTCCGACTCTTTGCGACCCCATGGACTATACAGTCCATGGAATTCTCTAGGCCAGAATACTGGAGTGGGTAGCCTTTCCCTTCTCCAGGGGATCTTCCCAACCCAGGGATCGAACCCAGGTCTCCCACATTGCAGGTGGATTCTTTACCAGCTGAGCCACAAGGGAAGCCCAAGAATACTGGAGTGGGTAGCCTATCCCTTCTCCAGTGGATCTTCCCACCCAGGAATCAAACTGGGGTCTCCTGTATTACAGGCGGATTCTTTACCAACTGAGCTATCAGGGAAGCCCCCAAGTGGCTTAACAAGATCACAAAATTAGTGGAAATCAGACAGGCCATGGAGATGGTGGAGTAGGAGGATGTGGAGCTCACTTCCCTTCACAAACACATCAAGGTGACATCTACATGCAAAGCATTCCTCACTGAAACAAACAGGACACCGGCAGAAAGACTCTTCTATGACTAAGGCCATACAAATCTACAGGAAGTCAAGTAGGAAGAGAAAAGAAGCGAGCGGGTTGGGACCCATTCCCCTAGGAGGAGACATGGCAGAAGAGGGGGACATTGGGCACTCAGAGATCCTCCCTGGGGAGTGAGCTGTTTGAAGACCTCTTAGTGGTTTGAAAGCCAGTGGGACTTACAGGCGGGCTGCAGGAAACCTAGACTCTGCTCATGAAGAGTGTGCACAAAGGCTTGCTCACTCCTGCACCTGAAGGGTATTATGCTTAGTGACATAAGTCAGACAGAGAAGGACAAATACTCTATGATCTCACTTATATGTGGAACCTAAAAAACACAAGTGAACAAATGCAACAAAATAGAAACAAATTCACTGATACAGAGGAAAAACTAGTGGTTACCAGTAGGGAGAGGAAAGGGGGAGGGGCAAAAAGTGTAGGGGATTAAGAGGTACAAACTACCATGTATAAAATAAATAAGCTAGGATAAGAATACAGCACAGAGAATATAGCCAATATTTTATAATAACATTAAATGGAGTATAATCTATAAAAATATTGAATCACTGTGTTGTCACCTGAAACATATAATATTGCAATCAACTATACTTCAATAAAAGGTTTTTAAAAAAGTGGAAATCAAAAACATTCTTGAAGTCAGAATGCTTAGAATCCAGCCCTAGCTCTGCAGTAGTTGTGTGACCTTAGGCAAGTCACCTTCCATCTCTGAGCACCTATAAAATAATGCTAAAGCCCTGATGTCACAAACCCATACAGTCATTCTAGAGAGCATCAGATACCATAAAGGAGGGGCAGTTCCATAGAATGTCTAAGGGTTCACATTAATAAGGAGACAAACAGTAAGAAGACACACTGGGAATTCAAGACCTCTTGGCTTCCTCCTGAAAAACAATAGCCTTCACAAATTCAACAAATACTGCAGTAACTAAAACATACATTGCTAAAAATTAAAAACAAAAAGGAAAAATCTTGGAACATTGTGTGCATACATATATTATGGTTAACTAGCAATGATGAGAAAGAATGCTAATCAAATTCATGAATTTATGCTTTAATTTCCAAAGCTAAATATTAGCTTGATTGAGTAATATCTAGTGTGCCTTGAGCTCAGGCATTAGCATATGAAAGGCTGACTGCCCTTAGCTCCTTGTCCTCCCAGAGGTGCCACTTGTATATGTAAATATGGAGTACATTTATTAGTGGTCATACTCACTCTACAATTAAAGAACAACCTGTTACTTATATAGTATGCCCAATCATTAGAAATAGAATCAGAAGAAAAACTCATCAACCCTCAAAGCATCCTTCCCTCCTGGGGCATTTGTTAGACTTGAGTCAGGACAGACTCCAAATATATCAAAGAACAAGAACAATATTTTCAGGGACCTCCTGGAGGTACAGTGGTTAAGACTCCACCTTCCAATACAGAGAATGCAGGTTCAATCCTTGGTTTGGGAACTAAGATCCCACATGCTGCAGGGTGCAGTCAAAAAATTTTTTTTAATGAAGAAAGAACAATATTCTATTTCTCATAAACAATATTTGTAAGTCAATTTAATATTTATGTAATGTTTTGGAAAAGCCTGACAGAGTTCTTAAGCTCTTGATAAAGGCAAAGGGAAAATGCAACATTTCCTTGCAGAGTCTAAATGAGGAGACCTACTTGCAAGGAGGTTTATGTGCTCTATTACAAAACCTGGCAATTATTTAGCTCCTGGGCTTCCCTGATAACTCAGTTGGTAAAGAATCTGCCTGCAACATGGGAGACCTGGGTTCGATCCCTGGGTTGGGAAGATCCCCTGGAGAAGGGAAAAGCAAGCTACCCATTCCAGTATTCTGGTCTGGAGAATTCCATGGATTATATAGCCTATGGGGTCGCAAAGAGTCGGACAGGACTGAGCAACTTTCACTTTTCAAGAGACTGAAGCTTTGAGATCGTCACCTTGCAAACCCAGGGGGAATCTTTGCCACAGGTGGCTTGAACCTATGGACATTCAGACACAGCATAAGTCACCAGGGCATGACAGAAAGAGCAAGTAGGTGTGACTTTGTTTTCCCACACCAGAGCTACATCCCACACCCACTAAGAGTCCACAGAAACCTCGAGGACTCTGGGTCTTCATTTCCAGCTCAGTCTGCTCTGGGACAATGGAAGGGTCCAGTTCCCACCCCTCCCCACAAAAGCCAGGCCCAGGCTCAGAGGCAGGAATCTCCCTGTGCACTGAATGACTGATGAGGGGTTGGTGCCCAGGCCTTCTCATCACTAAGTCCAAAGGCCTCTCTCACCTGGCCACACTGGCCCAAGGACTTTAAAAATCATGGGTCAAGTGTTTTCCAACAATTCCCTGGAATTTCATGAAAGGATCCTCTTTGGAAGTCTGGTGTGGTCATGCCTCAATCCTTCCTTTTCTTCTAGAACAGCTGGAGAAATAAACAAAACAAGACTATGTACTTCAGACACAACTGGACTGTTTTCTAGAGCAGGCACTTTTGTTGACAGTATTTATTCCTAAATGTGATCACTGTTCATGTCTATTATATAAACTTACTGTTAGTCGCTCAGTCATGTCCAGCTCTTTGTGGCCCTGTGGACTGTAGCCCGCCAGGCACCTCTGTCCATGGAATTCTCCAGGCAAGAATGCTGGAGTGGGTAGCCATGCCCTTCTCCAAGGGATCTTCCCGACCCAGGGATCAAACCTGGGTCTCCCGCATTGTAGGCAGATTCTTTACCGTCTGAGCCACAAGAGAAGACCCATTTGCCATGCCCTCCTCCAGGGGATCTTCCCAACCCAGGGATCGAACCCAGGTCTCCCATTGCAAGCAGATTCTTTACCATCTGAGCTACCAGGGAAGCCCAAGAATACTGGAGTGGGTAACCTATCCCTTCTCCAGGGGATCTTCCCGACCCAGGAATCAAACCAGGGTCTCCTGCATTGCAGGCGGATTCTTTACCAGCTGAACTATAGGGGAAGCCCAAGAACAAAGTCAGAGATATCACACTTCATGATTTTTAATTATAAGTCGCTCAGTCATGTCTGACTCTTTGTGACCCCATGGACTATACAGTCCATGGAATTCTCCAGGCCAGAATACTGGAGTGGGTAGCCATTCCCTTCTCCAGGGGATCTTCCCAACCCAGGGATTGAACCCAGGTCTCCTGCATTGCAGGTGGATTCTTTACCAGCTGAGCCACCAGGGAAGCCTTCCGGAGTAATTAAAATAAACTGGCTACCTAGTTGACAGCAGAATTGCTTAATTTTATAAAGCAGGAGGGATCTGTGATTACTCGGGAAATAACATTTTCTCCTTTGTCCACCTGCAGCCCTGGTTTGGAAAAGACCTACTAAGAGGTCTTGCCATTGTCTGGGATGGACTTCAGCCTGAGAATTCCCTGTACCATGATATTTGGAATTAAGCAGCTAATTTAAAAATAAGGGAGAATAAGTAAGATCAAAGCAGGTGTTTGTTCCATTAAGAGCAACAGGGAGAAATTTATTGCTTTGCTATTTCATTTACCTATGAAGATACACTGCACATCAAAACCTTTCATAGCACTGTTTAAAAACGTATTTTCCTGATAGAAATAGCAACATTCACAAGGCAAGGACAAAAAAGAGAATCATTTAGTGGAAAAACAACCAGCTAAGAATAGAAAAATGAATTATCACTCCTTAGGTCAATACCCCCACCCGCCACTGGCCTTACCCACCACCCAAGGTTCCCTGAAGGGAACACCTGGATCCACTGACATATATAAGCAAAGGGCCTCTTCTTTTAATTCAGCTAGACATAAAATAACCCCAGTTGCCCTATCCAGACACCTGGATGACTCACTGGCCTGCCTGTTCACACTGCTCTCCCAATATCAAGCAATTAGAACTCTGGGGCTCCTCACCAGCCATTTAAAATCAAAACAAGGAAAAAATCATACGCTTTTGAGGGGTGAGTCACTATGTGAAACGCTGATCCTCTTATTTTGTTTTGTTTAAAGAAATAGGTTGAAAAATAATAATGTAACATTTCCCTAATGAGTATGATGAAAATTATCCTTGCTTTCCAATTCCTTCTTCATGTTTTGCAGTCAGAGAACTTAGTAATCCACTGCTGAACACCACCCAGAAAAACACAAGCAAACTATACAGACCTTGCCCTCTCCCTTTTCTATCTTCTCTTTCTCTCTCTGCCTTGCCAAATTTCACAGCTTATCTATTCTCTCCCTTTTCAAGTTTTGCTTCCGTCTGAAAAAGAGCAAAATTCCTTGAAATGTTACAAATCCTGGCTTCTCCTACTTGCTTACAACCTCCAAATTACTTGGCACCTTTAATCATACTTCCCCAGTTTGCTTGCCACTAACCTCATTATCACCACCACTGCAGCCAACATCAGTCCTGGCTGTGATAGCATCTAGGCACACCTGTTTTTAAATATTCATGACCTGATCACTTTCCATGGGAATTTTTTTTTGGATATTCCCATTTTCAAACTCATGGCACATGGCTTCATGGTAGTTTGACTTTCAGACTTGTAAACTATATTACTATTTACAAGCAGAATTTGAATTTATAAAATGAAGCCAGTATGTGTTTGCCAATAATAAAGTCAGGGACCACTGAGAAAATAATTAAACTTCTCTACCTATATAGTGAGCTCATCTGGTCCCATTAGGAAGTGAAAACTCCATTTAAAAAATTCATATAAGAGTTAAAAGTCAAGCCAGTGCCCTCCCCCACATAACAAGGTCCAGAAAATGCCGTTCTTTCTTGACAAATAGTTAAGTCAAACTTTCGAGAGTCCCCTCTCTCAACCAATTTGACCATATTCCTCAAAGAAAGAAAAGTTTTAAAAAAACCAATTTAAAGACAATAAAATCATTTTAACATAAGTTGTTCTACCAACCATAAAAGATTTCCCTCAAACTGAGTTGTTTACTTAAGTTTTTGTTGCCTTTTTTTTTTTTTTTTTTTTTAACTTTGGAGTGGTCTTATTTACTTACTGCTATAGGTACATTTGTTAATACTCATGAAGGCTTCAGTCACATATATACAGGCTTTTAAGTATATGGATGTGGCTTCAGTTTGTATATTGGTATTACTCCATTTTATAAGAAAGAATTTTCTGTAGCTAGGCATTCTATGCTTTCAGTGTTGATACACACACACACACACACACACACACACACACACATCCCTATGCCAGCACATTTGAAAACTAAAAACCAAAAATCCCCACTAATATGATATGATACTTGCACATCAATGTTCATAGCAGCACTACTTACAATAGCCAAGACATAGAAGCAACCTAAGTGTCCATTGACAGATGAATGGATAAGAAAGATGTGGTATATATATATGTATGTATAATGGAATACCATTCAGCCTTTTTAAAAAGAATGAAATAATGTCACTTGCAGCAACATGGATGGAGATTGATGTTATCATACTAAGTGAAGTAAATCAGACAGCGAAAAACAAACAACATAGGACATCACCTATATGTGTAATCTTAAAAATGATGCAAAAGAACTTATTTTAAAAACAGAAACAGATTCACAGATAAAGAAAACAAACTAGTGGTTACCAAAGGCGAGGGTGGAGAGTCAAATTGGGAGTATAGGATTAATAGATGCAAACTACTATTTATAAACCAGGTAAGCAACAAGGATGCACCATAGAGCACAGAAAATTACACCCATTATCTTGTAATAAGCTATAATGGAGTGTAATCTGCAAAAATAATGAATCACTACGCTGTACACACAAAACTGACACAATATTATAAATCAACTATACTTCAATTTTTAAAAACCACTTAAATGATACAATATTTAAAATTTTAGTATTAAAAAAAAATGGAAAATGAACAAAACCCTCATGGGGATCCTTTGAAAAGCTACCTTTGCAACACGGCCCTCAAAATCAGAAAGTGTGCAGACTCACAGCACACAACTGCTCTGTCTCTTAAAGTCAGCTGGTCTGTGGCTTTCCATTCCACGTCTACTGTGTTAACGGAGACCCACTGAGCCCACCTGCCTGGGAAAGCCTCTGACTTTGTCTCTCACTCACTGACGTAAAAAAAAAAAAAAAAAAGTTTCTAGACTTAGGTTGATGCTAGAAACTTTCTCAAAATTTCTGAAGAGGCACACAGAGTGTTTCCCACCATGATACCTGTGACGGTACCTCACGGAGGACTCCAAATACAAGGCTTCCCTCTGAGGCACCCCACTGGCCTTCCAACCAGCCCTCTCTCCCGGGATGTGCAGGAAGACGAAGACCAGAGGGAGATGTCTCGCCAACAAAGTCCCATGGTAGGGAGTAAGATGGCTCCCCGCCACCCAAGTCCTTTTCCCTCAGACTGGCCCTTACCTGCGGGGGCACAATTCACACGGCTCCCACAGTCCACTGAGAATGCACACAGACGCATTCACTGTGAGCAAGGGGCTGGAGGGCAGGGGTTTATATGAGACGGAGGCGGGGCAAAGGGCTCGAAGTTCCTCCTTGGCCCCCAATACTCACGAAAAAAGCCCTGAAGTTTAACTTAAAAGAGCCGCCTCTGACAGATTATTGAAACAATGAAACCCGCAAGGGAGTGAGGGCCCCAGGGTGCAAAGTGGAGTCCAGAGCATTTCCACCCAAAGAACCTGAGGTTTGGGGGCGCCGGGACCACTTACAGACCTAGAGCCTGGGAAACTCCTTTCGCGCCAGGCCCTCCGCCCTTGGATTCTGAGGCTCTCGGCCAGCAGCACCCAGTGAGAGGTGTGGAAGCAGAAGGTGGAGGTCGTCCTAGTCCAATCTGGGTTCCGAGTGAAACTGAACAAGCTCAGGTCTCATCCCAATCGAAAGCGGGTGCTTTAGCACTAGCGGAACCAAAGTCTCGTCCTTGGCTAAGTGTCAAGTCGTGTCAGACTGAGGCTGCTCAGCAGGCAAGCTCAATGGTGCCAGGAACCCCTAAAGGTCAAAGGGGGAACAACTGAGGAAGGGTGTTTTGATCTGAGGTAAAGTGTGACCATCCATCCAAATGGCAGCAGCCTCTCCATTCCTGCCTTTCCCTGAAGAGACACCCACCAGAGCTTCGCAGGGTTGCCCTATGTTACATGATCTGTTTTCTTAAGCCTGTTCTAAAGATTCTTTAAGGAAGACAATTCCCCATTCTTTCTCAGCAACTCATTCCAGAATGGAACAATACTCACTGGGGAAGAGATTTTACACTACATGTTGTTTTCTCAAGCTGGCCAATTTTCTGAGAAGTAAAAAGGACTTTCAGTGAGTTGAAAGATAGGAAGCCAACTTTAATTCAGATCCAGCACGCGGTGCAGAATGAACAAAGGAAATATTAATTTACCAACACCATTAATAGTAAACTTAATTTATAAGGAGGATGACCCTTGCCCTTCAGACAAGGAGGATATGCCACAAAAAGTTCTCCAGAACTTTCTCTCTCCAATGCAATCCTCCTGATTTCAAAACTGGATCACTCAAGGAAATTCCCTGGCAGTCCAGTGGTTGGTGTTTTCACCACCAAAACCCTGGTTCCACCTCCTAGTCGAGAAACAGCACCCCTCTCCCACTTCCACAAGAAGAACTGTGCTGCCAAAAAAAAAAAACCCAAAAACAAAAAACTGGATCACTCAATCGTTTCACAATATATACACATATCAAAACATCACGTTAAAATGGCATTTTTAATTTGTGAATCATGTCTCAATAAAACTCAAGGGTATAGGTGGACCACTCTGTGGGTCCCCACTCCGTGAGGTAGTCTTTAGATGTATTCCTTTCTCCATACTAAAATTAAAGACAAAAATCCTAAACGTTTATGGAGTTTAGAAAGAAGCTCCTGAACTCAGTTTAAACAGCATGAGTCCTCCTGAGGTGTATTTTAAGTAGACCATTCTGATTTGTAACCATATTACACCTTTCAGGCATTACAAACAAACTCTAATTCTTAAGTTGAAAAGCTTCATCATGGCATGACATCTGAAATAACCAGGAAATGATACAGCAAAACGCTGTTTAGTGAGGCAGGCATTTGTGTAACAATTCCCAAATCCTAAAGCATAGTGCGGGATGGTGGGGGGCAGGTAAGAAAACTCAGGTCCCTTCTTAACCAACTTTCATGTTCTTTTTATCCTTAAACAAATGGATTCTTTCAGAGCCAGGCTTCATGCAATGGGGCAATGACAGCACGCATATGTATGTAATGCTTGTCATTTGTAGAGCACATCATCAGTGTTAATTAACTTTAATTATGCAATTAGTACTGAGTTGTCAGAAACAACGTTCAAAAGAGAGGCATTATTAAATGCATTCATACTAATAACCATCAGCAGAGCTTCCTCAGAAATGAGGCATAACTCTCCCCTGCTCCACCACTTCCAAGCAGAGGGATTAGCAGCAATGGAGCAGGAGAGCTTCGGCTTAAGCATAAATCCTGCCCAGTCCTAGAGAGGTTAATTAGCATCTCTGAAGCCATGGTGTCCTTCTCTGCATGGCCCAATAATAAATAATATCTGCCCCAGGACTTCCCTGGTGGTCCAGTGGTTAAGAATTTGCCTTCCAATGCAGGGGGTGCAGGTTCGATCCCTGGTCAGGGAGCTAAGATCCCACATGCCTTGGGGCCAAAAAACCAAAACATAAAACAGAAGCAATATTGCAACAAATTCAATAAAGACTTTAAAAATGGTCCACATCTAAAGCAATCTTTATATATATATATATATATATATATATATATATATATATCCCTGCCTCATAGAGTTGGGAGGATTCACTGGGATGATGCATGCAGAACGCCTGGCACTGGGTCTAGGAGGAAGGAGGCCCTTGTCAGTGAGGCTGTAATTCCCATCAGGAATCACAGAAGCAGGGAGCGTGTCCATTCCCCCCTGAAGACAACATGTACAGGATTTGAGGTACTTCCACTGGTCTTGCTTGGAGGTATCATCTTACGTCTGGTCTTTCTCACAGGGGACCTGCCAATATCAGAAAGTAGCTAGACATTCCTCAGCAAAGAAAGGACAGTCATGAGTAGCCTCTATAGCAAGCCCCCAAATTCCATGGAAGTCTCCAAAGAAATTCCCTGAAAGATGAAAAACCCAGTGATGTAAGGTTTTTATCTCTGTGTGGTCATCAAACTTCTGGTTGTCTGCTTCATCCCCAAAGAAGTTAGCTCATTTTCACATCTCTTAAAGGGAAAGATAACATGTTTGTACACAACCAACATCAAGTCACTCCTGGCCTGTAAAGACACCCACACCCTCGTCCATCTCCAGTTCATTCAGAGGCCATTTTGTGGAGCTGTGGTAATATTTCAACTACATCTGAAATATACTGATCAGTGTGTGATTAGAGATTCCATTAAAAGCCCCCCATTTTTCCTGATATAATATTATAGTGGTTATACCTTAATGAATTATGGTCTATTTTGCTTTTCAAAAAATTCAATGATAAATACATAGAGGAATTTAAGGAGTGCTATTTTAATTCATTTTGAACTTTTAAAAATCTATTGATGAATTCTGGAAGGATCCTCCTTTAATGTCTTGATGCTTTTCAGTTCTATCCATCAAGTAAAAAGTGGACAGCCTCTATGTTGCTACCTACTACATTCTCCATTAAGCCAGGAGTATGTGCCTGAAACATGATCTGCTTCTAGATGCCAACCATCTTCTGTAGAGCATGGTTGTTGCTCCCTGGCAAAAACTCCAGAAACAGAGTCATACTTTCTGGTACTAAAAATGCTCCTTAGGCATGAATTGGCCTACCCATTTTAGTCCATGTCAGCAGCTCTAACCTGCACTTTTAACTAGAATCCTCAATTCCCACACTCGGCCTCTCCAAAACTGTTCTCCACCCAGCAGCCAGCATGGCCTCTAAAAAATGTTCACGTCACATCATACCTATGGACTAGATACTGTCAGCTTCCCAATCACCACAGCTATTGAGGAAGGCCCAAGCCCGTTCTCACCTCCTCTAATACCCTCTCAGTTGTAATGGATGCTTTTCTGTCCTCACAACAGTAGGACATACACACACACACACACACACACACACACACTCACATATATAATCTTGTTATGTGTATATATATATATGTATATATATATATATATATAGAGAGAGAGAGAGAGAAATGACCTTATACATAATAGGATATTATATACATTATACATTATATACATCTTATTTTATACCTATAACTTTGCTATAACTTTTACTAATTATTTTGATTTGAGAAACTATGGAGGAGATATATTCTGCCATTGGAACCATGAAAAGAGAAAAAAAAAAGGTCCCTTATGGGAGATTATTAACTAAAAGGAAGATGTTGAAATATGTTCTCAGAGAGCCTAAGAACCTATGCTTTGTTCTTCCTCTACTCTCAACAAGAATCAGTTTAGAACATGGAAATTGCCTATGTTATCCACCTTCAGAGTGCTCGTGAAGCTCCCAAGGGAGATGCAGGTGGGTGGGAGTAGGGAGCTTGCTGGGGCTCATGCCCTGGTGACCCTGGCACATCCAGGCTGGCCCTCCTAGATGGTCTGGCCCAGATACTCACTTTCTAACTGAGGACATTGAGGTCCACTGAGTCCTGTGAGGACTGTGCAGAGTCTGAGGGCTAGAGCTTGCTGTGCCCAGATGGCAAACCTGGGCCAGGCTGTTTCCACTTTATCATATCAACATGTATTTTGCCCCCACAAAAACGTTGCTTTGAAACAGAAGGTGAACAGGCTTCTGAAGCTCTTCCTGAATCCCCAATAAATAGAAAGATAGACTTAAACATGAGCGTGTCAATAAGTACATTATGAAAATAGTCTAAAAACCTCAATTCAAAGATAAGAATTGTCAGACTGGAGAAATAAAGCAAGGCTGACCTCTACTCTTTTCTACAGGAAAGACATTTAAAAACAAAGATGAAGAGCATTTAAAAGTTAAAGGATGAAAAACTAGATAGCCTGCAAATTCATTAGAATTTCCTATGATTACGTAGAAAAGATGAAATGGCTACATTCATATTAGATGAGGTAGACTGCACACCAAGTAATACTACCAGAGATAAAGACTAAGAGTCCATAACAATAAAAGACCCGATTTAAGAAGACATAATAGAAAACAATTCCATTTACAATAGCATCAAAAAGAATAAAAATACTGAGAAACTTAACCAAGGAAGTCCCTCTTCCTACATACCCGTCCTATGCACCTCTTTCCATGGCTGTTTCTGATTGTAATAAACTTATAATCTAGCTTAAAAAAAAAAAACAAAAGAAAGAATAGAAGGACATGTTCCTGGGACATCAGCAAGAGGGAACACTCTGGTTCCAGTTGATCAGAGAATCTCTGGCTCTGTGCCATGGACACCATATTTTCTTCTTACTGGAATCTAAGAAGACTCTTGTATGGGTACATGGTGTGTGTATGCCCATGCTTTGCAAGGCAGTCAAGGATCTGGGGGGAGTTACAAGTGAGTTGAGCTTCATGTAGCAGGATGGGTCACCATCACAACTTCCCAAGGCCAATCTTTCTTTTTTTTTTTTTTATTTAAAGTGCACCTTTAAGATGCCAAAAAATAAAAGCAAGCTAGTTTTACTTGTTTTTTTCATTTGCTTGTATTTATTTGTTTTTTATCAAAAAAAAGGAAAGAAAGGAAAAGGACCTCTGGCAAAAGCTGCCTTCCAAACTATAAGCAGTTCTTCAGGAAGTTCTTAGGTAAGGAAATAAATATGCTGGCCACAAGAACCCTCCCATTCCAGTGCATTCCAGTCATTGCCCTGGACCCTTATGGTAGCCCTCTGCACTGGACTATGACAATGCTTCTTTAACTGTCCTGTCTTTCTCTGGCCTTTCCAGCCATCCAAACCAGTGGAAGGGGCTGGCAGGGAGAAGTGGGGGCTTCCCTTAGCTTGAAAAGTACTGGACTTGATAGATTTTAGTTTGTCTTCGCCTCCCCAAACTGGCTCAAGGCCGCCTCCTTTCCAGCTTCCTGTCTGCTGCCTCCTGCAGTGGTACCATCTCTGTTCTGGTCAGGCCACTTTCTTCACTTGCTCAAGGCTTCTCCCTCTGACCCTCTTTCATGCCACCACAATCATCTGGCAACTCCAGAGGGCAGGGATCACATGGGAATTTTCAGCATGGTGCGGGAACAGGATAGGGTGGGGTACGGGGGTGAGTTGAATGTGTGATTTGATGCTACAGTAAGTTAAATAAATTTCTCCTCAAAGCAGCTTCAGCATCCCACCTTTCATATTTCCAAAACGCCCATGTAGTCTTGCACAACCCTGAGACTGAGAGCCTCTTTAAATTCTGTGTCTTAGGCACCTCCCTTGCCTTACCCCACTTAGTTCCAGCCTTGTTGGTCTCTTCTTTTTTATGAGAGACCTCAGTCAAGTTGGGCCATCGCTGACCTGTTCCGTCTTTTTAAGGTGGTCAATATAAGCCCCTAGAGCTAAATTCCCCTCCCCAAGTAAAGAGCCATGGGACTCCACCCGCCTCTGTTGTAAGGCAGTTACTAGCCATCTTGGAACAGCTGAAACCAAAAGTATAGGCTTCGGGTGCAGAACCTAAAGACAGTGTGAGTGAGGCAAGCTTTTGCCTCTGGTCATCTTTTTTTCCGCATTCATGTAATTATTTGTAGCTTCCGTTACTATGGAAAGAAAACACCACTTCCATATGACAACTGTAGCAACTTAAGGTGCACAGCTTGTCTCAGACCATGAAGCTTCAAAAATACTGAAACGTGAAGGGGTTTCATGCCCCCCCCCCCGCCCCCACCACCTTTTATTTTTTTTTAATTTTTTCCCCGCCACCTTTTAAAACATCAACCAAATGTTCTTCTCTCTCCAGAAAAGTCACCAGAATATTCTCCACTATCTCTGTGTTACCTGTCATGAAAAACCAGAGGACCTTAACAGGGAATATTCAAGGGCTGAATTCAAAGGAAACTTTAGTAAACCTTCAATTTTTAAAAGGTTGGTAAGCTTCAAAAAACAAATAAATGGAGATTTACTGTGTACCTGTTCTGCACCAGATGTGTGTAGATTTTTTCACATACATTTAACGTGAGTGTGGTTCAACTTCTTTTTTACAGAAAAGAGAAGCAGGCCCAGGAAAGATAAATAACTAGTCCAAAGAGACAGAACTAAATTTCAAACCCAGAGTGGACTGTCTCCACCTCACTTCAGTTCAGTTCAGTCGCTCAGTCGTGTCCAACTCTTTGCGACCCCATGAACCTCAGCACACCAGGCCTCCCTGTCCATCACCAACTCCCGAAGTTTACCCAAACCACGTTCATTGAGTCAGTGATGCCATCCAACCATCTCATCCTCTGTCGTCCTCTTCTCCTCCTGCCCTCAATCTTTCCCAGCATCAGGATCTTTTCCAATGAGTCAGCTCTTCCCATCAGGTGGCCAAAGTATTGGAGTTTCAGCTTCAACATCAGTCCTTCCAATGAACACCCAGGACTGATCTCCTTTAGGATGGACTGGTTGGATCTCCTTGCAGTCCAAGGGACTCTCAAGTAAATCTTCTCCAACACCACAGTTCAAAAGCATCAATTCTTTGGCACTCAGCCTTCTTTATAGTCCAACTCTCACATCTGTACATGACCACTGGAAAAACCATAGCCTTGACTAGACGGACCTTTGTTGACAAAGTAATGTCTCTGCCTCTTTTTTTTTTTTTTTTTTTTTTTGGTTTTTCAGTGTAGTTTTATTTTTTTTTTCCATTTATTTTTATTAGTTGGAGGCTAATTACTTTACAACATTGCAGTGGTTTTTGTCATACATTGAAATGAATTAGCCATGGATTTACATGTATTGTCATAACTTTCCTTCCAAGGAGTAAGCATCTTTTAATTTCATGGCTGCAATCACCATCTGCAGTGATTTTGGAGCCCAAAAAAATAAAGTCTGACACTGTTTCCACTGTTTCCCCATCTATTTGCCATGAAGTGATGGGACCAGATGCCATGATCTTAGTTTTCTGAATGTTGAGCTTTAAGCCAATTTTTTCACTCTCCTCTTTCACTTTCATCAAGAGGCTCTTTAGTTCTTCTTCACTTTCTGCCATGAGGATGGTGTCATCTGCGTATCTGAGGTTATTGATATTTCTCCTGGCAATCTTGATTCCAGCCTATGCTTCCTCCAGCCCAGCGTTTCTCATGATGTACTCTGCATATAAGTTAAATAAGCAGGGTGACAATATACAGCCTTGATAGACTCCTTTTCCTGTTTGGAACCAGTCTGTTGTTCCATGTCCAGTTCTAACTGTTGCTTCCTGACCTGCATACAGGTTTGTCAAGAGGCAGGTCAGGTGGTCTGGTATTCCCACCTCTTGAAGAATTTTCCACAGTTTATTGTGATCCACACAGTCAAAGCTTTGGCATAGTCAACAAAGCAGAAATAGATGTTTCTTTGAAACTCTTGCTTTTTCGAAGATCCAGTGGATGTTGGCAATTTGATCTCTGGTTCCTCTGCCTTTTCTAAAACCAACTTGAACATCTGGAAGTTCATGGTTCATGTATTGCTGAAGCCTGGCTTGGAGAATTTTAAGCATTACTTTACTAGCATGTGAGATGAGTGCAATTGTGCAGTAGTTTGAGCATTCTTTTATTGGACCATAAAAATGAACGAAGTACTAACTGATGATACAAAACGGATGAAGCTTGAAACCATTACACTAAGTGAAATAAGGTGCTCACAAAATAAAATATACTGTATAACTCCACTTGTATGAGATACTTAGAGTAGTCAAATTTATATAGACAGAAAGTAGAATGAATGGTGGGCTGGTTGCCAGAGGTTAGAAAAAAGAGGAAACAGGAAATTGTAGATTATGGGCTTAAGTTTTACAAGATTTAGGGAGTTCTACAGATTGGTTCAGCTGGTAAAGAATCCGCCTGCAAGGCGGGAGACCTAGGTTCAAACCCTGGGTTGGGAAGATGGCCTGGAGAAGGGAAAGGCCTCCCAATCCAGTATTCTGGCCTAGAGAATTCCATGGACTATGTAATCCATGGGATCAACAAAGATTCAGACACGACTGAACAACTTTCACCAGAGATTGGTTACACAACAATAAGAATGTACTTTTACATTAGTGAACTGTACACGACTGAACAACTTTCACCAGAGATTGGTTACACAACAATAAGAATGTACTTTTACATTAGTGAACTGTACACTTAAATGTTACGTGTATTTAACCACAATAAAAATAGATTCCAATTATAATGAACTGTCTAGACTAGGCAAACCAATATGGACAGAAAATAGATTAGTGGTGCCAGGATCTTGGGGAGGGGACAATGGGGAATAACTGTTAATGGGTAAGGGGTTTCTTTGGGAGTGGAAGAAAATGCTCTAGAATTACATAATGGTGGTATTTGTACAACCTTGTGAATACTCTGAAAAACCATTAAAGTGTACTCTTCTAAAGGGTATATTTTAGAATAAGTAAATTATATATCAATTAAAAATTTGCTACAATAAAATAGAAGTCTAGAAGTGGGAGCTGGTGTGTAATGGCAGACATGAAATTGAGAAGAGGGTAGGAAGTTGGTAATTACGCCCAGCTACAAAGATACCATATTTTGCTTGCACACAGCCATGAACCACAGTTGACTTGTACCAAAAGTGGGCTTCATTCATCTGGAGATCAAATATTTGAGCAAAATATATACACATTCTTATGATTACTTTAAACATGACACAAAATCACTATTAAACACAGTTGATAGTATTTGTAATGGCTAACTAGAGGATGCAAAATAATTATAATATAAATATATGTTAGTACTGTTTGAAATCACCTGAAGGCAATTATACACTCTAACCCCATGTCTTTCAAACAAGACCCACTTCATTCTCACTATTTGTGTTGGATAATAAAAATTTCTGTGGACTACTAATGGGACGCTAGGCTAAATTAACAATAAGCATCATTTAATTAAGCTATTTGGGAAAATCTCGTTGCTACCGGATTACTTAAAACTGCATCAAAGGCCTTGATTTATAGCAATTTATAGCACAAGTTCCTGGCTCCCTCATGGGGCAAGGAATGGCCACAAACTTTTTATAATTAAAAAGAATTAAAAAGAATGAGGAGGTTCTCGGAAACTGAACTGAGCCTTCAACTCTACAAGGAGCCTTTCCTTGGGACTCACAGAACACTGGAGTGGATATTCTTCACAGTGTGCCTAATTCTTCTCCAAAGGTGTGCTGTCTACACTAAATTCAGCAGGTGAGCTTCTCGGGTTTGTCTTGCAAACTTGCCTTTATTTCTTTCTTTTTTTGTGTGGAAAGTGGTTATTTCACTAGCCTTGAAAAAATGACCAAGGGGAATGCATATGGAGCCAAGCTAAAGCATTGCTAGAGACAATTATCAAATTGAAGTAGACCATTGAATAGAATAAATAGGGAGAACAAGGCATAAATAGAATCATAGGATACAGTGAAAGTGACACCACAGATTATGGGAAAGGATAGATTATTTGGTAGATGATGCTGGGAAAATCGTCTCATTATGGGCAGAAAAATCAAACTAGGTTCCCATCTAACAACCTCTATGAAGGATAATCTCAGATTGTTTCAAGAATAATTATTTTAAAAAGCAATTAAATAAAAAAGATATTATAAAAAATTTTTATCTTGGAGGAGAGAAGGATTTCTTAAATAAGACTCATAAAACCAAAGATATGAGGTGAAAATTAATTGATTATATTAAAATTAATGATTTCTGTTTAATGAAAGACAATATGGACAAAATTAAAGACAGATAATAGAATGACAGAAAATATTTGCAATATTTAGAACCAACAAAGACTAATATTTTTAAAACATTACAAAAAAGACAGGAAGTTTAATAGAAAATGGGCAAAGGATAAAGGAACAGGGCATTTTTAAAAGAAGAAACTCTAAAAGTGTACATAGAAGAAGGTCCTACTAATTGAATAATGCAAATTAAAATATCTATGTGATATCACCTGTTGGCCTAGAAAAATCAGAAAGCTAAAGATTACCAAGTGTTGACAAAACTGAGAAATTTTGAAATCTTCATGTTTTGCTGTGGGAATACAGAACAGGGCCAACCATTTGGAGAGCAATCAAGTATTACTCAGTTAAATTAAGTATACACAATGGCCCAGCAATTTTCCTTTTTTTTTTTCATTTATTTTTATTAGTTGGAAGCTAATTACTTTACAATACGGTAGTGGTTTTTGCCATACATTGACATTGGAACACATGTAAATTCATAGCAATTTTCCTTTTATAGATATGTTTTTATATATTTATATGGTGTATGTATATATGTGTGTGTACATATGTATATAAAATCTCAACTTGTGCACACATAGCAGCATTATTCATAACAGTCAGTCTAAATCTAAATGTCTATCAACAAATGAATGAACTTTTTAAATGCACTTTATCCATACAATGTAATATTATTTAGCCATAAAATAAAGTACTGATTCATGCTACAATGTGGATGAACCTTGAAAACATTATGCTAAATGAAATAAGCCAGACACGACAAATGTTGTATGATTCTATTTAAATGAGATATCTAGCACAGGCAAATCAACAGAGACAGAGAACAGACTTATGGACACAGGGACTTATGGAAAGGGAGGGTGGGATGTATGGAGAAAGTAACATGGAAACTTACATTACCATATATAAAATAGATAGCCAATGGGAATTTGCTGTATGACTCAGGGAACTCAAACTGGGGCTCTGTAACAACCTAGAGGGGTGGGATGGGGAGGGAGGTGGGAGGGAGGTTCAAGAGGGAGGGGACATATGTATACCTATGGCTGATTCATGTTGATGTTTGGCAGAAACCAACACAATATTGTAAAGCAATTATCCTTCAACTAAAAATAAATAAATAAAATGCACTTTAGAAAAGAAAGAAAGCAAGTTAATGGTTGCCAGGTGCCAGGAGTAGGGGGAGATAGACCTTGACAGACAATGGCTATGGAATTTTGGGGTGATGAAAATGTTGTAAACTTAGGTTCTAATGATGGTTACACAGCTCTGTAAGTATACTAAAACCATGGAATTGTACAAATTCACATGGGAGAATTTGTGATATGTGAATTATATTACAATAAATCTGTTATTTTAAAAAGGAATGCATAGGGAATTCCCCGGCAGTCCAGTGGTTAGGACATGGCACTTTCACTACCAGGGCCTGGGTTTGATCCCTCGTCAGGGAACTAAGATTCTGTCAGCCTCATGATGTGGCCAAAAAAAAATTTTTAATTAAAAAAGTAAAAGAGGAATGAATGAATCCTTGACATAGATAAATAAAAATGCAAGCAGGGCTTTGCATAGACTTCTGATGAGAATGTGCCCAGAATAGTGTTATTAATTCAACCTTTTACTCTGGTTATACCTGCTTCCTTTTTCTCTGCTAGTATTCCTACATATTGCAAAATGTTTTAAACATATTATGTTCTCCTTTAACTTACTCCAGCTCACTGTGTCCCAGGTCCTTAGCTCCTGTTCATGTGCTGGAGCCAGGTCGGGCCTTGGTGTGAAGCATACTGCAAATTCTGTAGGCCAATCAGAACCCCTGCAGATAGAGGATATGGTAGGCAACTTACGATTCCCACTTCCAAGTATTCGTGACCTGTGCAATCCTCTGCCCTGTAAGTGTGGGCTGGATATAGTACATTGTTTCTCACAGAACACGGAAAAGTGATGGAATGACACTTCATCAGCTAGGTTACAAAAGACTATGGCTTGTGAATTTCATCTTGCTAGCTCTCTGTTTTTCTCTTTGTCATTGTGACTGTCTCCTGCCCACTTGCTTGCTTACTCCCATGTTGTGAGATGCTCTATGGAGAGGAACATGTAACAAGGAACCAAGAGAAGCCTCCAGTCAACAGGTCATGAGGAGCTCAGGCCTCACTCCAGCAACCTATAAGGAACTGAGTTTCGTTGCCTACCCATGTGAGTGATCTTGGAAGCAGATCCTTCTTTGGTTGAGTCTTCAGATAAGACTACAGCCCCAATTAACACCATGATGGTAGCCTTGTTAGAGACTCTATAGCAGAGACTGCATCTAAGCCATGCCTGGATAACTGACCCACAGAAACCATGAGCTAACAAACATATCTTAAGCCTCTAGGCTTGGGGGTAATTTGCTATGCCATAGTAGAGTAGTTGTTAACTAATCCAGAAGCTAAGTCATGTCAAACATGCTCCTTCCCTGTCACCAGAAATCTGGGACTGAGCCTCCCTTGCAGTTGGATGAGGTCATATATCCGGCCCCATAAAAATGTCTCTATTTGGTGATTAGTTTGTACAGCTCAAAACCCTCCCTTGGCTTCCCAGTACCCTCAGGATAAAATCCAAAAGAATTGCTTACTGTAGTCTATAAAATCCTCTTTGATCCAGAAGACTTCTGGGCTCATCCTACTCTTCCCCTCACCCTCTTTGCTCCAACCACATTGGTGTTCTTACTGGTCACTGAATCAAACATGGTTTCACTCTGGGGGCTTCACCCTTTGCTTTCTACATTTAGAAAGTTCTTCCCACAAGACATCTGCCTAACTTATTGCCTCACTTCCTTCTGGTCTCTGATCAAATATCACTTCTTCAAAGAGTTCTTTCCCAACAACCACTAAAATAGGCCTCAATTCTCAATATCTATGTCCTTCTCCTACTTTATTCCTTGTACTAGGATTTATCACAACCTAAAATCATGTGCATTTACTTGTATATTTATCCTGTCTCCTCCCTCTAGACAGTCAATTCCATAAAGGCAAGCAGTTTGTTTTCTTCATTGCTGTAACTCCAATGCATAGAACAGTGCTTGATACCTATAGCCAGATCATAAAAATGGGTATTAGAAGAGATGACAAGTCACTTCCCAGAGACTTCTGTAATGTGAAGCAGCAAAGGGGGATTTTCAGCAGGCAGAGAGATAGGTATTCAGAGAGCCTCAAACCTGTTCTGAGCCCCTAGGAATACCTGGGGGAAGCCATGGCATGCAGCACAGAGGGAAAGAGTTTCTAGCAAATGCTTCCCTTAACTGCAAAACTAATTTCATAAAAAAAAAAAGCTGGCTAGAAAATGTTTTCTTCATGAGGGCTACCTTTCCTAAGTTTTCTCTATTTGCATTTTTTCCTTTTATACCCAATTATCATGAATAATTTAACTGCATGATTTAATTAATTGCCAAATTGAAAAAGTGCAAAATTTTATGTTTAAATAATTAGTGACATAGGGAAACTCTTGCTACTTTAGAACGAACAGCCGGTAGCTAATTGTGCTCACAATTACCCAATTGTAGGTTTAGCAACTTCTGGGCTTGTTTTATATTTGAATTGGATTACATCTTTTTTAATTAAAATTTTTTGTTCTAAATTTTATAAAGAGAACATATAAGCTAAAGGTTATAATATGATTTTGTAAACCACGCAGAGAAATACTATGTAGAATAAAGTCTAATTAGAACATTAATTAATGTACCTTCGAGAGTAGATGAGATGGTGTTTAGGACTATGTTTATTGTCACAGTGAACAGATTCAATAAGATTGACAAAATCCGATGGGAGAAGATGTGAAAACATTCACAGGAGTAAAAAACAGGAAAAATAATGTGAAGTAGATGAATGCATGCCTGATGATTCTATATATCCTGGGGGCACAAATTAGGAAGAATCAAAACAAAAACAAATAAGGAAATGGGAGCTAAAGAAAAGTATATAGCTTTAGTAAGGATTTGGAAGCCCCAGGTATACAAAGTTGGGGGAAATAAAATATATCTTGTATCTCTGTGTTGTGGTGGACCAATGGATGATTCATTCTGCCAGCAAGTCAGTCAATCCTCAGAAACATTATGGTGGCATGTATGACACAGTCATCTCCTTTATAATTTCCAAAGAAACACAAATGTAAATCTAAAACTACTCAATTTGGTTTTCCACACTATATGAATGACTCCAGGAATAAATAAAGTAAGATGAATATACTAAATATATAGATGAGAACTTCCCTGGCAGTCTAGTGTTTGGGACTTTGCTTTGCAATGCAGGCAGTGTAGGTTCAATCCCTGGTTCAGGGAGCTAAGATCCCACATGCCTTCTGGCCAAAAACACCAAAACATAAAACAGAAACAATATTGTAACAAATTCAATGAAGACTTTAAAAATGGTCCACTCAAAACAATTTTTTTTAAAGTTATGAAGATTTTAATAAATAAGGAAAATTAAAAGCCTGTCTTAGTATCATGTTTGAGGTATTTTCAGAAAGCAGCTAAAGCCAATTTAAAAGTTCATGTCACTTCTCATAACTGAATCTTCTACTTTGACATAAGAGGAACAAGAGTTTATGTACATCTTGGTTAGAGGCAAGGCAAATTTTTTGTTCATACTAATCAGCATTATTTCCTAATTCAACTATACAGTTTTAAATGCTTTGAATGAAATTGAATCAAATAAATTTGAAAATGTTTGATTTTTAGGATTATCATGCATATTATTTTAAATCCTGGTGTGTTTTAGACAAACCATATATTTGAGTCACAGTTTACCTGCCCCCCAAATATATGAATTTAAAAAAATATGTATAATCTTTATATGTATCTTTTACTAACTGAAAAGCAAAAACTATACCCCAATTCATAAATTAATGCCTAGTATTATTTACTGAATATTTGTGAAACTTAGTTCCTTTCTTCACTAATTTGTTCATAACCGTACAAATTAAGCTAGTAGCTTTAATTCTCAATTCAGTTAAATTCTACAAACACATGTTGTCTCTCTACTATACACAAAGCTGCATATTTTATTAGGAACATTTCATCAGAAATATTTCAGCTACTGTATTTCAGAGTTATTTCCTCAGGGAAATACATAGCTTGCCAAGATTACAATTGCCACTTTACATACAATGATGTTTAGGTTGCTGGAGTTATTTACCTATCAGTCAAATGAAACTCCCCATTCTTCAACCACTCCTTGATTCCCCACCCCACTTTCCAATTTCTAGTCAAAAGAAGCTATTTTTAAAATCGGAAGGAGCATCATTTTTTCCCAGATATTTGATATAACTATTCATTTTGTGTCCACATTCTCAACTTCCTTTAAATCTATTTGTTTCACCTCTTTAATTAAAACTCTGATCAATTTTATCTAACACTGATTTTTGCTCTTCTCTGACGTTTTAAAAATTGAAGTGTAGTTGATTTATGTGCTTCCACTATGGCTCAGCGGTAAAGAATCCGCCTGCAATGCAGGAGATGCAGGAAACAGGTTCAATCCCTGGGTCGGGAAGATCCCCTGGAGGAGGAAATGGAAACCCACTCCAGTATTCTTGCCTGAGAAATCCCATGGACAGAGGAGCCTGGCAAGCTATGTCCATGGGGTCACAAAGGGTCAGACACAACTGAAGCGACTGAGCAAGAGCACAGTTGATTTACAATTTTGTGTTAATTCTTTGTGTGCAGCAAAGTGATTGAACTGTATATAGGACTTACCTGATAGCTTATTTGGTAAAGAATCCGCCTGCAATGCAGGAGACCCAGGTTCGATTCCTGGATTGGGAAGATCCCCTGGAGAAGGAATGGCAACCCACTCCAGTATTCTTGCCTGGAAAATCCCGTGGACAGAGAAGCCTGGTAGGCTACAGTCCTTAGAGCTGCAAAGATTTAGACATGACTATACGACTAACACTTTCACTTTCACTATATATACATTCTTTGTTGGGCTTCCCTGCTGGCTCAGCATCCACCTGCAATGCATTTGATCTCTCAGTCGAGAAGATCCCTGGAGGAGGGCAGGGCAACCCACTCCAGTATTCTTGCCTGGAGAATCCCTGGACAGAGGAGCCTGATGGGCTACAGTCCATGGGGTTGCAAAGAGTCAGACATGCCAAAAGTGACTGAGCATGCACATACATTCTTTGTTACATTCTTTTCCATTATGGTTTATCACAGGATATTTAATATAGGTTTCTTCTTCTCTGACTTTTAATACCAGGCTTCTGTCATACATATGATTTTGTACTGAATAACTGATTTGTGATCATAAACATCCTCTTATACTTACTTATCCAGCTAGATAGTAATTTTGCAAGAAATGGGGACCAGGCCTGTTAATTCAATGCCTTTTTTTTTTTTTTTTTTTTTTACTGTTTGGGATGTAACACAAAAAGTAAATGGGTACTGATTACTTGATAACCCTGCAGTATAATCTTCAAATAAACTACTTCAAGCAAGTGATATACCTATTAACTCTTTAAAAATCTGGAAAAGCTATAAAAAGTCATTTAAACCTGCAGTCAAGTCTCAGAAATCCTAGCAGAGGCTGGGAGTTGCCCTAAAACATTCAAAAGTTGAGCTTAAATAATACATGAAAAAAGTCAAAGTGTTGGTTGCTAAGTTGTGTCTGACTCTGTGATCCCATGAACTGTAGCTGGCCAGGCTCCTCTGTTCATGGAATTCTCCAGGCAAGAATACTGGAGTTTGTTGCCATTCCCTTCTCCAGGGGATCTTCCTGACCCAGGCCAGGGATCGAACCCATGTCCTGCATTGGCAGATGGATTATTTACCACTGAGCCACCAGGGAAGCCATATATATAAAATTATATACATTAGTTCAGTTCAGTCACTCAGTCGTGTCCAACTCTCTGTGACCCCATGAACTGCAGCACGCCAGGCCTCCCTGTCCATCACCAACTCCTGGAGTTTGCCCAAACCCATGTCCATCGAGTTGGTGATGCCATCCAACCATCTCATCCTCTGTCGTCCTCTTCTCCTGCCCTCAATCTTTCCCAGCATCAGGGTCTTTTCAAATGAGTCAGCTCTTCCCATCAGGTGGCCAAAGTATTGGAGTTTCAGCTTCAGCATCAGTCCTTCCAATGAACACCCAGGACTGATCTCCTTTAGGATGGACTGGTTGGATCTCCTTGCAGTCCAAGGGACTCTCAAGAATCTTCTCCAACACCACAGTTCAAAAGCATCAATTTTTTGGCTCTCAGCTTTCTTTATAGTCCAACTCTCACATCTGTACATGACCACTGGAAAAACCATAGCCTTGACTAGACGGACCTTTGTTGACAAAGTAATGTCTCTGCTTTTTAATACGCTGTCTAGTTGGTCATAACTTTCCTTCCAAGGAGTAAGCATCTTTTAATTTCATGGCTGCAATCACCATCTGCAGTGATTTTGGAGCCCAAAAAAATAAAGTCTGACACTGTTTCCACTGTTTCCCCATCTATTTGCCATGAAGTGATGGGACCAGATGCCATGATCTTAGTTTTCTGAATGTTGAGCTTTAAGCCAACTTTTTCACTCTCCTCTTTCACTTTCATCAAGAGGCTCTTTAGTTTTTCTTCACTTTCTGCCATAAGGGTGGTATTATCTGCATATCTGAGGTTATTGATATTTCTCCCGGAAATCTTGATTCCAGCTTGTGCTTCTTCCAGCCCAGCATTTCTCATGATGTATTCTGCATATAAGTTAAATAAGCAGGGTGACAATATACAGCCTTGACATACTCCGTTTTCCTATTTGGAACCAGCTTTCTTTACATATATATAAATAATTTAAAGTATATTTTAAAAGATAGATACTTTTCTTATTTCTATGTTCACCAGCAACACAAGTGGAGATGAGAAAGCAATTACCAGGAGTCTGCACCAAGTAGAGACAGGAATGCTATGCCAACAAGATGCTACTCCCTTAGAACTAGATGTTTTCAATTTACTTTAAGACTAGGTACAGTAATTAGCCTCCAACTAGTAAAAATAAATGGAAAATAAATAAATAAATAAATTAAATAAAAGTCATGTCCACAAAAAAAAAAAAAAAAGACTAGGTACTCCATAGTTGTATTCACCTATGTCCCTTCCCTATTATCCCCCATCACAAATTCAGAATGTCTAAATTAAGAATTTGTAACATTTGAGTGTAGAAGAAACTCATGCCCAGTCAAAAAAGTCTCCAGGGAGCTTAACTTCAGTCTTTCCCCTCAAGGAAAATGACCAAGTCCTGCCTAATATCAGCCCCAGGGTAAGACTTCAGAACCAGGAAGGATTTACAAAATTCTTAAAATTGCCCTCTGTTTATACTTTAATCTTGAAGACTCAACAACGTCTTAAAATTCTGCTAAATGCCTTAACTGGAGTGTTTCCATATTGAAAGCATTAAGAGGAATAGCCTCTGGCTGGAAAAATACAAAGTTTCCATTATCTCCATCACTAAGAACCAGAGAACAAGACCCCACCCTGCCTGGCAAACAAGCAATTAGCTTCTTCTTGGATTTATGCAGCTAGTTAATGAACTTGCTCATATTCATGGCCTGTTGATGAAGGAGTTGATCCCTGGGACCAGCAGATGCCCCAGGAGCAGTGGAAGCTGCCCTCAGATTGTTTCAGCACCCTGGATCCCACTATTTTCAAAAATCACTTCATGGTCTGTGAGAGAAGAACATTCAATACTAACTAGTGTCTCAAAAGCCAGAAGCTGTCCAGTGCATCCAAACAATAGGGCCCTTCAAAACAGGGCCTGAGTCTCTTTTTCTGTTTTGCATATAGGGTTATTGTTACCATCTTTCTAAATTCCATATATATGCGTTAGTATACTGTATTGGTCTCTATCTTTATGGCTTACTTCACTCTGAAGAATTGATGCTTTTGAACTGTGGTGTTGGAGAAGACTCTTGAGAGTCCTTGGACTGCAAGGAGATCCAACCAGTCCATCCTAAAGGATATCAGTCCTGAATATTCATTGGAAGGACTGATGCTGAAGCTGAAACTCAAAAAAAAAAAAAATACAGGGCCTGAAACAAAATGTTAAGTCTCCCATGGGGCAGGACCCCCTTACACTTCACGACTTTACATTCCTTAGGATCCAATCAACTTTCCCTTATAAGATTCTCAGCTTTATCCTTTTGTTACATGAATCCCCTCTTCATTCATACCTATTACTTGAAAACGGGTTCATGTGTAGCATTGGACCAGGTGACTGGATAATGTTCTGTGTCAGGCCAAAGACTGGGAAATGATTCCTTTTGACTGTTTTCAAATTGTATACTTCCTTACTGCTATGGTCAAATAAGCTCTAATTTAGATGGCACTTCTGGATAATGTTGCCTGTTGGTTTGTTGTTGAACATTCACGTATCTCTTTTCAACTCTAATTCTTTGTTTATTTGAACTAGTCTTAGCTACAATTGGTGGTAAAAAGCAAAGGGCTAGTTTCAGCAGATGTCTGAGGGCATCAAGGCTAAGAACTCTGCAGGGAGTCTCTAGACAGACCCCTGTGGAGGATAAGGGGGAAGGAGCTGGGGGTCAGGGTCATAGTTAAATGGACACCAGCTTCCAAAGGAGTGAAAGCAGAATCAAGCCAGGGTCTGGTCCTGGATTGAGAAAGATGTCACCCAGAGAGTTAGAAGGTTGGAATAGAGCACAGACGGAGGAGGTGATGAAGGGGGTGAGAGCAAAGAGACACTGAAACAACAACTAAGTGTATAGATTGGCTGAGAACAGGGCCAGATCAAGCTTGACTGTTAGGGGGTTGGTACGGTCTATGACATTGAGGTACGGGATATAGGATGTGTGCACTGTTTCCCTGGGAGCGATCACTATGCAGATACTGTCAACCTACCATTCTGGAAATGCACCTCCTTGAACCAGAAGCAAGTCGATTAGAGAATGGGCAGGTTGCATGTGCCTCCGTCTATCCACACGTCTATCTATTTGTCTGTTGCTGGACAGATAGAACATACTGCATATGAGTCAGCAGCACCTTGCACACGAAGGGCCCTTCAGTTCAGTCCAGTTCAGTTGCTCAGTTGTGTCCGACTCTTTGAGACCCCATGGACTGCAGCACGCCAGGCCTCCCTGTCCATCACCAACTCCCAGAGTTTACTCAAACTCATGCTCCATTGAGTTGTGATGCCATCCAACCATCTCATCCTCTGTCGTCCCCTTCTCCTCCCGCCTTCAATCTTTCCCAGCATCAGGGTCTTTTCCAATGAGTCAGCTCTTCATATCAGGTGGCCAAAGTATTGGAGTTTCAGCTTCAACATCAGTCTTCCAATGAATATTCAGGACTGATTTCCTTTAGGATGGACTGGTTGGATCTCCTTGCAGTCCAAGGGACTCTGAAGAGTCTTCTCCAACACCACAGTTCAAAAGCATCAATTCTTCAGTGCTCAACTTTCTTTATAGTCCAACTCTCACATCCATACATGACTACTGGAAAAACCATAGCCTTGACTAGATGGACCTTTGTTGGCAAAGTAATGTCTCTGCTTTTTAGTATGCTGTCTAGGTTGGTCATAACTTTCCTTCCAAGGAGTATGTGTCTTTTAATTTCATGGCTACAGTCACCATCTGCAGTGATTTTGGAGCCCACAAAAATAAAGTCAGCCACTGTTTCCACTGTTTCCCCATCTATTTGCCATGAAGTGATGAAGGGCCCTTAGAGCATTCATTTCCAGACTCATCTCCTCTGCATCAGCTCAGAAAGGACCCTTGCCCCTTTGTTCACTTCAAAATAGATTGATCTGCATCTGAGAGATGCATCTATCAAATGGGGCCAGATGATTCACCTAATCAGCTAATTCGTGGCTATTAAGGCAGGTAGGACCACAGAAATACAAAGAGTATTCAAATGGAGGTAACCTTTCTGCTCTAAAGGGTCCCTGCCAACTAAAATCTTGTGAAAGTTGTCTTTGTCCCCCGGTGGAATAGCCTGATTGTTAAATAGGTGCCATTCCATTGTTTTGAACTTTAAATTGAATATTGAAAATATTTGCATAATACCTCTTCAAACGAAATTGTAATTTTCAAAAATACATATATTTAAATTACACTCTCGTGTGAAATTAGAGGACATGAAAAAAATGTTATTTTTGTTAGCAAATGAACTCTTTATGTAGTAATTTCAAAAGGTCACTTAATCAGCAGAGAGCTCTCTGGGTTTATCATATGTGCTTTTTACTAATATTACCGCAACATTGTATTGGCAACTGTGTGGAGAGTTTACATTGTGTTTTTTGAAAATAGGGACTAATAGGAATTGCTTTCCCTATAAATAATACATCAGAAAGAAAACATCACCCTTTTCAGTATCATTGTCAAGTACCTTATTCCAATCATTTTGAAACAATTGAACATACATCATCTTTGTCTCTTTTTACGATTGTAAAAGCACTGCATGTCTTTGTAGAAAAATGAAAAGTTTGAAGAACATGTTTAGAAGAACAATCTCATCAGGTGGAAGCAATCATGATCCTATCTTGGTACATTTTCTTTCATTTATATTTCCTTTACATAATTGAAACAACATTGTGCATAACAATTTTACATTCTGCTTTTAGAAATTAATATTACAATATATTTCTTCTTCATGCAATTGAATAACATTCCAAAACCTGATTTTAATAGCTGTATAATAACATATTATATGAAGGTATCATAGTTTATTTAAAAATACACCTATTATTGGACATTTACATTGTTTCTGCTTTTCCTTATTATAATGTGATGATTGCCTTTGTGCGTGAGATGATTGCTTTAGAATAACGTCAAAGAAATGATTTGCATGAAACTACTTCCTTAAAATAGAATCAAAGAAATGAAATTAATTGTAAGGTCAAAGAAAGACTTAATGGCTCTCGACACACATTGTCAAATTAACAATGAACTAAACAATGAACTGAACTGAAAATGACTAAAAACTATTTTCATAATTAAATTCTTCACTTAGATTTTTCTCTGGCCAGTTCTTCAGTAGAATAGAACTTGAATAACTTTAAAAGAAAGCATATTTACTTACAGTTGAGGTTTGTTTTTCTTGTTTAGTCCTGAATTTTTCCTGCTATCAAAAAATCAATAGCCTAATACATATGAGAGTATTGCTAGACTTCTGGATAGTCAGACCTTGGAGGCATCTCGGTGAGCATCTCATTTCAATCCCTTTTACAATAGGGGATTTGATTAGCAAAGAGAGCATGGGACATGCCCCAAGTGACACAGGGAATCTTGACATAGCTGCGACTAAACTGTAAATCTCCCTAATCCCAATCCAGTGTCCTTTTCATAGTACTGTACTGTAAACCAAGGTTTTATTTTAATATTAAAAATCTCTACAATTTTAAACATTGACCAACCAGTCCATTAGCATCTCTCTATTTCAATAACAAAAGCTAGATATTTTTTTTGTCACTATTAATCAAAGATTTAACAGAGCAGGGGCTCTGAAATGGGATATATGTAACATGAGTGATCACTTTCTGAAACTCTGTTGATCCATACTGTGCACTTTTCTCTAAGTATGTTATACTGAACACATTTAAAAATCATATATTATATAGAGGCAAGAAATCTCCAACTCAATAAGTCAGATATGGGACCAAAAGTATTCTCTCATATGCAAGCAAGAAAACTGTCTATACATTCACTGGAAGATACAATATTACAAGTTTTATATTTTAATTAAGAAATAATTGCAGTCACCTGAAAATTGAAGGAGTAAGAAGAACTCCTTCTCCTTATAACAAGGAGAGCGAAGAAAGCCTTCCTCAGTGATCAATGCAAAGAAATAGAGGAAAACAATAGAATGGGAAAGACTAGAGATCTCTTCAAGAAAATTAGAGATACCAAGAGAACATTTCATGCAAAGATGTGTTCAATAAAGGACAGAAATGGTATGCACTTAACAGAAGTAGAAGATATTAAGAAGAGGTGGCAAGAATACACGGAAAAACTATACAAAAAAAGATCTTCATGACCCAGATAATCACAAAGATATGATCACTCACCTAGAACCAGACATCCTGGAATGTGAAGTCAAGTGGGCCTTAGAAAGCATAACTACGAACAAAGCTAGTGGAGGTGATGGAATTCCAGCTGAGCTATTTCAAATCCTAAAAGATGATGTTGTTAAAGTGCTGTACTCAATATGCCAGCAAATTTGGAAAACTCAGTAGTGGCCACAGGACTGAAAAAGGTCAGTTTTCATTCCAATCCCAAAGAAAAGCAATGCCAAAGAAATGTTCAAACTACTGCACAATTGCACTCATCTCACATGTATTAATGAGTGTAGCCATGTTGCCCATGTTTCATTAAAACCTTATTTACAAAAACAGGCAACTAGAGGCCAGATTTTGTCCCATGTGGGCCATGATTTCATGACCTCTAAATCACAGTGTTTTGATGATAATTTAATTAAATATATAATAAAATCTGTGAAGTACTCTACCGAGAAAATTATAGTAGTATAGAAAATACACACATATACATGCTTATAGGGCTTCCCTGATAGCTCGGTTGGTAAAGAATCCACCTGCAATGCAGGAGATCCCAGTTTGATTCCTGGGTCAGGAAGATCCACTGGAGAAGGGATAGGCTACCCACTCCAGTATTCTGGCCTGGAGAATTTCATGGACTGTATAGTCCATGGGGTCGCAAAGAGTCAGACACAACTGAGCAACTTTCACTTCACTTCACATATATATTTCACAGATATATATGTTCATATATATATATATGTGTGTGTGTGTATATATATATGTGTGTGTGTGTGTGTGTGTGTGTGCTCTGTCACTAAGTCATGTCTGACTCTTTGTGACCCCATGGACTGTAGCTTGCCAGGCTCCTCTGTCCATGGGATTTTCCAGGCAAGAATACTGAAGTGGGTTGCCATTTTCTCCTCCAGGGAATCTTCCTGATTCATGAATCAAACTCACATCTCCTTCATCCCCTGTATCTTCTGCACTGGCAGGCAGATCCTTTACCACTGAATCACCTGGGAAACCCAGGTGTATATGTATATATGGTGGTGGTGGTTTAGTTGCTAAGTCATGACCGACTCTTGTGACCCCCAAGAACTGTAGCCTGCCAGGCTCCTTTGTCCATGGGAATTTCCAAACAAGAATACTGGAGTGGGTTGCCATTTCCTTCTCCCAGGGGATCTTCCTGGCCCATGTCTCCTGCATTGCAGGCAGATTCTTTACTGCTGAGCCATATGTGTATGTATCCTAGATATAGATATAGATATAGATATAGATATACACACACATATCAGTGTATTCCCACTCTAAATCCCATTTAGTCATGGAATATAATCTTCTATGTATGTTACTGGATTCAGCTTGCTATCATTTAGTTGATATTTATAGTATTAATATTGATAAAGAATGTTGGTCTGTAGTTTTCTTATTATGCATTTGTCTGGTTTTGATATCAGGGTAATGCTGGCCTCATAAAATGAGTTGGAAAGTGTTTCCTCATCTTCTATTTTCTGGAAGTTTGAGAAGGATTGGTGTTAATTCTTCTTTAAATGTTTGGTACAATTAAGCCCCATGAAACCATATGAGCCTGGTTTATTCACTGTGGTAAATTAGTTGAGTTATGAAATTCAATCTATTAACTTTTTAAAGTCTAGTTAGATCTCTTATTTCTTTTTAAATCAGTTTTGATATTTTGTGTCTTTCTAGGAATGTTTCCATCTCATCTTGGTTACCTAATTTGTTGGCATACAAGTTCCTAGTACTCCTTTATAATTTTCTTTTTGACTATCTACATGCCATGTGAGATCTTAGTTCTGAGACCAGGGATTGAACCCAGGCCCCTGCATTGGGAGTGCAGAGTCTTAACCCCTGGACAACCAGGGAAGTCATCCACTTTATTGTTGTTTCTGCTCAGTCACTAAATACTGTCTGACTCTTTGTGACCTCATGGACTGCAGCACACCAGGCTTCCCTGTCCTTCACCATCTCCCAGAGTTTGCTCAAACTCATGTCCATTGAGTCAGTGATGCCATCCAACCATCTCATCCTCTGTTGTCCCCTTCTCCTCCTGCCTTCAGTCTTTCCCAGCATCAGGGTCTTTTCCAATGAGTGACTCTTCATATCAGGTGGCCAAAATTTTGGAGCTTCAGCTTCAGCACCTGTCCTTCCAATGAATATTCAGGACTGATTTCCTTTAGGATTGACTGGTTTGATCTCCTTGCAGTCCAAGGGACTCTCGAGTCTTCTCCAACACCACAGTTCAAAAGCATCAATTCTTCAGTGCTCAGCCTTCTTTATGGTCCACCTCTCACATCCATACATGACTACTGGAAAAACCATAGTTTTGACTATACAGACCTTGTTGGCAAAGTGATGCCTCTGCTTTGTAATACACTGTCTAGGTTTGTCATAGCGTTTTTTTTCAAGGAGCAAGCATCTTTTAATTTCATGGCTGCAGTCACCATCTGCAGTGATTTTGGAGCCCAAGAAAATAAAATCTGTCACTGTTTCCACTTTTCCCCCTTCTATTTGCCATGAAGTGATGGGACTGGATGCCATGATCTTTGTTTTTTGAATGTTGAGTTTTAAGCCAGCTTTTTCACTCTCCTCTTTCACTTTCATCAAGAGGCTCTTTAGTTCCTCTTCACTTTCTGCCATAAGGGTGGTGTCATCTGCATAACTGAGGTTATTGATATTTCTCCCAGAAATCTTGCGTCCAGCTTGTTCTTTACCCAGCCTGGCATTTCACATGTGTTCTTCATGTAAGTTAAATAAGCAGGATGACAGTATACAGCCTTGATGTACTCCTTTCCCAATTTTGAACCAGTCCATTGTTCCATGTCCAGTTCTAACTGTTGCTTCTTGACCCACATACAGGTTTCTCAGGAGACAGGTAAGGTGGTCTGGTATTCTCATCTCTAAGAATTTTCCACAGTTTGTTGTGATCCACACAGTCAAAGGCTTTAGCATAGTCAATGAAGCAGAAGTAGATGTTTTTCTGGAATTCCCTTGCTTTCTCTATGATCCAACGAATGTTGGCAATTTGATCTCTGTTTCCTCTGCCTTTTCTAAACACCCACTGTATATAATGCTTTTTATTTCTATTATATCAGTAGTGATGTTCCATCTTTCATTCCTGATTATAGTAATATGAGTCTTCTCAGATTTTCCTTGGTCTACTTATCTAAAGGTTCGTAGATTTTATTGATCTTTTCAAAGAACTAGTGTCTTTGGTTTTTCCCCTCCCCTCACTTCTCTGAGCTCTAAATCTCCAAACATGGAGCTGGGTAAGAAATGGTGACAGCCTGCTTCCCCTGGGGAGAAATCTTAGCCCTTAATCCTGAACTTCAGCCCAGAGGATTTGAGCTTCCAACATGCTGAAGTGGGAGTTGAATAAGGGAGCTGTTATTACTGAGATTCAGTAGATTTTTTTTTTAAATAAAGGTTTCCCTATTTGTCGAATATTCTCTGAACTTTCAGAGACTTGAAGTGGTTGTGTCCTTCAGAAACATTCACCTTTATGGTTGTTTCACTGGAAAGAAGGAGCAGAGCTCTTCGTGTCACCATTTTATACATTTCTGCTCCAGACTGGCATTCTTTTTGATACCCAGATGAATCTCTTCCATTTTAAATGAGCTCTCTTTCTTATGCTGGGTCCTCCCTGAACTTGTCCTTCTCTCTGTATTCTCTTTACCTCAGTGTGTTGTGGAGGCATGAGCCAGCAGAGTCCCTGGTTTGTTCCTGTCAGCGTGAATTTGGTGACAATTTGGTTCTCTTTACTTGGGTCTTTACTAAGCTGTCTTTCCCTTCCATTTTCTTGCTGCTGCCCATGTAGTTTCTAAAGTGGAATCTTCCATGCTGCAGGAGGCAACCCCCTGGGCATGATAAGCCAGTTGAGGAGGGAGTGATGTAAGGTCCAACTTCTTGCCAACTAAGGACATATAAAAGCAGTTCAGTTAACATCTATGTAGTTGCCACTGTCTCAAAAAGCATAGGTATTTCCTCTCAGGAAAGTAGGAAAATTCAAAATATTACATTAAAACATTTTACTAATAAAACACTTCACATCGTCCTGTGGTTCGTGGGTGGTCACACAGCAAGCACTGGACCATATGAGGTCATTCTGGAAGTAGTTAGCTAAAGAATACATCTGACTGAACACTCAACCCCCACCCTCCCCGCATCTTGCCGCAATAACTGCACCATGACTCTCCTAACACCCCCTCCCCTGTGCTCTCTGACACATTCTTATAATTAGACATTTATTCACGATGAGTTGGATTGCCTTTCAAGACAGTGACCATCTTAAAAGCAAGGATCCCATCTTCCTCATCTGTGTGCCCAGCCAGGAGCAGGCGCTAGGACTGGCAGAAAGTAGAGTCTCCACAAATGCTTGCTGAATGAGTGAATGGACAAGTGAAGGATAAGTGACTGAATTGTTGCCCATTGTCAGAATCATAAAATCAACTTCTTAGCTGGTATCAGGGCCATCCTGATCTGGCTGCTGCACCATATCCTACCGATCTTATCACTGTAAACTCTCCTTCCCAACGTGGACTCCATTCCAGCCCAACCAGTCTGTTCTCTGACCTTCAGAAATGTCCTACATCATCTCATCTTGCCCACAGCTCTGCTTCTTGGATGGTCTTCTTCCTCTACTTATAACCACTCTTGAGCCTGCCAAGACCTTTTCGCAGAAGTGGATGTCTCCTCAGAACAGACCAGGCCTATTTCCACAAGGGCAGGCAGAGAACCTTCCAATGCCACGAACTGTTTCGTTCACCTATGGTGTTAACAGAAATTGTGATTTAGAACAATGACAGAGGATAAGTTTTTGATCAGTTCAGTTTGGGAATAGATGCCAACCAGCCTTCAAAATTACCCGGTCTTTAGTTTCTGGAATTTGCCTTGTTTTGTTTATGGAAAAATCAGAGTAACTTTTGTTTCTTTCAAGTCTCCTTCTTTATGACTCTGCGAAGAAATTTGTTTTCTGTTCAACAAATATTTAAATGACCATCATAAGCTAAACAGGTGCTGCTGTTACAAATCGCATGCTTGTTATTCGGTCTAAAAATTCCTCAGACCTAAGGGATGGATTGCATCTGGGCAAAGGGGCTTTGATCCTTGGGAACTACTAGTTATTCTCTGACCTTTGTCTCCTTAAACCTGGGCTGCAAATTCCCCTTTACCAGGTGGGATGGTTGAGTCTAGCTCTTTTGGGATTAGATGTCTCCTGGAGTGTGTGTCGTGTGTAACAAATGAACACCCTCGTGGCATGACACATCCTTGGAATTTGACCACTGCCCACTTTCAGCCATCAAGGATGAGCTGTTAGTCCATCTGGGCCATCTCTGGGTTCATCGTAAGCGTGCTGCCATAGAAACAGTGAGCTGTGGCTTCAAAATGTCCCTTCTTCTGTTAAACTGCTATAATCTAGTATTTCAGGAAAGAAAAACAGCATGACCTACTCCAGAAGGCTGAGTCAGATTGGTCCATGTGCTCTCTCTAATAAGTGCCTCCTTTGGCTGCACAGGAAGCAACCAACTCAATCCAGGGTCCGAAAGCATTGCACAAGGCTTAGTGTTGAGGAGCTCTGAGGAAATCTTTGATGGCAATAACAGTAACAGTTGGGGCAAAAACTTAGTAGCAATAACCAACTTTACATACAACTGTATCATTATTTATAAAGAGCCATAGGGATATCTCATATCACTTAATAGTCATCCCAGTGCTGTGAGGTAAGCAGGACAAGAATTACTCTTCCCATTTATCATAGGAGGAAACTGAGGTCCTTGGAGGCAAAAGCCTTATTTAAGATCCCCAAAATGTAAGTAGAAGAGCTGGAAGAAGAATCTAACATGTTTGACCTCCAAGCCAGAGCTCAGAGGGAGAAAGACTTCCTGGTGTTATGGAACTCAGGTCTGGCTGTTCACAACTTGAAAATCAATACCCCATAGGCAGTCATTTGTAGAGAGGAAAGTTGCTTTTAATCAGGATGTCTAGCAGTCTGGGGAGAAGGCAAACCCATGTCCCCCATAAACCAACTCCAAAGATTCTGCTCAGCCAAGACATCTTTTTAAAGGGAAAAGGGGAAGTAATCTCAGCTAATCACTGGGATAGGGGGTGAGAGTCAGTGCCACGTTCCACAGCATGAAGACTTGTCAATTCCTCATGATCTTTCTTTAGATGCTGTCATGTTCACACAATTTGTTCACAGAGCTTGTTCTTGAGGTTACCGAAGGGAAAGCTGGGGACAAGATCTGGTCATCTGTTAATTACTTATTCTTCATTTCTACTTCTTTGATCTACAGAAAGAACCAACAGGTTAGGCAAGGTATTGTGTGATCAAAAGATTTGAAAGGTGTGCTAGGGCCGGAGATGAATAGAGCATGAGGGCACCTGGTTTAAAAGTTAGTTACAGTATAGCTTTGCTTAACAAGAAAAGGGATTTCCTGCTGAGGGCAGTTTCCTACAAAGAGCTGCATACAAGGTGATCTGTCTTCTGGCTGAGATGAAACTGTGAGAGCCCTGAATACCACGAATGCCTGGATAATGGAGGGTAACTCCAAAGAGTTGCTCTTAGGTATCCACCTCTAGGACTGATATTTTTCCTGAATTGCAAATAGAGCAGACAATAAGAAGCAAACACAGTTGCTGATGTCCTAGAGCTTATAGCCTAGTAGAGGAGAGATCCACTGAACAGAAAATTATCAAAATAATTATAAATTGTGATATGCACTATGAAGGAAGAGTTTAGGCTGCTATGAAGCAGAATAAAGAGGGAACCTGATCTAGTTTGGGAAGGTCAGAGAAGACCTCTCTCATGAAAGCAAGTTTAACAAGTTAAAATCTAAAGAATGGAGTAGGAGTCACCTCAAGATTTGGTTCAGAATGGCCAGGTAGCAAGGGTGAGAGGTGAAGTAAGCAAATGGAACAACAGGAATGAAGGCCCTAAAACAGGACTGAGCTTGGTGCAATAGAGGAAGTAAGAAAAGACACATGTGGCCAGCATGAAAAGAGTGAAGAGCAATTGGAGAAAGATGAACCTGGAAGGTGAATGGAGGCCAGATCATGAAGGCTAGGGACAACTTCCTTTTGAGCCAGCTTTGAATGTACTTGACTGAGACTTAGATTCCTGAGGGCTCTGTGAATGCTTCAAGATTCATTATTCAGGCCTTGTCCCATTCATCTTAGATCCTCTGGGGCCACCTAGAGGCAAAACACAGTGCCCAGTGGGGCCATTAAGAATAAGAAAGGCAGAGAGTGTTTCCTACTATGAAGAGAGAAGGTCAGCGCTTGCATGGAACACGAGGGTTTACTGGAAGCTGCCTGGCAGTGAAGATAGAAAAGGAAATTTATTGGGTTTTATGATGTGTGTTCTCTGGCACCAAAAAATCAAAGTGAAAGACAACTGAGCAGTTTCCTAGGCCAATGAGACTTAAACCTCAGTTACACAGAGAGGTCTTCACTTGGGACCTGAATAAGAGTATACTATGTCTTCAGCAAGTTGCCCAAATGACTAGCAACTCTGCTCATGCCTGTGGCTTTATCAAGCCTGCAAACAAGGAGCTACACCCTGCAGAAACAGAGGGATGGAGACATTTCTGCAAGCTGGGGAGACCACAGGTTCAGAAACCCTCTTCTCTGAGGTCTGTGCTTAATGGAGGAAAATAAATAAGCACAATTTGATGACGAGGGAATTCATGTGTCCATTAGCTTGCTTCATTCCACTGGATGATATAAACACATATAGAAGAGAGCTGCTTCTATATTGCGGGTACTTTCTAATAGAGGCCCCTGAGAACTGCTGATAATCTGGTCCATAGTTGGGAACCCAAACCACTTAGTGAATAGAAGAGTTCAATATTTTCATCCCTATAGATGAGTGTCATATGGACAGAGCAGCAAGTGGCCCAAGGTGCCTGTGCCTAAGTGGCTGAGTTCCAGCTTAGGCAGGATGGGTGTTCCTGGAAAGGACTGGGGCCTGAGAGCACACATATCAGGCTCAGTGATGAATGGGGCTCTTTCCCAATGGCATACCTGTATTCCTGGAAAGGTGGAGATAGGTAGAAAGCAGGCAGGAGGTGGGCAGTGCAAGGCGGACATGTTTCAGGTTGGCTCAAGTAATCAGAGGCTCAAGGGGTACTTATTGATAAAATAATAAGGAAGGAACTCCAATATCTTTCTCAAGGAATGAGCTGCCTTTGGCCAAGAGATGACTGCATACTGGGCCAGAGGCTCAGGATCTGGGAGAGAACCTAGGATCTTGGAATTATAAGTGCCCTTCAGGCTCTGAGATATACTAGATGGTATAAGGTTTAAAGAATTTGAGAATGAAAGCAAGCCAAATAAAGGTCTGGAGAAGAGTCTGAGCAAACAGAATTACAGCCTGTCCTAAAAACACCCTGCCCTCTTTTTGGACAGATAGGGCCTGGGCTTCCCTTGTGGCTCAGATGGTAAAGAATCCGCCTGCAATGCAGGAGACCTGGGTTCAATCCCTGGGTTGGAAAGATCCCCTGGAGAAGGGATAGGCTACCCACTCCAGTATTCTTGGGCTTCCCTTGTGGCTCAGCTGGTAAAGAATCCACCTGCAATATGAGAGACCTGGGTTTGATCCCTGGGTTGGAAAGATCCCCTGGAGAAGGAAAAGGCTACCCACTCCAGTATTCTGCCATGAGAATTACACAGAATTCTGCCCTGAGAAGTCCATGGGGTCACAAAGAGTCCGACATGACTGAGGGGCTTTCACTTTCAGAGCCTGGAAGCCGAGGGAGCGGCAAGGGGCATACTGAAGTCTCACAAGCACTCAATGGCAGAGCCAGGGCCACCACTTGAGGATAGGTTCAAGTATGCTCAGAATAAATAGGGCTCACTTAACCAAAGACTACCAAGAGGTCCGGGAGTAAACATGGCAAATTATTTGGCTGGACTCAAACAGGACAGTATCTGAACACCAGGAAGAGTGGTGGGCAGGAGCCTGGCATGCTATAATTTAAAGAGCAGGCCAAGGAAGAGTTCACTAGACCCTACAGTCCTTCAGAGCACGAACTGACTCACTCTTACTATTGCATCTTTAACACATAGTATGACACCTTGCACACAGTAGGTTCTCAAGAGTTATTGACGGACAAAGAGGAATCCACAAAGAAGACTGGAAAAAAGACACAGAAATGTGAAGAGAATCAGGATGGTGCAGTGTCTCAGTAGTTAAGAGAGCAGAGGGCTGCAAGAAGGAGGCAGAGGCAAACTGTCAAATGTAACAGAGGGTCAGATGAAAACAGGAATATGTTGCATGTGACAACGACTCCAAGCTGCTGGGCTCCCAAATCGTGATCTCCAGTTCACTGCTGACCATCTCTACCCTGACATCCATCCACAGATAGAACTTGTTCTGCCATGTGCTATGTCTCCAGATAAGTACCCTTATCCTTCTTCCAATTCTTGGCCTTCCTCCTCTGCTCTGTGTTTTATAAAGGGCAATACTGACTGGTTACCAAACTAGAAACCTAGGAGTCATTCTAGATTCAGTGCACTCCCACTGAGACGTGATTAATCAATCACTATACATTGGTGTTTATTCTATCTCCTTAGAGCTCTCAAATCTTGATTCAATTCCTGTGTCCCTAACCTGGCCCAGTCTACCTGTGCCTTTCATGGAAAAATTGAAAGAACTTCTTAGAGAAACTGGCCTACTCACCTGCCCTTGCTCCTTCACAAGATTTTACCCAGAAACCACCTGGAGGGATTATTTTTTCAGTTTACGTTTATAATTAAAAGTTTTCTAATTTACACAGAGTCATTGCACACTATCATAACCAAGCCACAGAACAGTTCCATAACTATCCCCCCCAAAGCTCTCTATGCTACCCCTTTGTAATCACACATATAACCCACACACATAACCCCTGGCAACCACTGACTGGTTCTCCACCCCATAATTTTGCCATTTCCACGATGTCATAAGAATGAAGTCACAGAGTATGTAGCCTTTTCAAAGAGGCTTCTTTAACCCAGCATGATGCATTTGAAGTTCACCCATGTTATTGTACATATCGATCATTTGTCCTTTTTATGACTAAGTAATATGTTCATTGGAAGGACTGATGCTGAAGCTGAAACTCCAATACTTTGGCCACCTGATGTGAAGAGTTGACTCATTTGAAAAGACCCTGATGCTGGGAGAGATTGGGGGCAGGAGGAGAAGGGGACAACAGAGGATGAGATGGCTGGATGGCATCACCGACTCAATGGACATGAGTTTGAGTAAAACTCCAGGAGTTGGTGATGGACAGGGAGGCCTGGCATGCTGCGATTCATGGGGTCGCAAAGAGTTGGACATGACTGAGTGACTGAACTGAACTGAATATTCCATTTAGAATTTGACATGGAACAACAGACTGGTTCCAAATAGGGAAAGGAGTACGTCAAAGCTATATATTGTCACCCTGCTTACTTAACTTATATGCAGAGTACATCATGAGAAACACTGGGCTGGAAGAAGCACAAGCTGGAATCAAGATTGCTGGGAGAAATATCAATAACCTCAGATATGCAGATGACACCACCCTTATGGCAGAAAGTGAAGAAGAACTAAAAAGCCTCTTGATGAAAGTGAAAGAGGAGAGTGAAAAAGTTGGCTTAAAGCTCAACATTCAGAAAACTAAGATCATGGCATCTGGTCCCATCACTTCATGGCAAATAGATGGGGAAACCATGGAAACAGTGGCTGACTTTATTTTTTTTTCTTGGAATAAATAAGATCTATTTCAAAACAGCCAGAAAGCTCCTCTGTTACTACAGGCTTAATATTAACTCAAAAGAAAATGTCTTTTCAAATATTTATTACTGATTTGTTTGAAATAGAAATGCATATTTGATTCAAATGATCACCAGTTAACTAAAAGCAAGGCATTATGGCTCCAAAATCACTGCAGATGGTGACTGCAGCCATGAAATTAAAAGACACTTGCTCCTTGGAAGGAAAGTTATGACCAACCTAGACAGCATATTAAAAAGCAGAGACATTACTTTGCCAACAAAGATTCATCTAGTCAAGGCTATGGTTTTCCCAGTAGTCATGTATGGATGTGAGAGTTGGACCATAGAGAAAGCTGAGCACTGAAGAATTGATGCTTTTGAACTGTGGTGTTGGAGGAGACTCTTGAGAGTCCCTTGGACTGCAAGGAGATCCAACCAGTCCATCCTAAAGGAGATCAGTCCTGGGTGTTCATTGGAAGGACTGATGTTGAAGCTGAAACTCCAATACTTTGGCCACTTGATGCGAAGAGCTGACTCATTTGAAAAGACCCTGATGCTGGGAAAGATTGAAGGCAGGAGGAGAAAGGGACAACAGAGGATGAGATGGCTGGATGGCATCACCGACTCAATGAACATGAGTTAGAGAGAACTTCAGGAATTGGTGATGGACAGGGAGGCCTGGTGTGCTGCAGTCCGGGGATCGCAAAGAGTTGGACAATACTGAGCAACTGAATTAAACTGAACTGAGTATTCCATTTAATGGATGTGTCACAATTTATTTGGCCATCCCCTAGTTGAGAAGTATTTGAGTGTTTCCAGGTTTTGTGTGACAATTATGAGTAAAGCTACTCTAAACATTGATGTACAGGTTTTTGTATGAACATGTGGTTTCATTTCACTTGGGTAAATACCAAGGAGTAGGACTGCTGGGTCATATGAGGAGTGTATGTTTAACTTTAAAAACTGTCGAAGTGTCTTCCAAAGTGGCAGTACCATTTTGCAAATTAGCACTGTATCAGGTTCTAATAGTCTTACAGCCTCACCAATACTTGCTTATATATATATTTTTTTTCTTTTTTATATGTTTTTGATTGATATTCATTCTAATAGATGTGTAGTGGTTCTCACTGTGGCTTTAAATTGCATTTCCAAACTAATGATGCTGAACATCTTTTCATGTACATATTTGTCTATATATATCTTCCACATATCTTATTTGACACATCCATATATCTTCTTTGATGGTGTGTCTGTGTAAATCTTGTCTCCATATTTTTATTGGATGGTTTGCTATTATTTTTGAGCTATGAGAGTTCTTGCTAAATTCTGGATACAAGTCCTTTGTCAGACATGTGATTAACAAATGTTTTCTCCCAGTCTGTGGATTCAATTTTCATTCTTTTTTATATTGTCTTTTGAGGAGGAAATGATTTTAATTTATATAAAGTCCAATTGATTATTTTTTCTTTTATGGATTATGCTTTTGATATTAGATCTAAAAGCCTTTTGTCCAGCCTAATGTCACGCAGGTTTTTTTTCTCATGTTTTTATCTAGAACTTCCACAGCTTAAAAGTTTTCACTTAGGACTATGATCCATTTGAGCTACCAGGGATCAAACATGCACTCTCTTCACTGGAAGGCAACCGCTGGACCACCAGGAAAGTCCTTTGAGTCCTTTGTATAGATTTGAGGTAAATCAACATTTTTGCACATGAGTGTGCAATTGTACAAGCACCATTTGTTGAAAAAGCTATTCTTTCTCCACTGAACTTCCATTGCTGTTTTGTCAAAAATCAATTGGCCGTATTCATGCAGGTCAGTTTTTAACTTTTACAATCTTTTGTCATTGCTCTATGTATCTATCTCCTGAACAATATCACACTGGTTTGTTTACTATAAATGTGTATTGTCTTAAAATCAGGTAGTGTGAATCCTCCAACTTTGCTCTTTTCACAATTTTTTTTCTATTCTATTCCAAAAGACTTTCCATATAAATTTTAGAATAAGTTTGTGGATATCTGCAAAAATGCTGTGATTTTTATGGGGACAGCATCCATATATCAATTTAACATTTTAACAAAGCTAACATTTTAACAATATTGAGTTTTCCAATTCATGAGTTGGAAAACATTCTATTTATTTAAATCTTATTTAATTTTTTTCACAAGTATTTTGTAGTTTTTGGCATACATGTCGTGTACATAATTTTTTAGATTTATGTCTAAACATCCCATTATCTGGGGCTACTGTAAATGACGGCTCTTTTTTATGTTATGCTAAGTGATATAAGCCAGTCACAGAAGTAAAATACTGCATGATTCCATTTATGTGAAGTATTTACAACCGTCAAACTCAAATAAACAGTGAGTAGAATGGTGGCTGTCAGGAACTAAGAGAAGAGGAGATGGGGCATTTTTATTTGATGAGTATAAAGTTTCAATTACTTAAGATAAATATATTATAGTTTTGCTATACAATATTGTGTCTAGAGTTAATAATACTGTGTGGTACACTCAAAAAATTGTAAGAGGATAGATGTTATGTTAAGTGTTCTTGCCACACACATAGAAAAAAATAATAAAAAACAATAATGAAGGAACATAAGGAAACTTTGGGAGGTTTTGGATATATCTATTATTTTGATTACGGTGATGGTGTCATGGGTGTGTGTCTGTGTCTGTGTGTGTGCTCAGTCCCTCAGTTGTGTCTGACTCTTTGTGACTCCATGGACTGTAGCCTGCCAAGCTCCTCTGTCCATGGGATTCTCTAGGCAAGAATACTGGAGTGGGTTGCCATGCCCTCCTCCAAGGGATCTTCCTGACCCAGAAATCAAACCTATGTCTCCTGCATCTCTGCATTGGCAGGCAGATTTTTACCACTAAGCCACCTCGGCCCCATCATGTGTGTATACATATGCCCAAATTCATCAAATGGTACATGTTAGACACATGCAGGCAAAATCAGACATGTAGATCAGTGGAACAGAATAAGGAGTTCAAGAATAAACCCACACACCTACAGTCAATTAATCTATCACAAAGGAGGTAAGAATATGCCATGGAGAAAAGATAATCTCTTCAGTAAGTGGTGCTGGGAAAGGTGGACAGTCTCATGTAAATCAATTAAGTTAGAACATACACTCACAGCATATATCAAAATAAACTCAAAATGGCTTAAAGACCTAAATATAAGACATGACACCATAAAACTCCTAGAAGAGAATGTAGGCAAAACATTCTCTGACATAAATTGTAGCAATATTTTCTTAGATCAGTCTCCCAAGGCAAAATAAATACAAGCAAAAATAAACAAATGGAACCTAATCAAACTTAAAAGCTTCTGCACAGCAAAGGAAACCATAAACAAAGTGAAAAGACAACCTATAGAATGGGAGAAACATTTATAAATGACGCAAATGACAAGAGTTTAATTTCCAAAATATACAAACGGTTCATACAACTCAATAGGAAAAAAAATCAAACAACCTTAAGTTTGTTTCCTATGTCTGTGAGTCTGTGAACTTATTTACAAAATTAAAATAGACTCACAGACATAGAAAACAAACTTCTGTTACCCAAGGGGCTAGCAGAGTAGGAGGGAGATAAACTAGGAGTTTGAGATTAATGTGCACACTACTGTATATAAAATAGGTAAACAGCAAGGACCTACTATATAGCACAGGGAACTCAACTCAATATTCTGTAACAACTTATATGGAACATATAAAAGGATCCTCTTCACAGGAATGTGTAAGTGGGATTGTGAAGCCTCAATGGGACAATACATCTCAGGGCTAGTGACAAGGGCTGATTTGAAAACAGGCATTGTGAATATAAACAAAGGTTGCAGCTATGTCCCTGATATTGTGTCCAATATACTGAGAATCGGAAATCATAGAGTCCCAAAAAGAAATTAATGGCCATTTTGTCATCTTTAAAAAAAAAAGAATATGACTTTTCAGGTTAGCTGTTTCTTGTAACTTCTTGTTAGTTTATATCTTTCAGGGAATTTGTCCATTTTATCTAAGCTGTCAAATTTATGGGCATAGAGTTATCCATATTATTACTTAATCATCCTTTTAATGTCCATAGTACCCATAATGATATCCTCTCTTTTATTACAAATTTTAGTAATTTATGTTTTCTCTCTTTTGCTCAGTCCATCTGGCTAGAGTTTTATCAATTTTATTGATTTTTATAAACAGCAAGGTTTTGTTTTCATTGATTTTCTCTTTTCAATCTTTGATTTCTGCCTTTATCTCTTTTTGTTGTTGTTAATATTTATTTATTTATTTATTCGGCTGTGTTGGTCTTAGTTGCAGCATGCGGGACCTCCAAACTTCGTTGTGGCATGAAGGTTCTTTAGTTGTGGCATGCGAACTCTTAATTGCAGCATGTGGGTTCTAGTTCCCTGACCAGGGATTGAACCCAGGTCCTCTGCATTGGGAGCATGGAGTCTTAGCCATTGGACCACCAGGGAAGCCCTGATTTATGGATGGTTTAACAGAAATTTATTTCTCATAGTTCTGAAAGCTGGAAAGTTCAAACTCATGGTGTCAGCAAATTTGGTTCGTGGTGAGGGCCCTCTTCCTGGTTGGAAGACAAATGCCTTCTTACTGTATTCTTACACAGCAGACTGAACAAGCTTGTTACCCTCATCTTCTTATAAAGGCACAATTCCATTATGATGTCTTTACCCCATGACCTGATCCAAACTCAGTTATCTCCTAAAGGCCCTTCCTCCAAATACCATCACACTGGGGATTTAAGGTTTCAATATGTGAATTTTAGGGGGACACAAACATTCAATTCGTAACAGGAAGGAAGTGAATGTCTCTAAAATGGCAATATGAGGCTTCACTTGATGATGGAAATGTTCTATATCTTAACTGTATCAATGACAAAATCATGGTTGTGACACTGTACTATAGTTCAAGAAGGAAGATGTTACCATTGTGGAAAACTGGCTAAAGGGTTCATGAGACCTAGCTATATTATTTCCTACAACTACATGTGAATCTACAATTATCTAAAAATAAAAAGTTTAATTACAAATGTGTTTGCAGACCAGGCTCCCCTTTACTGCCTGCACCAAGGAGGCAATTCCCATTCCCTGCCCCACCCTTGGTAGCCAACTGTTCCATCCCAAATATTCTTAACAAGTGACCTGATCAGTGTGGGGTCATGCCCTCCAAACACTATTCTTTTCTCGGAGGTGTTGTCCATGACTTTTAGTGGGGTAAGTCTTTCTGTGCATTGGAGGCTTTTAGCTGCTTATAGCACAGGGTGTTAAGCTTAGTTGCTCAGTTGTGTCCAACTTTTTGTGATCCCATGGGCTGGAGCCCACCAGGCTCCTCTGTCTGTGCGATTTCCCAGGCAAGAATACTGCAATGGGTTGCCATTCCCTTCTCCAGGGGATCTTTCCAACCCAGGGATTGAACCCAAGTCTCCCACATTGCAGGCGGATTCTTTACTGTCAAGCCACCAAGGAAGCCGCACAGCGTAAGATGCACTTAACCCCACTGTGTTGTGGCCTAGAGGTGATTATCTGATGTATTTTTCTGCCTTTTGGGGGTAGGGGCCAGTGACACGTTTCACCTAATATAGGTTACTGCAATCTATACCATGACGTGATACGACTACTGTCCAACCCCTGCAAGCCCATGTAGAAATCCCAGGACATATTCCCTTGCCTGGGAGATAGTGTGAAGAAATTTGTCTTTAGTGCTCAGACCTCACCTCAATTTCTGGCTAACTGTAGACCTTCTGGTCCAATCCCCAACCTTACAGAGCCCCACCTTTTTTTTTTTTTTCATTTATTTTTATTAGTTGGAGGTTAATTACTTTACAGTATTGTAGTGCTTTTTGTCATACACTGACATGAATCAGCCATGGATATACATGTATTCCCCATCCTAATCCCCCCTCCCATCTCCCTCTCTGCCCAATCCCTCTGGGTCTTCCCAGTGCACCAGGCCCGAGCACTTGTCTCATGCATCCAACCTGGGCTGGTGATCTGTTTCACCCTAGATAATATACATGTTTCGATGCTGTTCTCTTGAAACATCCCACCCTCACCTTCTCCCACAGAGTCCAAAAGTCTGTTCTATACATCTGTGTCTCTTTTTCTGTTTTGCATATAGGGTTATCATTACCATCTTTCTAAATTCCATATATATGTGTTAGTATACTGTAATGGTCTTTATCTTTCTGGCTTACTTCACTCTGTATAATGGGCTCCAGTTTCATCCATCTCATTAGAACTGATTCAAATGAATTCTTTTTAATGGCTGAGTAATATTCCATGGTGTATATGTACCACAGCTTCCTTATCCATTCGTCCGCTGATGGGCATCTAGGTTGCTTCCATGTCCTGGCTGTGATAAACAGTGCTGCGATGAACATTGGGGTGCGCGTGTCTCTTTCAGATCTGGTTTTCTCGGTGTGTATGCCCAGAAGTGGGATTGCTGGGTCATATGGCAGTTCTGTTTCCAGCTTTTTAAGAAATTCTCCACACTGTTCTCCATAGTGGCTGTACTAATTTGCATTCCCACCAACAGTGTAAGAGGGTTCCCTTTTCTCCACACCCTCTCCAGCATTTATTGCTTGTAGACTTTTGGATAGCAGCCATCCTGACTGGCGTGTAATGGTACCTCATTGTGGTTTTGATTTGCATTTCTCTGATAATGAGTGATGTTGAGCATCTTTTCATGTGTTTGTTAGCCATTTGTATGTCTTCCTTGGAGAAATGTCTGTTTAGTTCTTTGGCCCATTTTTTGATTGGGTCATTTATTTTTCTGGAGTTGAGCTGGAGGAGTTGCTTGTATATTTTTGAGATGAATCCTTTGTCTGTTGCTTCGTTTGCTATTATTTTCTCCCATCTGAGGGCTGTCTTTTCACCTTGCTTATACTTTCCTTTGTTGTGCAAAAGCTTTTCAGTTTCATTAGGTCCCATTTGTTTATTTTTGCTTTTGTTTCTAATATTCTGGGATGTGGGTCATAGAGGATCCTGCTGTGATTTATGTCGGAGAGTGTTTTGCCTATGTTCTCCTCTAGGAGTTTTATAGTTTCTGGTCTTATGTTTAGATCTTTAATCCATTTTGAGTTTATTTTTGTGTATGGTGTTAGAAAGTGTTCTAGTTTCATTCTTTTACAGGTGGTTGACCAGTTTTCCCAGCACCACTTGTTAAAGAGGTTATCTTTTTTCCATTGTATATCCTTGCCTCCTTTGTCAAAGATAAGGTGACCATAAGTTCGTGGAGAGCCCCACCTTTGTTTGTCTCACACCCCTGCCTCTCCCCTTCTTCCCTCTTGACCATCAGAGAGCTTACAAAGACAGACACAAATTTTCAACAACAGGTTTTTATTTATCTCATAACCATGAGTGTACTATATTGATGCTTAGTTTGGTCTCTAAGTAACTAGCCATTCCTCACGAGCTAGACTTTAAAGATTCTGCAGGGATTTCTGTGGTCTCCGCCACCACTCCCAAATTCTGCTTGCCCTGGTCATCATTGGAAATTGTGGGTTTCTTCACAGTCTCTTATTTTCCTTTGGTTCAGTTTGGTTTTCAGTCCGTGTCTCATTCATCCTGGGATGGCAGTTGGTTAGTGCTGGCTCTCTAGCTTTCTTGGATTTAACTGAAGGAATGAGAGTTTTCAGAAAGCGTCTTCTGCTCACATTCCCTTGACGGCATCTTTTCACTTGCATGATTCTGTTGGCCTTCTGGAAAGACAATACAATCAGCACAGAGGGGCCATGGTTTTGGGGGAGAGGGTAGGAGATAGATGAGAACAGGGGCTTTGAGAAAAGGACTGCAGACTCAGGAGGGGCATGCCAGTTAAGGCCAGGGTAAGACTCTTGTGGGCATGTTAATGGGGAAGAGGATGAGGATTTTGAGTGGGGTCATCTCACCTTCACACTGCCTCCAGGCCTATACTCAGAGGGCATCCTCTTCTTCCCTGCTTTGGTGTTTGAAGTCTGCTGTTCTATAGAAGTGGTAGGCGTTTGTGATTTCCAGGTCTCCGTCTCCATATTGGTGCTCCCAATGCTCCACCAGTCTTCCTGATCTGTCCATATATGCCCCTCCCAGGACAAGGAAGGGCCACACCCTTAGGCTTTTTTTGGTCAGCAAGGCTCTCTTCCAGCCAATGGTAGCCTTGGAGGGCTTAGAAATCACAAAGCACCATCCTGACACATTCATGCAGGAGGGGGAGATGCTGGCAAGGCCAAATCACTCTGGTGGGATAAAGGGGTCATTTTTAACACTCTTAAATGGCCCTTGAAACTGACCTATCACCCTCCTCATCTCCCCATGTCAAGTCTGGTGGATTGCATGGCAGGGAGAGGGTGTCTCCTCCAAACATTTCCCCAGAACCGCCCTGTTCAGTGGTACTCTCTGGTTTCTCTTACCCTTCAACCTTGTAAGGGTTTTTGGTATGTTTTACCTTCAATCCATACAGGGTAACATGACCATATTTAAGTCTGTGTGGATGGGAATTATCTCATTTCCCTTCTACAAATACCTCTACACACTTTGAAGACCCACTCACTTCCTGGCTACTACCAAGGAAATGTTTCATCCTATCTTTTTTCCCCAGTGTCTATACAACTCTCCTCAGTTTTCTGTTTTCCAGTCTTAAATCACTGCCTTCAGGCTGTCAAGACTTCAGTGAATAAACTTGCTCTGCTGGGTGGCCCAATTTTGTTTCAAATGTGGGAGGTCTTGCTCATCTCAATAGGTGTGCTACCCAGGCTTAGGTTCTAACAGTTTAGGGAGGAAGAGGCTGATCATACAAGCTGCAAGTTGTGCTGGGTGTTTGCATGCAAAAAAAACTACAACCTAAAAGTGAAGAATGGATGCAGGGAGGGGCTTGGATTAACCAGATGAATGTGTTACTTACATTAAAAAGTTCTTCTCAACATGTATCCTCACCTGCAGGATACTTTTATCACTTTTTTTTTCATTTATTTTTATTAGTTGGAGGCTAATTACTTTACAATATTGTAGTGGTTTTTGCCATACATTGACATGAATCTGCATTGGATTTACATGTGTTCCCCATCCCGATCCCCCCTCCCACCTCCCTCTCCATCCCATCCCTCTGGGTCTTCCCAGTGCACCAGCCCTGAGCACTTGTCTCATGCATCCAACCTGGGCTGGTGATCTGTTTCACCCTTGATAGTATACTTGTTTCAATGCTATTCTCTCAGAACATCCCACCCTCGCCTTCTCCCATAGAGTCCAAAGTCTGTTCTGTACATCTGTGTCTCTTTTTCTGTTTTGCATATAGGGTTATCATTACCACCTTTTTAAATTCCATATCTATGCGTTAGTATACTGTAATGGTCTTTATCTTTCTGGCTTACTTCGCTCTGTATAATGGGCTCCAGTTTCATCCATCTCATTAGAACTGATTCAAATGAATTCTTTTTAATGGCTGAGTAGTATTCCATGGTGTATATGTACCACAGCTTCCTCATCCATTCATCTGTTGATGGACATCTAGGTTGCTTCCATGTCCTGGCTATTATAAACAGTGCTGCGATGAACATTGGGGTGCACGTGTCTCTTTCAGATCTGGTTTCCTCAGTGTGTATGCCCAGAAGTGGGATTGCTGGGTCATATGGCAGTTCTGTTTCCAGTTTTTTAAGGAATCTCCACACTGTTCTCCATAGTGGCTGTACTAGTTTGCATTCCCACCAACAGTGTGAGAGGGTTCCCTTTTCTCCACACCCTCTCCAGCATTTATTGCTTGTAGACTTTTGGATAGCAGCCATCCTGACTGGCGTGTAATGGTACCTCGTTGTGGTTTTGATTTGCATTTCTCTGATAATGAGTGATGTTGACCATCTTTCCATGTGTTTGTTAGCCATCTGTATGTCTTCTTTGGAGAAATGTCTGTTTAGATCCTTGGCCCATTTTTTGATTGGGTCATTTATTTTTCTGGAATTGAGCTGTAGGAGCTGCTTGTATATTTTATTTTACCATTGGAATTGATAGTGTCCTAACTCTTTTCCTTCTAAAGAAGCCTTCTGGAGAAATACACCTTACCTTCCTGAGGGACACTGGTGGAATTCTTTTTGTGAACAGCTGTAACAAGCTTCCAGCTTCTTGATGGAGACACTTCGTGATCAATTTCATTCCATTTACTTCCCTAGGTAGAGGGTCCCTCATTTGAGTTTTGCCCTTGTACTAAAAGAGTGATGGAGTTAGCCATAGGCTAGAGTGGCTGTATTCACATCAGAAAAAGGAATTTTCAAAGGAAAGAATGCTATGAAAGCTAAAGAAGTCATTTCATAATAATAAAATTGTCAATTAATCCAAAGAAGAAAAATTCCTTAACATTTTGCTCCTAATAGCAGAGCTTCAAACTATATTAAACAAAAACTGAAAGGACTGCAAGGAGAAGCAGACAAATCCACAGTCATAGAGATTTCAATATCCTTATTTTGATAAGTGAATAAAACGAATAGAAAAATCAGTAAATATATAGAAAATATGAACTCTAATATCAATTCAATTAATCTAGTTGACATTTACAGAATAATCCCAGTAACATGAGAATTTACATTCTTTTCAAGTTCACATGTGACATTTATCAAGATAGATATAATATTCTGGTCATAAAGCAAGTCTGAATAAATTTAGAAGGGTTCAAGTTATGCAAACTTTATTCTCTGACCACAATGGTATTAAATTTGAAGTCAATAAGACAAACATGTCAGGAAAAAATCCCCAAATACTTGGGAACTAAATGATGCACTCCTAAATAACTAATAGGTCAAAGAAGAAATTAAAGAGAAATTACAAATGTTTTAAACCAAATAAAAATGAAAACACAATAGAAGTTATGTGATGATACTAAAGCAGTATATAGAGGGGAAATTTATTTTGCTCAACACCTGTATTTGAAAAGAAGAAACACCTTCAAGCAATGACCTTAGCTTCTCTTTTAAGAATCTATAAAAAGAAAAGCCAGTTAAACTCCAACAAGTAGTTGAAAGAAAATAATAAAGACCAAATAATATCAATAAAATAAAAAATTGAACAACAATAGATAAAATCAATGAGCCCAAACGGGGATTCTTTGAGAATAGCAATAAAATTGACAAACCTAGCCAGACAAATGAAAACAAAAGCAGAAAAGAGACATATAGCTGATATCAGGTAGGGGAAAGGTGACATAACAACAGATTCTAGGGACAAAAAATAAAAGAAAGTAGTATGAACAATGTATGCCAATAAATATGACAACTTTAATGAAATAGACAGATTCTATGAAAGACACAAACTACCAAAGCTCACCCAAGAAGAAATACTTTTCAGTTACACCTGAGCTTATGTTAACTCTTGGTAGACTGTTATATAAGCTTCAGCAAGGAGGCTGGTTGCCAGAGGAGCCAACCATGTGGTTAGAAGGTTAGAACTTTCAGCCTCCCACTCCACTTTTGGAGAGGGGTGAGAGGGCTGAAGACTGAGTAACTCACCAGTGACCAATGATTTAATCAGTCGTGCCTATGTAATGGAAACTTTGAAAGTGAAAGTAAAGTCGTTCAATCATGTCTGACTCTTTTCGACCCCCATGGACTGTAGCCTACCAGGCTCCTCCATCCATGGAATATTCCAGGCAAGAGTACTGGTGTGGGTGTGCCACTGAAGTGGAGTGCCACTTCTTTCTCCAGGGGATCTTCCTGACCCAGGGATCGAACCTGGGTCTCCCACACTGCAGGCAGACACTTTACCATTTGAGGCACAAGGGAAGCCCTGGAACCTCTATAAAAATCGCTAAACAAAACAGTTTGGGGAACTCCCAGGTTGGCTAACACTTCAAGGTTCTGGGAGGTTCACACACCTGAAAAGGACATGGAGGCTCCATGTTGCTTCCCGCATACCTTGCCCTATGCATCTCTTCCTTTTGACTCTTTCTTTGATGTATCCTTCACCTTATTTCTAAGTAAAAGAAAGAGGAGGAAAAAGGAGAAGGACAAGGAACAGAAGTACATAACCCAAATAGCTCTCTATATATTAATGAAATTTGAAGTGTAGTTAAAATATATCTGTGGGAGAATGTTTCAGGTCCAGATGGACTTGCTAGTGAATTAAACCAAATATTTAAAGAAGAATTAGCACCAACTCTTCATGTGTGTGTGTTGCGTGTGTGTTAAGTCACTTCAGTTGTGTCCGACTTTGTGTGACCCTGTGGACTATAGCCCCCTAAGCTCCTCCATCCATGGGATTCTCCAAGCAAGAATACTGGAGTGGGTTGTCATGCCCTCCTCCAGGGAATCTTTCTGACCCAGGGATTGAACCCACGTCTCTTACATCTCCTGCACTGGCAGACAGGTTCTTTACCACTCAGTTCAGCTCAGTTCAGTTCAGTCGCTCAGTCATGTCCGACTCTTTTCGACCCCATGGACTGCAGCATGCCAGGCCTCCCTGTCCATCACCAACTCCCAGAGTTTACTCAAACTCATGTCCATTGAGTCGGTGATGCCATCCATCTCATCCTCTGTCATCCTCTGTCGTCCTCATTCAGGACTGATTTCCTTTAGGATGGACTGGTTGGATCTCCTTGCAGTCCAAGGGACTCTCAAGAGTCTTCTCCAACACCACAGTTCAAAAGCATCAATTCTTTGGCACTCAGCTTTCTTTATAGTCCAACACTCACATCCATACATGACTACTGGAAAAACCATAGCTTTGACTAGACAGACCTTTGTTGGCAAAGTAATGTCTCTGCTTTTTAATATGCTGTCTAGGTTGGTCATAACTTTTCTTCCAAGGAGCAAGCACCTTTTAATTTCATGGCTGCAGTCACCATCTGCAGTGATTTTGGAGCCCAGAAAAATAAAGTCAGCCACTGTTTCCACTGTTTCCCCATCTATTTGCCATGAAGTGATGGGACCAGATGCCATGATCTTAGTTTTCTGAATGTTGAGCTTTAAGTCAACTTTTTCTCTCTCCTCTTTCACTTTCATCAAGAGGCTCTTTAGTTCTTCTTCACTTTCTGCCATAAAGGGTGGTGTCATCTGCATATCTGAGGTTATTGATATTTCTCCCAGCAATCTTTTTTTTTTTTTTTTTTTCATTTATTTTTATTAGTTGGAGGCTAATTACTTTACAACATTGCAGTGGTTTTTGTCATACATTGACATGAATTAGCCATGGATATACATGTATTCCCCATCCCGATCCCCCCTCCCACCTCCCTCTCCACCCGATCCCTTTGGCTCTTCCCAGTGCACCAGGTCCGAGCACTTGTCTCATGCATCCGACCTGGGCTGGTGATCTGTTTCACCCTAGATAATATACATGCTTCGATGCTGTTCTCTTGAAACATCCCACCCTCGCCTTCTCCCACAGAGTCCAAAAGTCTGTTCTATACATCTGTGTCTCTTTTTCTGTTTTGCATATAGGGTTATCATTATCATCTTTCTAAATTCCATATATGTGTGTTAGTATACTGTAATGGTCTTTATCTTTCTGGCTTACTTCACTCTGTATAATGGGCTCCAGTTTCATCCATCTCATTAGAACTGATTCAAATGAATTCTTTTTAATGGCTGTGTAATATTCCATGGTGTAATGGAAGCAACCCAGATGCCCATCAGCAGACGAATGGATGAGGAAGCTGTGGTACATATACACCATGGAATATTACTCAGACATTAAAAAGAATTCATTTGAATCAGTTCTAATGAGACGGATGAAACTGGAGCCCATTATACAGAGTGAAGTAAGCCAGAAAGATAAAGACCATTACAGTATACTAACACATATATATGGAATTTAGAAAGATGGTAATGATAACCCTATATGCAAAACAGAAAAAGAGACACAGATGTATAGAACAGACTTTTGGACTCTGTGGGAGAAGGCGAGGGTGGGATGTTTCAAGAGAACAGCATCGAAACATGTATATTATCTAGGGTGAAACAGATCACCAGCCCAGGTTGGATGCATGAAACAAGTGCTCGGGCCTGGTGCACTGGGAAGACCCAGAGGGATCGGGTGGAGAGGGAGGTGGGAGGGGGGATCGGGATGGGGAATACATGTAAATCCATGGCTAATTCATGTCAATGTATGACAAAAACCACTGCAATGTTGTAAAGTAATTAGCCTCCAACTAATAAAAATAAATGGAAAAAAAAAACACAGCTAACATCATACTTCAGTGGGAAAGATTGGATGCTTTTCCCCTAAGATCGGGAACAAGATAAGAATACCCATTCTCATCGTTTATATTGAACATGGAAATTAGGCAAGAAAAAATAATGAAAGGCATCATGTTGGAATGGAAAAAATGAAATTACCTTTATTCACAGATGACATGCTACTAAAACTAACAAATTAGCTTAGCAACATTGTAGATTACAAGATCAATATGCAAAAATCAATTTTATTTCTATATGGTATCAATGACCAATCAAATACTGAAACAAAAATATTTACAATAGCAACTAAAAATAAGATAAGCTAAGAGAAAATTTTAACAAAATGTGTGAAAGAATTGTGCACCGAAAACTATAAAATGTTATCAAGATGATTAAGTCAACAAATGAAGAAATAGAGCCCTTGTTAACTGGTCAGAAGACTCAATATTAAGATGTCAGGTATTTCCAAGTTGGTCTACAGATTCAGAACAATCCCAATCAATAACCCATCAGGTTTTTTTTGTAGAAACTGACAATATGGCTTTTATTTTTATTATTTTTTATCACAAGTTATTTTAATATTCTTTAACCTTAATTGAACATGCCCCTTTTTCTCTTAGCAAACAACTACAAGTTCATTATCTGATGAATAGACACATCATAAATGAAATCTGTTAAAATGACTTATTCATTGATATACCATCATTATCACTTCTAAAACATTCTAAGCTTTTTGAGACATAAATTACCACTTGTGCTTTACAGAATACTCAGTTCACCTTATGATTGTACCAGGATATTTCTACTCAATATTATTTCTAGGGGAAAATTTGTATCATTATCCTAAAAATTAATTAGTTAATTAATTAATTTATTTTAATTGGAGGCTAATTACTTTACAATATTGTAGTGGTTTTTGCCATACATTGACATGAATCAGCCATGGGTGTACATGTGTTCCCCATCCTGAACCCCCCTCCCACCTCCCTCCCCATCCCATCCCTCAGGGTCATCCCAGTGCACCAGCCCTGAGCACCCTGTCTCATGCATCGAACCTGGACTGGCGATCTATTTCACATATGGTAATATACATGCTTCAATGCTATTCTCTCAAATCATCCCACCCTCGCCTTCTCCCACAGAGTCCAAAAGTCTGTTCTTTACATCTGTGTCTCTTTTGCTGTCTTGCATATAGGGTCATTGTTACCATCTTTCTAAATTCCATATATATGCGTTAATATACTGTATTGGTGTTTTTCTTTCTGACTTACTTCACTCTGTATAATAGGCTCCAGTTTCATCCACCTCATTAGTACTTATTCAAATACATTCTTTTCAATGGCTGAGTAATATTCCATGGTGTATATGTACCAACTTCCTTATCCATTCATCTGCTGATGGGCATCTAGGTTGCTTCCATGTCCTGGCTATTATAAACAGTGCTGCAATGAACATTGGGGTGCACGTGTCTCTTTCAATTCTGGTTTCCTTGGTGTGTATGCCCAGCAGTGGGATTACTGGATCGTATGGCAGTTCTGTTTCCAGTTTTTTAAGGAACCTCCACACTGTTCTCCATAGTGGTTGTACTAGTTTGCATTCCCACCAACAGTGTGAGAGGGTTCCCTTTTCTCCACACCCTCTCCAGCATTTATTGCTTGTAGACTTTTGGATAGCAGCCATTCTGACTGGTGTGAAATGATACCTCATTGTGGTTTTGATTTGCATTTCTCTGATAATGAGTGATGTTGAGCATCTTTTCATGTGTTTGTTAGCCATCTGTATTTGGAGAAATGTCTGTTTAGTTCTTTGGCCCATTTTTTGATTGGGTCATTTATTTTTCTGGAATTGAGCTGCATGAGCTGCTATATATTTTTGAGATTAATTCTTTGTCAGTTGCTTCATTTGCTATTATTTTCTCCCAATCTGAGGGCTGTCTTTTCACCTTGCTTATAGTTTCCTTTGTTGTGCAAAAGCTTTTAAGTTTCATTAGGTCCCATTTGTTTATTTTTGCTTTTATTTCCAATATTCTGGGAGGTGGGTCATAGAGGATCCTGCTATGATTTATGTCAGAGAGTGTTTTGCCTATGTTTTCCTCTAGGAGTTTTATAGTTTCTGGTCTTATGTTTAGATCTTTAATCCATTTTGAGTTTATTTTTGTGTATGGTGTTAGAACATGTTCTAGTTTCATTCTTTTACAAGTGGTTGACCAGTTTTCCCAGCACCATTTGTTAAAGAGACTGTCTTTTCTCCATTGTATATTCTCAATATGGTTTTTAAATTCCAATGAAAAGACCAACAACTCAATCAAACTTATAAAAGAACAAAGTCACAGGACAAGTGGTGCCTGATTTTTACTTATAGTGAAGCTATAATAATCAAAGCAATGTTATTTTTGCATGAAAGTAGAAAAATAGATCAATGGAACAGAAATAAAAAGTCCAGAAACAAAACCACACATACATAGACAACTAATTTTTGACAAAAGTGCACAGGCAATTCAGTAGAGCAAGTACAGTCTTAACAACAAATGGTTCTGGAAAAATTGAATATCAATATGCAAAAATATTAACTTAAAATGGATTATAGACCGAAATGTAAAACCTAAAACTATAAAACTTCTATAAGAAAATATAGGAGAGAAACAGTTGTGATCTTAGGTTGGATAAAGATTTTTTCAGATGTGACACCAACGTACAATCATAAAAGAACATGTTGATAAATTAGATTTTATCAAAGTCAAATAAAAACTTCTTCTCTTTGAAAAACAGTGATAAGGGAATTAAAAGTCAAACAGCAGACAGGAAGAGAATATTTGCAAACCATATATATGATAGAAAGCTTATATCAAATATATAGTCCTCAAAACTCATTAACAAGAAAGCAAACAGCCAAGTTTTGAAAACTGGGCAAAAGTTTTGGACAAACACTTCATCAGAGAAAATATATGAGTGGTTAAAAAGCACATATAAAAGTGTTAAAAATCATTAGTCATTGGGGAAATGCATACTAAAAGCAAAATGACCTGCAACTACATAGTCAGTAGAATGGCTAAAACCAAAAGGCTGATCATACTTTGTGTTGGCCAGGATGTGAAGAAACAAGAACTCTCATACACAACTATTGGGAATGTAAATGGGAGAAGCAAATTGGAGAACAATTTGGCAATTTCTTAGAAAGTTAAAGACGTAAATCTACAATATGTTTTGACCATTTCACTCCTAGGTATTTATCAAAGAGAAATGAAACCGTGTGTTCACACAGGACTTGTAAACAAATAGTCATAGTAATTTTATTTGTAATACCCCAAACTGAAAACTGTAGAGGTTCTATCAACAGATGAGTAGATTAACAAATTGTATTGATAATCTATATTAAAATTATATACATATATATATATACATATATAACTGAATCACTGTGCTATACACCTAAAACTAACACAACATTGTAAGTCAACTATACTTCAATTTAAAAAGAGAAATGCATTTTATTAATGAGTCCTTAAACGTACACTGATCAAGATGAGAAGAAGTGCATACATTTAAAAAAGCATATAATCTGGTTTTGTTATAAATCATGTTTTTGTAGCCCACATTTTATTTTGTTAATTACTTTTTCTACCCACACATGAAAGATGAATAATTGAAGACTAGCAACAGATCATCTACTATATCTTAATGTCAGTTTATTGTTGAACTACCATTGTTTTTGGTGAGAATATTTAATTAAAAAGGTGACATTTATGTAACGATCATTATGAAAACACTTTAATGTAAATAATATATCATATCACGTAAAATAATGAAAATATGGTATCTTTATCCTTATTCAGATTATACTACTTGAATATGATGTATTTGGATTACTTTAATTGTTTTACTGAGCCTTCAGATAGTAATGTCTATCATGTTTAAATCAGCTGGTGAAAGAAAATGTTTTATGAAGAATGGTTCTGTAATTCATCTAAAACTTCTAATAAGATAGCACCCTGAATGTTATTTCTGTAATTTATATGACAGTTTATACAAAAAATTTATAGAAATATAGTATTTAATATTGGGAAGAGTTTAGTAGAAACAGAACATCTCAACCGGTCTGTTTCCTTTCATCAGACAAAATTCTGTAATCTTTTATAGTGTTCATTTTCCCTTGGCAGCCAAAAACCAAAAAGCCACATGGATAGAATGATTACTGGTCAGAATTATTTTATTTTGGCTCTAGTACAATTGCTGTATTTGTTTTTCTAAAATTTAAATTCTTTTAATTATCTAAGTATTACATGTATAAAATACCCTGTTAATTTTAAAAATGTATAGATAAAAGTAAAGATTCCCCTTACAGCTTACACTAATCCCAGATGGTGAACAAAGTTATCTCTTTAGTTATTGTTCCAGAATTTACCTCTTGGTACATTTGGAGGAAACTTTAGATTCTGAAATATGAGGTTAAATATTTTAAAAGCCAATGAATGCTTCCAAATTACCTTCAGAGTTACTACAATTTATCCATCCATTCATTAACTCATTAAATATATATGTGTGCTGTGTGTGTTATGTGTTTAGTCAATCAGTTGTGTTCAGCTCTTTGTAACACTTTGGACTGTAGCCTGCCAGGCTCCTCTGTCCATGGGATTTTTCAAGCAAGAATACTGGAATGGGTTGCTATTTCCTCCTCCAGGGGATCTTCCTGATACATGAATAGAATCTGCATCTCCTGTGTCTCCTGCATTATAGGCAGATTCTTTACCCACTGAGTCGACAGGGAAGCGCATTAAAATATATATATTTAAAAAGAAAGAAAGACATTGAGGCTCAGAGAACTTGAGACTTTTTCAAGGTCACACATTAATAAGAAGTAAAGGGCCTAGATTTGAGTCTAGGTCTGAGTCTAGGCTCATTGCCAGTGTCATCGCATTACTTCTCTTCTTCTCGTCATTTCTCCACTTCCTCCACACGTAAAATGCCTTTCCCTCTCTCACATGTATCCAGAGCACATGCACCCTACGAACTGTTTCTGCCTCCCAACTGTAACCTGAGGACCAGATTCCAATGGCACAGTAGAGATATGAGATAATCAGATGTTCTGATTTTTCTAACAAAATCAGCTGGATTCCTTTTGACAGCCCAGTTCATATCTTGAAACAAAAAGGAGAAAACAGTTTGGCTAGTATAGGATGCACTTCTGAAGTGACAACTCTCAAAACACACTATTTTTCTGAAGAGCAAATTGCTGCCCCCATTTAAAGCACTGCCTTGGCTCTCCACCTGTGTCATAGTGGCCCAACAGAGAGTCTGATGCAGGAGATCTGCAGATTTTCAAAAGCTTCCCAGAAGATTCTAAGTTGTGGTTTGGGTCACATTTCACAGGGTAAGATGCCTGGTGTGAGGGAGCAGGGTTATGCCTTTCCTGAAGCCGACTTGTACAAGTCAGCCTCTCACTCCTTTGAATCCCCTTCCTGACTCTCCAAAATGATGTGATTCTAGGACTCTATGTGGGACGTTGCTTAGCCTTTTCCTACATCGTGCTCACCATTTTCCACAACCAGGCACAAGGTCCTCAAATGCAGAGCCCATGCCTTTTTTGACTTTGTAATCCTTCCTGTGGCCGACCCAATGCCCAGCACATAGTAGGTCTTTATCACATTTGTGATTGCACGCTGAATTTTAGATCAAACAAAAAAGAAGTCAGATCTTTTTCAGCTTAAAAAAGTTCTTATCACTTTATAATGATCAATTTCACTTTGCAAGGTTCATGGAGAGGATGGTATTGAAACAAGGGAGGGAAAGGAGGAATTTTCCTCTGACATTGCCTACCTGAAAGAAAGAAAGTTAGTTACTTAGTCATATCCGGCTCTTTGTAACCCCATGGACTGTAGCCCACCAGGCTCCTCTGTCCATGGGATTCTTCAGGCAAGAGTACTGGAGTGGGTTGCCATTTCCTTCTCCAGGGGATCTTCCCAACCCAGGGATCAAACCCAGGTCTCCTGCATTGCAGGCAGATGCTTTACCATCTGAGCCATCAGGAAGCTTACCTGAAGCATGGGTAATACCACTTAGCATTCACATTGTTCATAGTAAAAAACAGTCAAGATGGTTTGAGCTTCAGACTATACAAAAAACAGAAGAGAAGTTATTTATTTATTTATTTATTTTGGCCACACGGCTTGCAAGATCTTAGTTCCCTGACCAGGAATCAAATCCCAGTCCCTGTCAATGAAAGCCCAAATTCTAAGCACTAGAAGTCCCAAATCTTTAAAGTAGGTTGCAAAGTTCGAAACAGAACAAAGCTCAAAGTAGGTTCTGACATAAAAGTAGATGACATTTTGGATTTTGTTTAATGAAAAGGAAAATCAGACCCATGCTTCACTAAGTAATTTTGACTGCACTGACAAAAATAACTATCACTGATTTCTGAAGTGGCTGGTATCAACTTTCTGAGTGTGTCTGTACCAGACACTAACTTTCCTTATCATGAAAATCTCTTTTAAAATTGAGAAGGCGGAAATATTCCTTCATTTTCTCTAATAATTTTATTAACAGTTCTTCAAAGAATAGCATTGATTAAAAAAAAAAAAAGATACTCGGAGGAAGCCAGCTAAAAGTTCAAACTGCAAAAATGTAACTCCAAAGAAAATATTCATCATCACCAGTGTCCATGTAATTCCAAGAAATAAGAAAATTTCATTGTTTCTTTTTGTAGTCAAAACTGCTCACATTGTCAGTGTAAACTTAACTACTTTACAGAGCAGGGACCAGGTTTTTTTTTTTTTTTTTTTTAATCGTTTCATCTTCGTCTTCCTTCTTAAAGCAGATGGGAATACCCCTGATATCTTATAAATGTGATAATCCAAATGGTTAAGAAGAGAGATGGAGAAGTATGTCTTTGAACAGCAAGTCTAACTCATCAGAAGCGATATTGGTTTCCACAGACCACACATACCGAGATTCCCAGCTGGATGGGACCTTGGTCATCAGCTTGCTCAACATCCTCATTTCCTCAGAAGGAAACTGTCTATGGATAGGTAATCAATGAAGAGCAACAGAATGTGCCCTTCCAGTTGAATAAACCCCTCTGTAATCAGGCCTAGGATGTGAAGTCAAGACATCTGGATAAAAGATAGATAATTTGAATGACTTGTCTATGGGCCCAAACCAAGATCTCATTCCTAGTCCCAGTGAGCAGGTCACTTTTGACTGGGTCCCCACACATGAGTGTCAAATGCTGTGTCAAAGCCTATGAATGGATCTCTCTAGGCCTCCATGGCTGGGGCAGTGCACACATGTTGGTTTAATGACCAGATGCTGAGTGCTAGCAGGCCAGTTTCCCAGTATGCTTTGATGCCTACACCTTCTTGACCCCTAACTGCCACAAATGAAGAAGTTAAACTAAGTGATTCACTTTTAGTGCTGTTTCTCCATAGTGACAAACGCAAGGGAGGAAATTGACAGAAGTTTGACATTTTCTTGATTGAATTTAACATTCATCACAATGATGAGAAGGTTAATGCATCCAGAGAGATGAAATACCAGAGACATTTTAAAACATATTGACTACATGTCAGTCTTTTAAGTTGTTATCATGTTTAAAAACTATAGGCAACGGCTGCAAAAGAACTAAATAATGAACAATAGCATAAAACAGCAAGAGAACTGCAACTTAACGAACTTTGCTTCATTGCCTAAGGTTCATTGATAGAAAATACTAGCGTAATTCAATTATCTGTAAACTTGGAAACCAAGACCCAGGGAGGAGAAGGGATTTGCCCAAGTCAGTAGCAGAGACAAAACTGGAACTCAGACTTTCCACTAAGCCAGGGCCTTGGAAATCCTGCTACATTGGTAAGTCAGCAACGAACACCTTTTTTCCTTAAGAATGTATGAATTGTAGCCCACGGCTCATCAAAATTTATAGAGCCATCAATGTCTGCAATAAAAGACTCAGCTAGATTTCCTTTCTAATGAAAGGATTAAAAACACCATTTGAGAGAACATTGTTTATTTGCAATATCTGCTCCTGTTAAGCTTGATTTAGTGTTTAAGCAGAGAGATCTAATCTCATACAAATTTCAACAGTAAATAATTCAGGTTCCAAATCAGATAAGGTATGAATTCTACCTCCATATTTGTGTTCCCTTCTCTAATTGACAATAAAGGCTTTTGCTGCCATTTATACAGGGAATGGTGTGTCTTACCTGTAATCAGATGAATTCTTTGAATTAAATACTGCTCAATTGCCTTCTACTTTGATGTTTTCTTTAAACAATCAGAATCCACAAGTTTCTTAAATTCAAGCAGACATTCATTTTTGTTTGCAGAAGTGTTTTTTTGTAAAAGAAATCTACAGAGTTCTGAAGTCTTAATTACAACTGAGCTTTAAATATTGAAATTCTAAACACTTAGAGACAATATTAGATATTTGCATGCTGCGTGACATACTTGCCTGATTTCCCATGGGCTAATGCAGAGAGCAGAATTTCAATCATTTTCTCATTCTGACTTCTGGCTTTTCACATCAGCAAATATTTCCTGATTGTCCTTTCTGAGCAGGGTTCTGTGGTTGACCCAGAGATGAGGTGGAAAGGAGCAGGTGGAGGAAGGGGAGAAGTGAACAGGTACAGGGATGATTAAAACCTGTCTTTATCCTCCCATCACTTGTGGTCTAGAAAGAGTATTAAGACAGGGGCATATGTATTCACTCAGGATGGTCAATGGATGGAGGAAGTGTTTCAGAGCAGAGTTTCAGGAAGACCTCCCAGAGGAGAGGGGATGGGAACTTGACTTTTTGTAGAAGAATTTCAACAGGCATACCTAGGGGTCTGGGAACAAGAGAGTATTTCAGGTGGAAGGAACAGCAAGAGCAATGGTACAGAGGTGGGAAAGGGTAGACGAGACTGGAGACTGAAAGGAAATAAGTCCATAAACTTTGATTGACTGTATTTGGTAGGGCTCATAAACGCAACAAAGCCATATGGCTGACTAATTAGAGACAGGCATCCCAATGCTCTTGTGGCATTAAGATAAGCTACCTCCAGCAGCTCTCAGTCCAAGGCTTATTTTTGTGACTGTAATCCATCTAATGGCAGGCCCCACTGGAAGTTTCTATCAAAGGTGATAATGAGAACTGGGAGGTCCCAGGATTTGGGACAGACGTAGAGCCCTCCTCTGTGTCTGATAAGGTACCAGGATTCTTGTGTTTGCTTGGAACGTTGCAAATTCAAGACAGAGCAAAGAGTGGAGTCCAAGGCAGGCTGTCTCCTTTTGATGGCCCCATGAGGGTGCCGAGGGACTCCTCAAGCTGAAAGCTTCTGAAATAACCATGACTGATTTCAGGACATGCAGAGATAGAACCTGTAAGTCTGAGGCTGGGAGCTGTAATTCTCTACAGCTGTTCTCTAAACAAAAACCCACAGATGCGAACTGGAGCAAACAGTTGAGAAACAAGAAAAGTCTGTTTGTACAGTAGGCAAATTTTTAAAAATCCCTTCCAGAAATTTCCACCTTCCATTTCCCATTGGGACACAGCTCAAAGCTGCCCTCTGAAACACACAAAACACAGCTACAATCCCCACAGCAGGAAGGAACAGACCCAACAACCATTCATCATACCTATACTGCCAAATGCTTTGTGTGAATGCTTTAGTCCACATGCTCTTTCTTCTTTAATATCTCTAACACCATCAAATCCATGATGACCATACATTGTGCATTTGACAGTAGTGACCAAGACTGGTCATCCCTTTCAGGCACTAGCATTTGGAATCAAAATAAAGGGTCTTCACTGCTTTATAAGAGACCAAGGCAAAGAAAGTTGATGCACAAAAGGCAACTACTCTTCCCTACTACAAACACTGCCTATTTATGATATCATGTCTTTGAGACCCAGTTACCTCACCTGTAAAACAGCATAATGATTCTTCCCCTAATTACCACACAGAGGAGGAATAAAGGAGCAAATAGATGTGAAACTTGTTTGTAAATTTTGAAGCACAGAACACATGTATGTTATAGTGCATTCTGGAGCTGAAGAGTCACCTAGGGCAATCCTCTTGTGAAACAGGAGAGATGCTGAGTTCTCATAGAGGGGCAGATGCATGAGCATTGTCCCACAAGGGGACAATGGTATGGCAGAGTCTAGAAACCAGGCCCTTGGTTCACACCCCAGTTCACTTTTCATTACACCACAACTGCTTTGTGTTTTTCTGAAAATAAGGAAGGATGCTGAGAGTCAGAGGAGACTGAAGCAGTTCAAGTTAGCTAGGACAGAGCACCAAAGAAGAAAGACCTGCACAGAGATAAAATTATGGAGATTTGCAGAGGATCCCTCTCATGTATTCATACTAATCAGTACATGCATATGAAAAAACTAGCCAAGGCCAGAGAAAGAACTTTCCCCCCAATTCAGGGACTCTATGCTTGGAATTCTCATGGGGCTGGGAATAGAGCCAGTTCCCACCAGCCACACTGGAAACCTCATAATTCACAGAGCATAGTATAGAGGATTCAGAAGGGTCTTGCTTCCATGGTAGGAAATAACTAACTATAGATCAAATCCTGCTGTTTCCTCCTAAAGTTTTAAAGAAAACCACAAAAGATAAAAACTATTCCAAGCAACCTAACTGCATACAAGAAAAAAAGCTAAAGGAAAATGTAAAAATATCCAACATAAGCAATAAAATACAGGCAAACTGCATCCAGCAACATATACATACATAATAATCAAGTGGGATTTATCCCAGGAATACTTAGTTGGTTCAACATCTGAAAATCAATTAATGCAATATGTCATATCAATAAAATAAAAAACTAAAATCATAATAATCTCTATAGATGTAGAAAACCATTTGACAAAATCTAACACACTTTCATGATTAAAAAAAAAAACTCAAGAAATCAGGAATAGAAAGGAACGTCTTCAACCTGATAAAGGGCATCCACAAAAAACCCATAGCTGACGAGCCAAACCACAGACTGGGAGGAAAATCTTTGCAAAGGACATATCTGGTAAAGAACTACTAGCCAAAATGTACCCAAAACTCTTAAAACTCAGTAATAAGAAAATAAACAACCAGTTGAATTAATGGGCCAAAGACCTTAACAGACACCTCACCAAAGAAGATATACAGATGGCAAATAAGCATATGAAAAGATGCTCCACATCATAATGTCATTAGGAAATGCAAATTAAAACAATGAGATACTGCTACACACATATTAGAGTGGCCAAGGTCCAAAACACTGACAACACCAATGCTGGCCAGGGTGTGGAGCAACAGGAATTCTCATTCATTGCTAGTGGGAATGCAAAATGGTACAGCCACTTTGGAAGACAGTTTGGCAGTTTCTTACAAAACTAAACATAGTCTTACCATACAATCCAGCAATTGCACTCCTTGGTGTTTACCCAAAGGAGTTGAAAACTTAACATCTACACAAAAATCTGCATGTGGATGTTTACAGCAACTTTATGCATAATTGCCAAAACATGGAAGCAACCCAGATGCCCTTAAGTTGATGAATGGATAAACAAAGAGTGGTCCTTTCAAAGAGTTGTACAATGGAATATTATTCAGTGCTAAAAAGAAATGAGCTATCAAGCTATGAAAAGACATGGAGGAACCTTCAATGTGAATTGCTAGGTGAAAGGAGCCAATCTGAAAAAACCCCACATATTGGAAAAGGCAAAACAGTGGAGACAGTTAAAGGGTTAGAGTTTGCCAGAGAAGGAAGGAGGGAAGGAAGAGATTAATAGGTGGAGCGCAGGGGGATTTTAGGGCAGTGAAACTATTCTGTATGATTCTGTATGATAATGTTTAAATATTGGCTCATCAATCATAACAGATGTATCATACTAGTGCAAGATGCTAATAATAAGGGAAATTGTATGAGGGGATTGGGGCACAAATTGGAACTCTGTAGCTTCCACTCAGTTTTTCTATTAACCTAAATCTCCAACTAAATCACTGACTCAATGGACGTGAATCTGAGCAAACCCCAGGAGATAGTGTAGGACAGAGGAGCCTGGTGTGCTGCAGTCCCATTGGGCAGCAGTCAGACATGACTTAGCAACTGAACCACAACAACAAGCTTTCTGAAAAATAAAGTCTATTAAGTTAAAAATATAATTTATAGTATCAAAAATAATAAACCTCTTAGCAATAAACCTAACAAATCATGTGCAAGTCATTTATGGAGAAAACTGCAAAACTTCTTTGAAAATTCTTTTAAAATACATAAATTAATGGAGAAACATCTTCTTGGATAGGAAGATATAATATCTTAAAAATCTTAAAATTATCAATTCTCTCCCAAATGGATCTATATATTAATTGCAATACCAATATAATTCCCAAGGTTTGTGTGTGTGTGTGTGTATAATTCAAAAAGCTAATTCTAAAATTTATTATGAAAAACAAAGGCCCAAATGTAAAGTCTAGATATAAATGCACACGTACACAGTATCTTAATTGATGACAGAGAAAGAATTGGAAATCACTGAGGAGCATGGACTATAATACAAATGGTTATGAGAAAACAGTTTAACTATATACAGAAAAAAAGCAAGGAAAATAAATTCCAACATTACTCCATATGAAATTCACTTAGAATTCTTTTAAAGACTTAAATGTAAAATGCAAAACTATAAAATATCCAAAAAATCATACAAGGGTACAATTTTATGATCTGGGATTAGAGAAACAAGCACAAACCAATAAGGAAAATGATCAAACTCAGCTACATTAAAACTAAGAACTTCTGTTCATTTAAAGAACCCCTAAAGGAAGTAACAGGACAACCTGCATGCATATTTAAGTATATAAAGGTGATAAAGAATTAATATCTAGGTTGTAAAGAACTCCTAAAAATCAATAAGAAAAGTAAAACCTAATAGAAAAACTGGACAAACGACACATATTGAAGGAAATGAACTGCACGGGTTCCATAAACATATATACATGTGCTTAAGATCATTTTAATTAAGAAAATATAAATTAAAACTAAAGATATATTTAATATCTATCAAATTGGCAAAGGTAAAAAAGTTAGAGAGCATTTGTTGACAAAATGAGGCACAACAGGAACTTGCTTCTACTGCTGGAAGTAATATAACAACTAGTTTGGAAAACCTTGGCATCACCTGCTGAAATTGGCAAGTCCTTACCCTATAACCCAGTAATTACATTCCTTGGTTTGGAGAAGTTTTTTCATATTTGCATTTGGATGTATATAAAAGAATAGTCATTGTAGTATTGTTTGAAATGTGCATAAATCAGAAACAATTACCCTGAGTATCTACAAATAGTAGAATACATGGTGATGCATTCATACAATGAGACACTATGTAGCAATAAAAATGAATACATCATAGTTACATGCATCTCACTAAGCTGAAACTTAGGAACACAGTGAGGTAAAGGAACAAGTCACAAGAGAGAACATGGAGAAAATACATGATATGGTTCCATTTATATACGGAACAGGGAAAACTAAACAACAGGTAGTAGGGTTACATACATAGTAAAACTCTAACAAAAAGCACGTGAATGATTAACCGATTAAAGACAGTGTTTATCTATGTTTGTTGGGGGTGAGGAGTGATGTGATTGGATAGAGGTTTAAAGAAACTTCCAAGGTGCTAGTTAGGTGTTCTTTTTATAATTTAAACTCTACACAAACAACTTATATATTCTTTATGTAGAGTTGATCCTTGAACAACATGGGTTTGAACTGTGTAGGTCCACTTACACTCAGATATTTTTCAACAGTAAATACTATGGCACTACACAATCTGCAATTGGTTGAATCCATGGATAGAGGAATTGTGGATATGGAAAGAAAGTGAAAGTCACTCAGTCATGTCTGACTTTTTGCGACCCATGGACTATAGACCACCAGGCTCCTCTGTCCATGAAATTCTCCAGGCAAGAATACTGGAGTGGGTAGCCATTCCCTTCTCCAGGGGATCTTCCTGACCCAGGAATTGAACCCAGGTCTCCTGTATTGCAGGCGGATTCTTTACTATCTGAGCCACCAGGGAAGTCCATGGATATGCAGAAGTGAAGTGAACTGAACTGAAGTCGGTCAGTCGTGTCCGACTCTTTGCAACCCCATGGACTGCAGCCTACCAGGCTCCTCCATCCATGGGATTTTCCAGGCAAGAGTACTGGAGTGGGTTGCTATTTCCTTCTCCAGGAGATCTTCCTGACCCAGGGATCAAACCTGGGTCTCCTGCATTGTAGGCAGACACTTTACCATCTGAGCCACCAGGGAAGTCACCAGGGATATGGAGGGCCAACTATAAATTTAGACTGTGTACAGGGCTGGTGTGCCTAACCTCTGCCTTGTTCAAGGGTCAATTGTATTATGTATCTTATTAAAAATTTGTAATAGTAAAGGATTAAGAATAACAAAAATATTTTGAAGAAGAAAAACGAACTGAAGGAATTCAAGCTGACAGAACAAAATGGAGAAACTGGAAACAGCTCTCCACATATATGCAAAAAAGTGGGGAAAATGATGGTACATTTACTATATAAGCCTAGGACGCCTAGCTATTTTTATATGAATGATGAAGATTAAAAAATATATCTTGGGAATTCTCTGGAAGTCCAGTGGTTAGGACTTGGTGTTTTCATGGCCAACGGCATGGGTTCAATCCCTGGTGGGAGAACCAAGATCCTGCATGCCATGCAGCATGGCCCCAAAAAAATTTTTTGAAGTATATTTTTACCTAACACTGTACCAAAAATCTGTCAATCTTCAAGCAGCTTAAAGAGCTAAATGTGAAAATAAGATCTTTAAAATTCTTAGAAAAAAAATTTTTAAGATTTTTATATCTTCTGGGTAGTTCAGTTCAGTCACTCAGTCGTCTCCGACTCTTTGCGACCCCATGACCACAGCATGCCAGGCCTCCCTGTCCATCACCAACTCCCAGAGTTTACCCAAACTCATGTCCATCGAGTCAGTGATGCCACCCAACCATCTCATCCTCTGTCGTCCCCTTCTCCTCTTGCCCTCAATCTTTCCCAGCATCAGGGTCTTTTCCAATGAGTCAGCTCTTCACATCAGGTGGCCAAAGTATTGGAGTTTCGGCTTCAACATCAGTCCTTCCAATGAACACCCAGGACTGATCTCCTTTAGGATGGACTGGTTGGATTCCTTGCAGTCCAAGGGACTCTCAAGAGTCTTCTCCAACACCACAGTTCAAAAGCATCAACTCTTCGGCACTCAGCTTTCTTTATAGTCCAACTCTCACATCTGTACATGACTACTGGAAAAACCATAGCCTTGACTAGACGGACCTTTGTTGGCAAAGTAATGTCTCTGTTTTTTAATATGCTGTCTAGGTTGATCATAACTTTCCTTCCAAGGAGTAAGCATCTTCTAATTTCATGGCTGCAATCACCATCTGCAGTGATTTTGGAGCCTTGAAAAATAAAGTTAGCCACTGTTCCCACTGTTTCCACATCTATTTGCCATGAAGTGATGGGACCGGATGCCATAATCTTAATTTTCTGAAAGTTTAGCTTTAATCCAACTTTTTCACTCTCCTCTTTCACTTTTATCAAGAGGCTTTTTAGTTCCTCTTCACTTTCTGCCATAAGGGTGGTGTCATCTGCATATTGATATTTCTCCCGGCAACCTTGATTCCAGCTTGTGCTTCCTCCAGCCCAGAGTTTCTCATGATGTACTCTGCATATATGTTAAATAAGCAGGGTGACAGTATACAGCCTTGACATACTCCTTTTCCTATTTGGATCCAGTCTGTTGTTCCATGTCCAGTTCTAACTGTTGCTTCCTGATCTGCATACAGGTTTCTCAAGAGGCAGGTCAGGTGGCCTGGTATTCCCATCTCTTTCAATTTTCCTTTTACTTTTTGAAATTTCTGAGGATCTTCAGCAACTACAAATATCTAGACTGGACTCCAATCTCATTGTAAACCAATGATTGATGTCCGCAGGTTATGTGTCCTGTGGTACCCAGCCAGAGCCCTCACCCACTTGCCCAGGTACCCATCTGCCTATATGTCTCCCCACCCACCTGGCCAACCAGCTGCCCAGCTCCTCAGGGTCCCTCATACTCCTTTTGTTCTGGTTAGCTTTGGCTGCATGGGCCAGAGGAAGATCCATAAAAAGATTCTTCCTGTGGTAATTGTCTTGCGAGTCTCCCAGGGAGAGGAATGAGTCATAGAGCAAAGACAATCTTGTCAACCTGGCCAATTCTGCTCTTTGTAGTCCCGAGGCTTTAGTGAGAACAGCTGACATTTTAGGAATCGCCCAGCTGCTTAAGTCCAGGACTGACAGCCTGTTCCTCTGGGGATTCTGCAAAGACCTCTCTGGGAAAGAAATGAGGAAACCTGGCTCAGAAGAAGGACCAGGTTGGATAATGCCACCCTCCTCTCCGTGGGAGACTGTGTTGTTTTCTAGCACCATTTCATGTTTTCAAGCACGATTCCACCATTTGCCACTGATCAGTCAACAATGGAGAGACCAACCTTTCTGGGAGCCATCAAGGCTGGTTGGGCTTGTGGGCAGCCTCCTCTGGTTCTGGGCTCTCAAGGTAAGTGCATTAATTTTGATTGTGACCAAACTGAATTCTACTCAAATCAACTGTGGGCCTCAGTCATTATGTCCTCTCTTTGTATTCTTCTAGGAAGAGTGCATTGTTTGGCTGTTATTAAAGCACTTACAGGAAAAATTTGAAGTGTGACTGATATTTCCCTGTCTAGCTGGTCACACTGAATTTTGACAGCTATTATCTCATTAAGACTGCATAACAATCCAGTGAAGACCGCATAGGGCAGGAATTGTCACTGTTTTCACCCACATTGTAGATGAGGAAGCTGAAACTCAGAGGGGTGAAACAACTGACCCAAAGTGTAATAGCCCCAAAGTGGTTGGGCTGAGACCAGAACTTGGATTGCTTACCTCTCAGGCTAATATTTCTTTCATTCCCTTATACTTACTACCAGGGACTTTGCCTGTAAGGGATCATGTTAGGCCAGCTGGCAAATGACCTTCATAAGGGTCATGTTGGAGAAGGGTGGCAGTTGAATTGGCCTTGAGGCTTGGCTTTGCTGAAGTGATGTGGGATCAGGCTGCTTTGATTTTCAGCTCATCAAGAGCTTATCTTCTGCCAAATATCTTTGCCTGGTACAGATCAGCTAATCCACAAGTGTGCTCTCTAGTTTTGGAAATGCAGATCAGAGAACTTTGATTTTTACTGAAAAGAACTGACTTTTAAAAAAATATCTCGAATCATAAAATCTCAGAGCTGAAAGGTAATTTAGAGGATTAATTCAATTTTTCAATCAACAGTCTAGGAGACCGAGGCTCTGAAGGGAATAAGAGACAAGGTCACACAGGTAATGACAGAAATGATCTTCAGGGGCCATGACCTCTCTTCACATTTCAAAAGAGCTGTCATAGGGTAGAGACAGTGGATTTTCCCTGAGTCTTCAAGGCTGGGAGGGAGGACCCACAACAGATTCTGGTGGGCTCTGAGGAAGCTGCCCACTCAATTTTTTTTTATTCTGGGCCTCTTTGAGTTAGGGGAATGCAAGGAAGATGGCTCCTGAGGAGTCAAAGGTTATTGGGTAGAATTGGGAGCTCCTGGAAATCAGGCAAGGCTGAGCAGGAAGCCATAGCCCACCACTTATGTGCTTTGTAACTTCAGACAAGTGGCTTAATCAAAATTTTTGCTTTTGAGCCCTTTTATATTTACCTATGAGTGTAATACCCATTCTTGGAACTGTCAAATGAGGGAACAACATGCATATATGTACATGTGTAGATACATATGTGTGTTTCATCAAAACATATTTGTAGATCATTAAGTATGTATACAGATGATGGACAGAGAGGTAGAGAGATTATGGAAAGATAGGGAACCCATGGAGAGAAAGTCTACAATATCCAGAGATCAAGTCCCTCTTGTCATTGTTTCCATCATCCTCCATTTTTTAAAGGGAACCAGCACCCAAGCAGCTTGAGCACTGAAGTCCATCTATGTGCTGGGTCTGTACAAAGATGACGTTGTTAACTCTTAGAGCTATTACAAGGATTAGGGGAAGAAAATAGCACTGACGTATTTACACGTGCTTGGGTAGAGTACATCTCCTGGTCTCTGGCATACAGGAGACCTGCAGAAAAGTGTGGTGAACCAAACACCTGTGAAATGAATTTTTAAAAAGCCATAAATGCCCCAGGCAGTCCTCTCAGTGGCCGGTTGTGCCCATGTGCTCAGATGAGTTGAGTAGGGGTTTGTGAAAAGTCCCATAGTCTTAATAACCACAGCTCTCTAGGTGCATATTTAAGACCCCAAATAAGTTGGGAATATGGCTAAGAGTAAACAACATTCAAATCAAAGGTTCTACAGTGAGGACTAGTTGAACTTGGCTGGAAATTAAATATGGCCACAGATGTTGTCTCTTTCCATTTTTCTCCTATTCCTTGGCAACTTATTCGATGGAAGCTAGGCACACAGATGCCACTGGAACTAATTGGAGTCTTCCTAGGCTCTGTGCTCTGAGGTTGGTAGATGACCACAGTGGTAACATGATGGTAGAACAACTAGGGAATTCCACCTTCTCAGGGTTGGGAGGGAGGAAAGTAGCCAAGGATTTCAGTGCTATAAACAAAATAGCCCAAGTCTTCTGTGGAGTCACCTGCCATTGGAGGAATCAACCAGGTCCAGCGTGTCAGGGCAGAGGAGCTGGGGTGTGGTGTGTCACTTATGGAGTGCCCCCTTGTGCCATTAAGAACCCAACCCAAGCCTGGCACTGAGAAAGTGCTTAGCAAACATTTGGTGAATGAGTTCAACTGGAGACTCATGGATAAGTGAGGACCTAGAACAGCTTTTTTTACGTGGGTTATATGTACTGCTATTTAACATAATAGAAATTAAAGGTGAAAGAATGTAAATATTTTCTTTGTTCATTTAGAAATAACATTTTAGTGGGGAAAAAAACTCTGTTTTATAAAGCAAAAAAAAAAAAAATAGAAGAGTGGCATTGTTTGTTGTTTGCTAATCTCTCTAACATCTGGTTTTAGTAGATGACAACAGGATTTTCCTCCTTGTTTCTCCAATATATTGTGATATCATATGTCTGTAGCCTCATGAAAACTCATGTACACTCATGAGAAAATAAACAATGCCTCAGTATTCCTATGAAAATATTCTTGATCGACTAGATCCCCTCAAAGGCTCTTAGGAACCCCCTGCAATCTGGGGAACTGCTGTTCTACGGCACATATCTACCACAGTAATTTCTGCATTATAGGTTACACATATTTTTTTTTTCAGATTTTGCCATCACTTTATTTTATTTTTAATTCATTTTAATGGAGTATAGTTGCTTTACAATGTTGTCTTAGATTCACAAAGTGAATCATCTGTGAATCATCAATATGAAGTAAAGTGAAGTCGCTCAGTCGTGTCCGACTTTCTGCGACCCCATGGACTGTAGCCCACCAGGATCCTCTGTCCATGGGATTTTCCAGGCAAGAATACTGGAGTGGGTTGCCATTGCTTTCTCCATACCTATATATAGATCCCCTCTTTTTTTGGATTTTCTTCCCATTTAGGTCACCACAGAGCATGGAGTAGAGTTTCCTATGTCATGCAATCTCTTCTTGTTAGTTATCTATTTTATACATAGTATTTTAACCTTGGAAATAACCTTGGAAACAACTCAATATTTCCAAATTCCTCTCCGAAGTGTTTATGATGATTTATACCATCAGCATCAGTGTTTGAGAATTCCAGTTTCTCACATTTGAGTCAAAATTTAGTATTATCAGACTTTTAAAATTTTTCCAATCATGAGGAGTATGTTTTAAATTTGCATTTCCCTGATTACTAGTGATGTTGAACATATATTCATGACTTTATTCATGTGCTCTCTTCTGTGAATTCCCTGATTCTGGGTTTTGTTTTGTTTTGTTTTGGTCAATTTTTAATGTATTTGTTTTTCAGCTTTGATTGATAAGAGTTTTAAATATATTCTTTACATACTCTACCCCCTTGTCAGGAATAAGTGGTCTAAATACTTCCATATATTGCTTGACATTTTTCCACTAAGATGACATTTGATGCACAGAATTTTTTTATTTGAACATAATCAAAATCACAGGTTATACTGTTTTTCATACACTACACTTTTGGAGGCTTATTTAATTCTTCCTTACCCAGAAGCAGAAGAGATTAAAAAAAGGTGGCAAGAATACACAGAAGAACTGTACAAAAGAGATCTTCATGACCCAGATAATCACGATGGTGTGATCACTCGAATAGAGCCAGATATCCTGGAATGTGAAGTCAAGTGGGCCTTAAGAAGCATCACTATGAACAAAGCTAGTGGAGGTGACGGAATTCCAGTTGAGCTATTTCAAATCCTGAAAGATGATGCTGTGAAAGTGTTGCACTCAGTATGTCAGCAAATTTGGAAAACTCAGCAGTGGCCACAGAACTGGAAAAGGTCAGTTTTCATTCCAATCCCAAAGAAAGGCAATACCAAAGAATGCTCAAACTACCACACAATTACACTCATCTCACACGCTGCTAAAGTAATGCTCAAAATTCTCCAAACCAGGCTTCAGCAATATGTGAACCATGAACTTCCAGATGTTCAAGCTGATTTTAGAAAAGGCAGAGGAACCAGAGATCAAATTGCCAACATCTGCTGGATCATTGAAAAAGCAAGAGAGTTCCAGAAAAACATCTATTTCTGCTTTATTGACTATGCCAAAGCCTTTGACTGTGTACATCACAACAAACTGTGGAAAATTCCTCAAGAGATGGGAATACCAGATCACCTGATCTGCCTCTTGAGAAACCTGTATGCAGATCAAGAAGCAACAGTTAGAACTGGACATGGAACAACAGACTGGTTCCAAAATAAGGAAAGGAGTACATCAAGGCTGTATATTGTCACCCTGTTTATTTAATTTATATGCAGAGTACATCATGTGAAATGCCAGGCTGGATGAAGCACAAGCTGGAATCAAGATTGCCAGGAGAAATATCAATAACCTCAGATATGTAGATGACACCACCTTTATGGAAGAAAGTGAAGAAGAACTAAAGAGCCTCTTGATGAAAGTGAAAGAGGGGAGTGAAAAAGTTGGCTTAAAGCTCAGCATTCAGAAAACTAAGATCATGGCATCTGGTCCCATCACTTCATGGCAAATAGATGGGGAAACAGTAGGAACAGTGACTGACTTTATTTTTCTAGGCTCCAAAATCACTGCAGATGGTGATTGCAGCCATGAAATTAAAAGATGCTTACTCCTTGGAAGGAAAGTTATGACCAACCTAGACAGCATATTAAAAAGCAGAGACATTACTTTGTCAACAAAGGTCTGTCTAGTCAAAGCTATGGTTTTTCCAGTGGTCATGTATGGATGTGAGAGTTGGACTATAAAGAAAGCTGAGCGCTGAAGAATTGATGCTTTTGAACTGTGGTGTTGGAGAAGACTCTTGAGAGTCCCTTGGACTGCAAGGAATCCAACCAGTCCATCCTAAAGGAGATCAGTCCTGGGTGCTCACTGGAAGGACTGATGTTGAAGCTGAAACTCCAATACTTTGGCCACCTGATGTGAAGAGTTGACTCATTTGAAAAGACCCTGATGCTGGAAAGATTGAGGGCAGGAAGAGAAGGGGATGACAGAGGATGAGATGGTTGGATGGCATCACCGACTCAATGGACGTGAGTTTGGGTAAACTTTGGGAGTTGGTGATGGACAGGGAGGCCTGGCATGCTGCAGTCCATGGGGTCACATAGAGTTGGACATGACTGAGTGACTGAACTGAACTGACAAGGAGTACTAGATGTCATGCTTCTCTTCTTTCCAATGTCCTAAGAGTTAGAGGTAAAGCTAGTGTCCCCAATGGCCCAGTCTCATGTCCCTTATATCTCAGCTGGTAAAGAATCCACCTGCAATGCAGGAGACCCCAGTTCAATTCCTGAGTTGGGAAGATCCCCTGGAGAAGGGATAGGCTACCCACTCCAGTATTCTTGGGCTTCCCTGTGTTTCAGCTGGTAAAGAAACCGCCTGCAATGCAGGAGACCTGTGTTCAGTCCCTGGGTTGGGAAAGATCCCCTGGAGAAGGGAAAGGCTACCCACTCCAGTATTCTGGCCTGGAGAGTTCCATGGACTGTATAGTCCATGGGGTTCAAAGAGTCAGACATGACTGAGCGACTTTCACTTCACTTCAAGGGCTAGAGGAGGCAGAACATCAGTCTGCTGAGCCTGGACCATGGGTAAGCCTACTCAATAGACCACCTCCCAATGATACTGAGCAGTCAGACCCCACATTATTCCGTTTTCCAAGCTCTAGTCAAAAAACATCTCAAGCTCTTCAAAATATCAGCATCTCCTGACTATAAACTCCTGAGAGCCACAAGGCCCAATGCCCAAATCAGATACAAGCCTTCAGGATGATAGTGGCTTTTACATTTTTTCTGTTGTTTGGGCCTTGGTTGCCTCATGTATGTGAGGAAACTATGTTAAGTTGCTCATTCATGTCTGACTCTGTGACCCTTAAACCACCATGCTCCTCATGTCCTCTTCCTTTCTCCAGGGGATCTTCCCGACCCAGGAATCAAACCTAGGTCTCCTATATTTCAGGCGGATTCTGTACTGTCTGAACAACTAGGGAAGGCCTCATGTAAAGCTACTAATAATAGTACAGAGTACCTAATGTGTCCAGTGCCTCCTGGATCATGATTGCCAATAATCTCATGATAGTCCCTCAAAATTCAATGTCTCTAGCTAAGTGGATTAGAGACAGAGCTGGGACTTGATGCCAGGCCTACTGCCTTCCAGTCTAGAGAGCACTCTTTCTAGTACATTACACTGTGGAGGTGACATGCACAGAAATTTCTAAGAACACGACTACTATGTAGGACAACATAACTATATATAAGTGAAGGCCCACCTAGTAGATAGAATAAAAAGAGACAATTAGTTTCATCAGCTGACAGAACCTCATAGCTGAGACACTCTTATCTGCTGCTTTCTCTTCTAACATTTCTATGATCTGATAGCTTTGAAGTTTCCCCTTAGTCTTCTAAAGTAAAAAAAAAAAAAGTTGTATTTTTATACATTAATTCTGATTCACCTCATGATTCTCTATGACTTCAGGCTAATTTAATTGTTAGAATTAGTCCCTTGAAGAGTTGAAACTAACAATAATCAAGTTAAATTCCTACTACATGATCAGTGTTTATTAGATATTGATGCAAAACCCTTGATAATTACAATATGGTTATCATTACAAAATGACTCACTTTTTACATATCTCAGAGGAAATTAAGGCAAAGTATAATGGAACCCAGAGCCAGTCAAAGTCCTGAAAAGGTTAAAAAATCAAGGAGGTGCACATAAAAATCATCCACTGATTTTTTGCAAATCTGCAAAATAGATCCAATAGAGGTAAAATAGAGGAAAAATAAACTTTTGAGCAAATGGTGGAAACTTGAAGCAATCAGCAAAAAACTATAGGTAAAAAATGAAGAGAGACCAAAACTTCATACTTTACACAAAAATTAAATCAAAATGGATGATAATATAAAACATAAAACAATAAAACTTTTAAAAAATAGGACAAAATCTTTACAATTTAAGATTAGACAAAGTGTTTTTAGACTTGACACCAGAAAGACGATCTGTAAAATGAAAAATCAACAAACTGGACCTGATCAAAATGTAAAACCTCTGCTCTGCAAAAACCCACGTGAAGAGGATTAAAAGAATGCAGACTGGAAGAAAATACTTTCGAAGTACATATCCAACAAAGGACTTACGTCTAGCATATATGAAGAGCTTTCAAATTCAACAATAAAAAATAATAAGCCAATGAGAAAATGGGCAAACGACATGAAGATATTTTCACCAAAGCGAGTATATAGATTACAAAAACCACATGAAAAGAGGCTCAACATCATTAGCCATCACGGAATGCAAATTATAACCACAGTTAGACACCACCACACCCCTATCAGAATCATTAGAATGAAAATAGCAGCACCATCAAACACTGGGAAGGATGTGAAGGAACTGGATCACTCAGAAATTTCTGGTAGGAATGTAAAATGGTACAAAACTATTTAGCCATTTCTTATAAAACTAAATATGCAAAAAAAAACACCTAAATATGTAATTTCTGTACAACCCAGCAACTGCACTCTTGGACGGTTATTCCAAATATATTAACGTTTATATTCATACAAAACCCCATACATGAATGTTGATAAAGCTTTGTTTGTATTAGTTCCAAACTGTAAACAATGCAGATGTCCTTCAGCGGGTGAATGGATAAGCAAACAGAGGTAGCAACCACAACATGGGATTCTACTCATGAAAAACAAGGAGTGAACTACGATACATGCAATGAACTAGATGAATCTCCAGAGAATTATGCCAAGTGAAAAGTCAGTCTTGAGAAGATTCATACTGTATGGACCCATTTATATAACATATTTTTTAATATTTATTTTTATTATTTATTTATTTATTTGGTTGTGCAAACTCTTAGTGATGGCTTGTGGGATTTAGTTCCCTGAACAGGGATCAAACCCAGGCCCCCTGCATTGGAGCTCGGAGTCTTAGCCGCTGGACCACCCGGGAAGCCCCTGTATAACAGTCTTAAAATGACAACATTACAGCGATGAAGAGCACACTAGTGGTTGCCAGGTGTTCAGGGATGAGATGGTTGGATGGCATCACTGACTCAATGGACATGAGTTTGAAAGCAAACTCCAGGAGATGGTGAAGGACAGGGAAGCCTGGCATGCTGCAGTCCATGGGTCGCAAAGAGTTGGACATGACTGAGCAACTGAACAATGAGTTAGGGATGGAACCATCATGTAGTTAGTGGAAGGAAATGGGTATGATTATAAAGGGCAATTTGAAGGATCCTTGCAATGATGGAAGAGCTATGCAATACCTTGATGGTGATGGTGGATACATGAACCTGCCCAGGGGATAAAACTGTATGGAATTCAACAGATGCACCCATACACACAAGTATATATACATATACGAGCACAAGTATAAATGGAAAAATCTCAATAAGATCAGTGGATTGTATTCATGTCAATATTCTGGTTGTGAAAACTACTATAATTTTGCAAAGTGTTATTATTGGGGAAACTGGACAGTCTCTGGACAGTTCCCCAATACAAAGTCTCCAAATTATTTCTCAAAATTGCATTGGAATCTACAAAGATTTCATTAAAAAATAAACTCCAAAGAGGCATTAAAGGTCTATGTGTGAGAAACATAACTTTAAAGCTGTTAGAAGAAAACAAAGAATATCTTTATAACTCCCTAGTAAGAAAAGATTTATTTTAAAAGACAGAAGCACAAACCATAAAGTTAAAGACTGATACATTGAAATAAAAATTCTGTGCATCAAATACCATTTTAAAAGACAAGCTACAGAGTGCCAGGAAATACATGCAATGCAAGCATCTGACAAAGGATTGATATTCAGAATACATAACAAATATATCAATAAACTAAAAACAAAATTAATGGGAAAAAGACATGTAGACAGTTCCCAGAAGAGGAAACCTGATTAATGTACATGTTAAAATGTACTCAACCATACAAGTCATCTGCGAGATGCCTAAATTCCATAAGAAACAATTTCACACCCACCACATTGGCAAAAATTTAAAAAGTCTGACAGTATCAGGTGTTGGCAAGGAATTGGGACAACGGGGCTCTGATACACTACTGGTAGTGTGTAATTTTATGTAAGCACTTTAGGAAGCAGTTTGGCAATATCCAGTAAAGTTAAAGATGCATCTATTTTGTGACCCAACAATTTCACTCACAGATCTATAACCTAAATAGTGCTTTGAAATCTTTTTTGGTCATAAGTCCCAGTATGCATTAATTTTAAGTTGTAACCCAATGTGTATTTATAATGGAAGCAAAAGTTTTCTTGAGGATTTTTTATCCTGCATGCAAAGCCCTCTCATACTTTTATTTTATTCTATTTAATTTTTTAATGTTCAGCACAATTAATAGGATTGATTTCATGATCCAGTAAAGCAGTGGTTCTCAATCTTGTCAATATTACAGTTATCTTTTTGGCTTTAAATCTCAATTACCCAGGCCACTACCCAAACAAATTAAATTAGAATATTTGGAGACACAAATGGCCATCAGCAGGAAAATGGATAAATGCACTGTGCTATATTCATACAATGGAATAATATGCAGTAGTTAAAATACAGGAACTAAATAAAGTGCATATATCATCATGGATGGGTCTCAAGAACAGATAATGAGCCAAGCAAGTTGCAGAAGGGTCACTTACAGCATGATACCATTTTGTGAGGCTGAAAACCATGTGTGGTGTGTTAAGATGTGTGTTAGTGGCTCAGTCGTGTCTGACTCTGTAACCCCATGGACTGTAGCCACAACTGTAGCTGGGGCAAGGAGCAGGGAGAAGCATCACATGAATTCTGAGCCCTTGGGGCTGGCATTTCATTAGTGACTCAAAGAGGAGTAAACTCAGATGACAGCCCAGATCCTTTAACCCTACTTTAGAGCTTGTCTATTCGTTGGTATTCTCTTGGGGTAGAGCTGAGACTAAAACACAGAGCCCTAGGAATAATGTCAATCTATGCAAACGCCACCATCATCAGTCACAAACATTTCTCTAGTACAGCCAAAGTCTGCGACAGGAGTAAGAAAAAGAGAAGAGGCATACCTTAGCCTTTGAATAGGAGCCAGCCCCTGCTCGAGCTGTGAGTCATCATTTGCCAAGATCACTCTCGGGTGTAATCACCCTGCTGACCTCCACTGTCTAGCTGGTATCACTCAGCATTCCACTGACGAATGAATGGTGGAGGAGGTGAAGCAGTTGATTTTGGATCCGGGACTACTTTGAAGAGATGACAGTAGCAAAAGGGTCATGGGCACCTAAGGCCAGTGCAAAGATATTGAATACCCAGGATACTCGAGAAGAGAATAAAGGTTGTTTTTGTTCAGCTGCTAAGTCACGTCTGACTCTTTTGCCCCCCATGGACTGTAGCCCACCAGACTCCTCTGTCCATGGGATTCTCCAGGCAAGAATACTGGAGTGGGTAGCCACTCCCTTCTTCAGGGGATCTTCCTGACCCAGGGATCGAACCCGTGTCTCTTGCATTGGCAGGCAGATTCTTTACCACTGAACCACCTGGGAAGCTCATAAAGAAAGGTGAGAGTCACCGAAGACAAACCCCATCTACTTCCTAATTTAGGCTCAGTCCTGGCTCCCACACTTTACCCCAGAGAACAGTGGGAAATGTCTTCCAAGAATGAAGGTGTATTTTGGCCCATGCTCTACCTTCCCCTGGTGAAGTTCCAGGGTCTGAGGGGTGAAGAGGTACAGCGTACCAACACCATCCTTTCTGCTTCCATGACACAAAGCAGAGCTTCTCCCCTGCCCGTTGGCCCAGACCTCCCTCGAGAAAGGGAAAGCGATTCCTTCTGTATCTGTTGCCAAGATACAGAAACTTGAGGTGACCCACTCATGAATGGGGTCATCACGGGAATCCTCCACAGCAAACTTGAATACAAGATGGGTATCTCCTTGTCCACGCAACAACACTCAACTACTGGAGAGACAGTGAGGAGAGGGAAGGTAGAAGAGACTCAGAATATTGTGTTTACAAGCTTTGACCACTGATATGGGGATGCAAAGGGAGAGCTGTTGAGGATGGGAGTTGAAGAAGGAGTTGCAGAACTTGGCCAGTCAGTGGGTCCTCATCCCTGAGATGCTGGGAAGAGGCAGGGAAGCTAATCTGGGTGAGATGAGATGATGGTGATTTTCCTTGTTCACTTGCTCTATAGGATGAATTTCAGGATTTCAGGGAGTAACTGAGTGGAGGCGTCCAAGGTACATGCGGCTCGCTAGGTTTGTAATTCAGAGGAGCGTCTAGGCTAGAGAAACATGTTGCTTCCCTGTGACAGTCTCTTGAGGGGAAAAAAGGCAAAAACCTTTGCGGAAAGGTGCCAGAACTCCAGTAGGAAATCAATGCATTTGATTTAATTTCCAATATGACATCATTGCCACCCCAACTGCTCCACGATTTGCACAAATTCAGGCAGTGGAATTAAACCAGAAAGGATTTTTGAGGAAGACACTGTACGTTGATGAAATAAATTGTATTCCCTAAACCACCCTTTATCTCATTTTTCAAGACCAATCTTTTAAGACAAAAACTTATTTTGGTCAAGTCTTTAGACACTGGATTGGAAAAGGCCCCTTAACTGATGGAGCTGGAGAGCATAATCAGACAGCAATTTGCTCCATCCTAGTTGAAAAATCATGATGAGCTGAGTAGAGGTGCTTTGACCAACTACGTACAGAGCATAATTTTATGTCTAGCTGCCAACGACAGTACGTATTTCCCATAATAGGCACTCTAACTGTGCAAAATTATGAACTGAGAGGAGGTGAGAGGCTGATAATGGGCTTAGTAAAACCTTAGCAATAGCCAAGTGACATTGATTAGGGAGCATTGAGAGTCCGTGTGACTAAGTCTTTAGCATACTAAATTCCTTCAACTAGTCCCTCCATCTCAGCACGGAATTTTACTTCCTTTTGTCAGTGACAAGACTATATGAAGAGGGAGGTTGTGTGAATCAGAGAAGTGACCCTCTCCCAGTGACTAGTCCCTGAGCTGAGAACACTTGATGTGCTCCCTGTTCCAAAAAGGTGCTTCGAGGCTGTTGATGAAGAAGCCCTTCGACACCAGCCTTCTCTGTCTCCTTCCACTTCTAGAACCTGCCCATTAGGAACAGACAGTCATGATCAGGGGGATGAAGGCCTCTTGTACAGTGTGACACTCTCCCTGGAGCCCAATAACACAGCCTGCTTCTGGGGGGATCCTGAGAGATGAGGTGAAAGGAATTCTCAGGGGGACTTCAGTAACTCCGAACAGCCATATATCACATTATCAGCATCCAGGGAAGGGAATTTGGGGAAAATATGCTTTACTTGCTGTATTAGTTTTCTAGGGGTATTGTTAATACACACACACACACACACACACACACACACACACACACACACACACCTCACAAATTAGAAGGCTTAAAATGAAACTCGCTCAGCTGTGTCCAACTCTGTGACCTAGAATTCTCTAGGCCAGAATACTGGAGTGGGTAACCATTCCCTTCTCCAGGGGATCTTCCCAACCCAGGAATCAAACCCAGGTCTCCTGCACTGCAGGTGGATTCTTTACCAGCTGAGCCACCAGGGAAGCCCAAGAATACTGGAGTGGGTAGCCTATCCCTTCTCCAGCAGATCTTCCTGACCCAGGAATCGAACCAGGGTCTCCTGCATTGCAGGCAGATTCTTTACCAGCTGAGCTACCATGGAAGCCCTTGAAAAATTTTTGTCTCGGTCCTGGAGGCTTGAAGTCTGAGATCAAAGTGTGGGCAGGCTTGGTTCCTTCTGAGGCTGTGAGGGTACACTCTGTTCCAGGCCTGTCTCCTGGGCTTGCCAATGGCTGTCTGCCCCGGGTGTCTCCTGGTGTGCTTGTCTGTGTCTGTGTTCAATTTTCCCCCTTTATTAGATTAGGGCCCACACTAATGAATTCATTTTAACTTTATTATGTCTATAAAAACACTACCTCCTTATAAGGTCACATTCTGCTGTACTAGGGATTTGGATTTCAACATATCATTTTTTTTTCAACATATCATATTTGAAGTGAAAAGTGAAAGTGTTAGTCGCTCAGTCATGTGTTGGACTCTTTGCGACCCCGTGGACTGCAGCCCACCAGGCTCCTCTGTCCATGGAATTTTCCAGGCAAGAATCCTGGAGTGGGTTGCCATGCCCTCCTCCAGGGGATCTTCCCAACCCAGGGATTGAACCTGGGTCTTCTGCATCGCAGGCAAATTCTTTACCGCCTGAGCCATGACAATTCAACCTATGACACTTGTCAAGCCTATCATGTGGTCCCTGGGGGAAAGGACTGCTCCCATGTTGTGGAGTTTATTGCTGGTAAGAGATTTTGAGACTTAGACCCACGGACAAAGCTACAGGGTATCCCTAGACACAATACTAAATTCATAAGTTAGTGGCTTAGTTGAGACCACAGCTCAGTTTTTAGAAAGTACAAGAAGCCTTGGGCAGAGGCCCTAGGGAAGAAGATAGCAAGAGGAGTACCCTTTCCCTAAGACTCACCCACAGAGCCTATTGTGATGGCAACTGAGTGACTCATAGCCACTGTCTCGGTGGTTTTCTGTACTCCCCCATGGCCTCTCCCCTGTCTTCATCCCTTCCAGGTATCCAAGGGGCCTGACAGTGAGTTGAGCTGAAATGGGTTCTTTCACCGCTCCAAGAAGAGTTTAATTCATATCCAAAGTGAAAGAGCAAAGACAGAAGGAGAAAATAAAGAAAGGTGACTCAGCTGATTACAAAATGAGATTGAAAATCATGGTAACTTGGACATATGCTGTTTTCTCTTTCAATAATAAAATGACTGTAATGATGTAAAGTAATTAGCCTCCAACTAATAAAAATTTAAAAAAAATAATAATAATAATAATAAAATGAAGGATCAAATTTATTGCCCAGTCTTCATGCAGTCTCTCTTTCCGAGGTCTACAGGCCATGTGTTACCCCCTTTCTTCTTTCTTGCTTTCTTTCAAAAAATTGTGGTAAAACATCTATAACATTAAAATTTACCACTTTTCAGTGTGAAGTTCACTGACATTAAGTACATTCATATTGTTGGGCAGCAATCAGCACCATCCATCTCCATAACTTTTTTCATCTTCCCTAACTGAAAATCCACATCAATTAATTGAACAACTCCCATTCCCCTCCCCACATCCCCTGGTAGCCACCATCCTGCTTCCTGTATCTGTGAATTTACTACTCCAGGTCCCTCATATAAGAGGAATTATACAATATTTGTCCTTTTGTGACTGGCTGATTTCACTTAGCATAGCGTTGTCAAGGATCATGTATGTTTTAGCAGGTGTCAGTGTGTCCTTCATTTTACTTCTTTTAGGAGAGGTCTGCCTTCGGAAACTTAGCCAATGGATCATTTTCAACTAAGAGAGGCCACTAGGACCAAGTATAACTGGAACTAGGAAGTGATTATGGATGGATAAACAACAAGGTCCTACTGCATAGCACAGGGAACTATATTCAATACCCTGCAATAACACCATAATGGAAAAGAATGTGAAAAAGACTGTACATGTATATCACTGAATCACTTTGCTGTGCAGTAGAAAGTAACACAACACTGTAAATACTTCGCTACAAATTAAAAAAAAAAAAGCAGTTATGTTTTGAGTTGAATCTTGAGCTCAGTGAGCAAGATTTGGAGAAACAGGTAAAGAAGAACAGAAAAATAACTGAGCTCAGAGCATAAGCTCAAACCTGAAAGCCAGGGTCTTTTCCAGTAGCTTTTTCTATTCAATCCAACTCACCACATGGTTATTGAGTACTGACGCACAAAGCATTATGGGCAATGCAAAGAGGACTTAGAGCAGGCCAGTGCAATGAGCTCACCTACAGAAGGTGGGAAAGTGAGAGGAGGGCACTGAAAACATCCATCCACTCGGCCTTTGCTTTCCATGTACACGCAGCTCCCCCTCCCTAGTAGTCTCTGGCACCATACCTAAGGAACCAGTGCCACCAGCCATCTTTGGCCACTGCAAAGCCAAGTTAGGGAATGACTGCTTGGAGTCTTATTCATTCCCTTCTATCTCATTCCAAAATGGACTTAAAGGGGGCTAGGGCAGTGAACTGTTAAGTTCTCTATACCAGACCCTCCCAACCTGTGGGCTACAAATTAGTCACAGGCTCCCCTCAGTCTTTCCATTGGCTCACAGAGGCCGGGGCAGGGGCTCCACGTGTGGGAAGTACAGCTCGAACTGTGAACAGCCTCCTCGGTCTAACTCCAGTGTGCCGCACAACAGCGTTTTCTAAGTGGGACTTTATGTGCCAAGTCACTGGGAAGTCGTGGACGATGTGCTGTGCTTGCTTCCTCTGACCATGGCAACCGTATCTGTTCCCACCTCCTTTGTGCATTTCTCCTCTGTCATTTCCTGCCCAGCCCTCAGGACACATGGATTTCCCCCTTTTGAGGGTACAGATGAGAAGATACCAGTGAACTGCCTTATTCTGAGCACTGATATTATACCGTGTAGAGAGGTAAACAGGAGAAGGGAAATAACCAGAACTTATTGAATGCATGCTCAGTGCAGAGACTTTACATAGGGAATCTCACAACATGCTCAGCACAATGTCCACCATTATTAACCCTAACTGATGGATGAGAAAACCAAGGCTCAGAAAAGTTGGACTAAGTTACCGAGTTTTATGATTATGACATCTTAGCAGCAGGATTTGAACTCAGGGAGCTCTTACTCGAAAGCCCACGCTGTCCTCAACTCACACCTGACTGCAGACCTATTTATGTCTTGTGATTCCTCTACTCCTGCCAGACTGAACATCACTTCCACATTGTCTAGTAGCACCGGGGCACATAGTGTTTCAGGACTGAGTTTCTTCCTTGGGTCTGAAGTGCGACATATGGCTTGCAGCCTGACACCATCAAGATTCAATGGTAGCCCAGGCTCGTCCCTTACCATCAGTGGATTGATATGACCTAGGCCAGTCAAGTCTGTACTTTTCTCATTGGCTTTGGTCAAGTCTTCCAAGTGCAAACAACGAGTTTCAAAAATTAATCTATTTGAAAATTTAAAAGTCAGTACACCATAATTAGATTTGTACAAGCAATTTTAGCCTATTTAGTCTTGTGGATCTATAATCGCTTTCAAGTTACTCTAACGACTTTATTTTCTGATCCATTTTTGCATACTTTGAAATGGTTTCTACTTTGTTGAAAAATCTTTTAGTCCATTAGGAGCTTTTAAAACTTCCCCTGACAGCTCAGCACATGAGTACAGCCCTACGTTCTACCAGCAACGGAAAACATACATTGATTCCAAAATACCACCTTGGCAGAAATCAACTGATAAGCCTTAAATCAAAGCCTTTCAAGAAGCATATTGTAGATGATTGGAGCACTTAGCCTCTAAAATAAATACTTCAACCCCATGTGAAAACAGTGAACTATTTTGGAGATCATTGATATTTGAAAAATCCTTCAGACCACTTCACTAATTTCTCTGGAAAAAAAAAAAAAAAACTATCACCAGGAGCCTTCATCATAATAGTCTTATCAACACTGTTTAAGAGGGGGCTTCATGAGGCTGTGGGTAGGACACCCTGGGTAACACAGCATAAGGTTACAGCTCTTAGCCCACCTCCCAATATACAAAATGAAGGGGCAGTGGACAAGTCAACCCCAGATTCTATTAGAGTCTAAACTGACTATTTTAAAATTATTATTAGATTTGAGAATATTGTAACTGACACAAGCAGGCCTCAAATTTTTGTGTTCATAGCCTACATTTGGTTATTAGAGTTTTTTTGGTGGCACAACCTAGGGGATTAAAAGGCTCAATACAATGCCAAATAAGCAAGCAGAAGTGACAACACCCCAAGCCTCCATGTCGTGGTGTCTTTGTCTGCTTAGAAAAGAATCTCAGCCATCACCCTACACACTGGGTGGCCCTCTATCCCTGAGTCATGGTGAGGAGACACCTGTTGGGTACCTCACCCAGAGTCCATATACTTAGAAAGCAGAGTTCTTGCACACAGAAACCACTCTGTTTCCTGTGGGCCATTTCTGCTGTTACACCACACATGCCTGACCTTTTCCTTGAAGCAAATTGTATCCCCTCTCCCTACCCAGCTCACTTAGGGCAAGGGGGAGAGAGGACCCAAGAGAATCAGAGAGGAAGCAGGAGGGGGAGGTAGGGTGACTGGGAGGAAGACTAGATAGGACTTTGGGGTTTCCTTTAAGAGAGAGTTTTGAGCAGAAGAGGGACACAATTCAGTTTTACTTTGAGAACACGAGCCTGGCAATGGGGCAGAGAATGGATGGGACAGGATAAGGGTATGTGCAGGAAGAGTGGGCAGGAGGCTACTGTAGTGATGCCAGCCAGAGAGGCTACTGCTGAGAGGGAATGAAGTGGAAGCTGTGGTGAGAATGAGAAGTGGCTATAATAGGAAATCAGGACACAACATGTTGCTGGATGAGACACGGGCTTGGAGAAAGTGATAAGTTAACCTCCAAGGTTTTGGCCTGAGCAACTACTCTATGGAGATGTGGAAGTTGACGAGAGGAATGGGTTGAAGGAAGATGACTAGGGGTTGGATGTGAGGTGCCTTGTACATTGCAAGTCTATGCAAAGTTCATAGTCGAGTGTACAAGTCTAGGGATCAAGGAAGAGGCCTGGGCTGGAATATCAGTTTTGGAGGAGCACATGAAGGGTTTGAAAAGCCATGATTTTGAGTCAGATCAGAAAGGCAATGAGTGTTGAGAAGGCAAGTGAGGACATCTGCCGAATGAGTCTTATGGCTTTCTAACTGGAGACCAAATGAGGAGGTGCTGTCAAAAGAGAGGGAAGGATGGTGGAGTAGAAGGATGTGTGCTCATCTCCTCCTGCAAGAGCACCAAAATCACAACTAGCTGTTGAACAACCATCGACAGGAGGATGCTGGAACCCACCAAAAAAAGACACCTCATGTCCAAAGACAAAGAAGAAGCTGCAATGAGATGCCTCCTCCATCACAGGGCAGACAGAAGAAGAAGAAGAAAACCACAGTCCCACAGTGACTAAAAACCCACATTCAGTTCAGTCAGTCACTCAGTAGTGTGTGATTCTTTGTGGCCCCATGGACTGCAGCATGCCAGGCCTTCCTGTCCATCACCAACTTCCGTAGTTTACTCAAACTCATGTCCATCAAGTCGGTGATGCCATCCAACCATCTCATCCTCTGTCGTCCCCTTTTCTTCCTGCCTTCAATCTTTCCCAGCATCAGGGTCTTTTCCAATGAGTCAGTTCTTCGTATCAGGTGGCCAAAGTATTGGAGTTTCAGCTTCAGCATCAGTCCTTCCAATGAATATTCAGGACTGATTTCCTTTAGGATGGACTGGTTGGATCTCCTTGCAGTCCAAGGGACTCTCAAGAGTCTTCTCCAACACCACAGTTCAAAAGCATCAGTTCTTTGGCACTCAGTTTTCTTTATAGTCCAACTCTCACATCCACACATGACTACTGGAAAAACCATAGCTTTGACTAGATGGACCTTTGTTAGCAAAGTAATGTCTCTGCTTTTTAATATGCTGTCTAGGTTGGTCACATCTTTTCTTCCAAGGAGCGAGTGTCTTAATTTCACAGCTGCAGTCACTATCTGCAGTGATTTTGGAGCCCATGAAAATAAGGTCTGTCACTGTTGCCATTATTTCCCCATCTATTTGCCATGAAGTGATGGGGCCAGATGCCATGATCTTAGTTTTTTGAATGTTGAGTTTTAAGCCACTTTTTCACTCTCCTCTTTCACTTTCATCAAGAGGTTCTTTAGTTCCTCTTCACTTTCTGCCATTAGGGTGGTATCATCTGCATATCTGAGGTTATTGATATTTCTCCTGGCAATCTTGATTCCAGCTTGTGCTTCATCCAGCCTGGCATTTCACATGATGTACTCTGCATATAAGTTAAATAAGCAGGGTGACAATATACAGCCTTGATGTACTCCTTTCCCAATTTGAAACCAGTCTGTTGTTCCATGTCCGGTTCTAACTATTGCTTCTTGACCTGCATACAGATTTCTCAGGAGGCAGGTAAAGTGGTCTGGTATTCCCATCTTGAAGAATTTTCCACAGTTTGTTGTGATCTACACAGTCAAAGGCTTTGGCATAATCAATAAAGCAGAAGTAGATTTTTTTTTCTGGAATTCTCTTGCTTTTTCTATGATCCAACAGATGTTGGCAATTTGATCTCTGGTTCCTCTGCCTTTTCTAAATCCAGCTTGAACATCTGGAAGTTCTCGGTTCACGTACTGTTGAAGCCTGGCTTGGAGAATTTTGAGCATTACTTTGCTAGCATGTGAAATGAGTGCAATTGTGTGGTAGCTTTGCATGAAATGTTCCCTTGGTATCTCGAATTTTCTTGAAGAGATCACTAGTCTTTCCCATTCTATTGTTTTCCTCTATTTCTTTGTATTGATCACTGAGGAAGGCTTTTTTATCTCTCCTTGCTATTCTTTGGAATTCTGCATTCAGATGGGTATATCTTTCCTTTTCTCCTTTGTCTTTAGCTTCTCTTCTTTTCTTTTCACTTTTTTGAGAAAAAAAAAACACATTACAGACAGTTAATCAGCATGAAAAACAAAAAGTTTTGTCCCATGTGAAGGGACAAGATAATCCCCCAGAAAAACAACTAAATGAAGCAGAGATGGGCAACTTTCCAAAAAAAGAATTCAGAATAATGATAGTGAAGATGATTCAGGATCTTGGAAAAAGAATGGAGGCAAAGATTGAGAAGATGCAAGAAATGTTTACCAAAGACCTAGAAGAACTAAAGAACAAACAAACAGAGATGAATAATACACTAGAAGGAATCAATAGCAGAATAACTGAGGCAGAAGAACAGATAAATGACCTGGAGGACAGAATGGTGGAAATCACTGCCACAGAACAGAATATAGAAAAAAGAATGAAAAGAAATGAAGACAGCCTAAGAGACCTCTGGGACAACATTAAACACACCAACATTCACATTATAGGGGTCCCAGAAGAAGAGAGAGAGAAAGGACCTGAGAAAATATTTGAAGAAATAATAGCTGAAAACTTCCTAACATGGGAAAGGAAATAGTCAACTGTCTTTTACTTTTGTAAGTATTGCTCACGTAATACCATTGTATCATGATTGGTCACAGTAAACAAACTTAGGTGGCACTACTAATGATCATGCATTCTAACAATCTAAGATCAGCCATCCTGCCTAACCACAACCCTGCCTGCCACCATCCCAGCCCAAGTTCCACTGCCCTGGCTTTTTCTCACCACTGAACGCTCATTGTGGGCAGGGATTTTAGAGTCAGCACTCTAAAGAAAGCTGAGCACTGAAGCATTGATGCTTTTGAACTGTGCTGTTGGAGAAGACTCTTGAGAGTCCCTTGGATATGAGAGTTGACTATAAAGAAAGCTGAGGGCCAAAGAATAGATGGTTTTGAACTGTGATGTTGGAGAAGACTCTTGAGAGTCCCTTGGACTGCAAGAAGATCCAACCAGTCCATCCTAAAGGAAATCAGTACTGAATATTCATTGGAAGGACTGATGCTAAAGCTGAAACTCCAATACTTTGGCCACCTGATGTGAAGAACTGACTCATTTGAAAAGACCCTGATGCTGGGAAAGATTGAAGGCAGGAAGAGAAGGGGACAACAGAGGATGAGATGGTTGGATGGCATCACTGACTCGATGGACATGAGTTTGAGTAAACTCCGGGAGTTGGTGATGGACAGGGAGGCCTGGTGTGCTGCAGTCCATGGGGTCACAAAGAGTTGGACATGACTGAGCAACTGAACTGAACTGAACTGAATACCTTGAGCCAGGCTCAGCCACATGCCGACTGTGTGACCTTGGACAAACTACCTGACTTCTTCTTAGACCCTACATTTCCTCATATTTTAAACAGGCTCTACATCCCAGGGCACTGAGACAGCACTTGTGTTCTTATCACTGGGCACAGAGTAAGAGCTCAGTGTCTTATCTCATTAGCCACTCTCTCACAAGAAGTAATGAAATGTAGTCTACTATCTGAGAAATCAAGTCCCTCCACGTTGATGTTGCTGAAACTCAGAGAAAAAAAAAAAGGTTAAGCTACCTCCTTTGAGATAACATCAAGGTGGTGTGATGATTTCTCAGATAATAGACTACATAATAGACTACTTTTTATTACTTTTAATTTCTCTAGTTGCTGCAAGGGCTTAGTTGCCCTAAGGCATGTGGCGTCTTAGTTCCCTGACCAGGAATTGAACCCGCATTCACTACATTGAAAGGTGGATTCTTAACCACTGTACCACCAGGGAAGTCCCCAGAGATATTTATATTTTCACCTGGTTAATAGTTTTTGAAGCACCTTAGCATCAGCAAGAGTGGGAGAAAATGGAAACTTTCACACACTGCTGGTTGGTATTTAGTCTTAAAATGTGCAGAACACTCACCCAGCACTTTTCCAGGAATTTGTGCTAAGGAATTAATTATAGCTGCACAAAAATACTGAAGTGTAAGGATATTCATCATAGTTAATAATAGTGAAAATGTTGCAATAATTTAAATACCCATAATGGAGAACTGGTTAAGGCAATCATGGTACCTCATACAATGAAATATTTTGTGGAAGAATATTTAATGACACGAAAAAGCATTTGTTGTGTGTTGTTAGTTTTTTTAAGAGGAAGCAACAAATCAGTCGCTTACTCTATCTGCACATTTTTAAGCACTTGTGTCACATACATAGGTAGATGATAGAAAGACTAAACTTCAGATAGGCTTTATTTTTTGCTGTTGTTGTTGTTTTGTTTTTTTATATTTATTTTTATTACTTGGAGGCTAATTACTTTACAATATTGTAGTGGTTTTTGTCATACATTGACATGAATCAGCCATGGATTTACATGTATTCCCCATCCCGATCCCCCCTCCCACTTCCCTCTCTACCCGATCCCTCTGGGTCTTCCCAGTGCACCAGGCCCGAGCACTTGTCTCATGCATCCAGCCTGGGCTGGTGATCTGTTTCACCCTAGATAATATACATGTTTTGATGCTGTTCTCTCAAAACATCCCACCCTTGCCTTCTCCCACAGAGTCCAAAGTCTGTTCTGTACATCTGTGTTCTTTTTCTGTTTTGCATATAGGGTTATCATTATCATCTTTCTAAATTCCATATATATGTGTTAGTGTACTGTAATGGTCTTTATCTTTCTGGCTTACTTCACTCTGTATAATGGGCTCCAGTTTCATCCATCTCATTAGAACTGATTCAAATGAATTCTTTTTAATGGCTGAGTAATATTTCATGGTGTATATGTACCACAGCTTCCTTATCCATTCGTCTGCTGATGGACATCTAGGTTGCTTCCATGTCCTGGCTATTATAAACAGTGCTGCGATGAACATTGGGGTGCACGTGTCTCTTTCAGATCTGGTTTATATCTACCTAAAGAAACAAAAGACTTATACATAGAAAACTATAAAACACTAATGAAAGAAATCAAAGAGTACACAAACAGATGGAGAAATATACCGTGTTCAAGGATTGGAAGAATCAATGTTGTCAAAATGGCTATACTACCCAAAGCAATCTATCAATTCAATGCAATTCCTATCAAGCTACCAACAGTATTTTTCACAGAACTAGAACAAATAATTTCACAATTTGTATGGAAATACAAAAAACCTCGAATAGCCAAAGTAATCTTGAGAAAGAAGAATGGAACTGGAGGAATCAACCTGACTGACTTCAGACTATACTACAAAGCCACAGTCATCAAGACACTATGGTACTGGCACAAAGACAGAAATATAGATCAATGGAACAGAATAGAAAGCCCAGAGATAAATCCATGAACCTATGGACACCTTATCTTCGACAAAGAAGGCAAGGATATACAATGGAAAAAAGACAACCTCTTTAACAAGTGGTGCTGGGAAAACTGGTCAACCACCTGTAAAAGAATGAAACTAGAACACTTTCTAACACCATACACAAAAATAAACTCAAAATGGATTAAAGATCTAAATGTAAGACCAGAAACTATAAAACGCCTAGAGGAGAACATAGGCAAAACACACTCCGACATAAATCACAGCAGGATCCTCTATGACCCACATCCCAGAATATTGGAAATAAAAGCAAAAATAAACAAATGGGACCTAATGAAACTTAAAAGCTTTTGCACAACAAAGGAAACTATAAGCAAGGTGAAAAGACAGCCCTCAGATTGGGAGAAAATAATAGCAAACGAAGCAACAGACAAAGGTTTCATCTCAAAAATATACAACCAACTCCTCCAGCTCAACTCCAGAAAAATAAATGACCCAATCAAAAAATGGGCCAAAGAACTAAACAGACATTTCTCCAAAGAAGACATACAGATGGCTAACAAACACATGAAAAGATGCTCAACATCACTCATTATCAGAGAAATGCAAATCAAAACCACAATGAGGTACCATTACACGCCAGCCAGGATGGCTGCTATCCAAAAGTCTACAAGCAATAAATGCTGGAGAGAGTGTGGAGAAAAGGGAACCCTCTTACACTGTTGATGGGAATGCAAATTAGTACAGCCGCTATGGAGAACAGTGTGGAGATTTCTTAAAAAACTGGAAATACACACTGAGGAAACCAGATAGGCTTTAAGTGTAAGCAGTGGTTACCTCTGGTGGTGGTTTTTGTAATTTTTTTTTTTTCTCTTTGGAAGGAGTCATTGTTTTCTACAATGAATATATATCCTCTGATAATAAAAACAAATGATATGTTTAAATTTTTATGAAATTCAGCCCAGCCATCACTGATTCCCAGATGCCCTCGCTATTCCCTGATTTTGCTGCTCTTGCCTGAGTTAGCCGCTTCCTTCTCATGGGCCAAAGCACCCTGTCCTTACCTCCTTTGGTGTGATTTCCACATAGTACTGGCCTGCTTGTCTATGTCTCTGTCCTTCCAGCCCTCACTGTATTCAGATGGTGCCATGTCTCATCCATCTCAATACTGATGTTTCCATGTACAGGGCCTGGTAAAACACAGGCACTCAGTGTGGTTGCAATCGAAATGAATGGCATTGCTCACTTACAGCCAAGCCAGCTGGTGTTTATGGCTGGGTTCCTTTACAGCTTTGTGAGGCTATCCTGGGAGGAGAAAGGGCATTATGGATGGTGAGGGCTGAGTCAGCTGCCCCTCTGGCCCAGACTCTGGCACCTTTCTTTGGAAGAGCTCCAGAATCGAGGAGTGGCCATGGCACAGTACCTATTTATTTAGTGGTTCTCTTAATGAGGGGCTTCCCTGGTGGCTCAGATGGTAAAGAGTATTCCTGCAATGCAAGAGACAAGGGTTCAATCCCTGATTCAGGAGGATCCTCTGAAGAAGGGAGTGGCAACCCACTCCAGTATTCTTGCCTGGAGAATTCCATAGACAGAGGAGCCTGGTGGGCTATAGTCCATGAAGTCACAAAGAGTTGGACATGACTGAGTAACTTTCACTTTCTCCTAGTGAGAGAACTAAACTGGTGGGATGTTATTAACTATGCTATTTGGTTTCAAGACAGTAGACTGACCAACAAATTGAACTTTGTTTTGGTAACCTTTAGTTCTGTCCTAGGTTTCAGCAATTAAATGATGGCAGGCCAAGTTGAAGCAGAGATCAAATGAATTCAATTAATGTCTCAGAAATGCACTAAAAATAGCGCATGATCTGTATCTAAGTTGGCTCCTTTACCATCACCCATACAAGCAGACCAGATAATGCTGTGTATTCAGGCTCTGAAATATGACTGCCCAATTCTGCCAAGGCTTCTACATTCCAAACAGCTGTGAACAATTTAATTGATATGACAAGCATTTGGGACAAGAACATATGGTAAAGTTGCATCATAAACGGTCTTTCCTTACTGAAAAAATTGGGGACATTTTAATTGGGTCTTGAATGATATTTATATTATGAAAAGGGAAAATTAACGAGGAAGGATGCTTCAAAATTCTAAGCTTCATTTCTATAATAAATGTCATGAAATTAATCAAGGACCAAAGAACCACAGATGAACAGCAAAGCAGTGAAGTTTCTTAACATCTGAAATGCGAGGCCAGCTAATGATAGCAATACCCTTCAGTAGCAAACTGTCCTCAGGCAGAGAGGCCAAGAAAAAGGTGAACATGGGGAGAGATCCACAGCTCAGCTCAGGAGCCCCGCTCTAATGTGGCTCTGGTTTCCCTGGGTGACCTCAGGTCTATCCCGGGCCACCTCAGAGACTCTGGGCCATCCAACACCAGAGGACTTTGGAATTGATTGAGTCTGTTCTCCTAGCCCCTCAAGGCCTTGAGTTTCCTGGGAAGGTTCTCAGAGGCTGTGGATGGGTGTAGTGGGGATTAGTATGAAAGAACATTCCTCAGCCCCCCAGTACACACACACGTGTGCACTTCAGCCAGAATAGCTGTGCTCAGCAAACTTTCCCATAATGATATTAAATTTTGGTAGGGAAAGATATTCTGTTTAAAAAAAGAAAGAAAGAAATGAAGACTGTTAAGAAACTTCTGGGTTCTTTAAGTTCTAAGATTCTGTGATCTCGGCAGCAGATTTGTTGATTCCGTACTCAGGTAACAAGTCAGTGAAAATATGGTTGGGTGGCAATGGTTTCTTGTTTTTTATTTTGATTTTTGGCCTTGTTTGTTTATCTCCATGCTTCTATTCCCAATTGCCTATTGCATTCCAGGCTCCCTTGTACAGAACCAAAACAAACTGCTCAGGTAAATGACAGCCTGACATTTCAGATTTCTGATTCATTTGATATTAGTCACATTTTCCCCCGCTGGGAAGATCCATATTTTTGTGACAGGCACTTCATATTAATTTTAAAAGTGAATTCAGTGATGTCATAATTTCTCATTTTGTTCCGTCCTGAAGCAAATAATTCATTCCCTGTAGAGAAGAGGGAATACATTCCACCATAACATTACTGTTGTTTATTATGGAAGCAGAAAGAGCAATAATATCTTTTTTAGCATATTTCCCTCATTCATAATAAGGAGATTAATAAAAGATTAAGGAATAATGGGGAGGTCATTATTCTATTATGAAACACTCTTTTATTTATTATCAGTAAGATAAAATGTTGGACTTTGAAAAATAAGCAACTTTTGTAGCTAATTCCTATTGTCTGGTGGCTATTATGTATCCTGACCTGGGAAAAAGTGTTTTCTGTAGATACGGAAATGGGGGGTTTCTTTTCAAGCTTGCTTGGCCAGTGGAAATGATAAAAGCAATGTTTCTGCTCACCATTAAAGTGTTGAACCTGGTAAAGCATTCTGACTTGGATTTGTCTGTCTGTCTGAGGGCCTGCAGGTAATAAATATTGTTAGCAAAGAGCTCAGGAGGTAATTGTGCTGTGGCTGGAAGCCACATGAAATAGGTGCAGACTCCATGGTAGTTCTATTAGAGGCTCATATTTTTAAATTGCAGTTACTTTCTGCAGAATGTAGCCTTTCAGTGACATCTGTGGTTTTACAAAGTGGTCCATGCTTGTCACAGGAGGAGATTTTCATTTTGTTTGGGTACAGTTCCCAAAATCGATTTCAAAATGAGCACCAGTCATCAGAAAATAGGTGTCATAATCTCAATAAGGGCACCCTGAACTCACCCCCACAGCAAACCCACCTACATGGGTGCCACAGGCCAGTCTTGTCTCTGCTTACCCTGAGATCATTAAGGCCCAGAGTGATTATGGGAAGTAGACAAAATGTCCCCTGAAATCTGTGATATGCATTCCCCAATGTGTATCACATTGAGCTCATCCATGAGGCATGCCTCTAAAAATGGAAAAAATAAACATGGACCCAAATCATCTCCATGTCCCTTCAGTCCCTGGGGGCTACCTGGCCTTGTGTTGCTAAAAATCAAGGAGAAATAGACTCTAAGTAGGGCTCTGTGATGCCTCTTGCTTTCTGAAACAAATCGAGCCACCCGTGCCCACCACTATCAATCACATAGCCACCCTCTCTGAGGGTCCTCCTTCCCTTTCTATCAGTGAAATTCACCGTAGCCAAGAGCACAATAGGTCTCAACAAAAAGCAGGAAAATGAACTGACTGTGTTTCTGCTGTTGGTGTGAAAACCCACTGTGTACATTAGTGGGCGGGGGTGGGGTGGGGTGGGAGGGCTTTGGGGGCAGCAGGACAGTTAGGAGGGACATGGCAGTATATCTCAGTGGACTTGCTTTACTGGCTTTTGGGAAAAACAGACAGAAAACTGAGAAAGGCTGCTTGGACAGTCTCTCAATGCCCACCGCCACCAGAAGAAGCACAAGGTGAAATAAATGCCTACTTGGCCTATCACTGAAAAAACACAGATTTGTAGCGAAGCCACAATGTTCAGATAGAACACAGGCTCCAAGTTCCCCTCAGTTCCAAGCCAGCCTTCAAAAGTACACATAAGTGCATTGTGAATCCCTTCCACTGCTTTGCCATCCACCATGCTGGGTCAAGCACTAGCTCATTCATTCCATCACTTCTCTTCTTCCTAAGCCCTATAGGTGGGCATTCAGCAAACATTCATGATGTGTCTGTTGCATGCTAGGTGCTATGTTTCCAAGAGCCGAAAAGTTCTAGATAAAATAAAAAGTGATTGTCTACACATGTGTTTTCTTGTTCAGGATATTGTTTCAACTCAAGATACCCCATCATCCTGCCACACCTTACTACCCAGCCTGACCTTGCACTACTGTCTCATGGTTCAGATTGGCTGGGCTCCCTGATATTCCTTCCATATGCCAAGACCATGCACTGTTAACAAGAAAATCCTTTACCCAGCCCATCACCACCACCACCAAGCAGCCATGACTACATCCATGTTTCAAGAAGCTCACTGCCACCCAAAACAGGTGGTGCCAACACTGGGCATCTCGGCAGATCAGAAAATGTTTCCTCAGATTGGGCCAAAATCTACCTTCCCTGGTCCATTTACACAACCCAGGACATGGAGATGCTGGTTACCAGGACTGTTATCAATAAGAATGTTTGGTACTGAAAGAACCACGGGAGCTTTCTCCCAGGTAGCTCCACCTCCAGGAAAACTTGCCAAAGAGGTAAGCCAGGGAAAGTTTTCTTTGTTTGTGTGTGTGTTTTCCTTGTTCTTTCTTTCTTTTCCTTTCTGTATAACTCACATTTAAATTACTTGCTGGGGAGGAATATAAATGAGCCTCAGTCGGACCTCATGAGTCATGTTTCAGTGGGAAACAAAGTAGCTTTGCTTCAAAAAGCAATTTAATTAATTTTGTTATGTGCTGTGGAAATAAGCTTTTAGAGATGATTCAAAACACTTACGTGAAATTGTCTAAAAATAAGTGAACAACACAATTACTGTCTGCTTTTTTTTGATGTAGAAATATTAAAATAATAAGAGGAGATTTTAAAATGTAAAATAACATAAAGTTTGCATGTAATATTAAAAGAGGAGAAAAGCAAAGTGGATTCTTAGCTGGATGCATGTCAAAGGTAAAGAAAAGCAAACATATTGCCCATGAAAGACAAAGCTCAGTTTTAACAGCCCTCTGCTGACCTAGGAAGAGAGGACACACCTTCTATTCCAGCCTTTGGACTTACACTCTCTGCATCCCAGTTTCCACTCCTGGAATATGAGAATGGATCCTGTAGTACCAACTTCCAGAGGTGACAGCCAGCTTGAAAAGTGGATGTGAAAGCACTTTGTAAACTGCAAAATGGTGTACCCATATATGACATGGTTCCACTTACTCATGAATGACTTTGAACCTGTGGGTAACCGTTAGTCAAATCCATTTCACTGGCCTTCACTAACCAAGGTCATTTAAACTGTGGCTACAAAAGACTTGCAGGTCCTCCAAGTGGCAGGTAGCCTAAATAATATGTTTGCCTATGTTGTTTTCCAGGAGTTTGGAGTCAGCCATATCTAATTGGAGCTGAGTGAGTTAAGACTAGATAGGACCACTGACCCTCCAACTGGGACCTTTTGACATCATAAGGCCAAAAACTCCACCCTCAAATCCCGCTAAGTGCCTCCATTTTTGAACATGCAGAGGCCTGGAGCTTAGTTATACCTGCCCTGAACAGCTTTTTTTCCCCCACTTTTTTCCCCAATCACCTTGTCCCTTGCTTTCCATTCTCGGATTACCCTGCTTTTTATTCTGTATCCCATAAATGCCCCGAGGCCCTGGCCTTCAGGGAGGCGGACCTTAGACTTGTTCTCCCATCTCCTTGCTTGACTGCCTCTTGAATAAACCCTCTGTTTGTTGCAAACCTTGGTGTCAGCATTTTGGCTTGCTGCATGTCTGGGCAAAATGAATCTGTTTTGGTAACAACTATTTCTACAGAGTAGAAAAATATCACCCTGAGTTATAGCTCTTTTAAGCAAAAACACTGCCTCGGCTTTATTTTCTCACCCCTATTACCTGAAAATATGGTGAAACAGGACATTGAGATGCTTCTCATCTCTACACCAAACTGCATTTGCCCCATTTCCTGGAATGACTCTTAGTTGTCCCAGCCAGAAACCTTGAGGTCCTGCTTGATTCAATGATTTCCCCAACACCCAGCCCATTGACTCATCCTTCCAAATATGTCCAGAATACAACTGTCTTCATATATATGTGTGTGTGTGTATATATATATATAGCCTATTTTCAACTTCCTTTTTCCCCCTCAATATTATCCATGTTTATATAAATACATGTAAAGTTGGTTCATTCACTTTTGCCATTCTGTGACTAAGTCACAATTCATCCAGCAGTTCCCCAGCTTGGGGGGAAGTTGGTCATTCATCTATAATTTCCCTCACACTCAAGGAGACTTACATGGTAAGATCAAGAGGGACCACAGAGAGGAATTTTTAAAACATCTTCATTTACCTGCTTTGAGTTCCAGCCCTTATATGCTGCGACCACTTGGAAAAGCAATGTTTCTAAATATACTACAGGCGTCTCAAGCAGATGGCACAGAAAGAATATCATTTAACACTCTTGAACACTCACCGTTATCCCCAGAGACTCTGATTCAGAGGGACTACTGTGATCCCAAGGGGCTGGTCTGGGAGCTGGGGAACTGAGTGTTGTCTCACCTTTTCCATGGCCTGCTGTGTGACCTTCAGCAAGCGATTATACTTCCCCCCTTCTAGGCCTCAACTGCACAATGAAGAGGGAGACCAGATGATCACGTGATGGTTGCTTCTAGTTGTGTGAGGTATTTACCAAGTTTTCAAGTACGTGCAATTTTCTGTTGGAGGAATAGAACCAGTTATGCCCAATGGCCTTCTAGAATTTGGTAGGCTAGAGAAGTGTGGATTAAATTAAACACAAGTGATAATTATTATACTTGTTAAAACATTGCCATGACATATAATTGAATAAGACCAGGGTATATTGACATAATAAGTAAACTGTGTCTAATTACAAGGTCTTATTTTTAATACCCAATCTCTTAACGTGCTCATTTGGTAACTGAAAATACAATAATTTCAACACTCTTGTCATCAAGTATCCACTTCTACAAGTACAGACACACAATTAATATACATCCATAAAGGGATTTGTCTCCACAAACTGTGTATGAAAACTAGTCTAGAGTGCAAAACAAGCCCCCTAAGCCCCTTCAAATTACAGAGGTGATGACAATTAACAACTGATTTGGTGAAAAATTACTTTGTGCCTTCAAAGCCTAAATGACAGCCAGAAGAGGAGAGCATCAACAAAATAATATGGTTAGACTAGATTGAATCCACAGGACGTATTATAAAAGAGGCCCTTAACTAGCTGGGCAAAGGATGGGCTTACTCACCAGGTGAAGTTAATAAAAGACCCTGTGACCAAGATTTCCATGACAAAGCTCTGCTAATTTTCTCAAGAAGAATCTGTTCCAGTGGTGAGTCACTGCCCTTTTATTGGCATTATTCTAATAATATGAAATAGAAGAAAAGGTCACAATTTAGATCAATGCCATCCTTGGATGACAGAGTTGGTGAGTCACCAAATGAAATTAATGCCGAAGCATGGTTACCATTTTCACTGAATATGCTCTCCCCTGATACATTCTACATACAACACATTCAATGAAGCATTTCAGGAGAGCTGGTTGCTAGGTTTCAGCCTCATTCTAGCTCTTCATTTCAGTATAGAACAAAATTACAAAAACTTTCAAGATGATAATATAAACTTTACCATGAGGCAATCAAGGGGCTCAGATATCTCTATACTGATGGGGCTGCTATAGTGACTGACAAAAAACACAAAAATAAAAGAAAGCTATAGTTGAATCTTAGCCATTACCCTTACTTTATAGAAGACAGAGATTAAGAAAGGGAAGTGACCTGCCCAAGATGAAACATTTGGTAGCAAGAAGAAACCAGAATTTATAACTTCTATCTCCTTTCCCAATGCACTTCTCCCAAATTGGGCATTCTTAATTTAAACAGTTGACCCTTGAATGACGTAGCTTTGAAATGCACAGGTCCACTTACACACAAATATTCTTTAGTAGTAAATAGTACAATACTGCATGGTCCACAGATTAACCCTCACGTCATTAGCATCAACTGTATATTTAGTTGCTGGACTTTAGATTTTACAAAATGTTTCTTATTAATGGTAATGGGAAGTAACAGCCAAATGAACAGGAAGACTTCTAAAAAGGGTTTGAAAAGTTTGTCAGATTTTTAATCTTTATTAGAGCATTTATTATAAAGATGTGCTTTAACACCTTACCAAAGAAGATATACAAATGGAAAATAAACACATGAAAATCTCAATATCATACGTCATTAGGGAACTGCAAAGTAAAACCACAACGAGATACCACTGCACACTTATTATAAGGGCCAAAATCTAACAGAAACACCAGATGCTGGCAAGGATGTGGAGCAATGGGAACTCTCATTCATTACTGCTGGAAATTCAAAATGGTACCGCCACTCTGGGAAACAGTTTGGCAGTTTCTTACAAAGCTAAATATAGTCTTACCATACAAACCAGCAATTGCATGCTTTTATATTCACCCAAAGGAGTTGAAAACTTATTTCCACATAAGCTTACACTCATGTGCTTATGTCAGCCTTATTTATAACTGGCAAAACTTGGAAACACCCAAGATGTCTTTCAGTGGGCGAATGGACAAACTGTGGTCTATCTAGACAATGGAATATTATTCAGCAACAAAAAGAAATGAGCTATCAAGCCATGAAAAAATATACAGGAACCTTCAATGATATTGCTAAATGAAAGAAGTCAATCTGAAGTCTACATAATGCATCATTCCAACCATATAACATTCTGGAAAAGGCAAAACTATGGAGACAGTGAAAAGATCAGTGGTTGCCAGGAGTTGGGAGTTGGGGGCAGAGGTAGGAAGGATATACCACTCTGGTTTGAAATGTTGATGGTAGGGGAGGCTGTTTTGGTGGGGAGGAGGTATATAGGTACTCTGTGTACTTTCCATTCAATTTTATGATCCTAAAATTTCTCTAAAAAGTTAAGTCTATTAAAAAAATTTAATGTGCTATAATTTTTGTTTAGGATCACAGAATTTGGAATAGGAAGTTTAATGTACCCCACTGGGCCAGTTTACAAGGGACAGTCTGATAGAGTCTCAGAAAATCCACTATATATTCTTTGGAACATGAAAGACAATGACTTCACCCCCAAAGAAGCTAATACTTGGTACAGAGAGAAGACCTCTTTAGGCACCAAAAACCACATTGCATATTCACTATGAAAATAATTAAATATGCAATATTCTAATGCTTATTTTGTTAAAACAATTACATACATTTTAACATGTGACCAGGATTGAAGAAGCTTGTTCCTTGAGTTCAGTGTGATGATTAAAACACCTGTCATTTCTGGTTAGAGAGGTCATACTGAAATAGCCACTCTAGTGGCTAAACCTCTTGGATTGGGCATAATTATCAAGTTATCTGAAGGTTATTATAAAGAAGTGAGTAATTACTACTAAAAGCAAAGTAAATTAGTAAAACCAAAGCTTAATGAAACAGATGAGAACATAAAAATTATCACTTATTATTATGGACAATGGAAAAAAGACAACCTCTTTAACAAGTGGTGCTGGGAAAACCTGGTCAACCACCTGTAAAAGAATGAAACTAGAACACTTTCTAACACCATACACAAAAATAAACTCAAAATGGATTAAAGATCTAAATGTAAGACCAGAAACTATAAAACTCCTAGAGGAGAACATAGGCAAAACACACTCCGACATAAATCACAGCAGGATCCTCTATGACCCACATCCCAGAATATTGGAAACAAAAGCAAAAATAAATAAATGGGACCTAATGAAACTGAAAAGCTTTTGCACAACAAAGGAAACTATAAGCAAGGTGAAAAGACAGCCCTCAGACTGGGAGAAAATAATAGCAAACGAAGCAACAGACAAAGGATTCATCTCAAAAATATACAAGCAACTCCTCCAGCTCAACTCCAGAAAAATAAATGACCCAATCAAAAAATGGACCAAAGAACTAAACAGACATTTCTCCAAGGAAGACATACAGATGGCTAAAAAACACATGAAAAGATGCTCAATATCACTCATTATCAGAGAAATGCAAATCAAAACCACAATGAGGTACCATTACACACCAGTCAGGTTGGCTGCTATCCAAAAGTCTACAAGCAATAAATGCTGGAGAGGGTGTGGAGAAAAGGGAACCCTCTTACACTGTTGGTGGGAATGCAAACTAGTACAGCTGCTATGGAAAACAGTGTGGAGATTTCTTTAAAAACTGGAAATAGAACTGCCATATGACCCAGCAATCCCACTTCTGGGCATACACACCGAGGAAACCAGATCTGAAAGAGACACGTGCACCCCAATGTTCATCGCAGCACTGTTTATAATAGCCAGGACATGGAAGCAACCTAGATGCCCATCAGCAGACGAATGGATAAGGAAGCTGTGGTACATATACACCATGGAATATTATTCAGCCATTAAAAAGAATTCATTTGAATCAGTTCTAATGAGATGGATGAAACTGGAGCCCATTATACAGAGTGAAGTAAGCCAGAAAGATAAAGACCATTACAGTATACTAACATATATATATGGAATTTAGAAAGATGGTAACAATAACCCTATATGCAAAACAGAAAAAGAGACACAGATGTATAGAACAGACTTTTGGACTCTGTGGGAGAAGGCGAGGGTGGGATGTTTCAAGAGAACAGCATCGAAACATGTATATTATCTAGGGTGAAACAGATCACCAGCCCAGGTTGGATGCATGAGACAAGTGCTCGGACCTGGTGCACTGGGAAGACCCAGAGGGATCGGGTGGTGAGGGAGGTGGGAGGGGGGATCGGGATGGGGAATACAAGTAAATCCATGGCTGATTCATGTCAATGTATGACAAAAACCACTACAATATTGTAAAGTAGCCTCCAACTAATAAAAAAAAAAAAAGAAAAAAAATTATCACTTATTATTATGGAATTGTCACAAATTGAACTTTTAAAACGCACTGGGTTAACAGAAAGAATAAATACCTTCTAGAATGAAAACTACATCTGTTTCTGACATCAAAGAATCGTTTTCAAATGATATCAAATATGAACAATGTGCATTCTGCAGCAAACATCATATTGAGGGCAGATATCACCAACTCAATGGACATGAACTTGGGCAAACTCTGGGAGACAGTGAGGGACAGGGAGGCCTGGTGTGCTGCAGTCCATGGGGTCGCAAAGAGTCGGACACAACTTAGCGACTGAACAACAACAACATGGGGCCATATTCTGGCAGTTTCCCTGCCACTCATGTGGGGTAAGTCCTTGGCAGGGCTGCACCTGCCCCTGCCCAGGACTCCCCTTCTATGGCAGATTCAGCTGCTTCAGGGGCTCAAGGAAACAAAAACAATATATAAATGTGGAACTCACTAGAAAGGATTCTTAAAAGGCAAATAATATGGAATGACATTCATTCACCTAACATACGCACTGGACACATACTCTGTGTCAGACACAGGGCAGGGCACTGGGCAAACAAGAGTGTAAAAAAATTGCTTGCTGTGGCATCCGCCTGCAGATGGGATGCAGGAATGTGGACAGACTTCATTTTTCACAGTCCGAAAACATTTTCATTTTGTTGTGCATATTTTTAAAATAACACAGAAATGCACAGACCACAAAAGCCCACGAGTCAAGCCGTTGAGAACCAAGTCTTGAAGATCCCCCTGAATTCTCTTAAGCCCGCCACTGGGAGGCGGGTGCTTCAAGAAGCCTCTCCCAGCTTCTGGTGGGTGCAGGCTTCCTTAGTTTGTGGCCACATCACTCTAATCTCTGCCTCTGTCTTCACATGGCTTCTCCTCTGTATGAGTTTGTTTCAAACTCCCTCTGCCTCCTTCTTATAAAGATACATGTGAAAAATAAATAAATAAAGAAAGATACATGTGATGGTATCTAGGTTGTCAGGCATTAGCAAAGATTATCCCACCAGGATATCCTCTCAAGATCCTAAATTTAATCCCATCTTTCCTGATATAAGGTAAGTTCCACTCTTTTGCCATTTAAGGTAACATTCAGATTCTAGGAATTAGTAAGTGAATATATCTTAGGGGTACCTGTGTGATAACATTGGGCCCACCCAGATAATTCTTGATACTCTCCCCTTCTTAAGGTCAGCTAAATAGCAACCTTCGTTTCATCTTCACTTTTAAGTCTGCATTGCCCAAGTCAGGTAACATACTTACAGGATTAACATGTGAACATTATTCTGTCCATGACAGATACAGCATAACTGTTACAGGCTGAAATGTATTCCCCTTAACTTCACATGTTGCTATCCTAATTCCTGGAACCTCGGAATATAGCTAGGTTTGGAGACAGGGTCTTTGGGAGGTGATTGAGTTAAAATGATGTCATTAGGATGAGCCCTAATCCAATATGGCTGGTGTCCTTAAAAGAAGAGATGATGACACAGACACCCACATAGGGAAGAGCATGTGAAGGCACAGGGAGAAGACAGCCATCTATAAGTTAAGGAGAGAGACCTCAGAAGGAACCAACCCTGCCAACACCTGGACCTCTGCCTTCTAGTTCTCCAGAACTGTAAAAAGATAAACTTCCAATTGTTGAAGCTGCCTGGTCTGCAGTACTTTATGGTAGCCTGAGCAAACTAATACAGTAGCCCCATCAAGGGAGCTACTCCCCCACCATATTTGCAGGTTTCATTCAAGTCCAAGGGAAAGGGACTACACAAGCATGTATACAGGGGATGGGGCTCTGGGGGGTATCTTAGAATTCAGCCTAGTGCAGGTGGCCTTCCCCATTGACTCCTTTTGCCATGTTAGTCAGAACTTGGTTAACTTCTCTTGCTTGTCTCATTTTACTAAGCTTTCTATTCCTTTCCCACTCACCTTTTATTTATTTTATTGGTCTCTCAATTTTTACATAACCTTAATTCTAGTTGCGGCTTCCCTGATAGCTCAGTTGGTAAAGAATCCGCCTGCAATGCAGGAGACCCTGGTTTGATTCCTGGGTCAGGAAGATCTGCTGGAGAAGGGATAGGCTACCCACTCCAGTATTCTTGGGCTTCCCTTGTGGCTCAGCTGGTTAAAGAATCCACCTGCAATGCAGGAGACCTGGGTTCAATCCCCAGGTTAGGAAGATCCCCTGGAGAAGGGAAAGGCTACTCACTCCAGTATTCTGGCCTGGAGAATTCCATGGACTGTATAGTCCATGGGGTTGCAAAGAGTCGGATACGACTGAGCGATTCAAGTTGGGATTAAGATGGACTGGGAATGAAGAATAAGCAAAGTGTGGAGGATAAGGACTGTCTCTATCTAAGAGCAGTAGAAATACTAGGGGGAAAAGAGGCATAATACTCTCAATCTGTCCTACATCCAATTTTTTTGAAAAGAAATGGAATAGAGAAATGTGAACAGACTTCATTTTTCACAGCCCCAAAACATTTTCATTTTCTATTGTGAATATTTTTAAAATAACAAAGTCTGGCTATGCCACATACATTTTTCTTTTAAATATACATTTGTATAGTTTACACATAGCTGAGAAAATCAGATTCTGTTTCTACTATCATTCTGCTTTAAAAAAAATTGTAATTGGGGTGTAGTTGCTTTACAATGTTGTCAGTTTGTGCTGTACAACGAAGTAAATCAGCTGTACATATGCATATAAGGTTGGCCAAAAAGTTCATTCAGGTTTTTCCATATGATGTTCTAGAATAAATCCCCTCCCTTCTGAGTCTCCCGCCCACCTCCCTTCCATTCTTTGTTTTTGTGTGTGTTAATGGGCCAGACCTGAACTTGTGTGTTGCCTCATCCAGTTAAGAAATTGGTGCAACTCTGCAGCCAACAATGCTGGGAGCCTTACCAGCATCAAACCCCACCACCCCCACCCCATCAAACCTCTCCCAGGGGTGGGCACTGAGTGGCCTGAGTTAGCCAGCATCATCTCCAAGTGATTGGTTTGGGACTGGGCACTTGTCCAGGCACAAAATCATCAATGCTTAGCATTGCATGACCAAAGTGATCGTTTCTCTGATGGTTTCACCTGAGTTAGTCCAGAGTAAAGCCCAGAGGGTTGTTCGCAGGTTTGATGACTGTCGGCAGTGTGCTAGTAAAGCCCAGGAACGGCTGCAATCATTTTGTCCTCATGAGAGACGGAAACCTGAGGATGTCACCAATGCACTGAGAAGGATATGCATAGAGAATCGCAGAGAAATGAAGCAGGCACCCTGATTAAACTGGGCCAGTGGATTAGCCCCATTGCTGGCCTTTTCCATCATTTGAACTGCATTTCCAGTTACTTGCCATTGACCAAGAATATCCTTACTAAAACCAGAGCCAGGCCCTGGGGATTCAGTGGTGAAGAAGACAGTGCCTACTCTCCTGAGCTTATGCTTTCAGGGAGAGAGGTAGATAATAAATAAGATCATTTCAATCAAAGTTTTGTGCTGTGAGAGTGATGCGGGACTTGAGACTTTCAATTAGGAGGCCTCTCTAGGGAGGAGACAGGAGAGTTGAGACCTGAAGAGTGAGAAGGAGCCAGCCCTGGGAAGATCTAGGGCAGAGCGAAGAGTTGATGCAAAGCTGTAAGATGGGAGCAAGCAGGGAAGATCTGGTGAAGGGAAAGTGGTCCCACAGGCCGCCCAATGCTGACCAAGGTGGAGCGAATGAAAAACGGCAGAGGCCTTGCTTCTAGGCTATGCATGGAGCCAAGACATTACTCTGGGGGAGACTGGGAGTTATTTGGAGGATTTTGAGCAGAGGTATGGAATGTCTGATCGAAGATGTTTAAAGGAGGAAACCTTCTAGCTGCTCTGTGTTAAAATGACTACAGAAGCAAAAAGAGCAGCCAAGAGCAGTTAGAGGCAGCAGGCAAGGAGTGAAGCTGGTCCAGATCCAGGCAGTTGCAGGGAAGACAGTGAGAAGCAGAAAGATACAGGAAGTTTCATTTCTAGCATCCATTCCCTCAAGGCAGCCTGATGCTCCCCTGAAAGAACATGTCACCTGAGGGGCAAGGGGGTGAGCTACTCCCCACTCAAATCCTGCATCTTCTGAGGGTTAACCTAAATGCATCTTTAATGGGCGGAACAGCAGGATGTGTGTCAGATGAAGTGGAATGATGTCAGTGGAGAGAGGGAAAATATTTGGGGACAGGGATGTCACAGTATTAATGGAGCAGATATGCCTGGGAAACCACTTCTTGGGTTTTTCTCCATGACTTCCTTCACCATTGAGACCAAATTCACTTAAGTTTCTGGGTTAGGTTTTTGCCTCTCTCCTAAGACCACAGTGGTGAGGATTCCAAATGAGGGAAAGGCACCAGAGGAGCCCAGTGGCCAAGTGGACTGTCTCCTGTACACCAGTTTTCAGTTAACATAATTCATTAGTAGTGAAGGGAAGTCAATAAGGCCAAGGACCCCATAAATTCTGATTGTAAACTAAACCTTCAATATAGCATTACACAGGATTCTACATTTGCCTAATAAAGTGCCTGCTACTTCAGGCCTGCTTTATACAAACATCAAGTCCAGCATTAAAAGCATACATGTATAATTCTGTGTCCAGTGGTGGTTTCAAGCCATCTGCGTCAGAGCACAACCTGTTGTAAGTATGTATTTCCCCCACCCTCCAGAGGTTCTGACTCAGGCCAGGGTTAGGTCTGGGCAGTAAATCCCACAAGGAGATTCCAGTGGTTTCTGTCTCCTGAGCTCACAGCACATTTTACATCACATACTTCTGTATATAAATACAATTGTATATAACCTGTACATTTGGATATGTAGATGTCTCAAATCTTTTTTGGAGTGGATATTATTAATGAGAACTAGCTAGAACTCTCCAAAGCACAGGAAGCAGCTGGAATGAGTACAGCTGACCCTTGAACCAATGAAGATTAGGGACTGGACCCTCCCCTCAGTGGAAAATCCTTTAACTCGACACTCCCCACCTGCGGTTCCCCATCTGCAGCTTCAACCAACCAGAGTGTTCAGCACTGTAGTATTCACTACTGAGAAAATCCGTGCATAAGTGGACCCACGCAGTCCAAACCCGTGTTGTTCAAGGGTCAACTGTAAAACCAACATGTGGCCTAGAGGACAGAGGAACGGGGCACCGGCAGGAGGGGGTGGCATGCTGGGCATTGCCAGGAACTGACTACCCCCGTCTAATAAATTAAAGTAGCCACAAGTATTTCCCAGCCTCACTCCTTAATTGGTATTTGAAGCCCATTCACTCCCAAATTAATTTTCTTAAGCCACAAGGCAAGGAGCTGCTGTCTTTCCCTCACTGCTCCACCAATTCTCATGGGCCCATCACAACCCTTCCTGTCTCAGCATCCCTCACAGCTCCACCCGCTTGAATATCTCTGGCCTACATTTCCTGCACAAAAGCTTACCCTTGACAGCTCTGTTCATATCTGATATGGTATAAACAGAGAGGTAAACAAATGCAAAAAACTGAAGAGGTTAATCAACTTACTATTAATTGAACGAGGAGACATCAAGGTGGCATTATGAACTTTTTTAATGACAACAGATGGTAAATTTATACAAATTACAGGTTAGAATAAAACGAATACAAAAACCATCCAGATAACAATTAGAAAAGCATCACTTACAAAAGTAAATCTGATTCAAGTGGCTAAAGAACTCAAGCCCCCCATTTTGATAATTACACGCAGCTTTTAAGGTAGCGCATCTAAACTGCCCCTTGCCAGGGCACTATTCAAGACTACAGCATATTCAGTGACTCTAAAGCTCCTAACACTTTTACCATCAAGGTTAGGACATCTGGTAACAGGTTCACTAAGCAAAAAAAACAAGAATATGTGAACGTTCTTTGCAAACTGTAAGGTGCTGTGCAGATGTTAGCTATTGCTATTATTACTGTTCAGTGACATTTCACTGAACTTGAGAAAAAGGAAGACTAGTCTGTGTAACTGACAAATATGACCTATAGAACATCTTCAAAGGAATGCAGATATTACTTTCAAATACATGTAGCAAACAGGCAAGGAAAGTGTGGCCAGGAGCGATGGTAGGCTGAGGAATTCCAGACTATTTTAATGAATATATAAAGGATTAATCTGTTCATCTGTTACATGTAATATGTATCATTAGAATCCCAAAGTCCCTGAAAATAATTTTTCTCAGGTGACCCTTTTTCCCCTGCAAAAAGGAAAAAGAAATCTTGTCAAGTTATGAATACACTGCTTCAGTCCAGCTCTTGCAAAAACAATCTTAAATGTAAGAGCAGAGTCTGAGTTAATAAAGTTGTACTCTTCTGATGGAGCACAAGAGTGCCTGACAGCAGAGATATCTGCTGCTGACCTAACGAGTGACAATTTTACTTATAAAATGGGTCTAACAGTCTACGACTTCACTTGAGCATAAGTAAAAGAACAAACATGAACTTGTCTGGAGACAAGAAATATACACTAGGTACATTTAAAACAGGATATAAATTCTCATGTACCTTTCATCTTACTTTTACTGGTATCCTTGGGTACACTAGCTGTATATATAAAATTTATTTATATGAAAATGGAAAATAAACACCAAACAAGTCAACTAGTTGCTTTGGGGACAAAGTTGATGAGATCTTTATGATGAAAATAACCTTACAATATATTTCTGTTAAGATTCCCATGAAATGCAGTTGGTTGTTGTTGTTTTTAACGGAGGGTTTAAATTTCTTCAGTAACAACTCAAAAGTGAATTCACATGTAAAATTGGATCCACTTGAAGAGCTAATGACATCATATGCATTCTACAGCAGACTATTTTTTAGCACGATGAGAAAAGAGATTATATTCTGGGGGTCAAAATGGGAGGTGAGGTGAGGTGAAGGTCATGTGTTCAATCAGTAGCCTGTACTGACACTTCAAGTTAAGACCCCTAATTGAGGTTATTCTTACAATCCATTTTCAAACAATAGTGAACATAGTCCTACCTTATAGTATTTATATAAGGGCTCAATTGTAGCTTTTCTTTCTATACATCCTGAAGTATGTACATTGTACAAGAGGAAATCACTGAGATATCTTGAAAAATAAATCTATTTGTCATATACCTTATTATTTCAACAGCAGCAAACTAGTGAGTTAACAGTTAAAACCTTAAGAAAATATTAACTGGTTTGAAAACAAGTTTTTATTGTAATAATTCCATATATCAACCTTACCATCCACGTCTAACTTTCAAATGCTTGGTACTTTTTCCAAGAGAAAATTACGCTGCTTTTGCATGAATCCCTAGTTTAAATACTTGCAGAAAAACACTCATATTATCTACTCAGCAAATGTCTGAAATCAAACAAAATAATCCAACACTGGACATCAATATTTTAAAAATAGCATAAGATTCCAAAAGTACAAGAAAAACCTTGGCATTATAGAAAAAGAAATTAAGTGGACAAATTCTAAGTACAACAAGACATCTAAAGAAGGGACCATCTAGAAATCTACCTTATAGTACATTAGATTCAAACTGGAGTATTTGACAATTTTATATTAAATTTGTACAATTGTATACTAAAACTGTAGTCTCTTTAAGAAAACAGGTTCCATTCAGAATAACTACTTAAGACATTTAAACGGCAAATAACATTTAACTATAAGCGGGAATAAAAAACAGTCCTACAACAATCATTTTGTTTTTTCTCAGCAATTAAATAAACACAAAAGGCTTCTTGGCTTTTATGCCTAACTGTGTCTCTGCTCCTTTAGTCCAATTCCACGACATCCAAAAGCAGAGGGGAACTAACAAAATCCGTGATGGCAAACACTCACAGCAAGGGCCATTGTATGAGGAATTATTAATGACAGAAATACACACAATGAAGTATCTAGTTAAAACAGTAAAGGTAGAATGTGCTGTTTAAGAAAATATCCAATAATCACTCATCTGAAAAAATGCAAATAGACACCAGATAAAATTGGCAGATTCTGAACTTAAACCAAACTTTGTGTATTAAACTAGCATTCAGAGATGCACACGGATGTAAACCAGAACAGTGGTTATATCCAGGTGGCCACACTACAGGGAATTAACATTTTCTTCCTGTTTTAATATGCATTTTTCCCTGTGTGCTTTTAGATTACACACAAATAGTACCAAGTGGCTGGAAAGAATACAGACCAAGGATACTAAAAAACAGGGTCTTTTTCTATCAGAAAGGACCTCAAGAATTATCTATACATATCTGGAACATAACAGCACTGATTAAAAATTCCAAGAATACTTCCTGGGTGATAAAAATAATAGATTTTCATGATTGTTTACACTCTGTAAGTATGCAAAAATGAACATATTTAAAAGTAAATTCTTTCATATACATTATTTAAAAGTAGGAAAAACCGAGTTCATACAACCTCGTAATTAAAGTGTAAGCTCATTGTTGAGTGACAGAGCAAAGCAGACCATTAAAGAGCTCCTCTGAAAGCAGGAGGCTGGCCTGTAAGAGGCCTTTAGGGAGCAAGCCAGGTGCCCAGGCAGCTAGCTCTTTGCTTTGCTATCTGCATTCTTTAATAAACCCAGTCCTTTTACATGAATGCCTGTGATTCAGCCTAGTTTCCCCATGAAATAATGTAAAGAAAGATTTCTATTGACTAGGGATTACTACTACTTTATGCAAAATTTCTCAGTGACACTCAGATTAACTCCAGTGTCCACAATTTAAGCAATTTTCAACAGGCATTTACAACCCAAAATCTAATGACTTGGTATTTTCATGACAGTCAGGGAAAGTGTTCCAGCGAAAAATAAAATTTAGATTTGCTCCACTATGTATATCTGAATACAACCATAGAGTAAAACTCAAAGCCAACTAAAAGAAAAAATGCTATATAAAACATTTTTTTGTTGTAAGATAATAAAATTCTTCCCAGAATAATGCATAATTAATTTCACATACTTATTTATAACCAGTTTAGCTTTTCCAAATTCTCATTTGCAAATGAGAGACTCAGACAATTAAAACTGATGATACAAGGCATTGTTTTAGAAGGATCAAAATTTACACTGGTCAAATGTGAACTCCTCAAGATTGATTTTAACAAGTTCTTTCAACTTTATTGAAATCATCAATATCACAGATCGATTTACCATTTAAAAAATCAATTTAAAACTATCAAAAGGCAATGTTCACTTTAATCCTGTTTGCCTTCACGCCACTGCCGTGAGCCTTCATTCCAGGCCACATAAACAAAGAGGGCCAGCACCACGTGGACGGCGACCACTGCAACAATAGCAGCATAAAAATAGCTGTCCCTATTGGACATCCCAAAGGCGCCTATCAAGAGAAAAAAGTTTCCATTTTATTCCAAATATATAAAAATATAAAAATCAAAACATATTATTTTTATTAGCTATATATTTATTTAACTAGTCAGACAATTAAGAAGGAATACCTTGTGTGGCGATAAATCAAGTACTCATATAAAGATGTGAATACCTTCTATACATGAAGAACATTATTTTGAATGAAAACCACAATAAATCACTTCATCTAAGGACTCTGACATAATAAAGAGGGCTTTATTTTCTCTTCCTTCCAATGTCTGCCAGCAAGAGTACATTCCCCCACTCCTCCTCCCATGTCAACTCTCGCTCTCCAGGGGCTATTAAAAGAAAGGATCTGCAAGCTATCACACAGAAACCCGTAAACCAATATGATGTCAAACAAATAACTGAGTGATGAAAAATTCATTTCATGAAGATTCATTATGAGCAATGGGATTTTTGAAAAGCAAAACAGAAGCAAGTCAAATTAATATCCAGTTTACAGATATAAAGAGATCATGAGAGCATAGAATCTCATATATAGTTAAGGGTGAAAATGTCTTGTTTTATGTCTAGGATTACCTTCAAAAACGTAAGATTTAGTTGTGAAATATAACCCAATAGGTACAGTGATCATTAAAGCTGTGAAGAACAGGAGCGTCTTCAGAGTGGATGCTAATGAACTTTCATTTCTGGAAAAAAGTAAACAAAGAGAAAATCAGAGCCTGCAAAGCCATTTCGAACCATTCTTGTGTTCGTAAATGCTATAAATACCCACAGAAAAGATGCTCGGAACCTTGCCCTTGCCTTGAAAACAGTGGCCAGAAGAAGAGCAGTGCCAGGGACTCAAAATTCGAATAGCCTAGAGATCCAGTGGCAGACCCATTGTGAAAGGAAATGTAAAGTGCAAAAAGTGGTTTGGAATCTTCCAAGTGCTCTGCAAATATACACGATTTACTGAATTCACAATGGAGGTAGCAAGGCAGAAGGTACACAGAAAACAACTAATGAGGTTCCTTCACAAAGCATCCTATCAGTGGCTAGCTGAATACAGTACAGACAAGGTATGCGAATCTCCAAAGAAAAAGGAGCCCAGAGCAATCTGGATGCAGCTGAAGGAAACTTTGCTCAAATTTCTTTGTAATTAAGTAGCGAGGGTACAACTTAGATGGTCTTCACACAGCATGGATGCATTAAAAGTTTGATATCAAAACACTTTATCTTCCATGCATTCTATCGCTCATAGGCTTTAAAAATCAATGGAAATATTCCAATGGGAAAGTTGTGTTCTAGAATACAATAAAATGATTCTGAAGAATGCAATTAAGCTTCTAAAATCATACAATTAAAGAAAAACAAGTCAGATAAATGGCGACTTAAAACAGTAACAATGGGTAACATAAAAATGTCCAATAAAGGGGAAATGATTTCACAAATTATGCTTATCAATATGGAACCATTAAAACTAATTTTGACAAGTATTCAGCAAATATCTATGTGAGAAATCAACAAGGCAGATTACACTGTTTTTATGTATATCAGCGGTCTGTCAAATAAGCCCTGAAAGGCCCCTTGCCTACTTCTGTAAATAAAGTATAACTGGCATACAGCCACACTCGCTTGTTTATGCGTCACCTAAGACTCCAGGGAGATTCAGAGACAGAGCTTAGTAGTGGTGCCAAACCACATGGCCTTCAAACCTAAAATATTTACTATCTGGCCCGTTCCAGAAAAACTTTGCCAATAGTATAGATGTATACTATTCCAATTACATTCAAAAGGTGTGCACATGAAAAAGGACTCCAGATTAATACACAATAATAACATAAATTTCCCACTTTCAAATATTCCTTAATGTTGTTTTACCCGCTTTTCAACAAGTAGATATATGTCAGCATTGGTCCCATGCATCATCACAAATGATAACACTACTGACAGGGAAGCTGTAGTAAGCTTCCAGCAACCCTGGACACACACACACACCCCTCATCCATATCACCGCAAAGGTTACGTTTAAAAGCACTAAGCTTTTATCCTATGGGCTTTTATCCTGTAGATTAAAGGTCCCTTTTCACTTCAATCTAACCACTCTCACACTACCTTGTCAGGGATAAAGAAATTTTCCTCTACTGTCTAGGTTCTTTGTGGCTGGTCTAAGAATTAAACGGACATGAGACACATTAATGGAAGAAAAACAAAGTTTAATAACATGTATACATGGAAGAGACCCAGGAAAACTGAGTAACTTGCCAAATGGCCAAAACCCTCGCCTTAAATATTGTCTTCAGGTTAAAAAAAAAAAAAGACAAAAGAAGATGTTGTAGGTAGGGGTTTGGGACTTCAAACAGGAAGAAGACAATACACATAGAGATGGAAAAGCAGATGTTCAGTCAACAAGTGTTTCCTAGGCCATGTAGAGTCTATGGGACACAGAGCAGTCTCCAGTTTCTATGCCCTGTCCCCTCGACCCCACCGCACCTAGCCCATATTCTTTGCAAATATCTCTGGTGACAGCTCTTTTCCAGGAACAGGCCCTGTGTCTAAATTTTTTCACGCAATTAAGGGGAAGGTCAAAGTTTCTTCCTGAGTCTCTGGGGCCTTGACTGTGGTCAGTTTGAAATAATCTGCACATCAAAGAGACATTTTGGGGCGGCAAGTGTTGCTCCCTCTATAACCTTAACACATGTCTAAATTTATGTTCATAGTCAACACTTGAACTTAATTCTTCCTGGTAATCCTCAGCAAGAGGTTTCAGTTTTGATCTACATCTCTATGAGGAATACAGCCCAGCCATCAAGGTCCTTTCAAAATAAGAAGCTGCCTCTCCTCTAGGCAGCTTTCCTGATTATGCCAGCTGGTACAATTCACTGCTCTGGGACCCAACCACACTTACTTCATGCCCGTTATTACAGCACTTAACATGACAGCTTGTGTCCCAGACAGTCCTGCACATTCCTTTGTACCTCTAGAAAATCCAGGCAAAGGAATTCTTCTAATTGTGTGCATACCATTACGGGGGGAGGCTTCTGACAGCCCAGAAAGAAAGAGAACATGTTAAGTTTACACCAATGGTCTACAAACTTTTTTGACTGCGTGATCCATCATTAAAGTTTTGAGCATATATTCCCATATAGGCATAATGATTTTTAAATAAATTATCTATACACATATTAGTCACGGAGTCTTTAAAATATAAAAACAAGGAAAAACAGATACTAAAAATGTTAAGGTTAAAAAAATTTATGTAGAAATCTGTTTTCTTTCCATTCGTCAATGAAACATCTTTTAATACATCTCACTTTAGTGATCACTGAGCTACACAATTCTCATCTAACATACCTAAGCTTCCGTACACTGTTTCCTAATAGAAAATTTTTAGAAAATTTATCTTCATCAAGAAGGGGTGTCTGCCATACACAAAAATAAACTCAAAATGGATTAAAGATCTAAATGTAAGACCAGAAACTATAAAACTCCTAGAGGAGAACATAGGCAAAACACTCTCCGACATAAATCACAGCAGGATCCTCTATGACCCACATCCCAGAATTTTAGAAACAAAAGCAAAAATAAACAAATGGGACCTAATGGGACTGAAAAGCTTTTGCACAACAAAGGAAACTAGAAGCAAGGTGAAAAGACAGCCCCCAGATTGGGAGAAAATAATAGCAAACGAAGCAACAGACAAAGGATTCATCTCAAAAATATACAAGCAACTCCTCCAGCTCAACTCCAGAAAAATAAATGACCCAATCAAAAAATGGGCCAAAGAACTAAACAGACATTTCTCCAAGGAAGACATACAGAATATGGCTAAAAAACACATGAAAAGATGCTCAACATCACTCATTATCAGAGAAATGCAAATCAAAACCACAATGAGGTACCATTACACGCCAGTCAGGATGGCTGCTATCCAAAAGTCTACAAGCAATAAATGCTGGAGAGGGTATGGAGAAAAGGGAACCCTCTTACACTGTTGGTGGGAATGCAAACTAGTACAGCCGCTATGGAAAACAGTGTGGAGATTTCTTAAAAAACTGGAAATAGAACTGCCACATGACCCAGCAATCCCACTTCTGGGCATACACACCGAGGAAACCAGATCTGAAAGAGACACGTGCACCCCAATGTTCATCGCAGCACTGTTTATAATAGCCAGGACATGGAAGCAACCTAGATGCCCATCAGCAGACGAATGGATGAGGAAGCTGTGGTACATATACACCATGGAATATTACTCAGCCATTAAAAAGAATTCATTTGAATCAGTTCTAATGAGATGGATGAAACTGGAGCCCATTATACAGGAGTGAAGTAAGCCAGAAAGATAAAGACCATTACAGTATACTAACACATATATATGGACTTTAGAAAGATGGTAATGATAACCCTATATGCAAAACAGAAAAAGAGACACAGATGTATAGAACAGACTTTTGGACTCTGTGGGAGAAGGCGAGGGTGGGATGTTTCAAGAGAACAGCATCGAAACATGTATATTATCTATGGTGAAACAGATCACCAGCCCAGGTTGGGTGCATGAGACAAGTGTCGGACCTGGTGCACTGGGAAGACCCAGAGGGATCGGGTGGAGAGGGAGGTGGGAGGGGGGATCGGGATGGGGAATACGTGTAAAACCATGGCTGATTCATGTCAATGTATGACAAAAACCACTACAATATTGTAAAGTAATTAGCCTCCAACTAATAATAAAAAAAGAATGAGTGTCTGCAGTTCTATAAAAATACAAAAAAATCATGTCCACAGAAAACAAAAAACACTAATTTGAAAAGATACATGCACTCCAGTGTTCACAGCAGGATTATTTACAATAGCCAAGATACAGAAGCAACCCAAGTGTCCATCAACAGATGAACAAAAGAGATGCAATATACACACACACACACACACACACACATAATACATACAATGGAATACTACTCAGTCATAAAAAAAGAAAAATGCCATTTCCAACAACATGGACAGACTTAAAGGGCATTATACTAGGTGAAATAAGCCAGGCAGAGAAAGGCAAATACTGTATGATATCTTTTATATGTGGAACCTAAAAAATACAACAAACCAGGGAATGTAACAAAAAGAAGCAGATTCACAGATAAAGAGAACAAACAGTGATTACCAGTGGGGAGGGTTGGGAGGGGCAATATAGGGGTAAGGGAGTGTGAGGTACAAAATATTGTGAAGACAGGCCACAAGGATGTATTGTACAATACAGGGAATATAGCCAATATTTTGCAATAACTATAAATGAAGTGTAACCTTTAAAATTGTGTAAAAAAATTTAAAAATACATACATACATACAAGAAGTCAGTATTTGGCCAATTCTTTTGTGGACCCCGACAAAAAACTTGGCCTTCACAGTGTTTGTGTTTTGGGTGTGCAAAGTACAGATCATCTAATCTGATACAGAAACAAACCTTGAGAATCTAGAGAAAGGGAAGGTTAACCAGTTCGTCTGTTCTTTAGATTATCTCCTGAATATCAATTATCTGGCCTGGCTTTGAGAAAAGTTTATTACTGAAAAGAGAATATAATATCATAAGAATGTTTTAAAGCACACAAAATCACTTACCATCCCATCACCCAAACACAATCTTTTCTGCGTGTTAATTTCTAACCCCACACACACTACATAGAGCATATCTCAACAACTTGCTGCTCGTCTTCAATTCCTTCTTACCTATCTTAAGCCCCCAAAATTTGACTTTCAGTCTCTCAAATACAGGACTAAGGACAAAGTTAAGCATACAAACTTTTGAAAACTAGTTTTAAAACTTCCTCCAGTGTTTATATGACATTTTCTCCTTGGCTTCCAGCCACAGCCCACTACAGCCAGTAGTTCTGCTGGCACAAGCCAGCCTGGGTTATAACCCAGTGAGGTATTCTAAAACAAAGCAACTGAGGTCTTTCAACTGATTTCTCCTATGTGTCTCTGATTGAGCAAGGAAGAATTCAAACATTTAGAGTTAGAACTAGCCTCACACAAATAATTGAGGATTGTGCCCCCACTCTGAGAACCATCTGGAGTTTACCCACTTCAGATAAACTTCTGAAGCAAACACGAAGCAGATGAAGCTTACCATGTTCCCCTTTATTGCGAGGCCTATACTGCAAGTAGATTTCACCGCAAATTCCATGCAGAAACACTACAAGCAGTCTAGGAGGCATATACTGTATTTTAAGTATACTTAATAAAAATATTTGTTGGAGGCCTCACTAATAAACAGTAATTTAAAAAAAAACCCACCTACATCGCCATTGTGAGAGTGAAAAAAGATCACGGGGGCTCCAAAGATCCTGGGTTTGGACAACTGCTAGCTTTCAACACTAATTGCGCGAGGTAACCCTGTGATCTTGCGCAAGCCACTCATCCTGAGTCAACTTCACTGTTTTTAAACAAGCAGCACACTAAGCACTTTCCCAATTCTGATAATGCACGTAACAAACCGGGCAAAGAATCTGCCTGCAAGGCAGGAGACACAGGAGACGTGGGTTCGATCCTTGGGTCGGGAAGATCTCCTAGAGAAGGAAATGGCAACCCACTCCAGTATTCTTGCCTGGAAAATCCCATGGACAGAGGAGCCTGGAGAGCCACAGTCCATGGGTCGCAAAGGGTCAGACACGACTGAGCAACTAACACACAGGCATGTAACAAAGCACCTAAGCTGGGCCTGGCACACACACACTGAATGGGAGCTAAACCCCTCCCCACCCTCTGACCTCTAAAGGTATCTTGGGCCAGGCTAGTCCACCAGGACCACCTGCTTTTTCCTCAGGTTCCTTCTACTCAGCCAGCAGCCCCCATCCTACTGACGCCCTGAGTGAAGTAGGCTCAAACCCGGGGCGGCCCTTTGTCCCTTCCATTCGTTCACTCTTGCAGCAAACATTTATTAAGCCCTGACGATGTGGGCCCTACAGGGGACCTGGAGATGGAGAAGGCCCGGTTCCTGTCCTCAGGGAGCTCACCCTGCAGTGGGGAGAAAGGCTGCAGACAGCAAGACCGCAATACAGACAAGACAGAAAGAAGTGCTAGGCCAGAAACAAGAGCTGAAGAACCCGCCCACCTAGCCACCATGACCCCGGGTCCCTCGCTCCCGAGGGAAGGGCAGGGGCCCGGCATGCAGACGCTGCAACCCCAACCTGCTTCCCCGCCCTCCTCTAGCCCTCAGCCCCAGCCCCGAGGGTCCGGATCTCAAGCCCACCCACCGGTCGGCCCGGGCTTTCCCTCTCGCCCCGCTCCCGGCCCGGACCAGTCCGCCTGGTGCTCTAGGCCCTCGCCTGACTCCGGCTCGCTCCGGACTACCTGAAGTCGGACGGCTGCAGCGCGTTCAGCGCCGCTTTATCAAGGCGCTCCATGGCGTCGCCACGCCCGCAGCTCAGACGCTCAGACGCCGGCTGGGCTCCGCAGTCGCGCTCGGTCTGCTAGGCGGGTAACCGGTCCGAGCGGGCCACGCCGGAAGTGCCGGCGAGTGCCGGGCTCTGGGCCGCAGCGCGCAGGCGCGGCGCCCAGGTGACGCCTGGTGGCGGCGGCGGCGGCCGGCGCAGGCGTTGTTGGGAGCCTGCATGTGACTTACCGGCCAGGGCTGCGGGGCGAACGCCCTGCCAGGAGCGGCCTGCGCTCCAGGAGCAGGCCGGGCGAGTAGCCCAGCCACTCCACGTTGAGCCGGGACTTGCCTCGCAGCATTGTCCTCCGGGGAGGGCGGTGCTGCGGCCGCCCCCTGAGCGCGCGCGAGCAGCTCTCGCCTCAGTTCCGGCCTCTGCTGTCGATCTGTGCTTGCGAGGCGGCTGGAACAGATGATCTGCGAGGAAGGACGACCAGGCGGACGACTGGGGTGCTAGGCAACCAAGCAGTTTCCGACGACAACAACAACACAAAAAAGCAGTGCACATTATTCCCCAGCCCTTGAGTAAACGCCTCATTAATTATTGCCCGCAGTGAAAGTCCAGCCTTGGGAAGCTGGGAGGAGTTAGTTTAGCACTCACCCGAGTCTGTCAAGCTAGGCAATGTCAGAGCTGAAAGAGCTCTTGCTGAGAGTGACTGTTCCAGGCCAGACACTGGGGATCCTAACTTCCACTTAAAGTTAAAAAATTATTTTGCAGCTGCTCAGAAAGCTGCCTATGAGACAACAGGGACTCAAATAGTAAGGGACAGATGGGCCTCCAGGGCTGAACAACCAGAGAGAAGTATAAACGAAAAGGGTGCATGAGCCTAGGGTCAGGCTTGACAAAATTAGGTTGCTGCTGGCTGCTAATAAGAGGACAGCCCTTACATGGTCAACGCCTGGAAAAGGCCGCTGACCACACATCTATTTTCTGCACCACATGGATACAAAGACCGCATCTGAAATCATGACTAAACCAACAGCTTAGAGCCGCCTTAGGGGCCGTGGACTGGAAAGCAGGAAGCCCGGGTTTGCGTTCTAATTACTAAAATTGTAATCCCTCTCTGGGCCTCATCTAGAGCCTTGGGGTTATAAGAACCGCCTAATGCCAGAACTACAGTAGTATTAGAGAGACTAGCTCGTGGGTTGGCAAACTGTGGCCAGTCTGCCAAATACCTACAGCATGTCTGCCACCTGTTTTTCTACAAGGTGTGAGTTAAGAATGGTTTCTCCACTTTCAGATGGTTAAAAAAAATCAAAAGAATAGTATTTCACTACACATTAAGATTTATATGAAAGTCAGATTTCTGTGTCCATTAATAAAATTTTATTGGAACTCAGCCATGCTCATTCTTTTGTATTGCCTATGGCGGCTTTCATGTTACAATGGCAGCATTGTGTAGTTGTTTGTGACAGAGACTGGGCCACAAAGCCTAATGTATTTACTATCTGCCCCTTTCCAGGAAAAGTGTGAGGACCCTTGCTCTAGCTAATCACCTTGGGACGAGGTGCTTGAAACCCCAGGGATCAAAATGTAGTAAAGGGGGTCCTGACAATTTTTAATATTTTTAAAAACCTAATGAATTGAACGTATTTACTCACCATAAGAGATCAACAGTTACTTTAAAACATCACCTTCCTTTGATTTGTGGCACTAATTATATCACATTGATGAGGTAATCTTAGTTAACTCTTGAGAAAATGCACAACTTATTACTAAACTAAAATAAACTGTGCTATATTTAGCCAACTAAATCTTTTAAAACTTAGAATGAACACAGAGTGGAGGGATATTTGCTTTTAGACTTTGCATATCTCCAATGCCAGGACTTCCTTGGCAGCTCAGTGGTAGAGAATCCACCTGCCAATGGAGACTTGGGTTTGATCCCTGGGTTGGGAAGATCCCCTGGAGAAGGAAATGGCCACACACTCCAGTATTCTTGCCTGGGAAATCCCATGGCCAGAGGAGCCTGGCGGGCTATAGTCCATAGGGTCGCAAAGAGTCGGACATGACTTATCGACTAAACAACAACAAACAACCTACTCCGGTATGACTGTAATTAAAAAATTACAATGACCCTATTTCCAAGTAAGGTCACATTCTGAGGGGTTAGGAGTTCATACAGACTTGGGCTGAAGGGGGTACACAATCAGCCCATAACAGTATTCTAAGCTCCTCTTTGTACAGATGAGCAAACTGGTCTGGAAGGGACTTGTCAGAAGTCACACATTTATCTAATGGAACATCACTCAAGTCCTGTCTCCAAGGCTGGCACATTAGCAGCCTCTGGGGCAGTTGTGTGATAACTCAGTCAATAACCATTCATAAATACAATTTGAGGTGGGACAAAATGCCTGGCTAATCTTATTAGCATATTGGCGTTTTATGTAAGCTAAACCTCTGTACCTCTCTTTCTTGCTGACTCTTACACTCTAACAATATTTACTGTGAGCTCATCTCACAGTAGATGGAGAAAGAACTTGTAGCGTAAACTCAGAAACTGTGAGAGAAAGATAGAAATTAGCCAGCCCCCTGGCCGCTCAGCAAAAGCCTGAAACCTCCTACCTGCAGCAGCTGCTAAAGAGCTGGAGGGCAGTGGAGCCCAAACAGAGCTGTTGCCATGAGAATGAAATGGCATGTCAAGTGGTTTGGTCATTACAGAGGCATCAGTAAGTAAAGCTTCCGTTGTTCCCTCTGAGAATCAGAAAATGATTCTCAAACTGAAAGAGCCCCAGTCAGACCCTTTCATTTTAGTTGAAAAAAGTGAGAGCTGAAGTTGGGAAATGACTTACTCCAAATTCACTGGATCAGTGATGGGATTAGAGAATTCATAAGTTCCTAATTCTTCAGTGTAATAATATTTTTTACACGGCATTGTTTTATATTCTGTAGTATAAAACCAGTGACATGGAAAGTGTACACACAAAGTCCAATTTGACAACAACCTCCAGTTTGCTTTACTGACTCAAAACCATAACACTCCCCTCCCCCAACAAGTCCCCCTTTGGGTGGCCCAAACTGGAATTGCAGAGAAATGGCCATACTAGAAATACCAACTGATACTCTCTGAAGTGCTCCTTGCAGAGAGTGGTGTTTTAAAAACTAAGCCATGAAAGAAATAGAAATAAGCTCTACCACACAATCAACAAAACTCATGCTTAAAGAGAGAGAGAGAGTAACTCTGGCTTCTTTATAATGTGAGTGCGATTTGTATTTTCTTAAAAATACAAATTGGTGAAATATGCCCCCTGGTGAAAAAAAATATAAATAAGGGGTTTGGGCTGGGAGTTGTTTTAGTAACAATTTCCTCTGTCAGGACCCCCTGTGCAATGAAACGCGAGAGTTTGTTGTTTTGTTTATTTGTTGCTGTCTCTGACAACAGAGAATTAACTAATTTATTTAACAAGTGAATATTCATTGGAGGTGCTGAAGCTGAAGCTCCAATACTTTGGCCACCTGATGCAAAGAACTGACTCACTGGAAAAGAACCTGATGCTGGGAAAGATAAGGTGGAGGAGAAGGGGACGACAGAGAATGAGATGGTTGGATGGCATCACCGACTCGATGGACATAAGTTTGAGCAAGTTCCGGGAGTTGGTGATGGATAGGGAAGCCTGGCGTGCTGCAGTTCATGGGGTCGCAAGGGGTCGAACCCAACTGAGGAACTGAACTGAACTGATTTAACAAACACTTATTAATGAAATGCAAGTTTTACTCAAGAATGAGCCTTTTTTCTTGAATCCTGCCTCTTTCTATTATTTCATCTCACTCTACTTCTGCCACCACCATTGCCCTAAGCATGAGTCCAGTGGTTCCTTTTGCTGCGCGTGTTCACTGATCCCTGAAATTTATATTCCCATGTCATAGGTGGAAAAACTGAGGCTCAGAAAAATTGTGGAGTTGAGTAAAGGTCTCATAGCACCCCTTGTCCCTACTCTCATTCCATTTCCCTAAAATGTACCTCAGGCAACTTCTTCCAGGTCTACTTCTGGAGGGCTAAGCTCAGATCCAGAGCTAGTGCAGGCACCTGCTCCTGCAGTCAAGGAATGCTTGGAGTTTGTGGCTGAGGATCCTTTTCACCCACGTGACCCCACGGAGCCCAGGAGTTGAGACCTACATTGCCCTAAGCACAGCTTGTGGACATTCTGGCAAAATGGAAGTAAATAGTGGGGATCAGTGTAACAGCCCCCCAGCCTACCTAGGGTGGTGCAAGGTCAATCCAGGGAGCTGCACCCTTGGCACATCATGCGCTTGTTACTAGGAGAGGAACCCCGGCCCGTGAGGGGCGGCAGGGCCACAGTTGCCAAAGCCAAGTGAAGAATTCTGGCCCCGGAGCTTTCCAGATGAGATTGCCACTGAAGGCTGTGCTATGGGAAAGGGGACTGGACAATGGCACCCTGAGAGTTGATGTGACAGGGTCACAACCCACAATATACACACGTTGTGCCCAACGAGTGCCAGGCTGAGAGCAAGCACTCGTTGGTTGAATGAAGAAGTGACTGCTAATACCAAGACAGCCAGGCTGTGGCTCATCGAGACTGTGAAGTTCAGCAATACAGTCATGGCGGAGCTCATGGGCCAAGACTTTGGGGTGGAGTTGCCACATGGTCTACTCCTGCACCAGGTGGACAGGCGGGAATGGGTGGGGCACCGCTCCCCTTCCAGCTCAGGCAACTCTGGTTGGCCTGAAGCCTCCTTCTGCACCTCGCAGGAGGCCTGCTTCTCCCGGTGGGCCAGGGCAGGCCCTGGAGGGTTGGAAAGCCCCATCCACCAGAAAGCCCCGCACACTGCCCCTGGAAGCTAGTGGAGTCTGGGGCAGGTGCAGTGTGTATTCCAGGCAGTCAAGTAGGGGCTCTAAGGTCTCCTGTTACCCCAGGCTGGCATGCCCAGCCCAACTGCACTCCCAACATTCATCCAATACAATTAATACATAACTGATGAATGAGTGTGTGAGAGAGAGACACCCAAGGAAAAACCCAAAGTTCTAGGCAGCTTCGCAAGGCAAAAAAGCTATAAGTTTTGTTTCAGGATTTTGCTTTTTCTTTTTTTGTTTTGTTTTCTTGTTCTCTGTCTTGTTTTTCTTTTACTGAGGTTTAATTGACATGAAAGTGAAAGTCTCTCAGTCGTATCTGACTCTTTGCAACCCCGTGGACTATACAGTCCAGGCCAGAATACTGGAGTGAGTAGCCGTTCCCTTCTCCAGGGGATCTTCCCAACCCAGGGATCGAACATAGAACATTATTTGAGTTTCAGGGGTACATGGTAATGATTCATGTTCTTTGTTTTTACTTCTTTTTCTGTGATTTGGTTGGAAAAGTTACAAAAACTGGAGAAAGGAAAAGTGCTGCAGAAGCAGGCAAATGAAGTCCAGGAGAAGCAAGACATGGAGGAGCTGGTGGTTTAGGCACAGTGCAAAACACACAATAAAAGAGGAAAAAGGTGCTGGATGACCACGTGTGGCCCTGGCCTTCCTGGCTGAGCCATTCTAGGCACAATCCTGGGAAGAAGACTCTGCCTCCCAGGAGGGCGGGCTGAGGAATGTGCAGGTGTGTACGTGTCTATGGGCTGTAGGTGCGGGCATCCATGTGTGGGTGAGCTTGTACACATTGCTGGGGAAATTTGGTTAAAAACAAACTTCCCTCCAGGCCAGGAAACATTTCCAGAAAGGTAGAAAAAGAAAACTTTATCGTCATTGAATAAGCAGGAAACCAGAGTGGGCTGCACCTCCCAGGGACTGCAAAGACAGAAACCTCAGTTGGGCTAAGTGGGCTAGGATACAAGCCATACCATTCTTAGGTTTAACAGTTCGGAGGCACGTGACAGCCAACAGCAGGATGTTATCTTCCCTGATGATTATGTTGCAAGGATTTGGCTCCAGGACCCTCAAAGAAATTCCTGAGTTGTGAGACTTGCAAGAGGCATCTTTAGCCATTAAAAACATTTATGTATTAAAACCTTTGCTGGCTCCTTTAGCTCCCAGGTCAGAGCCCGCCCCACATAGCCCCAGGACACCCATCTCTCCAGTGTGCTTCCCTCTCCCCATTCATTTCCCCTTCTCATGCCCCCCAACTCCCTCTTGCTCCCACTTCCACACCTTGGACCACTTTACAGGACATCCAAAACAACCCAGTCATGAATTGAATCCTTCCATGTCCCAACCTGAAGTGACACTGCCCCCATTTCTGCCACCTGCCGAGTCCCATTTTTCCTTTCAGTATTCCCTGTGGCAACTTCAGCCTACATGATAGTTTTCTATCTTGCTATAGATAAAAACCGTTGCCTGCTATCAAGCCATCAGCTGCTATGGCCACCCCAAACGTGTGCCCTGAGGGGAATTCAGGATGGAGAATAGTATACAGGTCCTAGATAAGAGTGTATCTAATGAAGAATTTCAAGGAGCCCAGACTTCCCATACATAGAAAAGTACTAAATTTATTAACTTGAGATGTTTGGTTTTTGTAATTAGCACTAGTCTTCTGGTATTCAACTACACAATTTTTTTTTGCCAGCAAAAATTCCTACCTATCCTGGCTCCTCCCTCACCTCTTTGGAACAGTTCCTGTGAGCTGAGAGGCTGTTTTCCAGGCTATAGTCCTCAGTAAGGTCCCCGAATAACATAACTTTGCAGCTTTTAAGTCACACTTTTTCAGTTGACATCTTCTATCACCTATTAGTGTCCTCGGACTTCTAGTCATCCCACTAGGCTCTATTCTAGTGGGGGAGAGGAGAACATGACTGGTGACTTTTTCATCTCTCTACTGCCACACCACAGGGGCTTGAACAGGTGCCCCCAATCAGAGCTGCACTGGGAATTTGGCAAGGCCCAGTTGTCTGGCTTCATCTCTCCCACCCTCTTTCTGCTTCTTTGCTCCTTAAACTGTGCTGTGAGAATACTACAGCCCAAAGTATAAGAATTTACAAGACGTGTTCCTGAAACAATTCCCCTGAGTCCTTAGAAATGTGTAAGGAACCAAGTTTCGTGTCTCCCCATTCTGCCTCCCTGCCTCCCACCCTCCGTGCTCTGAGCCCCTCACTCTGTAAAGCCCTAGGGAATCTAGGTTTTCTTGCAAGGAATTATGTCCAGCACCCCCTTGTGGTGGGTAAGCCAGTACTTCGGGCCTGAGGAAGCCAGAGGGGGTGAAAGAAGAGCCAGCTTCCTGGAAAGGCCTGTCCAGGCAGGTCTGTCCATAGCCTTGTCAACAAAGAAAGCCAAAATTTGCATTACAAAATAGCCCCTCCTTTGGAAATCCTGATTTGGAGAAGTTGTTTGCTCAGTCATCTGATTTCAGGTCAGGCAGAGATCCCACTGCAGTACAAAAATAGAACTTTTGCCTGGAAAGTTCTGCACCAATAAGGCAGCCCAGCAGCAATCCGCCACCCAGTTTCCAGGAGCCACTTTGGCACTGGTGTCTCCTGCTTTGTCTGGACACATCAGGCTTCCACCTGTCACAGAGCCTGGCCAAGACAGCTACCCTTCCTATCTTCTCTCTCAAAAAGGCCCCGAGCCCCATGAAACCAGTTGGAGCAAACACTGCCTCTGAGAACGTGTGAGGCAATGGAGGCTCACATTACCACAAAAGCGATCCTTCTGGAACTGCTGACTGCCAAGTGCCAAGAGCTCAGTCACTAAGTCATGTCCAACTCTTTGACCCCATGAACTGTAGCTGCCAGGCTCCTCTGTCCATGGGATTCTCCAGGCAAGGATACTGGAGTGAGTTGTCATTTCCTCCTCCAGGGGATCTTCCCCACCCAGGGATCGAACCCAGGTAGATTCTTACCACTGTGCCACCTGGAAAGCCAAGTACTCATCCAGCCTGTATTTCCCCTTCCAGAAACAAGGAGCTCAGTGCTTCCTAAGATGTCCCCAATATTTTTCTTGCCTCCATAAGTAGCCTGTTGATGATACAGGTCAGCCTAACCATATCCTCCCCTGTGCAGATGGTGGCCTACCATTAACCTTGCCAACACTTACTGGTGACCACATTTCACTGCCAAAACATAGTCATCTCGCTGTCAACAGGGCCTTAAATCGTCTCTCTGCAGGTCTTCTCTGTCCTGTCCTGGGTGGATTTTTAGAACCAAATGTCTGTCCCCACATTGGTCACTGTGGCATCTCACCTCTGTGTCCACAAGGTAGACACACAATATCCAGTGGGGAAACAACTGGGTTACAATGGAAAGAACTAGATTTGATATGTCAGAAACTAACACAACATTGTAAAGCAGTTACCCCCAATTAAAAATACATTTTAAAAAATGAACTAGACTTGAAGCCAAGGACCTGGACTTGAATCTGAGTTCATCTTTCACTTCCTAGCTTTGGGACCACACACGAGTCAAGGTCCCCTTCTAGACATTCGTTTACTTCATCTGGAAATGGTTTGTTATGAGGATTTGATGACCAAGCAGGTGTAGTAGTCCCTGGATGAACTGCGAAGACCTGATATGGTACAGTTCAGTTCAGTCACTCAGTCGTGTCCAACTCTGTGACCCCATGGACTGCAGCACGCCAGGCCTCCCTGTCCATCACCAACTCCCAGAGTTTACTCAAACTCATGTCCATTGAGTTGGTGATGCCATCCAACCATCTCATCCTCTGTTGTCCCCTTCTCCTCCTGCCTTCAATCTTTCTCAGCATCAGGGTCTTTTCCAATGAGTCAGTTCTTTGCATCAAGTGGCCAAAGTATTGGAGTTTCAGCTCCTAAAGTGCTACAGGAGACTGATAACTGGACTGGGGGGCAAAAAGAACTGGGGACCACATGTGACTCTGTGTGGGACTCCTATGTGCCCCTGAGCAGGCCACTTCACTTCCCCATCGGTCAATGTCAGAAGGAGATGTGGGTGGGACTAAAGACATGTCTGGTTGGCTTTCCAGGATATGTGAAGAAAGGACGGAAGAATTGTCTGTTCTTTGAGAGCAGAAGTTCTTTTCTAAGAGCCAAGGCATCTCTTTGTTCCGCAGACAGCTTTGTGATCTGCCGCAAGAGAAGGATTCCCAGGATGAAATACAGGAAGCCGCTTCAAAGGAATGAGAGCAGAAAGTCAGTGTGGTGGGTGGTGCGCCTCGCACACAGGTGTCACCTGAGGCACGGCTGCAGGAACAGGCCATGGCACCTGCGGCAGAGGTGGCCAGGAGGAGTTCTGTCTTCAGGTGTTTGAAGGGCTTTCACAGGGAAGGGGAAGGAAACGAGCAGTGAGTACAAAGTGGAGTGGGTAGGGAACTAGGATCCCCGGACAGAAACCACGGAAGTTTGCTTCCTCTCATTCTCAAGAATCGCTTTCTGCCCGTGGGACTCTTAAAGCTGTTGCACCCAAGCATCTGCCCTCTTGGTGCCCTGTCACCCTGAGAAGGAGGTGGAAGTGGAAGGTGGATGCTCTAAGAGGACTAGTCCCTTCCTCCCCACATCAGATGACTTTGTGTTGTCTGAGCCCTTGGTGAGATCAGGCATATTTTTTATAGCACCTACTACAGATTTGTGTACACAGTTGTGCTTAGCTGAATGAGTGAATGAATCTTTCTTTCTTCATCTAACAGGGAAGGCCTGTAATGGGGTGTTATCTTTGGCTCCTGACATTGGGGGCAATGATGGTGTCCCACAGTAAAACATTTTTGTGTGTAAATATCACTTAAGTCTGCACAGTGGTTGTCAAACAGTGAGGCCCTGACAGAAGCCAGTGCACCAACCTGGAAACATTTTTATGGTAATCATTTTCCTACAGAACTTGGAGCTTCAAAAGGAGGGCATTCAGATACTCCCCTGGAAGGTTGCAGCTGGAAGGAAATTGCAAGATCACAGAATCCAACCCTTTCATTTCCCAGATGGCGAAGCCAAGGCACCAGCCGTAGACAGAGGGGTGGGGACTGTCTTCCCTGGCCCAAGGCCTGGCACATAGTGGGAACTTACCAGAGCCTCGCTGCTTGCCTGCTTGATGGCAAGCCCACCGGGGCAATGGCAGAGTGGGCCCAGAGATCTGATTTCGCCACCACCCTGACAAGGCACTGGGGCCCAATTTAGACGCAGAGGTGGCTGCAGGTAAGATGACAGTGGTATAGACAGGAACTGGAAATAAGATTGTGTGGGCAGAGGGGAGAGAGCAGGAAAGGAGGCATAAAAGAAAGGATGAGGGAGGCTCCTCTGGGGAAGATCACCCTACGGGTCCCTGTGATGTGACAGGACCAGGAACACCAGCCTGAACCTCCCTCAGGTGTGACTTGTAAGCTCAAGAGGAGTCATCATCCCTGTAGAGGAGGGACTTCCGGCCAACACTGAACAGCTCCTTCTGTTCCAGAACTCAGAGCAGACCCTGGACTGACAAGCACGGTCCACAAAGCCTAGTCTCTCCCAACCGCACCCCCGCCCTCGGTGGAAGGTGGGACCCTCCATCTCCAATTTACAATTCCAACAGCCTTGGGGGCTCAGAATGCATTTCTCACTGAGAATCTTGAAATTCCACCCATCTTTAATAGGTGAGCCAAAATACTGCCTCTTCCGTGAAGCAGTTTTCAGTATCAAGCCCTTAGATGCCCCCTTCTTCAGCACTCATCTCCATCTGCTTTCCATTCATCTGCTCCTGGATCACCCCGATATATCGGCTGTCTCTCTTCCTTGCCCAGACCTTCTGTCCCACTGTTCATTTATTGAGCAGAGAGAACCTGTTTCATGAGAACCTGTGGCGTCTCTAGTTCCTGGTGTTGTATGTGCTCAGGGAACACTGGTGGCCCACTTAAATGTCCAGAGGAAAGAATGACTGAAGAGCGGGATTGGCTGCCCATTTTTACCCACCGCAGAAAGTTGCACTTCCCCTCCAACATCCCCCAGAGGAAAGGAGGGGAGGAAAGAATGCTGAGAGGGAGGGAGGGGGAGAGGGAGGACTGTTGGGAAAACACATAGGCATTCATTATCCTGAGAGCCTCCTGAGGTGAGACACCAGTGATGGATGGAGTGCTGGTGGAATAGCAGAGCAGATTTGCCACATGAGGAGGAACACTTCACAGTTCCGTCCATGGATTCGATCACCCATTTACTTATGGAGTACCTACTATGTGTAAGGTATTGTCTTGTTTTCTTCTTTGGTAGTGCACCAATTCTGTCACTAGCTATGTGATCTTGCACAAGTTACTTCGCTGTCCCTCAGTTTCTTAATCTGTAAAATGGGGACATAATAGTTCTTGTGAGGATTGTAAATGATTGAATTGATATTGAATGTTGAACCTGTCTTGGTACATAGTAAGCTCTATTTAAGCAGTGGTGATTAGTTTAGGCACTATAAATATATACATAAATACATACATCGGTGAAAAAACTGATGAAAATCTTTGTCCTTATGAGCTTAAATCTGCAGTTTGAATCTGCAGCTTGGGGCTTGCCATCTTGCAGGTGTTTGCTTGTTTTTGACCATGGCATGTGGCATGCAAGTTCCCCTATTAGGGACTGAACCCACGTCCCCTTCAGTGGAAGGCAGAATCTTCACCACTTGATCACCAGGGAAGTCCCTCTCACACTTTTCCTAACCCTGACTAAGGCTCCCAGATTGCTTGCGCTCAAAAGCATCTTTTTGGGAGGGGATCCTTCAAGGTGCCTTGAGTTGCTGTTGAGTTAGAGAAGGCGCAGGAGCAGGCAAGGAACCAGAGCCAAGGCCAACAGAGCAATGTAGACACTTGTGGCCAAGTCTGGCAGCTGCCAGGTCTCTGCAGAGCAAACACGACCCTGGCAGCTGGCACAGAGGCGGCTGGGGAGCCACAGTCTTTCAGCATCTTAGCTACTGAGGGCCTGCAGTAGGAAGCTTGGTTCCAGCCTTGCCACTCCAATGGGACTGCATCACTTTTTTTCTTGTGTTGGGCTTCCTCTTAGCTGGGAAAGCTGCTGGAACAAACTGGGCATATCCTGAATTTTTAATGAGGTATAAACTACAGAAGGTTTGGCTATGAGGGATTCAGAGAGAGTGTCTTCCGAATTTCTTGGAGAAATAACTCCTGAGAAAGCTATAAAATCAAGGCATATTCTGATGGCAGGATTTGTCTTGAGTCTTCCCAGTTGGCATCCCCACCACCTGTCACACAAGGGCTAGCCTGGAAGGTCACTTTACCAATCCCAAGTCCCCTCTTTGCTTCCTGACTCAACTCTTCCCCCTTGTTCTGTTCCAGTGCTGCTCGTGGTGACTCAAGTGGTGGCCGGTTCACTTTTGGATTGCGTCCCTGCAATTGGACTGTAAGTTCCTCCAGATCGTGAACATTTTGGAAGAGGTGACAGATTTTAGAAGGGTCACTTTGAAAGATGTATTCAACTAACTATTCAATAAATATTTATTGAGCGCCTACTAAGTACCTGCATTGTTCTCACTGCCAGTGAAGCAGCAATGAAGAAAACAAACCAAAGTTCTTCCCTCACAGAGCTCATATTCTAGTGATACAGACAGACAATAGGCATAATATGTATATGAGACAATGTTGGGCAGTGAGAGCTGCCATGAAGAAGAGAGAAAAGAGTGCACAGGGACTCAAAGTGATAGGTGCTTTTTCAGTCAAGATGGACAGAGAAAGCTCCTCTGAGGTGCTGAGACGTGAGTCAGTGCTGAATGAAGCTGTGAGTCAAGCCATGTCCCAGGCAAATGCAACAGTGAGGGAAGAGTAGCAAACTCAAAGGCCCTGAGACAGAAATGTGTTAGTACAGCTTTGTCACTTCACTCATGCAAAAATCAAGGTCAAAAGAGGGAAAATGTCTTTTCCAAGGCCATGTATCAAGGAGGAAGTGTATAAAGGAGAGATCCTGGCACCCATGGATAACCACAATTGATATTTGTATGCATTTTCTTCCAGGTATATAAACATATGTGCATGTATATGCACGTGTTTAACCACACACTGCTTTTTTTTCTTGTTATTTTTCAAACTTTTCCCCCCACTTAAACATATTCAAGGGCAATTTCCAATGTCCATAAATATTTATCTACATTGTCATTTTCTCAGTTTAGTGCTTGTACCAATTTGAAATGTCTTTTTGCTTGTGTGCGTGCTCAGTCGCTCAGTCGTGTTGACTCTTTGGGATCCCATGGACTGTAGCCCACCAGGCTCCTTGCTCCATGGGATTCCCAGGCAAGAATACTGTGGTGGGTTGCCATTTCCTCCTCCAGGAACTTTTCCAACCCAGGGACTGAACCCGCATCTCCTGTGTCTCCTGCATTGGCAGGCGGATTCTTTACCCACTGAGCCACCTAGGAAGCCCATACAGAAATATTATTTACTTACAGTAAAATTCACCCTTTAAAAATAGGGGTCCCCAACCTCTGGCATCTAATGCCTGATGATCTGAGGTGGAGCTGATGTTATAATAATAGAAATGAAGTACACAATAAATGTAATGTGCTTAAATCATCCTGAAACCATCCTCCCTGTTCTCCCACCCCAGTCCATGGAAAATTGTCTTCCACAAAATCAGTCCCTGGCCAAAAATGTTGGGGATCGCTACTTTAAAGTGTACATTTTTATTCATTTTTATAAATGTATACCCAGTATTCTTGGGCTTCCCTTGTGGCTCAACTGGTAAAGAATCTTCCTGCAATGCAGGAAACCTGGGTTTGATTCCTGGGTTGGGAAGATCCCCTGGAGAAGGAAATGGCTACTCACTCCAGTATTCTGGCCTGGAGAATTCCACAGACTGTATAGTCCATGGGATCACAAAGAGTTGGACACAGCTAAGCAACTTTCACTTCTTCATAAATGTATAGTCATGTGATTATCACCATATTTAAGAGAGTGAAATTTTCCGTTATCCCAAATAGTCCTCTCATGCTCATTTGTACTCAAATTACCTTCTCCCACTTCCAGATCAGATCCCTGGCAACCAATGATTTCTATACCAGTAGTCTGAATATTTTGATATTTTCCAGAATATCATATAAATGGAATAACAGAGTATGTAGACTTTTGTGTCTAGCTTAGTTTACTTAGAACAATGTTCTTTGACATTCATTGGCCTTGGTATGTCAATGATTCGTTATTTTGTTGGTAAATAGTATTTCATTGTATGGATTTGGCTTATCTGGTAAAGAATCCGCCTGTAATATGAGAGACCTAGGTTCGATGCCTGGGTTGGGAGGATCCCCTGGAGAAGGGGATGGCCACCCACTTCAGTATTCTGGCCTGGAGAATTCCATGGACTCTATAGTCCATGGGGCTACAAAGAGTCAAACAAGACTGAGCAACTTTCAGTTTCAATTTGTTTGTCCATTCATTGGTTGAGGGACACTTGGGTTCCTTCTAGCTTTTAGTAATCATGACTAAAACTGTTATGAATATTCACATGTAGGTTTCTTTAATGGACATGTCTTTATTTCTCTTGGTTACATACTGAGAAGTGGGATTGCTGGGATTATGGTAAAGGTATATTTAACTTTATAAGAAACTGTTGTCCAAAATGTCTGTACCATTTTGTATTCCCACTAGTGAACTATAAGGAGTCTAATTGCCCCCCATGGTCATTTCTTTTTTCAAATTTTATTTGTTCTATTAGGAGTGTAATGATATCTCATTGTTGTTTTAATTTGCTTTCCCCCTAATGACTGGTGATATCAAACATGTTTTCATGTGCTTATTTGCTATTCTTTGGTGAAGGGTCAGTTCAAGTTTTCCCATTTTCTAATTAGGCTGTCTGCTTACGGCTTAGCTATATTCATTTCTTAGGGTTGCTGTGGCAAATTACTACACATTTAATGGCTCAAAGCAACAGAAACAAATTATTTAAGTTTTTAAAATTTTATCAGTATTTTAAATGAACATATACTTGGTTTGCAATGTTGTGTGTTAATTTCTACTGTACAGCAAAGTGATTCAGTTTACATTCTTTTTCTAAAATACTCTTTTCCTTTATGGTTTATCATAGGATATTGAATATAATTCTCTGTGCTATACAGTAAGACCTTGTTGTTTATCCATTCTATATATAAAAGCTTAAAACAACATAAATTAATTCTCATACAATTATGGAAGCCAGAGTCTAAACAGTCTTCTGGTGTATCAATCAAGGTGTCAATCAAAGTACCAGCAGAGTGGGTTCCTTCTGGAGGCACAAGGGGAACATCCACTCCTTGCCTCTCTGGTAGCTGCCTGTAATCTATGGCTTGTGGCTACTGTGCTCCATTGTCTGCCTCCATAGACATATTGTGTTCTTCTCTGTAGTCAAACTTCCTTCTACCTCCCTCTTATTTGGACACTTCTGATTACATTTAAGTGTAAGTTTTAGTCGCTCAATTGTGCCCAACTCTTGGAAACCCAATGGGCTGTAGCTTGCCAGGCTCCTCTGTCCGTGGAATTCTCCAGGCAAGAATACTGGAGTGGGTTGCCATGCCCTTCTCCAGGGGATCTTCCTGACCCAGGGATCGAACCCGGTCTCCCACATTGCAGGCATATTCTTTACCATCTGAGTCACCAGGGAAGCCCCAATTACATTTAGGGCCCATCCAAATAATCCAGGATAATCTCTCCATCTCAAAATCCTTAATTTAATCTCATCTGCAAAGTTCCTTTTTGTCATATAAGATGACATTCATAGATTCCAGGAATTAAGCCCCAGACAACTTTGGGGGACATCATTCAGCCTACCACAGGAACTCAAAGAGTTCTTCATAGATTTTGATTCATTGTCCTTGATCAGATATGTGCTTTGCAAATATTTTCTCCCTGTCCATTGCTTGTCTTTTCATTTTCTCAACATTATCTCTGGAAGAACACAATTTTAAAAATTTTATTTCAAGGAAGTCCAATTTATAAATTACATCAATTTTTTTTTCAATTGTGCTTTGTACTTTGTGTGTCCTATCTAAATGATCTTTGCACAAGCCAAGATCACAAAGATTTTCTTCTATATCAACTTACAAGTATTTTATAGTTTTGGGTTTTACATTTGAAACTACAAGAATTTTGAGTTAATTTTTGTTAAGTAGTATAAGATATGGGTTCAAGTTCATAACTCTGCATGTGGACAGCCAATTGTTCCAGCACCATTTGTTAAAAAGACTACTTTGTCCACTGAATTGCCTTTGAACCTTGTCAAAACCTGTTGACTATATCTAGTTATTTCTGAACTCTGTTACTTTCAAATGATCTGTGTCAGTCCTTTCACCAGCACTACATTATCTTGATTGCCATTGCTTTATAGTGGGTCTTAAAATTTGTTGGTATGAATAATCCAATTTTGTACTTTTATAAACTAATACTTTTGTTATTGTTTATTGTTTTTGTCTTCTATTTTATACAAATACAATTGACTTTTTGTATACTGGCTTTATATCCTCTTCTAGAAGCTTTTTTGTAGATTCCTTGGGATTTTCTACATAGACAATAATGTTGCCTGTGAATATAGGCAGCTTTATTTTTTCCATCCCCATCTGAAGGCTTCTATACATTTCTTTGCCTTATTGCATTGACTAAGACTCAAATATGATGCTGAGTGGGAGTAATTAGAGTAAACATCCTTATTGTGCTCCCAATCTTAGGGGGGAGCATTTAGTCTTTTATAATTAATTACGATGTTACGGTGGGCTTCCCTGGGGGCTCAATGGTAAAGAGTCACTCGCTAAGTCAGGAGACATGGATTCGATCCCTGAATCAGGAAGATCCCCTGGAGAAGGAAATGACAGCCCACTCCAGTATTCTTGTCTGGACAGAGGAGCTTGACAGTCTGCAGTCCATGGGGTCACAAAAGAATTGGACACAACTAAGTGACTAAACAACAACAACCACCATGATGTTAGGAACATTTTGCTGTTACTGTTGGTTTTGTAAATGTCTTTTTCAAGAACAGAAAGTTCCTTTTTAGTCTTAGCTTGTTGAGAGTTTTATTATGAACCAATGTGTGATTGTGTGGTTTTGCTTCTTTAGACTTTTAATTTGATCGATAACATTGATTTATTTTTGAATGTGAGAGAACTTTGCATTGCCAGAATAAGCCTCACTTGGTTTCTTTATATATTGCTTGATCAATTGTTAATATTTTGTTGAATATTTTTCACACTGTGTTCATGAGGAATATTGGATTTTAGTTTAGAGTTTATTTTTTATACTGTTTTGTCTGGATTTGGTGTCAGGGTAGTGCTGGCTGACATTATTAAATAATTTAAGAGGTATCCCCTCATTTTCTATTTTCTGGAAGAGTTTCTATAGAATCGGTATTACATATTCCTTAAACTTTAGATAAAAATTGAAAATGAATTCATGTGGCTTTAATTTGTGGGAAGATTTTCAAGTCAGAATTCCATTCAATTCATTTTTAACAGATGTAGGACTTCTGGTTATTTCTTTTTTGAGTGAATTTTGGTAGTTTGTCTTTCAAGCAATATGTCTATTTTAGCTAAGTAGTGAAATTTATGGGCATGGTGTGTTATGTATTGTACCTTATTATCCTGTTAATATCTGTAGTATGTTATCATTTTTCATATTTGCCTGATATTACATTATATAAAGTATCAAAATTTATTTAACTGTTCTGTTATTGTTGAACTTTTAGATTACTTTTGTTTTTCCATCATTATGAATATGATCAGTACATATATATATATACATATATATCTATATATATACAACTTTGTAGGAATGTCTGACTTTTTTAGAGTTTATATTTGCATTTATCATATCACAAAAATTACCCCCAAACTCAGTGGTCTAAAGCAACAAACATTTTGTCTCCTTATTTCACTTTACAGAATGTTTCTTTGAGAGCTGTTTGTAAAAAAAACAGAACTATCATATGATCCAGCAATCCTACTCCTGGGCATATATTTGGAGAAAACCATAATTTGAAAAAATGCATGCACCCCAATGTTCACTGCAACACTATTCACAATAGTCAAGACATGGAAGCAACCTAAATGTCATTGACAGAGGAATGGATAAAGAAGTTGCGGTACATATATACAATGAAATATTACTCAGCTATTAAAAAGAATGAAATAATGCAATCTGCAGCAATGTGGATGGACCTAGAGATTATTCTGCATACTAACTGAAGTAAATCAGACACAGAAAGACAAATATTATATGATATCGCTTATATGTGGAATCTAAAAAAATGATACAAATGAACTTAATTACGAAAAGAAAACAGACTCACAGGCTTGTGATTACCAAAGGAGAAAGGTGGGGGTGAGAGACAAATTAGGAGTTTGGGATGAACAGATATATATGTACCACTACATAAAATAGATAACCAACAGGGACCTACCATATAGTACAGGGAACTCTACTCAATATTCTGTAAAAACCCATATAGGAAAAGGATCTGAAAAGGAATATACACACAGATACATGTACACATATATATAAATATATACACATATGTATGTGAAACTGAATCACTTTGCTGTACACTTGAAACTAACACAACATTGTAAATCAACTATAATATAAAAACTAAATTAAAGAAAAGGAGATCTGTTTGGCTTATAGAATCTCCCTGAAGTTCTGGTTTGAAAGAAATGGTGGCAGTAAAGATTCTTGAAGATGAAATAAACAGCAAACATTTACTATCTCAGTTTGTGGAGGTCTAGAATCTGGACGTGGCTGGGCTGCACCATCTGGCTCAGTCTCTCCCATGGCTGCAATCAGCGTGTTAGCAGGAGCTACAGTTACCTTAAGGCTTGACATGGGGAGGATTTGCTTCCAGCTCACTTATATGATTGAAAAATTTCATTCCTTCTAGGCCATGGACTGAGGGTCTCAGCTCCTTACTGGCTGGCCATTGACCAGAGGCCACTCTCAATTCCCGTTAAGGCAGTTCACAATACGGCAGCTTACTTCTATCAGCAAAGCAAAGAAGTAAGAGATCAGGAGAGGGCCAGCAAGGCAGCAGCCACAGATTTCTGTAACAATCTTTGAAGTGGCATCCCATCACTCTTGTTGTATTCTGTTTATTAGAAATGAGTCTCCTTCTGACTTCCTTTACTGTCTATGACAGCCTCTAGAGATGATCCTATTTCATTCCTCTTGTTGTTGCGGTTGTTTAGTCATTAAGTGGTGCCCAATGCTTTTGAGACCTCATGGACTGTAGCCCACAGGGCTCCTCTGTCCATGGGATTTCCCAGGCAAGAATACAGAAGTGGGTTGCCATTCCCTTCTCCAGGGGATCTTCCCAACCCAAGGATTAAATACACATCTCCTGAACTGGCAGGCAGCTTCTTTACCACCGAGTTACCAGGGAAGCCCTACTATACATATACTGATCTACCAGGGAAGCACTACTATATATATATACATTACTATGTGTAAAATAGATAACTAGCGGAAAGCTGCTGATAGCACTGAGGGAGCTCAGCTAGGTGCTCTGTGATGAGCTAGAGGGGTAGGAATCTCAAGAGGAAGGGGAGAAGCCCAGACAAGTGCTCGGGGCTGGTGCACTGGGAAGACCCAGAGGGATCGGGTGGAAAGGGAGGTGGGAGGGGGAATCGGGATGGGGAATACATGTAACTCCATGGCTGATTCATGTCAATGTATGACAAAAACCACTACAATAAAAAAAGAAAAAAAAAGAGGAAGGGGAGATATGTAAACATAATAAGTGATTTACTACTTTGTTTTACAGGAAAAACTGACACAACATTGTAAAACAATTATTTTCCAATTAAAAAAAAGAAGAAATGGGTCTCTAGGTCTGGGCCACACTCAAGGAGAGCAGATTACATAAGAACACAAATAAAAGGAGGTGAGGATGTTTAGAGAGCATTTTAGAGAGTGCCTAGCAAGGAATATTGGTTGAGAGGGTATGTAGACTCCTTTCACTGTTGGTTTGTTTGCAAAGAATTGTGATCATGGGTTCAATTCTAGCTCTTCTTTTCCATAAAATTCTTCAGATGCATAATTTTTTAAGATATTTTAAAAATAAAGCAATGAGTAAATAGAAAATATTTTTAAAGTATGTACAAGATTTTAAAAAATAATAACTCAACAAACACCCACATAATTACCTCTCAGTTTATTTTTATTTTATTTTAATTTTTTGAAGCAGGAATATGACTTTATTCAGAAAGCCAGCAGACCACATAGATGACAGACTAATCTCTCAAAAATAACTTCTTTTTTTAATTAATTTATTTTTATTTTTAAATTATGTATCCTTTCCCTTCCTTCTGAGGGCTAACCACTATTTTATTTTGTGGCCGTTGTTTATTCCCTTAATTTTCTTTAAATTTAACACTGTATTTATATCTAACCAACATATTGTTTACTTTCATTTCCTTTTGAATTTTTTACTGTGCTGCATACATTATTGTGATTTCTTTTATTTTTTTTTTGTTTGCCAAAAGGGATACTTCTGAGATTATGTTGTTGCATGTAACTGCATCATATATTTTCTCTGCTATATATAATCTGATTTATGCATCTACTGTAATTTATTAATGCTTTCTACTAGTGGTTCAGTTCAGTTCAGTCGCTCAGTCGTGTCCGACTCTTTGTGACCCCATGAATCGCAGCACGCCAGGCCTCCCTGTCCATCACCAACTCCTGGAGTTTACTCAAACTCATGCCCATCGAGTCGGTGATGCCATCCAGCCATCTCATCCTCTGTCGTCCCCTTCTCCTCCTGCCCCCAATCCCTCCCAGCATCAGGGTCTTTCCCAATGAGTCAACTCTTCGCATGAGGTGGCCAAAGTATTAGAGTTTCAGCTTCAGCATCAGTCCTTCCAGTGAACATCCAGGACTGATCTCCTTTAGGATGGACTGGTTGAATCTCCTTGCAGTCCAAGGGACTCTCAAGAGTCTTCTCCAACACCATATAGACATTTGTAATAACTGAAATGTGCTTATGAATTGCACCTGGTTCTCCTTGGAGACAGATGTGGCCATCAATGGGTGTATGTTATGGGCTGAACTGTGTCTTCCTCAAATTCCTATGTTGAAGTCTTAACCTCACAGTGGTTCCCAACCTTTTTGGCACCAGGGACCAATTTCATGGAAGACAATTTTTCCATGGACTGGGGATGGGGGATGGTTTTGGAATGATTCAAGTGCATTACATTTATTGTGCACTTTATTTCTATTTTTATTACATCAGGTCCACCTCAGATCATCAGGCATTAGATCCTGGATGTTGGGGACCCCTTCTCTGGCACTTCAGAATGTGACTGTATTTGGAGATAGAATCTTAAGGAGATGCCTATGACAAAATAAGGTCACTGTGGTTGGCCCTAATCCAATATGACTAGTGTCTTTATTTATAAGAGAAGGAGATTAAGACACAGACAACAGACTGAAGAGCAGCCATGTGAGAATGCAGGGAGAAGGTGGACACCTGCAAGCCAAGGAGAAGCCTCAGAAGAAACCGAACTTGCTAATACCTTGATACTGAACTTCCAGCCTCCAGAACTATGAAAGAGGAGTTTTCTGTTGTTGAAGCCACTCAGCCTGTGGTATTTTGTTATGGCAGCCCTAGGCAACCAGTAGACTTCCCTGGTGGCACAGATAGTAAAGAATCTGCCTGCAATGCAGGAGACCTGGGTTCAGTCTCTGGGTCAGAAAGATCCCCTGGAGAAGGAAATGGCAACCCACTCCAGTATTTTTGCCTAGAGAATCCCATGGACAGAGGAGCCTGGCAGGCTACAGTCTATAGGGTTGCAAAGAGTTGGACACAACTGAGAGACTAACACACAGTGGCAGGCAACTAGTAGAGTGTGTGTTTTGCTGCACTTGAAATTTGCGTGTATTGAGCTTGAGCATCTTTTCATATGTGGATGAGCTATTTGGTTTCCTCACCCATGAAAAATGCCTAGTAATGCCATTTACCCATGTGTTGTTGTTACTGTTGTTGGGTTATTTGTCTTTTTCTTGTTAGTTTGCCTTCCACCTCTCTATATAGTCCAGACTTTAATCATTTGGCCATGTATGTATTGCAACCTATATTTTCTCAATGTGTGGCTTCTCTTTTCATTCAATTTTACACTATCCTCACCAGTCTATGCTGTCAGATCATGTGTTTTATTTTTTAATAATACAATGAATATTTGTGAACTTGCTGCCAACTCAAAAATTACATTTATAAATAATGTAAGTTCTCCTATGGCCTCATCACCTGTTCATTCCATCCCTCTGCCATTCATTTGCTCAAAGTAATGATAATGACTAACACTTGCATGGTTCTCAAAGGGCATGGCAACCCACTCCAGTATTCTTGCCTGGAGAATCCCATGGACAGAGGAGCCTGGCAGGGCTACAGTCCATAGGGTTGCAATGAGTCGGACACAACTGAAGTGACTTAGCATGCACACACCTTCCAGGCATTATTTGACACACTTTTATATGTATTAACTCATTTAAACCTTACCATAATCCTGTGAGTTAGCCATGTTTCTACACACAAGATCACTGAAGCAAAGAGAGGTTAAGTTTCTTGCCAAGGTTATGGCACCATTTGGCTAAGTCAGAGTTTGAACCATTAAGTCAGTCTTCTCCTTAACCATTTTGCTATACTGCTTATTGTTAATCATTAAAAAAATTGTGTTTCTCATTTAATTGCCTTAAAATTTTTATTGCATATTTATGTATGTCTACATAATATACTGTTTAGTTTTACTTTTTTATTAGCTATATTAAAAAGGCACCATACCATATGCTGTCTCAGGCAACAGCATATGGGGTTATTCTGATGAACAGAAGTTCTTAATAGTAGCATATTTTAAATTATCAGCCTTTTCCTTTATGGATTGTACTTTTTTGTATCTTGTTTAAGAAATGTTTCCCTATTGCAAAGTTATAAAGATCTCATCTTGTATTACCTTCTAAAACATCTATAGCTTTGTCTTTCATTTTAGTGTTTTTTAAAGCTTGTGTTTTGAGGCAAATTTAGACTCATAAAAATTGAAAAAAAATAGCATGAAGAATTCCTGTACTCTTCACTCAGCTTCCTCAAATCGTAATAGTTATCTAGCCATAAGAAATTATTAAAACTTGGCAACTGACACTGGTATGATACTATTAACTGAACTGCAGACCTTATTCTATACATGCAGGCCTTTTCATTTTGGTGTGTAGTTCTATGAAATTTGACCCACATATAGATGTGCTTAACCACCATCACAGTTGTTATGTGTATGGATAGTTCGTCTCTTTTTATTGCCGAGCAGTGTTCCATTGTGTGGACTTATCATGTCTTCTTTTTCCATTCACCTACTGAGTGACATTTACATTGTTTCCAGCTTTTGACTATTACCAAAAAAGCTGCTATGAACATTCATGTGCAGGTTTATATGTAAACATGAAGCTTCATTTCTCTGGGATGAATATACAAGGGTGGGATGACTGGTCATGTGGTAAATGTACATTTAACTTTACAAAGAACTACCAAAATGTTTTCCAAAGTGGCTGCACCATTTTACATTCCCACTAGCAATGAGTGACTGATACACTTTCTCCATATTCTTACCAGAATTTAGTGTTATCGCAAAATTTTATTAACTTTTAATTTATGTTTTTTTATTTTAGCCACCAGGTGAGTGTGGACTGATGTTTCATTGTGGTTTTGATTTGTGCTTTTTGAATGACTAGTGATGTTGAACAGCTTTTCATGTGCTTATTTGCCAGCTATATTTCCTCTGCAGTGATGTGTCAGTTTAAATCTCTTTGCCCATTCAAATTGTTCATTGCTTTTTTCTTTTCTTCAACTGTTGAGTTCAGAGAGTTCTTTATATTTTCTGGAGGTAAGTCCTTTGTCAGATTTGTGATTTGAAAGTATTTTCTTCTAGTCTATAGTTGGTCTTTTTATTCTCTTAATAGTGTCTTTAAGAGAGCAAACATTTAAAATTTAGAAACCCAGTTTCTCACCTTTCTAATGGCTCCGTTTTTGGTGAAGTAGCTCTGTCCTGCAGACCTACTCTCTTCCCAGTCCTGACCAGAACGAACAGGCTTTTCTTAAGACTGCTTTTGTCTTCATTTCGGGGTAGTGGCCTGTCCTGAGGAGAAACAAACAAACATCCAGAAAACTCACTGCTCAGTCATCCCTTGAATCCTAAGATCCCAGGCCAGTCCCCTCTGTGCTTCTCACCTCTCAGTCTGCTGATATTTATCCATAATTTCTGTTGTACTTAGTGGGAGGAATAGGGTAGATAGACTGCATTTAATCCATCTTGTCTGCACCTGGAGACCCACATTTAAGTCTTTCATTCACATGGAATTTATTTTGGTGTATGGTGAATGATAGGGATCCAATTTCATTATTTCAGTATACAGAATCAATTGTTTTGTGACCATTTCGCAAGTAGTTCACTTTCTGCATTCTAGTGATCTATTATGACAGCTCTGCTATCCGGTAAGATCATGTCCCTCACCTAGTTCCCTTCTTCAGAAATGCTTGGATTTTTTTTTCAATTTTCATTGATATATAGTTGATTTACAATGTGTTAGTTTCAGATGTACAGCAAAGTGATTGTTTATACATATATATATACTATTTTATATATATTATATAATATATATATTATATAAACAATCACTTTGCTGTACATTATTATATATTATATATAACATATATATTATACTACAATATATATTTTATTATATATATAATATAATATATATACTATTTTTTAGATTCTCTTCCTTTATAGGTTATTACAAGATATTAAGTATAGTTCCCTGTGCTATAGAGTAGGTCCCTGTTGTTGTTGTTTAGCTGCTAAGTCACATCTGACTCTTCTGTGAGCCTGTAGACTGTAGCCCACCAGGCTTCTCTGTCCGTGAGATTTCCCAGGCAAGAATACTGGAGTGGGTTGCCATTTCCTTCTCTAGGAGATCTTCCTGACCCTGAGATCGAACCAGCATCTCCTGCTTGGCAGGTGGATTATTTACCACTGAGTCATGGGGAAAGTAGAGTAGGTCCTTACTCATTATCTATTTTATGTATAGTAGTGTGTATCTGTTAATCCTAAACTTCTAATTTATCCCTCTCCTCCTTCCCCCTTTGGTAACCACATGTTTGTTTTCTATGTTTGTGAGTCTATTTCTATTGTTGTAAATAAGTTCATTTGTATCATGTTTTTAGATTCCACATATAAATGATATCATGTGATATTTGTCTTTCTCCTGACTTACTTCACTTAGTATGATAATCTCTAGGTTTATCCATGTTGCTGCAAATGGCATTCATTATTTCATCCTTTTTATGGCTGAGTAATATACAATGGAATATTACTCAGCCATAAATACATACACACACACACATATGCTTTATCCATATATCTATTGATGACATTTAGGTTGCTTCCATAGCTTGGCTACTGTAAGCAGTGCTGCAATTAACATTGGGGTACTGTAACTTTTCAAATTACAGTTTTCTCCAAATATATGCCCAGGAGTGGGATTGCTGGATGTATGGCAGCTCTATTTTTAGTTTTTTAAAGGAAACTCCTTGGAGGCTTCCCCAGCAGCTCAATGGTAAAGAATTTGCCCGCAATGCTGGAGATGCAGAGATGCAGGTTCGACTCCTAGGTGGGGAAGATCCCTTGGAGGAGGAAATGGCAATCCACTCCAGTATTCTTGCCTGGAAAATCCCATGGACAGAGAAGCCTGGTAGGCTACAGTCTATGGGGTTGCAAAGAGTTGGACATGACTGAGTGACTAAACAACAAAGAACTTCCATACTGTTCTCCATAGTGGCTGTACCAATTTACATTCCCACCAACAGTGTAGAAGGGTTCCCCTTTTCTCACACCCTCTCCAGCAAGAAATGCCTTGGTTTTTCTTGACCATTTATTCTATCTCAAGTTTTGAATCTGCTTGTCGAGTACCATGAGAAAAATGTGTTGAAATTTTTATTAGAAATGCATTGAATCTTCAGATTAATTTGGAAAAGAATGGTCATCTTTGCATGGTTGAGATTTCCAAAACATGGATGCAGTATATTTTTTAATTTATCTAGGCATTTTTTAATGTCCTTGTATATCTCTTGTCAAATTTATTTTTATTTGCTTTCAAATTTTAATACTAGAAAACTCTGAATAGTTTGGAAAATTGGAAAATTATTAGTACCAATGAAAAGATTCAGTAAAGTAATGGGGCACAGACTAAATATGCAAAAGACCAAAGCTTCCTGGTAAGCTGGCAATAATTAGTTTCGACACATAATAGAAAAAAAATCGTATTCACAAATATAATATAAAATATATAAGATTTCTAGGAACGAACCTTACCTGAAAGATATATTTGGCAGTAAACTTTTACAACAAATGTTAGGACCAAGGGCTAATCCCCTTAACCTAAAACATTATTACTAGTCAACAAGAAAAGTACTAATCCTCACAGGAGGAAAGTGGGTAAAAGTTTTGACTAGGATATGCCCACAAGAAGTAATGTAAATGGGGATAGAAAACATTAAAAAAGTCCAACCTCACTTAAAAAGAAAGAGACTAAAGCAATGACATATTTTTTTTACCCATTAAGTCTGGTAAACATGTCTTTGGGGTTTCACAGTGCAAGGAGGGAAGAAAAATATCTGTCTCCCATGCCACTGATGGGAGTATAAATGAACATGTTTCTGTAGGACACTTGGCCATGTATATGGAACAGTTCTATTTCTGGACATTAGTTCTAAAGAGGTCATCAGATTAGCATGCCTCATTCCCTTATCTGAAAAACGCAGTAATAGTGCCTTTCTCACAGTCTCCGTTACGAGCATTCATGAGACCATGCCCTTGGGGCTGGTAACCTGTGTGACCCACACTCTGGGAATGAACTGTGTCTTTTCGAGGTAGATGTCCAGGGCTTGGCCAAAGTACACAGCTTTGTGGGAAGAAAAAAGTGCCCCTTGCTCCAGGGGTAGGCAGGCCTGCTCCAGGATCCTTTGCTTGCAGAGTGGGGAAAGGGCTTGATGCTAGCACCTACTCTACCCCTGGCTGGTGCCTGTGTTCCGTGCACTCCTTTAGGATGGCTCTAATGTCACTTTTAATGAAATGCCTAGCATTTAATGATCACCACATACCATCTGTTTGTATGAAGGACATCTATTAGTTTAAGGACATTCAACTCAGTGGTATTATAATGTGAGAAACTGAAAACAACACAAACAATATGGGAACAGCTACATTAATTTGGCACATTCATATAATGGAGCTGTTTTAATTCATGTTTTTGAAGAATGTTGAATAATATTGGGAAATTCTCAATAAATATTAAGATAGCAAATTCCAAGCTGGATAATAAACATGATCTGATTTTGTAAACATCCCAATAAATTTACACACACACACACACACACACACACACACATACCCAAAGATGTTTACAATGGTTCATACTGGTTGGGAGGGTTAGGGTTGAATTTTGTTTCATATTTTACCCTTCCCGATGGTTTTACAACTTGTCTAGGATGTGTGGGGAAAGTCAGTGAAGAGACCTCTTCCCTCCACAACCCCCTTCCCTGTCCTGTGACCCTAGTCCTGCAGTGCTCCTGGAGTACCCTGTGTATGGCTGGGGGCAGAGCCGGGGCTGGTTTGTTCCTCGGCTCTGAGCCTTCTTTAACCTCACGCAGCCCAAGGTTAACCGGGCCACTCCACACATTTCCACATCAGCAACTCGAAAACCAAACCGGCGGAAGTGTAGCCTCAGCATCTGCCTTGGCGGGGAACAGGCTCGGGAAGGCCGCTAGGGGCTCAGCCCCTCCTCAGGGCCCCTTCTTCCCTCTGGGTTGTTCGAGGCCATAAAAAGGAAGAAAAATTAAATCCTAACTCAGCTATCTCATTTATTTGGGAGGGCAGGTATCTAGGTGCTACTCTAGGCACTCTGCGAAGCCTGCGGAGAAGAACGTGGATAGAATCCGTTCATGGAACAATCCTGTCCCCAAGTCTATGAATAGAAGCGGGACACCCTTACTAGTATATAAAGGGAGACAGGTTTAGGTAAAATCAAATGAATGGACTGGGGCAGCTGCCTGGGAATGGTAGATGGATTCAAAGAGCAATTTCTCAGCCATCAGTGGGTAGATGGTAATAATGGCCCACCTCAAATAAGAGCATTGAAAATAGAAGCAGTTCCTTTCTTTATGTTGACTTGGAGACAACATTCTAGAATGAGACCAGGTGAGTTCAGACCACTTCAGACTTGCTAGCTGTATGACCTTGGACAATATACTTGACCTCTCTGTGCCTCTGCATTCTCATCTGTGAAATGGGCAGAATAAAAAGAGCCTACATACCCCTGGAGTTGATATGAGAGTAATACACACTTCTGCCCATGGTAAAGTGCTGGTACCAGGTCTGTACTGGGATCCGCAGGGCATCAATGGAGTTGGCTTACATGGGACAAGTGCCCTCTCTCCTCTTCACCCCTGCCCATGGCCGGTTCCCAGGGCATTGAGCCCAGTGCTTCCCACTGGAAACGGAGCACAGCTTTCTCATCTCACATCTGACTCAGCTCAGAGGCAGACTCCTGGGTGAGGTAGAAAATCCAATGGTGTGGAGAGCCAAGCCCTGGGTTCCAGATCCAGCCCTGTCACACTCTTCTCTTGATGTTTCTTTGACAGTAATAGCTGCAATCAATCTGCTCATCTCCCAGATGGGGATAATCACCCTGCCCTTCATTCCTCATAGGGCTACTGTGAGGTTCAAATGAGATAATGGAAGGGGAAATAATTCTATAAAGAAGGTCTATGAAAGGCCCAGTGAATATTTTCACATAAAAATGACCTCAATTTTGTACTCAGAGGGTGTTCTTTTCTGTATAATCTCCCAGAGTACTTATCTGGTTTTGAAGCACTGCAATACCTAGTCACACAGATTTGCAATCATCTGTGATTGGTTCTCTTTTTTAACTGAAAAAAATGTGCTTTTTTTTCAGAACCAGATTCTTTTTAAAAATTGGAGTATAGTTGCTTTACAGTGTTGTGTTCATTTCTACTGTACAGCAAAGTGAATCAGCTATATGTATACACTGGTCTTCCTAGTTGGGTCAGTGGTAAAAGACTCCATCTACCAATGCAGGAGAGGCAGGAGACGTGGTTTCAATCCCTCCAGGGGTCAGGAAGATCCCCTGGAGAAGGAAATGGCAACCCACTCCAGTATTCTTGCCTAGAAAATCTCATGGACAGAGGAGCCTGGCGGCCTGCAGTACATGGGATCAAAAAGAGTCAGACGTGACTGAGCATGCTTGCACAATAGATACATACACAAATACCCCCTCTTTTTTTATTTCCTTCCCATTTAGGTCACCACAGCACCTGAGTAGAGTTCCCTGAGCTATACAGTAGATTCTCATTAATTGTCTATTTTATACATAGTATCAATATATTTATTAATATATTAATCCCAATTTCCTAATCCATCCCACTCCCCCTCCTGCCCTTGGTGTCCATATGTTTGTTCTCTACGTCTGTGTCTCTATTTCAGAAGCAGATCTTTGTTGCATTCAGACTGTATTTCTACCCTAAATCTCTCTGTCCTTGAAATTATCTGGGGTAGCAGACTTCATTTCTTACCCTATCTTGTCTTCCACCAGAAACCCAGTTGGTGAAACAAATGGAGGATCTAATCCACATATGCAACAAGACACTAAGCCCTGCTGAATGGGCCCCACAGGTAAAGCTGATGCTCCTGCCTAGGTTGCCACAAGGATGACGCAAGGTAATGGGCAGGATGGTGCCAGTCACTGAGTGGAAAGTCAAGAACAGTATGCTGGCAACCTGAGGGTGGCGCTCTGTACACTTTCTGTAATTTGATAGAGTTGTCTTTGCACCAGTATTTCAGTTTTGTCCTTTATGTTCTACAGTTTAATGGCCATCTCCTTTAAACAAATTACTATCGACAGCTTCTTTGAAGACATATCCTGGGGCCAACAGTGTTAGCTTTCTTTGTGGGCCCCATACTTTTCCCAAAGGTTCCCTTTTACTGGAAATTGTGTCTGGCATCTTTCCCATGTAAGTAAAGTGGATTTGCTATTACAAAATAAGAAGTAGGGCCACTCCCAGAGACCACCTGAGTGACACAGATTCACTGAAATGAAATGAAAGTTATTCATTTGTGTCCAACTCTTTGTGACCCCATGGACTGTAGCCTGCCAGGCTCCTCTGTCCATGGAATTCTCCAGGCAAGAATACTGGAGTGGGTTGCCATTCCTTTCTCCAGGGGATCTTCCTGACCCAGGGATTGAACCTGGGTCTCCTGCATTGCAGGCAGATTCTTTACCGTCTGAGCTACCAAAGAACCCAGTCACAGATTCATTGGGCAGGACTTTTCTGATAGTCTGCACTTCCCAGGACAGCCATACAGCCCTGAGCTATGTACTGGTTATGCCACAACTGGAGTGATGGCATGTTTGGGGCAGAAGCTGCTTCTGGGCTTTTCATTTTCTGGGTGGGGCCGTCAGGAGCACAGAGCCTGTCCCTAAGCCACCACTTTTGGCTGCTAGGAATCATTCTGTGACTGTTTCAACAAGACTTGTAGTGTTTTAAATGAAGTGACTATGTGAGATTGTGACTTTGCAGTAAGCCAACAAATAGAACACTGCTCATTTTTTTATTGAATTTGGTGTCTCAGTCACATTGAATGGGGACACCTGTTCAATGTAGCGATTTCAATATTGAACTTAAGAAACAGACTGTTTAGTCTGGGTAGGGACTGTTCTGGATGGTCTATGGGCAGGAGGCACCCACTGAATTTAAGTCACCTTCAGTGATGAGAGGGGAGCGCCTGTCCTGCCCACTGGGGAGCCCTGCCATACTTGGGCAATAATGACAACCTGATGAGGAAGCTTGAGAGTCAGAGTAGGGAAGTCATCAGTGCTACATCTTCTGACTCCAGACTATATGCTCTTAGCCACCACCAAAGGGGCACGCTGCTATCCTGGGAGGCGCCAGGACAGATCAGGGCGCAAGAGTGGCCACACAAAAGCTTTACCTTGGCATCCACCAAGCTCCAAAGGTGGTGGGCACATCTGTGTCCCACAGAGCCTGCCTATGGGACATGATCAGTAATACTCATGGCATGCAGGAGGGCCTTTGCTATTTCCCTAGGCAGGCAGGAATTTCACAACTTAGAATATCTGAGCTGAAAGGGCCCTTGCATATCATTTAATCTACTCTTGTCAGTTACAGATGGGAAGACTGATGGAGGGACCCGTCTGTGGACATGCTGCAACTGAGGGGCAGAACTCGGGCTGTCCTCACTCATGCTCAATCCAGGACACATGGAGGGGGCACAGGGCCTTGGTCCTGGTCCTGGTCCTGGGCAAAGACAGAGGACAGCAGTGGTGGGTAAGAAACATTGGTGGCTGTTAGGGAGCCAGCCCGCTTTCTGTAATGACAGTGAACACACCATTCATCATCTCAACCAGGATACTTTCGAGCATGGAAGGGGAAGCTGTTTAATAATTACACTGGGACAGCAGCACACGTGGGCCTATCCCTAGCAACCAGGACATATGCTCGCCCTAATTAAAATGAATAAGCATGATGGCAATGGTAAGAAGATCAACTGCTGCAAAAATGCTCCCTGACTTCCAGCTCTGGGCTGAGTTCTTTGCATCCACTAGCTCATTTCATCCTCCCATACACCTGAGAGGCAGGATCTGCTTTTCACACTTGAGGAAACTGAGGCTCTGAGAGATTGAGTCACCTGCCCAAAGTCACACAGGGAATGAGGGCTGAGCCTGGATGGGAACCCAGGTCTTGCCTGAGTCCCAAGCTGGTACTCCTCTCACCACCCTGGGTCACCTTCCCCTTTCACTCATCCTTTCTGCTCATGAAACATTTCCACACTAGCTCTGTGTGGTGGGGAGGGGGTCTGCAGCCTGATGGATAGTGGAAAACCACCAACGTGGGAGTCTTTCAGGCTGGGCTCTGACTGGTGTTTTCCTCTATCTCTCTTTACAAGCTTGGGCAAGTCCCTGTCTCACTGCGCTACACGCTCCTACTCCCAGGCCTCAGTTTCCTTTTCTAGGCCTCTCATCCAAGGCCTTCTACAGGCAGGACCCTGGGGATCCTTTCCAGCTTTATTTCTGTCTCCACTTTCAGTCTCTGCTCTTTAGCTGAACTAGTCCTGTAATCTTCCCCCACAAACACTTTGGGCTCCTGGATACTGTGCCTGGACTCATGGGCTGCTCCACACCCTCCCCCCTATCTAATGTGGTGCAAAGCCAGCCTCCTCCTCCATGAAGACCTCTCAGACTCCTCCAGGAGGATGGCATCTGTCCCTTCTCTGAATTCTCACAGCCACTCCTATGCGTGGTCTTTGTCCCTTGTCTCAGAGTCAGCTGTTCGCTTTTGCCCTTGCTCGGTCTACATACTCCTGGAAGATAAGTTCCATATCTGATTTTTATGTCCCTCTCTTCCCCTCTGCCCACTCCCGGTATAGTGTCTGATTCATCGTGGCCATTCATCCATGCACCTTGAATGAATAAATCAACAAATGAATGCTGTTTCCCCTCCATGCCCTGCTTCCCACCCCTCACCATGGCCTGTGGCTTCTCGAGACAGAGTTTGGCATTCCCAGGAGTTGTCCCCACCTGAAAGACCATCTGCACTTTACAGGGTCATGGGGAGAAATTACTTAGTGCATGTAATAGCCTTACAGCAGTGCCTCGCACACAATAAGGGCCCACTCTTATGATTTTCTTTTTAAAATTTTTATTTCTTGATCTGCTTAACTTGATCTGACCTGCCTACCCTGGCTCTCCCCCATTAAAAGAGTCTACCCCGGGGGCCTCTGCCTCCACTCAGGGCAACCTTCAGAGTCCCCGGAGGACCTCTTCTCATGTTGGGGAGCACTTTGTTTACCGAAGAGGCTGTGTGGCTGTGGCAGTCACCCCTCTACCAAGGGGCTTTATTCTTCTAGTGCTCAGAGCCACAGAATTCAGTCCAAACAAGAAGTAGGATTCGAGCGATACAACGAGCACGCCCAAGGCTTCAATCCCCTGGGGCCAGAATTGAGCCACAGACCTCTTGGTAATCAAGTGTTTCATCCCCGGCACAAAATCTGGCCCTGGGGCTGCAGCGGAAACGCTGCCGGACAAAACGCTGGCTGAGACAGGCCAACTGCACATACCGCAGGGTCCTCCTGCTCCAAACCACAAGCACGGGCGTCCGGGGACAGAGACAAGGATGTCCGGACCCAGAAGCCTGCTTGAAAATACGCAGAGCAGCTCTCAGCACACCCTGGGCGGAAAGATGGCCAAAGGCAGATGACAGACGAGAGCCACAGAGAGACTGAGGGACGTTCTGCCACAGAAAGAGGGTGCTTTGGGATCTTTTCCTTATTCTGCTTTGATATTTACTATGTTTTATAATTAGTCTGTACACGTGTTATGATAGACATAGTCTCAGTAACTAGAAAAAGAAAAGAAAAAAAAAAAAAGAGGGCAAGGTAAGGTATGAAGGAGTCAGGATCAGACCTGCTGGGTCTTAGGCGTCTATCACTGGTTCCCTGCTGGCCTTGGCCTTGACCCTTCTCTTCTCTGGGCCTCCTGTGCCACCTCTGTAGAAGAAGGCAGGTGAACTGGGCCACTATCCAGCAAGCTTCTGGTTGTCATACCCAGAAGTGAGATCACTGGAGGGATACAGGGAACATGCCCTGTATTGCTGTATGGACGGGTGGAGAGAGGGCTTCGTACGACATCGTGGCAAGTGTCCAAATGGCAGTTCGCTTGCTGTCGTAACTGTTCTGATGATTGATTTTGTTTCCAGTGTGATTGTTGTCTTCTCTAAAGGTCACTGGAGTCCCAGCTAGACCTTCTGGTCTGACACTGGCCTTCTCTCCAAGCCCACCCAAAATCCCAGAGTCCCTGAATCTCTTTTCTTTACTCATGGAGTAACTGCATCTTTTCTTCTGGACCTCATCAAACCCCAATGGCTCCCTAGAATCAAAGCTATCTCCCCAGTTGTAGGGAGCCCAAATCCATATGAAAGTGAAAGTGAACAAACAAAATCATCTCTCTTCCTCCCTCCATCCTTTCCTTCCCTTCTCATTCTTTTTTTTCTATTTTTTTCAAGAAAACATTTTTTTATTATATTTCCATTACACATGCAATATGTATTTGTTGTAGAGAAATCAGAAAACAAAGATTTGAGTATATCTGCACATGATAATAACCTGCAGCTGTTGAAAGGCATGTGTTTTTTTGAAGCTTAAGGTAGGTCCATATGTCTTGACATGGAACGATGTCCGTGACATATTGTTTAGTGGAAAAAGCAAGTTACAGCACAGTGTATATATTGTGATACCATTTGTATTAAAATACACATATATCTGTTTATAGGCACATATATAATGTCTGGAAAAATATATACCAACATGTCCACAATGGTCCTCTTTGGGAAATGGAGCAGTGATAGGGAGAGCCTCTAAATACTTCTATAGGGTTAGAATTTTTTTACAACAAGCCTGAATTACTCTTATAAATTTTTTTTAAAATCTAAGGAAGTGAAAGCAAAATAAAGGCCCAAAAAGAGCTAGTATGGATATTTCTAATTGAAATACAAAGAAAATATCAAAAGCCAAAAAGGCAAACATCATATATAATTCCTCCTTCTCCAACTTGAGGCAATCACTGTTAATATTTTCTTGCATAGCTTAATCTATTCTTCTTCCAGATTATACACACATTACTTTTATTTACATAAAAGGGATTAGGTTACACCTACTATTCCCTTTTAACCTGCTTTTCTCACCTAATATTATAGTGTAAACATCTTTCCAAGTTAAAAAAGACTCCATCTCTCATCATTTTCAATGGTTATTATATTTTGGTTGTTTTAATTTTATGGCTGTTTTTTTTTAAAGGCTACTGTCAGCACCCCTGGACAGTTAAATCTTTGCATGCACCTAGTATTATGTCCTTATGATAAATTCCTAAAAATGAAACTGCTGGGTACAGGAATAGGTAATGCTTGTTAAGGATTTTAATCAATGACAACAAATTGCTTTCCAGAAAAGTCTTGCCATTTCTCCAGCTCTCAGCAACATGTGAGCCATGTTCTCTACAATATCTATTTCCTCCATGAGTGAATTCCATTCTTTGAACTTTTTGTTCATGTGGCAGCTGAAAAAAAAATCTCTGTGTTGTTTTAGTGATTATTCCCATGATTACTCCTAGAACTTGTCATTTTTTAATGTTTCTCAGTCATCTGTTTGCCTTTTGATAAGTTGCTTGTCATGTCTTTTTCCATTTTTCCCACTGGAATATTTGTGTTTTTCCTTGATTTATAAAAGATCCTTATATATTAAAGATATTAATCACTGGTTTTCATATATAGCATTTCCAAGTATGTTATTTTGCTTGCTAACTTTATGATTTTTTTTGAAAACACAGAAGTTTTTAAATTTTGAATTAAATTTATCAGTCTTTGCCTTTGTAGTTTCTGTGTTTGGTGTTCTATTTAGATGATCCTCCATTAAAATAAATACATTAATTAGCAAAAATAAAATAAATAAAAAAGAAAGTCCTTCCACTCCAAATCTATACAAATACCTACCAATAATTTCTTCTACTGTGACATTAAACTCCTTGATCCATCCGGATGTTACCTGAATGAGTAGTGTGACGTGGAGGTTCAAATTGCCTTTTTTGAAATGGCTACCTCACTGTCCCAGCACCCCAATTCGCAGGCCTTCCGCTTAGGTTCCTGGCAACGCTGTCTTTATCTCATTCGCTGAACAACTCGTGGGGGTGACTTGCAGGACGTGCTCTCCTGCTTCTATTTGCTCAAGACTATAGGTTTGGAGGTAGCACCTGGCTTTCTCTGGAGCTTTCTGTGTCACGGTGGCCGTAAGAGGATGCCTTGGCAGTGGGGTGGCAGTTCCAGGAGACAGGCTCCAAGGGGACTGAATGTCCAGCCACACACCTAGAAACGACCTTCTCCGGATACAGTTCAGTCAGACACGCTTCCAAACCTCTCAAGTACCAGCCACAGACCAGCAATCCCCCAGAGCCCACATTCAGAGAGGAAACCTCGAATTTCTCTCTACGGACGACGCCGAGGGCCTCTAGGTGGCACTGTAGAGCCGTTCTGCGTCGCCTGGAGGGCGCAGGCCAGAGGAAGACGCTCGCGGGCTCCCAGGTCCGGGGCTCCAGGAGTTCGGGCGATGGGAGGCAGCGAAAAGCCGCGCTCCCCATGACCGCCAGCTCAGCTTCGCCACCGTCCTCGGCAAAGGATGTGTCCTTGTCCATGCTGCTTCTTAAAAAGAGCAGGCATGACCGAGCCTCCAGAGGCAACGCCATTACAGAGGCATAACCCCCGAGACCCGTTATAAAGCGCCCAACAACAGCAGCAGTAGAGACAACTCACTGGCCAGGGTGCTTACCTCGAGGCCCAGGGCGGATCGGGGGAGCGCAGGGGCCAGAAAGGGGTGGGACCGCTAAGAGCACTGGCAGATGCTCAATGAGATGCTCGCCTCAATACTTCCATCTTCATAGTTCTCGGTTACTTTCCAGGGTCTTTCACAGCCAAGATCTCCTTTAGGGAAGGAAGCTCTAGGTTAAATCATCCCTGTATTCTGAATGTCTAAGAACAGGGCTTGTACACAGCTCAAGAAACGTTGTTAGACGAATAAGTGGAAAAACCCCTTTCTAGGAACCTAAGCAAGTACTCTCTGATGGACAGCTGTCAAGGTGTGCCAAGCCTGAGGACTTAAAAATATAACTGTGCTGTGAGTTCATCAGGTGAGATCCCTGGGAAGAGCTTTCTAAATGGGACGATCCAGCACGTTCTCAGGAGTGTTGGGAGGACATCTGTGTATCTAGGCACAGGTTACAACATGGTGACCATCTAGGGTTGGAGAAGGCTGGAACCAGGCCATGCTGGAGGTGGGGGCGTTCCCAGCAGGCAAGAGAGCAGATCACTGCTGCCTTTGGAAAGTGCTTTGAGAAGCTCTGACTGGCTGCATCAGGGAGTCTGCTCTGGGAGACACAGGGGTGGGTGCATTGAGGGCTGCTGAGGGCTGTTGCAATCATCCAGGAAGGAGCCAAGGCAGCTCCGCTGAGATTTGGGATATGCTTTGGTAGTATTCCCAGGACTTATTGATGGATGGAATTTGTACAGTGAGGAAAAGAGAAGACTCAACGGTGGGATCTGGCTTTTCTCTTGAATGTGACCAAGGAATACCTGGGGAAGAATGGATCTGAGGGTGGTACTGAAACAAATTGCAGTACTTTCTCTGTGCCAAGCATTGTTTACATGCTTTTTGTACAGTAGTGGGTTTTATCCTCCTAACAACCTGAAGAGGTAGGGATCACTGCTATCAAGCCCATTTTACAGATGAGAAATTAAGACACAAAGAAAAATTTGCCAAGGTCATACAATGACTTAACAGAGATGGGACATGAAGCCAACTGATTTTGCTCCAGGTTCAGTGTTCCTGACTACCGGGTTATACTGCCTCTCCATACTAAGGTGCTTGGGAATGAGGACTTGGGTTTTGATGATGGTAAACTTCAGATTCCTGTTAGACATGTAAATGGAGAGGTCCAGAAAGCAGATAGATAACAAGAGTACCTGAAATAGTGACTGTGATGGGTATCTATGTCTCCTGGAGTCAAAAGAGGCTTCAGTAAATGTTTATTATTATTTATTTATTGAAGTATGCTTGATTTACAATGTGTTAGTTTCAGGGGTACAGCAAAGTGATTCAGTTATACATGCATATAGATCTTTTTTTTTTTTTCAGATTCTTTTCCCTTGTCGCTTATTACAAGAAATTGAGCATAGTTCCTTGTGCTATAATAGGATCTTGCTGCTTCCATGCCTTGGTTATCATAGAAAGTGCTGCAATGAACACTGGGGTACATGTATCTTTTTGAATTATGGAGAAAAGAGAACCTTCTACACTCTTAGTGGGAATGTAGATTGGTGCAACCATTGTGGACAACAGCATGGAGTTTCCTTAAAAAGCTAAAAATAGAGGCTGGGCTTTGGAATAGTCACTTTCCATGCATGCAGATGATGAGTTCTTTGATCAGGGAACTCCAGGGAGTTGTGGGAGCAGAGAGGAGCAGAGTGGTTCAGGAAGGCTTTCTGGAATAAGTGACAGATAAGCTGAGTCTTGAATGATCAGTGGGAGGCCAGCAAAGAAAGAGAAGAAAGAAATTCCAGCATGTGAAAAGGCATGACGGAGAGAGAGACCAAGGTATGATCAGGGGGCTTGTTGCACAAAGGATCAATGGTGTGAGGTTGATGAAGCCCACAGGGCCAGGTTGTTTCTATCCTTGTTGCCCTTGGTAAGGAGTTTGGATTTTATCCTCAGGATCACAGAACTTCAGACAGGGGACAGATATGGTTCATTCTAAAATAGCATAATCCCTATGGAGAAGGATTTGGCAATATTTAGCAAAATTGCATGTTCATTTATCCTTTAAGCCTTACATTTATGATTCTATCACAAAGGTACACTGACAAAAATATGAAATTATATGTGCACAGGCTCTTTATTGCAGTCCTGTTTGTAATATCAAATATTTGGCAACAACCTAATGTCCATTAGTGGGGGAATGGTTGAATAAACTAAAGTCCATCTATATAAAGCTGCACTGAAGAAGAATAAGAAAGGTCTTGATATACTACTATAGAGCTATCTATAGAGGATATATAGCTGAGGAAAGAAAGCAAGGTGAAGAAAAACACACATAGTATGAAATCTTTCATGTGAAGAAAATGAGGATTTGCAGATTCATCTATATATCTTCAAAATATATCTCTATATATCTCCAAGTCCCCATATATGCTGCTGCTGCTAAGTCACTTCAGTCATGTCTGACTCTGTGTGACCCCACAGACGGCAGCCCACCAGGCTTCTCTGTTCCTGGGATTCTTCAGGCAAGGATACTGGAGTGGGTTGCCATTTCCTTCTCCACTCCATATATACACAGACATATTTATATAGTATATACATATATACATATGCATACATACATATATACATATATACACATACATATATACATGCATACACATGCATATATAATACACACATGTTATATATTACATATATACACATATGCGTACGTGTGTACATATATGTGCATATATGTATATACATACATGTATGTACGTGTATGTGTGTATATATATATAACACAGCAGTAAAAGCATACACACACACACACTGCACACACAGTAGTGAAAGAGTGAAAGAATAAATGAAAAAGTAAGAAAAAGCTGTTGCCTGTAGGTGAAGAGAGAAAATGAGGAGAGGAGACAGTGATGAAAGTGAAATCTCTGTAAATCTAACTTAGTTTACAGTCTCAGATTGAGAATCGTTTAATATTTCATATAATTTTAATACAAAATTAAATCAAAGAGAAAAAAATCAATCCCTTAAAATTGAAAACAGATTGAATAAACCTATCTGTATATCAAGTTGATAGCATAATCATACAAAACAGAATAATTTGAGGATTCTGAAACACAGTATGCTGACGGCATATCCCTAGTGGAATATGTACAGAAGACAAATAAACAGAATGAAGTGTTCAATTGCATTCAATCTTTTGTTAGTGGTTATGATGCCTGGTATTGTTATTTTAGCACAGACATACATATTAGAATGAAACACATTATGTATATGTAGACAAATTATATATATATATGTGTGTGTGTGTGTGTGTATTGATATATATATGTATATAAAGCAAATAAGTAAAATATTCATGTTTTTAGGAGCAGTGATTTTCAGCATAAGAGAAAAGAGATCTTATAAAATCAAAGAACTTAAGAAAAATTCACTATAATTAAAGAACTTAAGAAAAATTTATTATAATCTTTCTCAGCAATTGAAATTATCAATATGAACTCTTTAGATTTGCTTTTGACAAGGAGCATGTTTCCTAATTTAAGCCACTGAAAAGGCAAAGAAATAATGCAGCCTAGTAGTAAAGAATATTCTTAATGTCCAACTTCTGGTCTTTAAGTAATTTTTTGCAATGAAACATGCCAGGGATCCTTCAAGAAATGGTTGATTTCAGGACTCTGGCAGAAAATATACAGGATGAGCTGAAAACCTCTTGTGGTGCCTAAAATTAACAAACATTGTCAGTCAGGGCCCTCAAGGAGGAGAAGTCTGGTAAAAACACTCCAAGCTGTGATCCCCAAATGGCTAAAACTAGGAATAGGAGTGACCAAGAAAGTTACCAATCCTCACAAATATTGAAGACCAGCTTTGAGTTGGCTCAATTCCTCTTTAGACTTAGGTGATCTGCTCCTAGCCATACTACCCTCAAGAAGTCAAAGTAAATCTCTCTTCAGAAAGATGACATCATCTGGCTCCTCGGATTATCTAGCATTCAGTAAAAAATTATTAAGCATACAAGGAGATATAAATCACATGACTAAGAGGAAAATAAAAAAATAAACAATAGATATTAATCCAAGGAGGATGCAAATTTCAGAGCTACCAGACATAGACTTTAAAGAAACTGTGACTAATAAGTCCAAGAAATCATATGGCTAAACATTATCACATGGCTAAAGATTATCAACAAAGAACTGAAAATTGCATGCAGGAATTAAATGGAAATTCTAGTACTAAAAAATACAGTAATAGAAAATTAGCAGTGTAATCTATGGGTTTAGCAGCAGATTAGATATAGCTGAAGGAAGGTCAGTAAACTGGAAGACAAAAGAAAAAAATGCATGCTGAAGCTTACATAAAGAATGAAAGGGTGAGGAATACAGAAAAGTATTTAAAAAACAGGGGCATGGTTAAAAGGCTCTATGAGTTATTTCCCAGAAAGAGAAGAAAGAGACAATGGAACATAAAAAGAATTTGAAGAAATAATACCCAAGAATTTCCTAAAACTGACAAAAGGTATCAAGCTACAGATTCAAGGAGCACCATTGACCCCAGGAAAAACACAAAGAAAACTACATCTAAGTACATCATAATAAAACTTGAAACCATGTTTTCTTTTTGCTGAATGCCAAAGGCAAACTGAAATATTAAAAAAATGATCAAAAAAGATATCGCCTGAAAGAAACAATCATAAGCCTCATAGCTGACTTCTCAACAGAAATACTGAAAGCCCAGCAGAAAAGAAAATGACATCTTCACAGCCTTGAAAGAAAAAAAGCTGTCAACCTCAAATTTGATGTCAACCTCAAATCAGTTTCCTTCAAAAATAAAGGTGAAATGGAGAATTAAAAAAAACTGAGAACATTTATCACGAACAAAAATACACTAAAGAAAAGACATAAAGGAAATGTTTTAGGCAGAAAAGTACTGAACACAGATGGAAGCGTGGAGACACAGGAAGGAATAAAGATCAACAGGAAAGGTAAATGTATGGGTAAATCAAAATTAAGACCAACTATAAAACAGTAATAGTAAAATCTTATAGCATTTAAAATACATGCCTGCTTAAAATATAGGACGGTGGTAGCACAAGAGGTGGAACAAGAGTAAATAAAATTAATGTGTTTTAAGGGCTTCCCAGGTGGCACTAGTGGTAAAGAACCCAACTGCCATTAAGAGATGTGGGCTCAATCTCTGAGTCAGGAGGATCCCCTGGAGGAGGAAATGGCAACCTGCTACAGTATCTTTGCTTGAAAACTCCTATGGATCACTGCTTCCAAGACTTCAGTATTTCAAAAACTTATTGGTATATACAGCAATGAAAATTAATAAACTGTGGCATCACAGAACAGTATGGCTGAACTCACAAATACCAGCAATTATTTTAAATATAATTTAGTTGGTCTAGATACCCCAATTGAAAGATGAAAGTTGTCAGAATGAGAGAAAATTTGCTCCCTAAAGGCGCTTTAAAATGAAGGATATATTAAGATTGAAAATAAAAGAATGGAAAAAGAAACACTATGCAGAACATAGTCAAAAGAAAAACTAGTATGGTCATGCTACTATCATTTAAGGTAGACTTTAAGATAAGAAAAATCCCTGGAAATAGAGTAAACATTACATAATAAAGTTTTATCTAGCAGAAAACACATAACAGTTCTAAACTCACATATACCTATTAACATAGCCTCAAATATATACAAAGCAAAACTATAGAACTGTAAGGAGTGCTAATTTTATATCCTGCAACTTTACTGTATTCATTGATTAGCTCTAGTAATTTTCTGGTAGAGTCTTTAGGGTTTTCTATGTAGAGGATCATGTCATCTGCAAACAGAGAGATTTTCACTTCTTCTTTTCCTATCTGGATTCCTTTTACTTCTTTTTCTGCCCTGATTGCTGTGGCCAAAACTTCCAAAACTATGTTGAATAGTAGTGGTGAAAGTGGGCACCCTTGTCTTGTTCCTGATTTCAGGGGAAATGCTTTCAATTTTTCACCATTGAGGGTGATGCTTGCTGTGGGTTTGTCATATATAGCTTTTATTATGTTGAGGTATGTTCCTTCTATTCCTGCTTTCTGGAGAGTTTTAATCATAAATGGATGTTGAATTTTGTCAAAGGCCTTTTCTGCATCTATTGAGATAATCATATGGTTTTTATCTTTCAATTTGTTAATGTGGTGTATTACATTGATTGACTTGCGGATATTAAAGAATCCTTGCATTCCTGGGATAAAGCCCACTTGGTCATGATGAATGATTTTTTTAATATGTTGTTGGATTCTGTTTGCTAGAACTTTGTTAAGGATTTTTGCATCTATGTTCATCAGTGATATTGGCCTGTAGTTTTCTTTTTTTGTGGCATCTTTGTCTGGTTTTGGAATTAGGGTGATGGTGGCCTCATAGAATGAGTTTGGAAGTTTACCTTCTTCTGAAATTTTCTGGAAGAGTTTGAGTAAGATAGGTGTTAGCTCTTCTCTAAATTTTTGGTAGAATTCAGCTGTGAAGCCATCTGGTCCTGGGCTTTTGTTTGCTGGAAGATTTCTGATTACAGTTTCGATTTCCTTGCTTGTGATGGCTCTGTTAAGATCTTCTATTTCTTCCTGGTTCAGTTTTGGAAAGTTATACTTCTCTAAGAACTTGTCCATTTCTTCCAAGTTGTCCATTTTATTGGCATAGAGCTGCTGGTAGTAGTCTCTTATGATCCTTTGTATTTCAGTGTTGTCTGTTGTGATCTCTCCATTTTCGTTTCTAATTTTGTTAATTTGGTTCTTCTCCCTTTGTTTCTTAATGAGTCTTGCTAATGGTTTGTCAATTTTGTTTATTTTTTCAAAAAACCAGCTTTTAGCTTTGTTAATTTTTGCTATGATCTCTTTAGTTTCTTTTGCATTTATTTCTGCCCTAATTTTTAAGATTTCTTTCCTTCTACTAACCCTGGGGTTCTTCATTTCTTCCTCCTCTAGTTGCTTTAGGTGTAGAGTTAGGTTATTTATTTGACTTTTTTCTTGTTTCTTGAGGTAGGCCTGTAATGCTATGAATCTTCCCCTTAGCACTGCTTTTACAGTGTCCCATAGGTTTTGGGTTGTTGTGTTTTCATTTTCATTCATTTCTATGCATATTTTGATTTCTTTTTTGATTTCTTCTATGATTTGTTGGTTATTCAGAAGCGTGTTGTTTAGCCTCCATATGTTTGAATTTTTAATAATTTTTTTCCTGTAATTGAGATCTAATCTTACTGCACTATAAAATACTTAGGAGTATATCTACCTAAAGAAACAAAAGACCTATACATAGAAAACTATAAAACACTGATGAAAGAAATCAAAGAGGACACAAACAGATGGAGAAATATACCGTGTTCATGGATTGGAAGAATCAATATTGTCAAAATGGCCATACTACCCAAAGCAATCTATAGATTCAATGCAATCCCTATCAAACTACCAACGGTATTTTTCACAGAACTAGAACAAATAATTTCACAATTTGTATGGAAATACAAAAAACCTCGAATAGCCAAAGTAATCCTGAGAAAGAAGAATGGAACTGGAGGAATCAATCTGCTTGACTTCAGACTCTACTACAAAGCCACAGTCATCAAGACAGTATGGTACTGGCACAAAGACAGAAATATAGATCAATGGAACAGAATAGAAAGCCCAGAGATAAATCCACGAACCTATGGTCACCTTATCTTTGACAAAGGAGGCAAGGATATACAATGGAAAAAAGATAACCTCTTTAACAAGTGGTGCTGGGAAAACTGGTCAACCACCTGTAAAAGAATGAAACTAGAACACTTTCTAACACCATACACAAAAATAAACTCAAAATGGATTAAAGATATAAATGTAAGACCAGAAACTATCAAACTCCTAGAGGAGAACATAGGCAAAACACTCTCCGACATAAATCACAGCAGGATCCTCTATGACCCACATCCCAGAATATTGGAAACAAAAGCAAAAATAAACAAATGGGACCTAATGAAACTTAAAAGCTTTTGCACAACAAAGGAAACTATAAGCAAGGTGAAAAGACAGCCCTCGGATTGGGAGAAAATAATAGCAAACGAAGCAACAGACAAAGGATTCATCTCAAAAATATACAAGCAACTCCTCCAGCTCAACTCCAGAAAAATAAATGACCCAATCAAAAAATGGGCCAAAGAACTAAACAGACATTTCTCCAAGGAAGACATACAGATGGCTAACAAACACATGAAAAGATGCTCAACATAACTCATTATCAGAGAAATGCAAATCAAAACCACAATGAAGTACCATTATACGCCAGTCAGGATGGCTGCTATCCAAAAGTCTACAAGCAATAAATGCTGGAGAGGGTGTGGAGAAAAGGGAACCCTCTTACACTGTTGGTGGGAATGCAAATTAGTACAGCCACTATGGAAAACAGTGTGGAGATTTCTTAAAAAGCTGGAAATAGAACTGCCATATGACCCAGCAATCCCACTTCTGGGCATACACACCAAGGAAACCAGATCTGAAAGAGACACGTGCACCCCAATGTTCATCGCAGCACTGTTTATAATAGCCAGGACATGGAAGCAACCCAGATGCCCATCAGCAGACGAATGGATGAGGAAGCTGTGGTACATATACACCATGGAATATTACTCAGCCATTAAAAAGAATTCATTTGAATCAGTTCTAATGAGATGGATGAAACTGGAGCCCATTATACAGAGCGAAGTAAGCCAGAAAGATAAAGACCATTACAGTATACTAACACATATATATGGACTTTAGAAAGATGGTAATGATAACCCTATATGCAAAACAGAAAAAGAGACACAGATGTATAGAACAGACTTGTGGACTCTGGGAGAAGGCGAGGGTGGGATGTTTCAAGAGAACAGCATTGAAACATGTATATTATCTAGGGTGAAACAGATCACCAGCCCAGGTTGGGTGCATGAGACAAGTGCTCGGGCCTGGTGCACTGGGAAGACCCAGAGGGATCGGGTGGAGAGGGAGGTGGGAGGGGGCACTGGGATGGGGAATACGTGTAAATCCATGGCTAATTCATTTCAATGTATGACAAAAACTACTGTAATGATGTAAAGTAATTAGCCTCCAACTAATAAAAATAAATGAAAAAAAAAAGAACTGTAAGGAGATAGAGACGAATCCACAGTAATAGCAGAATTTAATATATCTCTCAGCAACTGATGGAACAAGAAAATAAAATCAGTAAAAGTATATTAGATTTGAACAACATGGTTAAAAACTTGACATGATTGGCATATGTGGAACAATTCTTGCAATAATTTCAAAATGTGCATTCTTTGCAGGTGCACATGACATGTTTGCCAAAATATACCATATGTAGATGATATTCCAAAATACCAAAATATAACATATGTATATGATGCTTTTGAACTGTGGTGTTGGAGAAGACTCTTAAGAGTCCCTTGGACTGCAAGGAGATCCAACCAGTCCATCCTAAAGGAAATCAGTCCTGAATATTCATTGGAAGGACTGATGCTGAAGCTGAAACTCCAATACTTTGGCCACCTGATGCGAAGAGCTGACTCATTTGAAAAGACCCTGATGCTGGGAAAGATTGAAGGCGGGAGAAGGGGATGACAGAGGATGAGATGGTTGGATGGCATCACCGACTCAATGGACATGAGTTTGAGTGGGCTCCAGGAGTTGGTGATGGACAGGGAAGCCTGGCATGCCGCAGTCCATGGGGTTGTAAAGAGTTAGACACGACTGAGCGACTGAACTGAACTGAATGGGACCATATGTAGAACTATAAAGCAAGACTCAAAAAATTTCAAAAGCTGGAGATAATATTGAATATGGTCTCTTATTATGATGGAATTAAGCTGTTCATACATGCATGCTCAGTTGCTTCAGTCGTATCTGACTCTTTGTGACCCCATGGACTGTAACCCACCAGGCTTCTCTGTCCATGGGATTTCCCAGGCAAGAATACTGGAGTGGGTTGCCATTTCCTTCTCCAGGGGATCTTTCCAACTCAGGGATCAAACCCACGTCTCTTACATCTCCTGCATTGGCAGGCAGGTTATTTATCACTAGCGCCACCTGGAAAGCCCCAGAATTAAGCCAAGTTATCAATTAAAAAAGAAAAAAAAAAAAAAAAACAAGTCCGTGTCAAAAAAGAGAGAAGTCTTAAAAATAAAAAAAAAGAAGGCCCCATATGATTAGAAATAAGAAACACAATTCTAAATAGCCTGAATTTTAAAATGACATAATGAGGGAAATAAGAAAATATTTAAGTGAGTGATTATTAAAACTTGGCATAGTAAAAATTTGTGAGATGCAGCTAAGGCCATGCTTAGAAGGAAATTAAAACCTTAAATACACATACTATAAAAGAAGTCTAGAAATTAAATATGCATCAAAGTCAGAAAATAAAGAGAAAATCAAGTACAAAGAAAAGAGAAGGAAGCAATAAGAAAGTTGAACAGAAATTAACAAAGCAGAAAGCAAACACATAGTGGACAAAATGAACAAAGACTGATCAAGGGAACAAGAGAGAAGGCACAAATAACCTATATCAGGAATGAAAAGGGGAACATTATAAATTCTACAGACATTCAACTTGAGGAGGCTCCCACTGGCCCAAAAAATGACACTTTTAGCGTAAAAAAAGAATAATTGCTACAGTGGATTGAAACATAAGTAATAAAACCTCACAAATTTATAATAAAATCTCCTAAATATTCTTGAGAAAGATAATGAAGACCAATCATGCCTCTGGCTTTATCACTAATTTACAGGAAGTAAAAAAAATAAAAACCTTAAATGTATGGTCTGCCAAATCCAGAAAGCAGGAAATTCTATAAGATAAATGATCCATTTCATGTATATATTATCATGTGAAATAGATTGCCAGTCCAGGTTCTATGCATGAGACAGGGTGCTCAGGGCTGGTGCACTGGGATGAGGGATGGGATGGGGAGGGAGGTGGGAGGGGGTTCAGGATGGGGAACACATGTATCCATGGCTGATTCATGTCAATGTATGGCAAAAACCACTACAATATTGTAAAGTAATCAGCCTCCAATTAAAATTAATTAATTAATTTAAAAAAAGAAGCACAAAGGGTTATTATGGAATTATATGAAATCATGTGTGTGAAACTTTTGAAAATTGTAAAGCTACTGTAGAATTTAATGAATCTTTCATTCAATAAAATCGATCATATAATCAAAAAAAGATAAGTGATCCAATTTTTTCAGTAAGTGAATAGTATTAAAAAAGGAGAGATAGCTGTTATAGATGAAAAGAAACTTAAGAATATCAACCAAATGTAAAATAGTTGGATTGTGACTTGAACAAACCGACTGTAAAAAAGACATTTAGACAATGAAGGAAAAAGGAACGAAGTATTAGATAATAATAAGGAATTATTGCTAATTTTATTAGCTGTGATCATAGGATTGTGGTTATGTTTTTCAAAGGAGTTCTTATCTGTGAGATAACATCCTAAAGTACCTACAAGTGTAATGATATAATGTCAGGGATTTGCTTTAAAATACTACAGCCAAACAACAATACCAATAACAACAACAACAACAACAACAACAATGTGTGTATGTGTGTGTGAGAGAGGGACAGAGAGAAAGAGTGTAGAGAGACACACACGATAAGAGACAGACTGACACAGAAGCACACAGAGAGAAAGCTATCTGCAAACAGGAACAAGAAGTTAATAATTGTTAAAGCTGGGTAATAGATATTTGAGTGTTGATTATATGTTTGAAAAAGTAACAAAAAGTAAAATAAATAGGTAAGTAAGTAGGTAAATTGTTTTGGCTATTGTGTAGCGAAGAGAATGATGGGGGCAAGGATGGAAGCAGGGAGAGCAGTTAGGAGACTATTGCAATAATCAAACTGTAAAAGACTAACTAAAAGTCATATTCATGATAGCGATTGATTTAGGCCACTTAATATTTGTGCTTATAAAAGTGGCCTCAGTAACTACTCATTAATCACTGAATACATGCCACATTAACTTTGTAAGTATCATGTAATTATAACAGTGAAACCTACAAATGAATGCTCAATCTTCAGAGTTTGGTGATAATTCGGTGTTTGGACAAGTCAGGTTCTCAAACTTTTTTGACCCCAATTGTGGTAGCCATCTCCAAGATGGCCCGTAGTTAGTCTCATCTGTTGTTATTCACACCCCTACATAGCTGCTTCCAACTGGTCTGTATTATTAACCAGTCAATTATGGCAAAAATGATGGAAAGTGATTTGTGAGGCTCAATCGTAAAAGACATTGCCATTTCTGCCTTGCCTATCTTGAGCTGCTTCTTCTGGGGAAGCCAGTACCATATCGCCAGGGCACTAAGGCAACTTTATAGTAAGGACCGCCTGGCAAAGAATGAGGCCTTTGGCCAATTAACCATCACCAGCTTTCCAGCCGTGTGAGTGAGCCATCTTGGAGGCAAACCCTCCAGTCCCAGGCAAGCTTACAGATGATTGCAGCCCTGACTGACAACTTGACTGCAACCTCACAAGAGACCCTGAATGAGAGCCATCTAATCTGTTATTCCTGAATTTCTAACCCTCAGAAATGGTGAGATAACAAAAGTTTGTTGAATTTTTATGCAGCAGAAAATAACTGATATACTACTCACTGTAAGAAAGAAATTGTACATCCTGACCCCAGTATACACATACATCTATGTGGGTAACTTATAATAAATTCCAGGAAACTGAATAAGATCAATCTGATATGTTAGTTATATTTTACTTTTTAAAGATTGCTGATTGTTGCCCACTAATTAAATTTAATGATCCTTTGATGGGTCATCACGCAACATTGGAAAGACACTGGAGGAAAGGGCATTATCCCTTGAGTTCTGAAATTCTATAGTTTCATGTAGCATGGGTATATGCTCATAACATGGACAAAATAGAACATTGGCTTCAAGGAGTGGAACATATGGGCATTTCAATAAGAGTCTGTGGAGCAAGTGGTAGAGAGAGGTGCTTACCACTCACAGAGACTGTTCTATTCTCTCTCTACTGTGCTTCCCATTGCCTCAATCTTTTGGACCTAAATCTCCATGTTAGTTTTAGATCCTTCCCTAAGGAATAACTTAGACTTCTCATACAGATGTGTCTTTCCTGATTGGACATATAATTCCTCATCTGCACCATTGGAGAGATATCAGTCATCTACTGGTTTTTTGTTTTGTTTTGTTTTTGTCTTGCCCTTGGCTTACTACTGGCATATTTCAGGTGATGACAGCTTTCATTCACCCACCCTTCAATCAATTAGGGGGAAGTTCTTGAAGGAGGCAAGGCTCTCCTTCCAGTGCAATATCTTAAAGGAAAACATGAAATTAAAATGGGAAACCAACGGTTGACATCCAAAGGAAATACTGATCTTCAGAGAAAGAAAAGGGGAGACAGATAAAGAAAGGGAGAGAGAGATGAAGAGTGAGAGATGGGATGGGGGTGGGGAATGAAGGGAGGAAACAAGAAAACCAGTTTGCTACAGGATAGCATCAATCAGCTGAAACACAGAACAGAGGCATTTTAAGATTTGTGTTCTAACCAGGCAGAACCGTACAGCTGCTGGGAACTTGAAACCCTGCAAAAGTTTTTAAAAATATAGAAGCACAGAGTGACAAAGCTGAAGGGGATATGCCCAGTTTACAGATGGAAAACTTGCGGCACAGCTTTCCAGTTTTCCGTCAGATGGAGTTTTCCTCTGGAAGAACTCCTGGGCAGAAGGCCAGCAGCAGGCCCAAGAGACGGATGAGTGGTTGGGGAGCCTGGGCCTCAAGGGACAGTTAATCCTAAAGCCAGCACCCAATTTTCTAATTTCCTGCTCCTGGGGGATGAACTGCCTCCCTGGCTCCCATCTTCAGCCAAATAAAAAGGACACAAACAAGCACACAATATTAAAAAGAAAAGGCCCTAGAAGTGAGATCCTAAAGGATTTAAGGCCTAAGCCACACAAGAATGCCCCTATTTGTCTAATTGCTCCCAGAAGCCCTGTTTCAATTTGTGTCTGAACCTGAAAAAGAAATAACTAATAATCATTTTACAGGCCCTCTTCTTTAGAGGAGGAGATTTTCACAAGTGTGCAATTGACTGTTAGAAACCAATGCAGTCACATAATTGCACAGTCTTCTGTAAACAAAAGATCATACCCTTCAGTTGCTTGAGCCCCCACCTAAGATTCCTACCATGTGGGCTCCAGCCTGGGCTTGAACTCTTTAATGGAAGAGAACTCACCACCCCCAGAGTTAGCTAGCCAGCTAAGTTTAGCCTTTGGGAATCATTGATAAGGAAAGAACTGGAGTCAGTTGTTATGTATTCATCCAACAGCAAAATGACCAGTCTCTTCTTCTCCAAAGAAAATGTTATGGACTTTCTTGGCCTCTGAGGCTTATCTATATGTGTAACATCAGTGTATCTCTAAAGCAATGTCCATCTGTCTCATCAACCAGCTGAATAGCAATCAGTTACAGGTTGGTCTCAAATCAGTTCCTTGAAAAATAGTAAATGGCATGATGGGATTCAAAGAATTAAAAAATACTTGCCCCTGGTTTATGCCTTATCATGTGCCTGAGACCATACCCATCACTGTAAAAGATGAGGCAGCTTTACATACTTATTGAAAATGAAAAGTGAAAGTCGCTCAGTCGTGTCCAACTCTTTGTGACCCCATGGACTATACAGTCCATGGAATTCTCCAGACCAGAATACTGGAGTGGGTAGCCTTTCCCTTCTCCAGGGGATCTTCCCAACCCAGGGATCGAACCCAGGTCTCCCGCATTGCAGGTAGATTCTTTACCAGCTGAGCCACCAGGGAAGCCCAAGAATACTGGAGCCAGTAGTCTATCCCTTTCTCCAGCACATCTTCCTGACCCAGGAATCGAACCAGGGTCTCCTGCTTTGCAGGCGGATTCTTTACTAACTGAGTCATCAGGGAAGCTGTGGTAAACACAGGCTGTTTGTTCTTCACTTTATACATGAGGTTCATTGAAACAGAACCCAACTTCCATGTTTATCTCTTTTCAAATGGGGTCCTCATTTCAGCAAGGATTATCAAGTGCTAGTCATGGATGGTGTTCTATGCTCCCTCCTGAGGATAAGCAGCATTCAGGGGTTCTTAATGTGGACAAATATATATATATATATATTATATATATATATAAGCAAACAGCTCAGTCAAAAAATGGGCCAAAGACCTAAATAGGTACTGCTCCAGAGAAAATATGCAGATAGCCAACAGGCCAACAATGTTGAAAAGATGCTCAATATGGCTAATTACTAGAAAAATGCATATCAAAACTACAATGAGGAAAAAATTTTAAATACATTTCAAAAGGGACTTTCCTAGTTGTCCTGAGGTTAGGACTCCACACTTCCACTGCAAGAGACTTGGGTTCAACCCCTGGTTGAGGAAACAAGATCCCACATGCCACAAAGCATGGCCAAAAAATGTTTTTAATTTTAAAAGTTTACAAAAACAACTATCATGGAATGTCACCTCACAGCAGAATGGGTGGCCATCATCGAAAAGTCTACAAATAATAAATGCTGGAAGGATTGTGGAGAAAAGGGAACCCTCCTACACTACTGGTGGGAATGTAAATTGGTGCAGCTACTATGGAGAACAGTATGAAATTTCCTTAAAAAACTAAAAACAGAGGGGCCATATGATCCAGTAATCACATTCCAGAGTATATATCTAAAAAAGATGAAAATTCTAATTAGAAGAGGAAAACTATAATTCAAAAAGATATATGCACCCCAATGTTCATGACAGCACTATTTACAATAGCCAAGACATGGAAGCAACCTAAGTGCCCATCAACAGATGAATGGATAAAGAAGATGTGATACACATAGACAATGGAATATTACTCGGCCATAAAAAGAATGAAATCATTCCATTTGCAGCAATATGGTTGGACTAGTCAGACAGAAAAAGACAAATATCATATGATATCACTTATATGTGGAATCTAAAAAAATGATACAAATGAACTTATTTACAAAACAGAAATAGACCCACAGACATAGAAAACAAACTTATGGTTACCAAAGGGAAAGGGGAGAGGGATAAATTAGGAGTTTGGGATTAACAGATACATACTACTATATATAAAATAGATAAACAACAAGGTCCTACTGTATAGCACAGGGAACTATATTCAATATCTTGTAATAACTTACAAAGGAAAATGATCAGAAATATAATAATATGTATAGCCAAATCACTTTGCTGTAACCTGTAACATTGTAAATCAACTATACTTCAATAAAAAAAAATTAAAGTGAGGTTTTCCTTGAAAATTCCTTGAGTAGTGCTCAGCTTTGAATACATGAGCTTGAGGTACTTAAGGGACACATGAGTTAAGATGGCCAGAAGACAGCTAAGTATATGGATCTGGGTTCTCAGAAGAGAGATCTGGACTGAAAATAAAGATCTGAGCATCACTAGCATAAAGATGGTAGTTGAAACCATGAGAGTAGATGAGAGAGAACGCCCAGGGAGAATACATAGACCAAGAAGAGGAATACATGTCATGTAAAAGTTGTATTCATACAACTTTTTTTGTTGTTGTTGTTGGCTAGCTTGGGACAATGTGAGAATGGAGTAAGTAAAAATGCATATGCATGCAACTGCACTCTGGATTGTGAATGATACTAATAATGATACCACTAACTTGTGTACACTTTGTATTAAGCACTCTATTAAAGATTTTGCACCCATATCTCAGAGAATTTTGCAAATATTTTCTAAGATAGATACTAATATCCCCTTTTGATGGATGAGGAAACAGGGAGGTCAAGTAACTTACACAAGGTCACACAGCCAGCCAGAGATGAAACGGATGTGGCCAAAGTCTGTGGAAATCCGAAGACTGGTACCTTGACAAGTGAACCATACTGCTCCTCACGATGCCAGCTGCCTGTTGCCAAGCTAATTATGTTATTATTGCATTGGACTAAGACAGGCATCTGCCACTGAGATGCATCTCAGGGATAAGACAATGACAAGAAACCAAGAAATGCTACTTGATAGTTTAGTAACAGAGAGAAGTCCCATTCTCAAGATTATCCCTGTAGCAAGGCTTCAACTACTCTGAGAGTCACTTCCAGGCTCCCCCAATCCCCATACATGAACTGCTGTGAAAAGATGGCTCTCAGGCTCCTTCAATTCTCACAGCTTACCTTAACCAGACTTTGCTGAATTTTGAAAAAAAAAAAAAGATGTATGTCAATATCAAAGAGAACGCACCAATATATTGTGGACTACATGCTTCCCCTTTCCCCCTAGTAGGACTGAACAACTGCTTTCTCTGGGTTCCATGGTATACTGTTTGTTTGTGTCCCTATTAACAGCCCTTCCCACAGTCTACCAGGGATCCCAGTTATTTGTGGCCCTGGTGATCTCCCCCAATAGCTTATGAACCCCAAGAGGGAAGAAGTCTACCTTATTCACCTTGGGAGCTCCACAGAAGCTATGGCTGTGCCCTTTGCATGGTGGGCAGGGAGAGGCACTGACTAATGTTTGTTGAAGTAGGGAAAATGTGGCTGATGACTGGAGTGCTTGTTCTTCCCCAGAGAAACCAATGGAAAGTCTATGCTTACTAGTGAGGATTTCTAACCCCCATCTCTCCACTAACTTCCTCTGCTTCCCCCACTCACAGCTTTACCGTATTACATCCTCACTATTTCCTTGTTTGTTTATCCTATAGACTAAAAGCAAATTAAGGGCAGGGACCCTGTCTGATCCACTTCTGTACCTCTAGTACCTTGAACATGGTGCCTAATGAGTGTGTGATGAATGAATGAATCAAAGGAAGACAGGAAGGAAGGAGGGATGGGAAGAAAGGGCGAGAAGAAAGAAGAGAGGAAAGAAAGAAAGGTGAATGGAGGGGAAAAGATTATCTGAGGATTGTGTCATTTGGATTGGGAGAAGGACACCAATCACATCCTTCCCCAAAACAGGGGAATTAACAAAAGGAACTAGTTTAGGTGGGAGGAGGAAGAAGTGACCAATTCTTGAAAGAGTGCCGGTTTACAAGTAGAAGTGACTGTGAATCCTTGGTTATTCAATGGGAGCATCATACAGCGTGGTTTGCTGCCCCATTTATGTAACACCTGGGATCCAACTTTGTCCAACTTAGGGTCCCCAGCTTGGGGAGAGATTTTGTCCCACACAAAGGACCTGGAATTGATCTAGAGTATGTGGTGACATGTGTTACCACTTATCTAATACTTACTGCCACTTAACGGTAAGTCAATTTCCTTTTTGGGAATGTGGAGCATTAAGCATAGTGAATATTTCAGAAATATTTAAAGATTGATTGACTGATGTGCACAAATTGATCCAGGAAAGAATATGTCAAACCCTGAACTTACAGAAGGATGACAAGTGGGAGGAGTGCCTTGGGAGTCAGTTTAAAAAGAAAGTGCGGATTCAAAGGGAAGAAAGTCAATGAGCTAACAAGAGAAACAGTCCTCTTGAGAGCATGGACGCTTCATTTTTCCTGCAATTGGATAGAAGGAGGATCCTGATCAAGGTGTTCTCTCCATTAATGAAAAATCAAGTAAGAGGAAACGAGCTTTCACTGAAGCAGTCCTCATTTTGATTAGACATGAAGGAGAACTTCCTCCAGGAACTCTGAAAAGATCCACCAAAGAAATCATGAATTCTTGAGCTATGGACATCTTCAAAACAGAAACAACCCTTCACAGGTTCTTACTCGTTCAGCATGTCAATTCCTAAAGTCGGTGTTGTTTTGGAGGGTGCACCTTAACACACTGACGGGGTCATTTAAAATGTCAAGAGTCTAGGACAAAATCACCTACTTACAAATTCTGTGTCCTTGACCAAATCCTTTAACTTTGCCAAACCTCTGTTTATTCACCACAAAAATGAAAATTCTACATCTCACGGCATTGCTGTGAGATCAAGAAAGAGACCATGGTGTATTGTAAACTCTAAAGCAATGTGTGTGCTCATTATTATTTTGAATTGCAGAGGTCAGAAAAATAATCACCTCCCTTATCTCGAATTCACAAAAACAGACAGCCAAGACAGTCCTTCCGGGTTAAAGTTCAGCTCCCTTGTCTTAACACAGAATGTGTCCCCATGCTACGGCTTCTTACTTCCTGCACAGACTCATCTCTTCTCCAGCCCCTACTATCATCAAACCTGATATTCCAGCTGTATCCAAAAAACCTGTAGTTCTCTAAGCGCACTGACGCATCAACATCTTCATGAACCCCTCCCTGGAGTTGCCCTCCAAGGTGCACAGACCCTCTTCTCCTATGGGCTCTCTATGTGTATGTAGAGGTTGACCAGGGCACCTCCAGTGGACTTCTCTGTTTATCTGTTTACCTCCCCTGCTGGATCAGAATCCCTTTTTGGCCTCCCATCCTTTGATCTCCCCCAATTTATTTCTGGACCTGCCCATAGGATCCAAGGTATGAATACAACACAATTAGTTTTCACTTGCTATTACTCTGTGTAGTCTGTGAACTTCCCAGCCTGCCAATGCAGGAGACATAAGAGACACAGGTTCAGTCCCTGGTTGGGAAGATCCCCTGGAGGAGGAAATGGCAACCCACTCCAATATTCTTGCCTGGAAAATCCCATGGACAGAGGAGCCTAGCAGGCTACAGTCCATGAGGTTGCAGAGAGTCGGGTACGATTAAAGCAACTTAGCACGCACATACGCTGTGTAGTCTTATACCAAAGACTATACTTATATGCCCTTATAGCAAAATGTTTACCAATTTCTTGGCTTATCATTGCTTCTGTTCTAACTTCCCTACCTAACATGGATGTATCTTCTTGGCCATGTCTCTGCTCTATGCCTGGGGCTTTTTACCCAACCCCAGGGACCTGTATCAGGTTCAAATTCTCTGAGGACTACTGCAGGATCAGCTTATCCTTACTACTCTGGGTTTGATATTGCTCTATATTTGGGGTGTTTTGAGATTTCCATGTACTTTTCAGATTTTGCATCTATTCTGTTATTTTTTTTTTTTAGAAAAGTAGAGAGAATAGAATGATAAACACCCAAAGACCTGCACCCTAGATTTAAAAGTATGTGGGTTTTAGCAGTCATCATGATGCCTCCCTCTGAATTACTTCAGTTCACATCTCCTAAAAAGAAAGACATTGTCCTACATAATAATACCATGATCATACTTAAGAAAATCAACCTGTTATCAAATAGCAATTAAATTTCACAAATTGTTTCCAAGTTATGTTCTATGGCTTTTTTTTTCAAGAGTCAAGATCCTCTTATGCAATTCAGGTGTATCATCCACTGATGTGTAAATACAATTGAAATTTGTGGGAAAAAATCAAGATCTTGTGAAGAATCACATATTATATTTTGAAGACTCATTATTCTGTTTGAATCTGGGTCTAACCCTATAACACTGGAAGAGACCAGGCTAGTTGTCTTGTGGATTGTTTAATATTCTGGCTTTGTCTGATTATTTCCTTGTGATTTTTTTAACTCAATCCTCTGCTTCCTTATTTCCTGTAAATTGAAAGCCAGTTTTAATGGCTTGTTTTTGGCAAGAATATTTCATAGGAGATACTGTATTCTTCCTATTGCACCACATTAGAAGGAACATAAGGTCTGATTGTCCCATTATTAGGGGTCTGGGTTAAGGTAAGGAGAACCTGGGGCTTCCCAGGTGGTGCTAGTGGTAAAGAACCTGCCTGCCAATGCAGGAGACATAAGAGACACGGGTTTGATCCCTGGGTCAGGAAGATCCCCTGGAGGAGGGCATGGCAACCCACTCCAGTATTCTTGCCTGGAAAATCCCATGGACAGAGGAGCCTGGTGGGCTATAGTCCATGGGATCACAAAGAGTCAGACATGACTGAAGCAACTTAGCATGCAAGGAGAACCTGATGCTTCTATTTTAAAGATACATTTTTTTCTCTTGTGATAAGCTAATAATCTGTGAGGTGCTTACTGTGTATTAAATGCAAAATCTGGTTCTGTTTTGTCCTTGTTTCTCTGAATTAGTGGGAAGAGGAGGGATGCTATTGGCTTCTTTGTCCATGTTGGGGAATGCCTGACCTGGGCAGGCACAAGTCTGGGCACTTAGGAAGTTTAGAGAGAAGAGAGTATGATTGTCCCTAAAGCAGCTGACGGTCCAGCTGGGGCCCAAGGACACTCAATCAGTTCTCTCCTCTGCTTCTAGGGCTGGAATGAATCACCTCCCTTCTTATAGAGAAAACCAAAGTGCTGCTTTTTCAGCAAAGCTTTCCTGAGACCCTTCTGTGTGCAGAGACTGTGTCTGGCCCTGGGAATGGGGATTTGAACAAAGCGTGCCCCTTGCCCTCTCAGGGCTCGAGGTCTAATTGGAGAGACAGACACGTAAACAGACAATTGCAGGCCAGCTTGCTGAGCGCTCGAGCAGAGGGATAAACAATGTGCTGTGGGAGGTCAGAGAGGAGAGCAATTATCAAAGCCCCTTCTCTGCGCAGCTGGCCAGGCCCCCAGCCCTGGGAGCCCAGGTGGAAGTGAGCGCCCCTCTCTGAATGCACTCAGCACTTGGCCTGGTCCCCCCTTGGACCACTCAGTTTTACTATGCTGTGTTCCTGGAACTCCTGCACAAATTATGAGCTCTTTAGGTAGAAAGATGGGTGGAAATCAACCTGGGGTTTCCCACTGAATCTGTCCCTCTTTTCGCCATGTTCAGTAACACTTCCTCGGACCCTGTTGCAGTTTGGCTGCTCCCCAGCCTGGGAGGGTGGCCTACAGAACACCCTACAACCTTGCAAATGGCTTTTGGCCAGTGCAGAGGGCATAGCCTTCCCCTGATTGGACGCTCCACGTCATCAAGAGCAAAGCAGCCAGAGAGTGCGTCCACTCCAGGGTGACCACCTGGCCTTGTCGCTTCAGGTTACACAGGCTATGAACTGAGCCCCTTCAGCTACGTTGCTGCTGCTGTTGTTTGCATCTCAGCCACTGTGAATACCCCTCATTGTAGTGGCTCCCGCCTTCATCCTCGAATCTCTGGAGCGATTCAATCCACTTCTGACTAGGAATTAAACATTTTCTGCTCTGGCCAAGCTCTGCTAATCCAGGGCAGTGTTTAATTTTATTGCCTTTCAGGCTTCATATTCTTCTGAGTGGCTGAGTGGGCAGACATGTCCATTCACTGTGGGGAATTTCCTGGAATTAGCAGTACAGTAAAGAAAAACCTTGGCGTAAAAGCATTAAGGCAACTACAGCTGAAAAATAAATTTCAACCATGAGATAAAAGCAAATGGTTAATCCCAATTTGCAATTAATTTCAGCATGTAATCAATTCCTCCTGTGAGTAAAGCACAGGAGCAATATGATCTCCAAATGATTAATTCATAGCCAAAGGTCAGTGCTTTGAGGTATGAGCAGTGTCTGCAATCTCCCTCTCCTTACGGCTCTCGACAGGGCTACCTCAAGCACGTCCTCCTCCCGCTATTTGCCCTGTTTTCCTGCATATGTCTCCACTTTAATCAGGGGATCACAGTCTATTATTTTTACTTCACCCAGAAGAAAAAGGAGTATAAATATATGTGTCTGGTGTCACTCGTAGATCGATTAGGAAAAGAAAAAAACCTAACAGATTCCTCCAAGCTATGTAGTCATCCTACAGTTTGGGCCAACTTCAACACAGCCCAAATGTTTATTTAATAATAAAATGGGCACTTCTAGGAGAACTGGCTTGGCTAACTAGAAAAGTACCCCTTGAGCTAGTATATCATGTTCTGCACTGATTTCAGAATAAAACTGATGAAACAAGTGCTCTGATAACACCTCTGTTCTACCCATCTCCCCGCACAGCTACCCCAGGCCCAGAGGGCAGAGAGAGGGAGAGGTGGGAAGGGAAAAGGGCCTCTGGCACAGAGAGGTACAGAAGCTGCGTGGCTGGGAGCAGCGCCTTTCCACTGGACTGCCTTCCCGTCTCAGTGAGGCAATCTCTGGGCCAGTTTCAGGGCTCCGCCTGAGGAGAGTGGCAGCACTTTTGAAGATGGCCTTTTCTGTACTTAGGGCTTCCCTGGTTGCTCAGATGCTAAAGGATCTGCCTGTAAGTTGGGAGACCCGGGTTCGATCCCTGGGTAGGGAAGATGCCCTGGAGAAGGGCAAGGCAACCCCCACACCCACTCCAGTATTCTTGCCTGGAGAATCCCATGGACACAGGGAGCCTGGCAGGCTACAGTCCATGGGGTCACAAAGAGTCGGACATGACTGAGCGACTAACGCTTTCACCATTAACACTCACAGTGCTTGCTGTGGGGCTTGCTGCTGAGCTGGGGTGTGACAGTGCTGGGTGACAGTTTGCCAGTGGAAACCAAGGATTTTGAGGTGGTTCTGGCACGTGAGTCAGGCCCAGATGCTCTGGAATGAATGGCTGGCCTCAGTGCTCCTGTCACCTCACGCAGCCCTCTAGGCTGCTTATATTTGGAACCACCACTGCCTCAGAGCACGCCCCACACCCCTCTCCTTGCCCCTCTCCACTACCAAAGAGAAAAAATGGAAAAATCTTCCCTCTAGTAGAACTTCCTTTTAGGAGAGCTTTTGTTTTAAGTGTTCATGTGTGGATGTTTTTGGTTTGGTTTGTTTTAGCGGGCAGAATTAGAGCTGGGCTTAAGGTTAGGGTTAGGCTTAGGGAACAGAAAAAAAGTACTCTCCATCTGTACTTTACTGTGTATGAGAAACATCCTTTCTATTGATCACAGGCAATTTAGGGAGCACCCATGAGTTCCCATGTTGCTGTTTGCCCACCATGCCTCGTAAACTTTCAAGAAGCCTCCAGTTGAAGACCCAAGTGGAGCTGTTTCTGAAATGAGAATGTGTGCTGTCCCCATGAAACTGGTGGCCCGGCAAGGGGATGAGGGCACCGGACAAGCCAGAGACAGACCAGAGTCTGCCAGATATGGTGCTTCCCTTAGACTTCATGAGAGAGAGGATGAGGAAAAGGCTTTTTCAAAGGCTGGAAAGACCAAGGAACCTACCTAGGGCCATACAACAAATTCGTTTCGCAGCTGAAATTGGAACTCAGTCCTGCAGACTCCGGGTTCAATGGTCCCTTGTGCCAGGGCCAACCACCTCACTTCTCAATGACTTTCTTGAGCACTTTAAAATCCTCATAACCCAAATTCTTCTCCCACCCCCCAAAAGAAAACATCCATCTTAGACATCCTGAAATGGGAGGAGGGTGGTACATTTCTCATAAACACCTTTTTAAGAAAAACTTCCCATTGATTTCCAGAGCAGGTATCTCTATGGGCTATAGCAGGAGACAGTGTCTTTGTTGGGAAACTTTAATTAAACTTTTCACAGGGACTTAGTGAAAAAGCCCAGTCTTCTGCAACCTGAGACCACCAGCCTGAAGACCAAAGCTGTTATGTGATACAGAATGTGACATTCATGATGAATCCAGGTTTCTTTTACCTGGGTACCCTGAAGAGTGGCTGGGCCTCATCTCTGAGCACAGAACACAGTTGCCATGTCCTGGCAAGAGTGAACTCTGAGGGGATGGCATGGGAGAGAAAGGAAGACTATATTTTATCTTATTAACAACTGAGGTGAAAAAGCTTTCATTATGAATGTCATACAGATCTCTGTTCATATCACCAGAACATGGCATTCAGTGGAGACTGGGGTTTGCTTAGTTTTCTGTATTTGGGGGCATGTGTTCCAAGGGCTTCTGACACACAGCCAGTTTGGGGAACCATTCACTGACTGGGCTGTCAGTTGCCCCCAACTCTGCTTGGGGCAGAGGTCAGGTAGGAAGAATGGATCTTGGGTGGGAGACACCCTGAGCCTCTGAGGTCGATGTGTCCAGGCCTTTGGGAGTCAGGTGGTAGAACTACAGGAAAAGAGTCACTGTCTCTAGAAGAGTCATGGCAGAGACATGGCCGCCTCAGGAGAGAGTGCCAGTCTCCTCCAGGTGACAATGGGCGCACAGAGAACTTTCCAGGCCACTGAAGAGTAGGCACAGATTGCCGTCACTGAGGAAAACACAGAAAGGTTATGACAGAAGCGTCCCTGGGGCCATAGGATGCCAGAACTGAGGAAACTGAGGCCCAGAGAGGCTCGGCTCAAAGTCACACGAACAACAAGCACCACAGTCAGTGTTAAACTTGCCACACCCAGCCGGGGAGCCCTGCACCGTAGCACCGTTTGCATTCATGGGTGCTAAATCACTTCAGTTGTGTCCAATTCTTTGCAACCTTATGGACTTCCCTGGTGGCTCAGATAGTAAAGAATCACCTGCAATGAGGGAGACCTGGGTTCGATCCCTGGGTCGGGAAGATCCCCTGGAGAAGGGAATGGCTACCCACTCCAGTATTTTTGCCTGGAGAATTCCATGGACAGAGGAGCCTGATGGGCTACAGTCCATGGGGTCACAAAGAGTTGGACATGACTAAGCGCTACTATGGACCACAGCCTGCCAGGCTCCTCTGTCCATGGGATTTCCAGGCAAGAATACTGGAGTGGGTTGCCATTTCCTACTCCAGGGGATCTTCCCGACCCAGGGATTGAACCTGTGTCTTTTGTGTTTCCTGCACTAGCAGGCAGATTCTTTACCACTGTACCCCCAGGGAAGCCCATGGCACAGTTTAGGCTGGTGCAACACACCCTCTGCCTCACTCATTTAGTCATTTATGGCACAGATGTTTATCAAGTCCTTAGGAGACAGTGAAGGCAGAGAGAGGAATCAGACCATCCCTTGCTGTCAGAGACTCTCAAGGGACTAGAGTTGATGCCTGGAACACATACAGATACAGGGAGCAAGGGAACAGTCCACCAAAGCATGTGATCAGTCCGGATGGGAGACACCTTCCTCCCAGAAGGTAACTGAATGGCTCCATCCCCACGATCCCCAACATAAGAGCTAAGTGTGAAGTTCAAGCTCTACTTAAGGTGGGGCATAGAGTGCAGAGAACGGAGACAATTGGCTCAAGATCACAAAGCCATTAAGTGGTGGAGGCAGGACTCAATCTCAATTGTCTCACTCATGGGCAACCTAGTTTTTCTCACCTCATTTCCACAAGGGTAGCAGATTTAAGAAGAATGAATCACACTGAGAACTCAGCTGAGACTTAAAAACTCCAGATAAAAGGAAAGAGTTGTAGTTCCTTGTATTAACTAAGTTTGCGTCCTTCACTCATGACCCTATGTGTCTCAGATGAATGGGAGCAGGACATGCAAGGTGTCTCCCTGGGCACAATGGCCCCCAGTGCCAGCCTCCCGCTGACTTGCTCTCTGCAGGACAAGGGTCTGAAGCAGCCCCTTCTGCCCGTTTCCTTTCTAATGGGTGGGTTTCATCATCAATGACCAAAGAACGAAAAGCAAGACAAGGCATCTGTGTGTCTAGGTGATCTGTGTCTGCTTGCAGTGGAGGTTGGGACACTTGCAGATACTTTAACAAGCTTTCTGATTAGATCTAATTACACCAGTTTGCTCCACTTCCCACTAGCCCTGAGTTTTTCCTGAGAATTTCCACTTTCCTTTCCCACCTCTCATCCCAAGGGCAATAATAGTAATAATGGCAGATACTTATACAGCACTTAACATGGGCTAGACATTGTTCTAAACACCTTGAGAATAGTAACTGATAAAATTCTCCTTACAACCTGCTGAGATGGCTACTGTGATAAATCCCATTTTACACCTGAGAAAACAGAGGCAGAGAGAGGGTAAGTAAGCTGCCTGAGATCACACAGCTAGGAAGTAGTAGAGCTGAGATTTTAACCCAGACAGTTTGAGTCCAGAGTCTGTGCTCTTAGTCACAGTTAGGAGAGGCTCTCAAAGAGAAAAGAAGAAAGGATAAAAAATTAGGAGAGAACCCTTCCTTGGCAGACAGATTTTGATGTTATCCTAAAACAAAGTCCTGAAACTGAGTAAAAGGGTATATGCTGGGGATAAGAGGCAAACCTGACATCTTATTTGGTTGACCTCCATTTTAAATGAAGACGTTCAAGGCTGCACCTGGCAAAGCAGAAGCTTCTAGTTACTTTTTACTGAATAAATGAATCAATAAACATATGGGGAAAGTTTCCTCTCAGTTTACATGTGAAAAACTGCATCATCCACACACTTGTCCTTGATAACGCCAAACCTGAAACTTATTTGGATCATGGGAAGAGCTTCCAGAAGCCTGAACACTTGGGTGTAAGCTCCATATCTGTCACTTATAAGCTGTAGACTTTGGATAAGTAATTCAACTTCTCTGATCCTTACTTTCCTCTTCCGGAAAATGGAGATACTAATGATAATATTACCTGCCTTGCAGGATTCCTGGGTAGATAAAATAATTGCTCTGAAGCCACTTTACAGACAGCCAAAGTCATCCAACAGTCAGACACCCCACAGGCCAATCACACTGTTTCTTCCTCCATATGGCCAGGAGCCCCAGAAGCAGCTCAGTCCACATCAGACTGGGATATGGGTCAGGCCTCTTCCCAGGGGCGCAAATGCACAGGTTCACACTGCATTTAATGTGAATGGTCTCCTTGAGCCAGGTGCCTCAGAGGCCCTGCCAAACACCCTCCTTTTGAGGATTGTGGCACAGAGTACTAGTGACGGGTCTTTGACACAGTGATTGCAGCCATGAAATTAAAAGACGCTTACTTCTTGGAAGGAAAGTTATGACCAACCTAGACAGCATATTAAAAAGCAGAGACTAATTACTTTGCCAACAAAGTTCCATCTAGTCAAGGCTATGGTTTTTCCAGCAGTCATGTATGGATGTGAGAGTTGGACTATAAAGAAAGCTGAGTGCCAAAGAATTGATACTTTTGAACTGTGGTGTTGGAGAAGACTCTTGAGAGTCCCTTGGACTGCAAGGAGATCCAACCAGTCTATCCTAAAGGAGATCAGTCCTGGGTGTTCATTGGAAGGACTGATGTTGAAGCTGAAACTCCAATACTTTGGCCACCTGATGCGAAGAGCTGACTCATTTGAAAAGACCCTGATGCTGGGAAAGATTGAAGGCAGGAGGAGAAGGGGACAACAGAGGATGAGATGGTTGGATGGCATCACTGACTCAATGGACATGGGTTTGGGTGGACTCCAGGAGTTGGTGATGGACAGGGAGGCCTGGCATGCTGCGGTTCATGGGGTTGCAAAGAGTCAGACACGACTGAGTGACTGAACTGAACTGAACTATACGTAAAATATTGACAAAACCTCGATTCTTTCTCATCTACTAATATATTCATTGAAGTAATTTGGAGGAGTTTACAGAGGTACATTTTATTTCCCTTTTTGGTGAACATATATTACAAACTTCAATTTGGAAAGAATGGGGGCTTCCCAAGTGACACAGTGGTGAAGAATCCACCTGCCAGTGCAGGAGATGCAGGTTCGATCCCTGGGTCAGGAAGATCCCCTGGAGGAGGAAATGGCAACCCACTCCAGTATTCTTGCCTGGAGTATCCCATGGACAGAGGAGCCTGGCGGGCTACAGTCCACAGGGTCACAAAGAGTCAGACATGACTGAAGCGACTTAGCACACACACACTCACTCACAAAAAAAAAGCCATGAGAAAACAGCTATTGATTTTTAAAAAGATGACTCAAGCTCAGATAACCAGATAAATAATTATAAACAATCTACAGGATTTGGCTCCAGAAAAGAGCATGCATGTGGTCTGTGTGTGGCTATGTGTTAAGGTCTGGAGTGTAGAAAGGACCACTGGATTCACACACATGGCTCTTGTGTCCTGAGTCTCTTTCCCTCCCAGAGGGAAGGTCTGATCAGCAAGTAAGTCTATTGCAGTCCTGGGGCTGAGGCTTAAGGCAGGTCCACTGTGGAGTGGCACTTGATTTGGGGGCTAGAGAGGGAGAATGGAGTGAGGTCAGCAAATCCTGGTGTAGGAGACATTGAAATTCCCATCTTTGTTTCAATTCAGCTTGGTTTTGACCTGTACAAAGTATTTTTCTCCAGAAGCATCACCAATCAGGAAGAGCTTCAGTTGTGGAAAGAGCCTCAGAGATCCCTTTGTCTAATCTTCTATTTTACCTTCAAGAAAACTGGAGCCCAGAGAAGGAGAGGGTTTGGTCAAGGTCACATTCCTTGGTAGTGACCCAGCTGGGAGTAGAATCTAGATCTGCTCGCTCCCAAGCCAAGGCTCTTTGTACTGAGTGTATTTGGTACAAGAAAACAAGAAAGCATGCAGTTATGAGTCAAGGAAGGATTCTTCTACAACACGACTGCAAAGCCATCTGAAAAGCATTCAGCATGATTCATATGAGTTATAGCAAACACATCAGTTGCAACATGATGAGACTGTCAGAGCATGGTCTGGGAAGGATCTGTACTAGGAGGGACCTGTACTTGAAGGGTTGAAAGTGGGAGGGACAAATGGAGACTGCCTATCTTCCTATCTGCCTTCTTTCTTCCCTTTCTTCAGTTCTTCTTTCTATGTTCCACAAGCATTTCTTGATGCTTTCTCTGTGCCAGGCTCTGCGAGCATGGCTGAAGGACCAGGACACCACTCATAAGAGAGGTGCTCTGATCCATGGGGACCGGTCTCCTACAACTGATCCCCCAGGACAAAGTCAGCTGAATCTCAGAAAGGTGGCTGAAGCAAGTCCTTTGTAAAAACTCAGAGATAAAGACAAATGGAAGGAAGATAAATGTGCCAACCTGCACCTAAAGGTTAATTGTCTTGCACGGTCTGAGTACTTGGCCTCTTTTCACATCATGACCCACGGAGCAGTGCTTGTGGTTCTCCACAAGGCTTTTTAACTTCTTCTTTTGCATAGGGCTTCCTGGGTGGCGCTAGTGGTAAAGAACCTGCCTGCCAATGCAGGAGACATAAGAGACACAGGTTCGATCCCTGGGTTGGGAAGATCCCCTGGAGGAGGGCATGGCAACCCACTCCAGTATTCTTGTCTGGAGAATCCCACGAACAGAGGAGCCTGGCAGACTGCAGTCCATAGGGTTGCAACGAGTCGGACATGACTGAAGTAGCTTAGCACAGAAAACTGATTAACAATGTTGTGATATTTCAGGTGAACAGTGAAGGGACTCAGTCATACATATACATGTATCCATCCTCCCCCAAACTCCCCTCCCATCCAGGCTGCCACATAACATTGAGCAGAGTTCCCTGTGCTACACAGAAGCTCCTTCCACAAGGCTTTTGGACACTCTACAAGGGTCTGTGCAGCTTTACTACACTACACTGATTCATCCTCCCCACAGAGGAGTGTGTGATGATCGGGGGACTCAAAATCTAGGGTGGAGTGAATTAAATTGTGGCCCTCTAAAAGAGAGGATTTCCCTGGTGGCTCAGTGTCAAGAATCCACCTGCCAATGCAGGACACCCAGGTTTGATCACTGGGGCGAGAAGATCCCCCAGAGAAGGAAATGGCAACCTACTCCAGTATTCTTGCCTAGGAAATCCCATGGACAGAGAGCCTGGTGGGCTACAGTCCATGGGGTCATAAAGAATTGGACATGACTTAGTGACTAAACAACAACAACCGAAAGGTCACATTCATCCAAACTCATGAGTGTGACCTTATTCAGGAAAAGGTGTGATTAAGGATCTCAGGATAAGATCATCTTGGATTTAGGATGTCCTTATAAGAGACAGAAGAGAAGAAGGCACACACAGGAGAAGATGGAAGTGGAGACTGGAGTGATGTAGCCACAAGCCACATACTGCCCCGGGGTCACAGAAGGGGGAAGAGGCCAGAAAAGATTGTACCCTTGAGCTCTCAGAGTGAACATGGCTCTGCTGACACCTTGAATTAAGACTTCTAGCCTCCAGAACCGAGTCAATAAATTTCATCATTTTAAACCGCAAGTGGAACTACTTTACGGCAGTCTCAGCAAACTGACTCAGGGGCAGGTACCTGTCTGGCAGCCTCAGAAGCTACACTCTGCTTCCCCAATATGCATGGCCTGATGGTCTCCTGGAGCCAGGCTCCGTCTTTCTAAGTGTTTCTGAGATATTCTCCAAGCCTGGCCCATGCATGGATGAAGCTTGTCCTCATCCTCCTTCCCTGGGCCTGAAACCCCAGTGAACCCCACTGACCCTGGTTCTGGGAGCCATCAGAAGGCATGGCATCACCTGGTGCTACTGCACCCAGTTTGGGCTAGAGTTTTACTGTGAGGAAGGACAAAGGCATAATGAGATCACTGGGGGAGGGGCTGCCAACAATTCACTTAGTAGGTTTTCTTCTGCTGGTGTATTTCAATCACATGCTGCATTTCCACAGCACCCAGCCAACCCTGCTCATCAGATGAGTTGCTTAAATAAATTTTAAAAAAGCTCCTCTTATGTAGTCTACTTCAAGGGCACTAAGAAAATCATTCAAGCTGATAAAGCAATTGTGTGCTTTCTGAAAAGGATGTATCTCCATCACTGCAAATATTATCAGGCACCTTTTTTTCCTTTCTAATGTATTTTTTAAATTAGTTTATTTATTTTAATTGGAGGCTGACATTTTAAAGATCTCTCCAGATGTCTTAGGAGACCCATCAACTCTTTAGTGTATGAGATGCACCAATGTGCCTAAACTCATTATGCCACTGTTCTCACAGCAAGGGATGTGAAAATCCTCTATTTAACTCTAGCTCCAAAGCCTTGCTTTGGTACAACATGGGTTAATGAAAATTGAGCTGTATGGGAGTTGAATGTAGGTTTTTATTGCTAGAACCATACTTTTAGGAGGTCCAATCTCTTTAGAAAATAATCAAATATCATAAATCCAAAATTTTGACATAGAGTTGGGATTTCACCTGAGCTTTAAGCTAGTTTGTGCCAAAAAGCTAGGTGGGGACACGTCTGTATATACGCACATACTACTCAAATTGTCCCATTTGTCTCAGGTTGGATTTAATGTGTATGTCCTAATTCAATTAAGCTTTGATCTAGGTATTTAATGGCTTGGAAGTCCAAATTTTAATTTCAGCTGGGACTTGGCTATAACAAAGGAAAAAGGAAAGATTGATGGATAGTAAGAGTACCACATGCAGGAAAGAGTCATAATCCAATACTCTGCTCACTTAGCTGTTTCTGAGAAGGGATTAATTTGTGCCTTTGAATTATGGGTCAGAGGAAGCCCATAGTTTTAACTAAGGAGGCCCGTACCTGTAGCCCACTTTTTACATGATCCTGTAGCTCGCAGAAAGGGAGGGAAGACTTTGGATTAAGGTGAGATGACTGAGGCACTCGCCTGAGGTGCAAAATTTAAAAGTGTACCCAAAGCCTCCAGAATCTAGATAAATAATATTTTAATGCAGTGTGTTGAAAATGAAAATGAATGCAAAAAATGCATGATGAACAAAACACCAAAGTTTAAGATAATAACAGGATCTAATCCTGCACTTGCAGAATCATGCCTTGCTTGGTTCACACTAACCCTGGTCTTGTGTCCAATAAAATCTCATTTGCAAAAACAGGCAGCCAGTTCACAGGTATAGTTTGGCTTGCTGCTTTGAACTTCTAAAAATATTGCATTACAAATAAAAACTACAATGAGGTGTCACTTCACATTGGTCACAATGGCCATCATCAAAGAATCTATAAATAGTGAATGCTGGAGAGGGTCTGAACAAGAGGAACCCTCTGACACTATTGATGGGAATGTAAATTGGTGCAACCACTATGGAGAACAGTATGGAGGTTCCTCAAAAAACTAAAAATAGAACTACCGTATGGCCCTGCAATCCCACTCCTGGGCATATATCTGGGCAAATTGTAATTAAAAAAGATACCCCTATGTTCATAGCAGCACTATTTACAATAGCCAAGACATGGAAGCAACCTAAATGTCCATTGACAGATGAATGGATAAAGAGATGTGGTACATATATAATGAAAAAGTCAGTTCAGTTCAGTTCAGTCGCTCAGTCATGTCCTACTCTTTGCGACCCCATGAATCACAGCATGCCAGGCCTCCCTGTCCATCACCAACTCCTGGAGTTTACCCAAACTCACATCTGTTGAGTCGGTGATGCCATCCAACCATTTCATCCTCTGTTGTCCCCTTCTCCTCCTGCCCTCAATCTTTCCCAGCATCAGGGTTTTTTCAAATGAGTCAGCTCTTCACATCAGGTGGCCAAAGTACTGGAGTTTCAGCTTCAACATCAGTCCTTCCAATGAACACCCAGGACTGATCTCCTTTAGGATGGACTGGTTGGATCTCCTTGCAGTCCAAGGGGCTCTCAGCAGAGTCTTCTCCAACACCACAGTTCAAAAGCATCAATTTTTCTGTGCTCAGCTTTCTTTATAGTCCAACTCTCACATCCATATATGACTACTGGAAAAACCATAGCCTTGACTAGACGGATCTTTGTTGACAAAGTAATGTCTCTGCTTTTTAATATGCTGTCTAGATTGGTCATAACTTTCTTCCAAGGAGCAAGCGTCTTTTAATTTCATGGCTGCAATCACCATCTGCAGTGATTTTGGAGCCCACAAAAATAAAGTCAGCCACTGTTTCCACTGTTTCCCCGTCTATTGGCCATGAAGTGATGGGACCAGATGCAATGATCTTAGTTTTCTGAATGTGGAGCTTTAAGCCAACTTTTTCACTCTCCTTTTTCACTTTCATCAAGAGACTCTAGTTCTTCTTCACTTTCTGCCATAAAGGTGGTGTCATCTACATATCTGAGGTTATTGATATTTCTCCCAGCAATCTTGATTCCAGCTTGTGCTTCATCCAGCCCAGGCATTTCTCATGATGTACTCTGCATATAAGTTAAATAAGCAGGGTGACAATATGCAGCCTTGATGTACTCCTTTTCCTGTTTGGAACCAGTCTGTTGTTCCATGTCCAGTTCTAACTGTTGCTTCCTGACCTGCATACAGGTTTCTCAAGAGGCAGGTCAGGTGGTCTGGTATTCCCATCTCTTTCAGAATTTTCCACAGTTTATTGTGATCCACAGTCAAAGGCTTTGGCATAGTCAATAAAGCAGAAATAGATATTTTTCTGGAACTCTCTTGCTTTTTCGATGATCCAGTGGATGTTGGCAATTTGATCTCTGGTTCCTCTGCCTTTTCTAAAACCAGCTTGAACATCTGGAAGTTCACGGTTCACATATTGCTGAAGCCTGGCTTGGAGAATTTTGAGCATTACTTTACTAGCGTGTGAGATGAGTGCAATTGTGTGGTAGTTTGAGCATTCTTTGGGATTGCCTTTCTTTGGAATTGGAATGAAAACTGACCTTTTCCAGTCCTGTGGCAAATGCTGAGTTTTCCAAATTTGCTGATATATTGAGTGCAGCACTTTCACAGCATCCTCTTTCAGGATCTGAAATAATAGCTCAACTGATATTACATCACCTCCACTAGATGTTTCCTAAGGCCCACTTGACTTCACATTCTAGGATGTCTAGCTCTAGGTGAGTGATCACATCATCATGATTATCTGGGTCGTGAAGATCTTTTTTGTACAGTTCTTCTGTGTATTCTTGCCACCTCTTAATATCTTCTGCTTCTGTTAGGTCCATACCATTTCTGTCCTTTATTGAGCCCATCTTTGCATGAAATGTCCCCTTGGTATCTCTAACTTTCTTGAAGAGATCTCTAGTCTTCCCCATTCTGTTGTTTTCCTCTATGTCTTTGCATTGGTCACTGAGGAAGGCTGTCTCATCTCTTCTTGCTGTTACTCAGCCATTAAGAAGAATGAAACATTGCCATGTGGATGGACCTAGAGATTATCATACTAAGTGAAGTAAGTCAGAGAAAGACAAACATCATATGATATCACTTACCTGTGAAATATTTTTTAAATGATACCAATGAACTTAAATACAAAACAGAAATAAACCCACAGACATAAAAAACAAACCTATGGTTACCAAAGGGGAGAGGGATAGAAGAGGGATAAATCAGGAAGTTGGGATCAACATATACACCCTACTATATATAAAATAGATAACCAACAAGGTCCTATTTTACAGCACAGGGAACTGTACTCAACATTTTTTAATAATCCATAAGGGGAAATTATCTGAAAAGAGTATGCATGTGTGTGTGTGTGTGTGTGTGTGTGTGTGTGTGTGTGTAACTGAATCACTTTGCTATACACCTGAAACTAACACAACTTTGTGAGTCAACTAGACTTCAATATAAAAATTAAATTTAAAAAATTTATGTTGGTCACATCTGAAATGCTGTGTTATGTTATATTACGTTTAATCCACAAGTGAAAGTTGCTCAGTTGTGTCTGACTCTTTGTGACCCCATGGACTATAGAGTCCATGGAATTCTCCAGGCCAGAATACTGGAGTGGGTAGCCTTTCCCTTCTCCAGGGGATCTTCCCAACCCAGGGATCGAACCCAGGTCTCCCACATTGCAGGCAGATTCTTTACCAGCTGAGCCACAGGAGAATCTACAAGATTCAGGAATTAAAAAAGAACTGAAAGGGTCTGTTCAGATGGCTACTGCCAATGCCTAATAGTCTCACTTTGTACTTTTCTTGTTGACAAAAAGCAGCAGGAGCAGTGAAGACAACATACAGTGTATGTATCCTTCCTGCTGCCTTTTATACCATTTCTCTAATTTCATGGCTATCTGTTCAACAAAGCAATCCTAAATGGAGATATTGTTAGGAGAAAAAAAAAAGCTTTTCAATGTCAAATTTCAAGTAAGCAAAGGAAGCAGATTATGGCTTGATTAATTCAACCAGGCCCATCAAAGCATACAGAAGCTCCTGTTCCAGAACTGATGGTCCAGCTAGTATTGTAACTGGAGCTCAAGCCACACCAGCCTCTGGGCGCTCCTGGTCCCTGAGTACATGTGTTGCAGAGCACAGTACAGAACTGGTCCTCCTGGCCATCATCCCATCTTCCCAAGCCCCTCATGACCAACTTTGAGGTTGTCAAAGGCAGGTCATCATAGGGAACTAGTAGAGCACCAGCCCTCCACAATCTAGGTTTCGGCAAACACCGCCCTGTTACATAGCTTCCAGATCTGACTAATGTGGCTCCTTCTGTCTGAAATGCTTTCCTTTTGCTTCTGTTGTCTGGCTTCTCTTAGCCAGGTCCTAGTCAGCTTCAGGTAAAGATGGTGGAATAGTCAGGAACATCCCTCTCACTTTCGCCTTTGGTCGCAGGGAGAAGTCAATTCTGACTTGTGTTGGAACTGTTTCTTTGACTTGCTTTCCATTGCTTTTGTTATTATAATCATACATAATGGCCTGCCTCAGAGAAGCCTACCCCTCTGCCTGAATGTTAAGCTAAAGTGCCTTTTTTCAGGGCTTGTCTACCTGTGGATGCCAGGAAGGAAGAAATTAACCCAACACCTGACTGAGGCTTGCCATTTTGGGAGATGTTTGCAAGATTAATGGCCTTTTTATTTTGCTTCCTCACCTCTCCCACTCTGTTCTATTAAAAGAACCTGGCATCCAGACCCCCATCAGATGGTTATTTTGAGACATTACTATGCCATCTTCTCCATCAGCCAATATTCCTTGCCTCAACACCTCATGTCCTGGATTTATTGGCCTGTCGTGTGGCAAGCAGAGAGAGCTTGGACTCGATAACACTTTCAACAATAAACTCAAAATGGCAGGAAGAACAGAAATGGAGACCAGCATAGCAACTGAGAGTTGCACTGGGGTAGCTGACTTAGCAGAGCAGAGGAGGCTGAATTCAGGCCACCATGGGGAGACTGAGGCCCAGTTTAACCTGTGTCACAAAATCCTCAGTCAGCTCAAAAACAGGCTTTCCCCGGTACCTCTGCAAGGGAGACATGGAGAAAATGTGCTCTGAAGAGGATTAAAGAGAGGATTTCTGGGCCAAGGGATACCAGGGACAATTGAGGAAAGTAGTCACTACCCAAAACAGGGGCTTCTGTGAGTGTACACGCAACATCAATGCTGAGAGCAGGGGCTTCAGCTCCACAGCACTGGCCCCCAAACCCTCACCTTCCCAGGCAGGGGCCTGGAAAAGGCAAATGGTCTGGATGCACAAAACAGAAAACAGGTGGGGAAGTCTGTAGCCTGAGCTGAGAGGTGTGGCCTTTATTTTCTGTGAAGTGAATTGCCACTGAATGTTTTCAACAGGGAGTGATGCAAGGGTAGGAAGAAGACATGTGGACACTCAATGTGTATTTGAGGTTCATTAAGTATGTTCACATCACTGTGCAACCAACCTCCAGATCTCTTTTCATCTTCTTAAACTGAAATCTGTACTTATTAAACACCAACTCCGTCAGTTCCTGGCACCTACGCCATTCTACTTTCTGTCTTCTATGAATCTGATGACACTAGGGACCTCTATGGGATTGCACAGAGTAGGACACGACTGAAGCGACTTAGCAGCAGCAGCAGGGACCTCATGTAAGTGGAATCATACAGTATTTGTCTTTTTGTGCCTGACATTTCATTTAGCATAACACTTACAAGAATCATCCATGTTGTAGCATAGTCATCATTTCTTTCCTTTTCAAGGTCAAATAATATTCCATCATATGGCTAGACCACATTCTGTTTACCCATTCATCTGTCAATGGGCACCTGAGTTGCTTCTACCTTCTGGCTATTGTGCATCATGCTGCTACGAACACAGGTGTGAAAATTTCAGTGTGAAGATATCAAGGCATTCTTTTAGCATGTAGTATTTACACATTGGGATTCCAAGGACACCTTGATCACAGCAACAACAACAAAAGATGAGTCCTTTGGAATCTCCATGTGGTTCTAGCATTCCCAAGGATGCAGGATGCTGCTGGAAGGTTGACTTCTATCTCCTCCCCCTACACAGTGTGTGCTTTGGTGCTCTTTCATCTTCCTAAGTCTTAATTTCCTCCTCTGTAAACTGAGACTGATGAGTCCCACTCTGTCACCCACCCCAGGCTGTGGAGAGATCACATGACCTAGCATGTATAAAACCTTGTAAATTCAAAGTGTGGCAGTCATGGAGACACTGCTGCTGCTGCTGCCCAAAGAAGGTAGCAAGACAGCCCAAGTAGCAGGTTGTGGAGCTGGGAGCAGCTCTGGGCAGGGGACACCGGCCTAAGAAGGATCTGTGGAAATCTTTCTGAAAACAGGTCCCTGGGGCACATGAACCTTTGAGGTTAGGGAGACAAATGGAGGAAGTCATGCGGATTGGAATTGATCATCTTAATTGCTCCATACCTAGTTTGTTTCTTTCTTTTTTTTTTTCCATTTATTTTTATTAGTTGGAGGCTAATTACTTTACATCATTACAGTAGTTTTTCTCATACATTGAAATGAATTAGCCATGGATTTACATGTATTCCCCATCCCAGTCCCCCCTCCCACCTCCCTCTCCACCCGATCCCTCTGGGTCTTCCCAGTGCACCAGGCCCGAGCACTTGTCTCATGCACCCAACCTGGGCTGGTGATCTGTTTCACCCTAGATAATATACATGTTTCAATGCTGTTCTCTTGAAACATCCCACCCTCGCCTTCTCCCAGAGTCCACAAGTCTGTTCTATACATCTGAGTCTCTTTTTCTGTTTTGCATATAGGGTTATCGTTACCATCTTTCTAAAGTCCATATATATGTGTTAGTATACTGTAATGGTCTTTATCTTTCTGGCTTACTTTGCTCTGTATAATGGGCTCCAGTTTCATCCATCTCATTAGAACTGATTCAAATGAATTCTTTTTAATGGCTGAGTAATATTCCATGGTGTATATGTACCACAGCTTCCTCATCCATTCGTCTGCTGATGGGCATCTGGGTTGCTTCCATGTCCTGGCTATTATAAACAGTGTTGTGATGAACATTGGGGTGCACGTGACTCTTTCAGATCTGGTTTCCTTGGTGTGTATGCCCAGAAGTGGGATTGCTGGGTCATATGGCATTTCTATTTCCAGTTTTTTAAGAAATCTCCACACTGTTTTCCATAGTGGCTGTACTAATTTGCATTCCCACCAACAGTGTAAGAGGGTTCCCTTTTCTCCACACCCTCTCCAGCATTTATTGCTTGTAGACTTTTGGATAGCAGCCATCCTGACTGGCATATAATGGTACCTCATTGTGGTTTTGATTTGCATTTCTCTGATAATGAGTGATGTTGAGCATCTTTTCATGTGTTTGTTAGCCATCTGTATGTCTTCCTTGGAGAAATGTCTGTTGAGTTCTTTGGCCCATTTTTTGATTGGGTCATTTATTTTTCTGGAGTTGAGCTGCAGGAGTTGCTTGTATATTTTTGAGAGGAATCCTTTGTCTGTTGCTTCGTTTGCTATTATTTTCTCGCATCTGAGGGCTGTCTTTTCACCTTGCTTATAGTTTCCTTTGTTGTGCAAAAGCTTTTAAGTTTCATTAGGTCCCATTTGTTTATTTTTGCTTTTATTTCTAAAATTCTGGGATGTGGGTCATAGAGGATCCTGCTGTGATTTATGTCGGAGAGTGTTTTGCCTATGTTCTCCTCTAGGAGTTTGATAGTTTCTGGTCTTACATTTAGATCTTTAATCCATTTTGAGTTTATTTTTGTGTATGGTGTTAGAAAGTGTTCTAGTTTCATTCTTTTACAGGTGGTTGACCAGTTTTCCCAGCACCACTTGTTAAAGAGGTTATCTTTTTTCCATTGTATATCCTTGCCTCCTTTGTTGATAAGGATAAGGTTAAGGATAAGGTGACCATAGGTTCGTGAATTTATCTCTGGGCTTTCTATTCTGTTCCATTGATCTATATTTCTGTCTTTGTGCCAGTACCATACTGTCTTGATGACTGTGGCTTTGTAGTAGAGTCTGAAGTCAGGCAGATTGATTCCTCCAGTTCCATTCTTCTTTCTCAGGATTACTTTGGCTATTCGAGGTTTTTTGTATTTCCATACAAATTGTGAAATTATTTGTTCTAGTTCTGTGAAAAATACCGTTGGTAGTTTGATAGGGATTGCATTGAATCTATAGATTGCTTTGGGTAGTATGGCCATTTTGACAATATTGATTCTTCCAATCCATGAACACGGTATATTTCTCCATCTGTTTGTGTCCTCTTTGATTTCTTTCATCAGTGTTTTATAGTTTTCTATGTATAGGTCTTTTGTTTCTTTAGGTAGATATACTCCTAAGTATTTTATAGTGCAGTAAGCTTAGATCTCAATTACAGGAAAAAAATTATTAAAAATTCAAACATATGGAGGCTAAACAACACGCTTCTGAATAACCAACAAATCATAGAAGAAATCAAAAAAGAAATCAAAATATGCATAGAAATGAATGAAAATGAAAACACAACAACCCAAAACCTATGGGACACTGTAAAAGCAGTGCTAAGGGGAAGATTCATAGCATTACAGGCCTACCTCAAGAAACAAGAAAAAAGTCAAATAAATAACCTAACTCTACACCTAAAGCAACTAGAGGAGGAAGAAATGAAGAACCCCAGGGTTAGTAGAAGGAAAGAAATCTTAAAAATTAGGGCAGAAATAAATGCAAAAGAAACTAAAGAGATCATAGCAAAAATTAACAAAGCTAAAAGCTGGTTTTTTGAAAAAATAAACAAAATTGACAAACCATTAGCAAGACTCATTAAGAAACAAAGGGAGAAGAACCAAATTAACAAAATTAGAAATGAAAATGGAGAGATCACAACAGACAACACTGAAATACAAAGGATCATAAGAGACTACTACCAGCAGCTCTATGCCAATAAAATGGACAACTTGGAAGAAATGGACAAGTTCTTAGAGAAGTATAACTTTCCAAAACTGAACCAGGAAGAAATAGAAGATCTTAACAAAACGATCACAAGCGAGGAAATCGAAACTGTAATCAGAAATCTTCCAGCAAACAAAAGCCCAGGACCAGATGGCTTCACAGCTGAATTCTACCAAAAATTTAGAGAAGAGCTAACACCTATCTTACTCAAACTCTTCCAGAAAATTGCAGAAGAAGGTAAACTTCCAAACTCATTCTATGAGGCCACCATCACCCTAATTCCAAAACCAGACAAAGATGCCACAAAAAAAGAAAACTACAGGCCAATATCACTGATGAACATAGATTCAAAAATCCTTAACAAAATTCTAGCAAACAGAATCCAACAACATATTAAAAAAATCATACATCATGACCAAGTGGGCTTTATCCCAGGAATGCAAGGATTCTTTAATATCCGCAAGTCAATCAATGTAATACACCACATTAACAAATTGAAAGATAAAAACCATATGATTATCTCAATAGATGCAGAAAAAGCCTTTGACAAAATTCAACATCCATTTATGATTAAAACTCTCCAGAAAGCAGGAATAAAAGGAACATACCTCAACATAATAAAAGCTATATATGACAAACCCACAGCAAGCATCACCCTCAATGGTGAAAAATTGAAAGCATTTCCCCTGAAATCAGGAACAAGACAAGGGTGCCCACTCTCACCACTACTATTCAACATAGTTTTGGAAGTGTTGGCCACAGCAATCAGGGCAGAAAAAGAAGCAAAAGGAATCCAGATAGGAAAAGAAGAAGTGAAACTCTCTCTGTTTGCAGATGACATGATCCTCTACATAGAAAACCCTAAAGACTCTACCAGAAAATTACTAGAGCTAATCAATGAATACAGTAAAGTTGTAGGATATAAAATTAACACACAGAAATCTCTTGCATTCCTATACACTAACAATGAGAAAACAGAAAGAGAAATTAAGGAAACAATACCATTCACCATTGCAACAAAAAGAATAAAATACTTAGGAGTATATCTTTATTTCTTAAACAAAAGAACCCAATAAATATGCATTTATGGTCACTGAGACCAAAATCCAACACTATCCAGACAAAGGACAATTGGAATTCTGGGCCTCACATAGGGGGGTTTGCATGACACGGTGACGTTCCTCTCTGAGGGCCGAGACTCAGAGCCCTTTGCAGCTGAGCTGCCTGTACCCGTTGTCTGTCACAGCATGCTGTCATCTTGGACATGTCCTTTCCTCTCAGCTAAGAAGGCGGGGTCAAGTCTATGTCTCCAGTGGGAGTAAGACTACATTTGACCATGTTGCAAAGTCTTTTTTCTTTCCTTCAATTAAAAAGAAATTAGCTGCTCCTTTACTGCCTGAAGACCATTGAATGTTTTGGAGCCTGAAATAGGTAATCGAAGCCCAGTTCTCTCATTTCCATCCCTGGCAGGGAAAGGAAGGTTGTTGGCAGCGGCTGTTTATTTCTTGCGAGCATCTGCCCTAGCAACACCCTAGCTGCCCAGCCTCCCCGCCCCACCAGCTCTGCACTGTCAGGGCTACTCAAAGGCCTCCAGAGCCCAGGGCCCTGCCCAATGTCCCCAGATATTGGACACCCAGCCCAGGCTCATGTGTCCACATCCAGCCTCTGACTTCCTTCGGGACCCTGGGCAAGCGCCTCCCAGGCTGGACTTCAATTTCCCCACTTCCCTGGAGCCAGGAGCTCTAAAAGCCCTGCCCCAATAGTCTTTAAGCCCAAAGGGACTTCAACATGTTTTCTCCTGTCCTTATAACAACCGTAAGGGGTGGGCATGACTGTCCCATTTGACAAGGAGTAAAGGGATACTTGGAGGTGTTAGGTCACAATGTCAACCAAAGGCTCAGCGATTGGACTAGGATTGGACTGCGGGGCCCTGGCTCTCCTCTCCTGGCTGGGGTCCCTCTCACCCTACTCTTGGGGGAAAAGGTGACAGGACAGAGCTGTTGAGGCAAAGGTATTGGGCAAATGGTTTTCAAGCAAAAATAAGAAAAGAGTTTGCTTCTTCTTTCCAAAGTCTTTCGTCCATACGTTCAGATTCTCCATAGTCTCAGACCTTGGATGCTCACTGGATGGACCCTGGCCCTGTGGTCCTGCCCTTCTCCTTGCACTTACCTTGAATGTGACATCCTACAGCTCTGAGCAAGGCTTTTTCTTTCTCAACAAACAGGTAAAATGTTCCAAGCTTACAATCTGTGCTTCCCCCTACCCCAAATAAACACAGAGGAGACACTTAGAAGCCCTGCACCAGGCCTCTTTGCTCAGATTCTCTTCTCAGGTCCCCAGAGGTGCGATGTCCTGAGCCCACAATTAGCCCCGAAGGGGGCAGCTCAGAACAGCCCTGTTGCTTCTTCAAGAGATGCCTCCAGCACTCCTTCAGTCCCTGGGGAATTGTGCTTTCTGTCTGAGGGAACCCACACTGCAACCTTAGTTCCACCCTGGGCCCAGGAGAACTCAAGTTTGGATCTGGGTCAGTTCTCCTTTTGTGCGTGTGTGTAGTTATGGTGGGGTAGGCTTGGGGTGAGGAGACTTGAATACATCCCCTCGCTAGGCTATACTTTGAAGAGTGGTTAATTATGTGAGTGCATGCGTGGCTCCTCTCAGGGTCAATTCATTCTGAGATAAGTGTGTGTGCAGAGGAAGGGCTGACACACTCAGATTTCCGAGGGAAAGCCATGTTACCATTCTCAGTTTGTCCACCTGTAAAATGGGGGCAGACAGTATGCTCACCACGTCATGGAGAGTTAGGGGGACCTAACAAGCTACGGATTTAGGGAGTGGAGTGTGAACCCTCTTTGCAACTTCCAGACTTTCTCCCAGGGTGCAGCCTCCCCGCAGTGCCCAGCACAGTGGCTTCCCCTTCCCATCTCTGGACTTAAGGACAAGTGATTCCCACCCCCTCAGCCCACCATTATCCCCAGTGCCATGCATAGGGCTCAATGCCTTTTCACTGCTGTGACCCCATGCTTCAACAGACTGCCTTTGGGCACCTCTCTTTTGCTATAGATTCTTCATCTTTCTTGATTTCTCTCCAAGCTCTAAAGCTAGATGATTTGACATTTACTCACTCACTGTCACATTCAACACACACTGTGACACCTTCCTCCATCCTGCAGAGTCCTCACGCATCTGTTTGAGAGTCGTCTGGTGTCTACTTCTCAACAGTAACAACTCTTTAGCTCATCTCTCCCTTCCCCCTCCCTGCTCTTACCCCCTTTATTTCTTTTCCTTTTCTTTAGTGCATCTCTGCCTCTCCTATGCAATGATTTCTTTACATCTTTGTTTTTATATTCTTTCTCATCCCAATCTATAATAATTACAATGATTACTTTTATTCTAATTCTTTTCTTCTTAGAAAAAAAGAGACAAAATATTGTTCTTGTGTAGTTGATAGCTTGATGTTTTTCATATCATTTTCTTGAACTCTTATTTCTCAAGAGTTGCACACAAGAGTCCATATTTCCATAAAGTCTTCAAGGTATATTTCCAATTGCCTTGTACTTTTCCATGGTAACTAAAAACCACAGGCTGGAAACGGGATTTATGAATGGCACTGGCACAAGCTACAACAACAAATTGAGCTTCTAAGATCAGTTTGAAAAATGACCTGTTTTGGGAGATATCTGTAAAACATATGGGTTGCTTTTTTCATATTTTATTTTCTAAATTTTAATAAAGTTTATTTTATCCATAGTAACAAACACTCATTATAGAACATTTGAAAAATACAGAAACATAGGACCAAAAGCATCTCTAGTTAAAAGAATCCATAATTAATCCACTAGGTTGTGAGCCCTGTGGAGGTAGAAATGATGTCTTATTCATCTAGAATACTGCACGGTACAAACAAGGAACACCATAAATGTCTATTGAATGGTAAATCTTGGTTTTATACATTTGAATTAATACTTTTGTAAATTATGAGAACTATTCATGGTGTCTTGTGTGTGTTTATGTTAAGTTTATATGGAATGCCAGGAGGGGCAAACCAAATCTCTCTGGCAGGGATGGTCTTAGAGGGGCCATCCTACCTTCTGTTGAGCTGGGCTGGGAGATCATCAGGGCAGTTTTCATCAGCAGTCATCTCCAGCCCCTTCATCATTCTCCCATAGCATCCTGTGCACCTCTCTACACAATTCTCATTAGTTTCACACTTACTTCTTTACTTTCTTTTCAAATGGTAAGGCCCAAGAAGGTAGGGATTTTTGTCTGACATGGTCACTGTGATATCCCCAACACTGATCTTAGTGGCATGTGGCGGGCACTTGATAAAGATTTGGTGACTAATGGAAAGAATAAATGAAAGTAAGAAGCCATGTTAACATAAGCAGAAGTGGAACATGGAAGCCAAGTTACAGGGAACATGGAAGAGTTTCAATCAGGAAAGTATCATCATAGTGCATTTTGGAATGTTCACTTTGACTGCTGTATTAAAGTACAATGTGCTGAAATGAAGGGGATGGAGGAGACAAGGATACCTCTGAGTTTCTGGTTTGAGCACCTGAGTGACTGGTAAAATTATTCACTGATATTGGGAACTCAAGAAGAAAGGCAGATTGAGAGGATTGGTGTGGAGTTCAGTTTCAGACATGTTGAATGATTCCAATAGGTGATTGAATCTATGGGTCTGGATCTCAGGATAGAAATTTGAGATGAAGTTTATATAGACTTACTTCATAGATAGAGTCATTGACACCATGGGAGATGATCAGCTCTCCCATGATCAGAGAAAAGAGTGTAGCCGCCGGGCTCCTCTGTCCATGGGATTCTCCAGGCAAGAATACTGGAACGGGTTGCCATTTCCTTCTCCAGGGGATCTTCCCAGCCTAGGGATCGAACCTGCATCTCCAGCATCTCCTGCATTGGCAGGCTGATTCTTTAGCACTAGTGCCACCTGCGAACTCTAACAGAACCCTAGAAGACAAAAATTCAGCATGAAATGTAAGGACATATATAGGATACTGACCAAAAATTGGAAGAAAAAACCAAAAACATGGTTTTATGAGGCAAAGGAGGAAAGAGTTGTTTCAAGAACAAGGAAGTGGTCAAGAATATTTGATAGCACAAATATTAAGGCCTGAAATGTGTCCATTTGAGTTTTTGAGTTAGGAGCTATAAGTGAGAGTAATGTTAGCAGAATAATAAATTTAAGAGCCTGATGACAAGGTTAGAAAGCAAATGATGGCAATATGTTAGGAAATATTAGGAAATATAATTTTAAAATATACCATTTACAATTGCAAAACATGCAAGATATTTATAGATAAGAGTCTACAACATTACTTTAAAACCCATAAAAGATTACCTAAGTAATAGGAAGCTATACTATGCCCATGAAGGCAAAACCTCAATATAATAAAGATATCAATTCTCCAGATTACTCTGTATATTCACTGGGCTTTCATTCAAAATAGCAATTGTTTTATATGACACTTAGGGAGCTTATTTTTTAAATTCATATGGAAGAGCAAAGGGCTGAAAATAAACATCAAAATATTGGAAAAAAATTATGGGAGGTTTTCCCTACTAGATATCAAGTTTTATTATTAAGCTGTAAGACAATGTAATATTTCACAGGGATAGACAAATAGATCAATGGAACAGTGGAATGAGTTCAGACCAGATCAAAGCATGTATGGAAACTTGACATACAGCAGAGATAGCACTACAGATCAGTGAGGAAAGGAAGAGCCACTCAGTAAATGATATGGACAAAATTGGTTATCCATATAAATATGGATGTATATATCTCTATCTCAAACCAAGTACAAAATTATATATCAAGTGAGTTATAGTTCTAAATATAAAAAGTTTTAAATTTTAAATCTTCATGAGAAAAAATAGGGAATATTACTATGGCCTCAAATGAAGGAAGGGATTCTTAATCAAGTCACAAAAACACAAACCATGAAAAAATGATAATTTTATCACAATAAAATGTAAAATATCTATTCAACATAAGACAACAAAAACAATGAAAAGCTACAGATCAGCAGAAGGTATGTACAATACATATAACTTGTAAACATTAATATGCAGACTTAATAAATAACTCATAATATCAATAAGACAAAGAACTCAAAAATGGGCAACAAACATTAACAGATAATTACCAATAGTAGAAACTTAATGAAGCCACTGTGGCTCAGACGGTAAAGAATTTGCCTGCAATGCAGGAGACCTGGGTTCGATCCCTGGATTGGGAAGATCCCCTGGAGAAGGAAATGGCTACCCACTCCAGTATTCTTGCCTGGAGAATTCTATGGACAGAGGAGCCTGGCAGGCTATAGTCCACGAGGTCACAAAGAATCAGACTGACTGCTTAACACTCACTTTCAGAAACTTAATGTCTGCTGAATTTATGAAAATATGTTCAATGCACTAGTAATCAGAGAAATGCAAAGTAAAACAACGATAAAATGCCATTTCACAGTTCTATAACTGACACATATTTCAATACCAAAGTCAAGGAAGTAGAAGAACAGAAGTTTTCATAAACCTCTGGTAAGAATATAAAATGGCACAACCTAGGAGAGCAGTATGGTAATATCTGGTAAAGCTGAAAAGTAACACATAGCAATTCCATATATAAGAAAGAAATACTTTAGAAAAAAACTCTTACCTGTAGTGCACAAGGAGACTTGTGCATGCATTTTCATTGCAAATTTCTGCACGAGCAAAAATTTGGAAATAAGAAACAGGGGAATTAAATAAATAAAATGAGGCACATTTAGAAAACAGAATACTTTAGGGCAATAAAATGAATAAACTATTAAGTGGTAACATGATTTTTTTTCTGTTGATAGAATAGAACCGTATCCCAAATTTGGTGATCATAAATCTATGTTATATAAAATTTCATAGAGCTATACACTCTTCTTCCCAACAAATGATGAATTGTAAATAATCTCTACATTGAAGTTAATAGTATTCCACCAATATCAGCTTACTTATTTTAACAGTGTGCTGTGGTTATGAACATATTATCATTGGGAGAAGTCAGGTGAATGGTACAGGGAACTCTGTATTATCTCTGTAAACATTTGCAAATTTTAATCTATATAAAAACAAAAAATATTAAAAGAAACACTTGGTATTGACATATAAATTATTTGAAAGATTAATTAAAATTCATAAATATTCAATACAAAAATGATGAACTATATATAGGCTACATATGTCAACAAGAAAAATCAGAATATAACATTGAGTAAAGAAAGCGCATTCCAAAGGCTAGAGTGTGTTGTCATTTCCATAAGGTTTTAAAACATACAACAAAGTATGTAGTCTATAGGTGTGTCATCTTGTAGTAAAATTATGAACACAAACATGGGAATTATAAAATCCAAACAGATCCTAATTATTCCCACCACACACACACACACAAAGAAATGATAACCAAGTTGCAATGTTTCAAACCAGCATGCTGTACACCTTAAATTTATACAATGTTATATGTCTAATATATTTCAATTAAAAAATAAGATAGTAGTGAGCTCTTGGGAGAGAGATGAGTTGGAAAAAGAGGGAATTCCCAATGCTTCAACTGGGTCTCCAATATTTTGTATCTCGAAAAAGGATATGAAGCAAACATGTTAAAATCTTAGGATCTGAAAAAGCCAGATGGAGGGCACATGGTTATTTTCCACATATGTCTCCATATTTCTCTATATACTTGGTATATTTTGTATTTATAAAAATGAGTTAAGAAAGTTGAGTAGTGACAGATAATTTAGGGAAATAACTGGGAATGAAAACTAGAAGAGTTTAGGCAATTTTGTAGCACATGGGGAGTGATCAGAAGAGCACTAGGATCAGAACTCTGCTTTTGAAGGAGTTCCATAGAAGAGTAGTTAGGACGCTACTGCAATGGTCTAGATATGATATGGCAAAGCTCTGAGCTTGAGTAGAGGCACTGAAATTGGAGAAGAGAGGATAATGAATTCAGGAGACCCTACAGATAGAAGAAATGGGATTTGGCTTTCAAATCAGACCTAAGAGAGCCTGCAAAAAGTTTTTATATCTTGAAAACGGTAGCAGAGAGTTAGAAAGCAAACATCATCATAAATTATGGAACCAAGCCGTGGGTCTCTGGTAGTTGCAGTAATAAAAAGAAATATTTATTGTACAGCTTAATTGTAGTCTGAGAATTTATTATACAGAAGTAGGAAGAAGAAAAACACATGCTTCCTTTGCTGCACAGGTAAGAGGGTCTGCAAACAGCCTGTGTAAGAACACGGAGAGCTGTCTATCTTCCCCTGGATGGGGTTCCAGGCTGAGTGCTCTCAGATATCACTTGCACATGGGAAGGAGCACCTATAAGAAAATTGTTGGCCCAAAGAGCTGGTTCTTCTTCTGGCTACTTACCTACCCGGGGCAGAACATTGGTTGTATTTTGTCTTTTCAGACACCAAAACCATTTTGGCTTTCAGTATTTCATAATGACTAGGTTTCTATACTAATCCAAATGAGTTTTAGTCTAGAAAAAAAATGCAGCTGCTTCCTAGGGCCAGAGTTGCAGGGCATGATTTGTAAGGACTCTTCCACAGTTTGGGGATGGACTAGGGTTTTGTGGATATATTGAGCATTGGAGATGCAGAGATAAATTAAACCCATTGATTAGCTCCTTCTGATTGGGGGTGGGGTGAGCTTTAAGCAAACTGACATGATGTCATAGAGATTTTTAAAAATATTTGGGAGGAAAAGTTACCAAAATGGAGAAAGCAACTATTGATACAGAGAAGGTATTTGAGCAAGACCTTAAGGGATGCACAGGAGGCGGCAGGGTGGAAAGTAGTGTAATCAGAGCACCAGAGTGAGCAAAGACACAGAGGCCTGAAAGTGCCTGGGGACAATGCCTTTCAGGGAAATGGAAGTGGCCAGCAGGACCAAAGCATGGAGCCCGTTGGGGCAAGTGATAGGAAGTAAAGCTAGAACATTTGGGTGAGAGGGGTCAAATTAGGAAGAGCTTTGACTAGAAGGCTAAGAACTTTGGAAATTATTCTGGAGGAAAATGGGGGAGCCATCTGAAATTTAAAATATGCAAATTAGGAAAATAGCGTGGTGTTCAGTAATTGGTGGTAGTGCGGTAGGTGGTTTATATGCAGGAGAGTTTGGTGATGGGAGCCCAGCGAGGAACATTGCAGCAATTCAAGAGACAGATGATGCAGCTGGGCCTGATGCTAGGGATGGCAGAGAGCAGAAGCAAGGCCAAGACATATTTAGGTACAGCATTGGCAGAACGTGGTGAAGAGTTAGATGTAGGGAATAAGAGAGTTGGCCCTAGTTCTCTGGTTTGGCAGGTCTGTCTAATCCTGTTTGCATGTCAAGTGCCCAGGTCAGTGCCAAGCACTGAGTTGGTCCTTACTAAATACCTGTTGAATGGATGAATGAATGAATAATGTTGACTTTGGAAGAACAATCTGAGGGTGGAAGCAGGTCAAGTCAGATTGCATGAATGAAGACATGAGGGACAGGTGAGGAACTGAAGCTCATTCCTGCTGCCATAGCCCTGTCTTTGCATTGCCTGGTGGTTTCTATAAGAAACTTCACAGAGGACTCCTTCCCTTTCAGTTCAGGCAGAACTGCAGTTCAGCTTTGCTTCCTCCTTTTCTTTTCTACAATATCCTTGGCCTTACTGTCGAATTGGGCTACTGACACACTCACACATTTCTGAATATCAGTGTTTGAAATCATTTTCTCTAACAGTCTCACTCTTTTATCTTTATCATTTTAATTCCTTTCAATACGTTCTTTGCACGGAGGACTTACCCTCTCTTTCTGTGATATGAACTTCATCCACCAGCCTCCAAGTCTCTAAGAGAGCAAAGGTTGAGGCATATTTCTGGTGCCTTTCTTTGGGGGGGAGAATTATTTCTTCTATCAGGAAACAGGATTATTACCCAGTGACTGGGTGTGCAAGACATTTCCCAGCATATTTCTGCTTTGGTCTAATACTAATTCTATGGAATTACCTTCAGGCTTCTCACTTCCCAACTTCCTTGTTTCCCATGATTCCTTTTTCCATTTCACTGCATGATCTTTCACAGTTTTGCATTTCTGTGTCCTCATCTATCTTCTCCACTCTGCCAAATTCCGTTCCACGTCTTATACTTAGCATTGTCTGTTCTTGACTGGTCAAACTCCACTCAGCCATAGAACTGAAGACATTCCACACTTCAGTTAGATCCCACTCAGTCCGTGAACCCTAGAGCCAAGCTTGGCATGGGGATAGGTGCTCTAACCATCTACTTCCTCCACCTCCTCCTGTCCCTACAGCCAGTAAGCTCTGGAACTATAGGACTCCCTGTGAATACCAAAATCCAGGGATACTCAAGTCCATTATATGAATATAAAATGGTGGAGTACAGTCAGCCCTCTGTATCCATGGATGTGAAACCCAAGAACATGGAGGGCTGACTGTATATTTATTGGGAAAAAAAATCCATGTGTAAGTGGAACCACACAGTTCAAACCCCTGTTGTTCAAGGGTCAACTGATATCTTGTTGCCCCATTCATTGTACACCTCATGCCCCATATGCCTGGCTTAAGAACTCCATAGACTTGACTCTCAGCAGCACAACTAGTGTTTGAGGTCCAACTTCCATAGTAAAAATCCCCATGCTATGCAACAGTGGTCCCACATCAGTACTTTTACCTTCTTTTTGAAAGAGTCCTTCTGAAGTGTTAGAAATCATAAGCCAGGGAGATCTATTCTCACAAGGATGTAAATATTATGAAATATAGGAAACAAAGCAGCTCTTCCTCTAAGTCTGAATTTCAGCTTTTGAAAAGCCAAGGAAAATATAACAGTGTTACTAATGAGGTCATTTTTGATCAACTTTCATTTTAATCAACTTTCACGAAGAATGAAAATAATAGAATGTCAAATCTTATTTCACTACACCCATTTGCTTAATCAGATGCACCTAGATTAGCCTATGTGTCTTCAGGGCCACAGCTTGCTATGACCATCACTCTCAAGTTTCCAGAAAATGTCTGCACTTGACAGGAGAGTGATGTTGCCCAGGATTTGGTATGGGTGTGGGTATTTGAGCTGCACTGATTGAACTCCTGCCAAAGTTTGTATATTTATTCCCAGAAAAGGCTATTCCAGACCCAGGGCTGGTTTCGATCACTAACAGATCTGAGTTTCTCATGGCAAGCAGGCTGAGTATGTATGGGTGTGGTGGGGTGGGGGTGGGAATGGGGGTGGGGTGGGGAAGAGGAGGTCCTGATGGTAATAGTATTTTGATACTTTTTGTATTATTTTAACTGAATAATAGCTAAAATCTGAGTCATTTTGGTTTTAGTACTCCCCTTTTTTTTGCTTTAAACAGAAGCATAGATTCATCTTTCTTTTCACTTTTTACCTTTCTCTTCCACTGAGGTATCATAGTACTTTTAGCATGTGATTATAAATAAATGATACAAGGTAAAATAAAAAAGGGACTTGGACTTGGAGTCAGAACAGCTAAATTTTCATTTTACCCCTGTACTAACTTTCTGTGAGAACTTGGGCAAGTCACTTCACCTTGCTATACCTCGATTTCCATGTATGTAAAGTAAACAGTGTTAAACTAAATCATCATCAAAAACTCTTCCAGATCAAAAAAGTTCATGCATCAATAGAATATCTAACCTGGCTCCTTTCTCAAAGATGCTGTTGTTTGAGGTTTGGGGTGATCCACTTTTGAGAATATGGAGCAGTAATAAAAAGATGTCTTCAGAAAGTTGATAGAACCCAATTCTGTTAAAAAAGAAAAAAAAATGTTTCTGCCTCTATGAGCTGAACTGAAGGTCTCAGTGTTCAATTCTGTCCCATCATTTTTCTTTACTTTCAATCTCTGGAGTTGTCTAAGGGAATGAGATCGAATGCTATCTCCTCCAAAGACCATTCACTGACTAGGTGCATTGTCCCTCTAATTCGTCATTGTTGGGTGTCCTGCCCTCCATCATGGCAATCCTGACAACTTGCATGGTAATGGACACATCACTTTTTCAAGTGCACACCACAGAGAAGTATTCTGCAGAGCTCAGTTGACATGAGAGACCTTGTAGCAAAAAGATAGAATCAGGGATTTGACTTCATTGGAGTTGTAGAACTGGCCAAGTCATTCCATCCACCCACCGCAGCCCCAGTTTAACTTGAAAAATAAGGATGATAATATCTACCTCAGAGGTATTCTTTCAAAAATGGAGATAATCTGTGTAAAAACACTGTATAATCTGTACAAGTCAGCAGGAGAATGCTAGTTATCCTCAGTGAACTTTGCCTCTGAGGAGGGCCTCTGAGATCCTCTGGTGAGGCCTCACTTAATAGATGAGGAAACCGAGACCCAAAAAGGGCAAGGGACATGTATGGGATAATCACCACAAGAAAGTGCCTTCAATACCAGTGATGATCACTGAGTGAAGGAGACAGAGTCTGGGGGTCAAAATGGCTTTGTTCTTGCCTTCCCCAGATGTAGTCTCTGGCAGCACTGAGGGGTGTAGGCAAACACTGACAGCCTTGAGAGTTTAAGTGGAATTATCACTGGAAACTCTCCCCTCACAGGACAGAGAGGGAGAAAATGTCAGAGCTATAGATAAACAAAAAACTTGGCGAAGAGTTCAGTTTCATAAATAAAAATACTGGAGGGACTAGCCTACTAAGAGGATCCCTTCCACCTCATAGCTGAGGTGATCCTGTGATATATTACACCTTCAAATCTAGAGGACCCATCAAACATTCCTAACGTCTTCCTCACCCAGTCAGCATTCAGCAAATTCTCCCTGTGCAGTCACTGTGTTGGGTGTTGGGACACAGGTACAAATAAATACTCAGTGTGCAAGAGGGCACACAGCAGAAACTGCATCTGAACAAAAGGGCCTATGGGAACACAAAGGTGAGAACAAGCAGACCACGACAGCAGTAGCCAAGAAAAGCTTCACAGAGGAGGTGGTGCTTGACCTGGGTCTTAGTTAGGCACTCACTCAGCAGAGAAAATAGAGACTGGTCATGTGCACTTTGCAGATACTATCACATTTATTCCTGTGCATTACACCCCTCTATCCATGGGATTCCCAGGGAGAATACTGGAGTGGGCTGCCATTTCCTCCTCCAGGGAATCTTCCCGACCCAGGGATCGAACTTGTGTCTCTCTGCATCTCCTGTATTGGCAGGTGGATTCTTTACCACTGTGCCACCAGTGAAGCCAGGTTCCTCTGTTCTTACCAATTAAAAGATGATGAAATCGGGGTTCAGAGAGGTTAGGTAACTTCACACGGCTAGTTCAAGTACAAAGAGGGCCAGGTTTCGAATCTAGATATATCTGATGCCAAAGCCTATCATCTTAGCTACTACTAGAATATATCAGGAATTTGGTCAGAGGATCCTATAGCATAGAAGTGCGAAAGAAGCAGGATGATTTGTTCCAGAAATAAGAAGTCTCCCAGTGTTGGGGGCAAAAGTGAGCTTGATTCTATAATCAGCAGGGAAGCAATGCATGTTTATAAAGAAGGGGTGATATGATCAGATTGTGTTTCTGTTCTTCTATGAGCACCGTTCTGGGTGCAGCATGAAGAATAGACGGTAAGGGGCTGAGGAGAAAGTGCTGGTCCAAGCAAGAGACAGGGTGCTTTGGATGAGAGGTAGTAGCAGTAGAGAGAGAAATTAACAGATTAGACAACCTGCTCTGAAGATAGAATCAATAAGAGCTGATGACAAATTGCATGTGTTTGTGGGAAAAAGAGAGGAGACTAGGAGGACTCCTAGGTTTCTGGCTGAGGTGATTAGCAAAAGAAGATGCCATTAATCAGGCTAAGAAATACAGAAACATTTAGGGGAAAACATGCTGAGTTTGTAGGACATATGGCCGAAGATTGTAAGTCGGCAGTTGGGTACACAGGATCATACAGACAGTTCATAACTGAAGTTATAAAAATGACTGAGCTCACCTTATAAAGTGTATGGCCTGGGGAAAGAAGATAGTCTAGGGCAGAAGAATCCTAAAAACATTGGCATTTAGGGTAACCAACAAGGACCTACTGTACAGCACAGGGAACTCTGCTCCGTGTCATGTGGCAGCCTGGATGGGAGGGGAGCTTGGGGGAGAATGGATACATGTATATGTATGGCTGAATTCCTTTGCTGTCCACCTGAAACTATCACAACACTGCTCTTCGGCTATACCCTAATGCAAAATAAAAAGTTCTAAAACAACAGGAAAAAAATAAAATAAAAATCACATTGGCATTTAAGAGTTAAGCAGAGGAGAAGAAGCCTGCACTTACTATGGACCCTTCCATTCCTACCTCCACACCCTATGGCAAGGGCAGAGCATACATTCTGAGATTAACTATTGTTGTTGTTGTTGTTTAGTAAGGACCCACTGAATGCTACCACAAACCCTAGGTGAATAGCTGCGTGGACAATAGGTTTAGGAACGGCATATCCAGTAAAAATCCCCCATCCCACGCATCTACCCCCAGACATATGCTGTCAATATGTTACCAAAACATATTTTACATTCATCTAATATTGTTTCTGTTGGTGGGTCACCAGGGAAGGTTTGATGGAAACTTTGATTAAACTTTTGATTTAAAAATTTCATTCCTTCTGTTGACTCAAACGATCTTATTGGTTCTTTCCAATATTATTTCTGTACAATTCTGATATTCTGTGTTAACAAACTGGAAAACAAAAGTGATTTCAGCTAATGAATTTGAGGAATCATTTGCCTTCAACAATTTTCTACATTGTTTAAGCCAATATAAGTTTCTTTTTAAAGATTACAGTTAAATTTGGAAGCACATTAACCGTTTAGTATATAGCACCTTTACCCTATTCTAAGAAACAAAAGTTTTCTCTCCAGAAAAAGAAACAAAAAACTGAATGCAATATAGAGGTTAAGAAAGTCAAAAGAATCTAGGTTGGAGCTGAACTCACATATTGCTGAAAGGGGTAGCTTTGGGGTTAATTTGTCATTTGGACAACTAGCTCTATTCCTATGCAAGACAAATCAATATTGAGTCACACTTAGTCATCATTGATCAATTGTTCCATGATCAATTCAGCCTTGTTCTCTTGAGACTTTTTAAATAAGTTTAGCTAAAAGGGAGCTTGTTGCCTGTCTGCATTAGCTTTTGCAGAACAATCTTTCTCCCTGTCTCTGTGACATGGTGTTGATATATGACAATAACCAGAGACTGCTTATTGTGAAATCAGAAACCCTAGAGAGTAGCTTTTCATTTCAGCACCCTTGTTATGATAGATTCATTTCAACAGAAACTTTCTTGGCCATGTCAAACTTTTCATCGCATCTGGGAGAAGACTCTTTTTTCCTATGAGCCCACTGAAGGAAGGGGATGGGGGCAACATACCACAGGACTCGGATTACATCCTTGCCACCAATTCCACTTTTCCCCATCTTGAATGATATTGGGTCAACTGCTAGGCCTATCAGCTTATGTAGGGTCAGTGAGATCAAGGTTAGTCATGGTTACTCTCTCTTGCATGCAAGCACATGCTCATGTGAGATATATATATATATATATATATATATATATATATATATATATATATATGCATATATACATATATATGCACATATATGCAGGCTGTGTATGCCAAGTCCCTTCAGTCATGTCTTACTCTTTGTGACCCCATGGACTGTAGCCCACCAGGCTCCTCTGTCCATGGGATTCTCCAGGCAAGAACACAGAACTGGGTTGCCATGCCCTTCTCCAGGGAATCTTCTATATGTAGAGAGAGGAAGAGACAGAGAGAGGGAGAGAGAGAAAAAAAAAACCACGAGGGTACAATGGATGGATCAGGCCAAATACAGTCCCTGACTTACAAATGACCACCTGAATGCCTTCTCACTCCACATTTGCCCCTGAGCCCTGGCTGCAGTGCCTTTCAACTGCGGTGAAAATTTTTGAGAAAATTACTCGATGCTTTCTTAGAGCATGGAGATTTGGCAGATTTATGGAAGACCATCTTCAGAGCTCCAGATATGAGATATATCAGTAAGCTTTTGGTGCACAGCCTATTTATTAGGAAATTAGGGATGACTTGTGTTCTTCTGACATTTTTACTTAGGAAAAATGCTCCAGGTTTTATTATCTACCTAATTAATCTGTGAGCAATTAAGAAGTAAGGAGTTTATCACCTCAGAATATGATACGAGCAAAACATATAAGGGTTTTGGCTACTGTATGTGTGACATAAAAATAATACCAGACACATAGAGTGCTTCTTCACTGGCACGTGCTGCCTTATTTGTTTTCTGTATATGAATTTATTCAGTCGTCTTTATAATGACTTCATAATGGAAATACTATCATTAATCCCAATTTTAAAGTTGAAATACTGTGACGCATAGAGGCTAAGCAACTTGCTAAAACTTATAGCTACTAGGTGGCCAAGCTGGGATGCAAATCCAGACTGCCTGACTTCCAGTTGGCACTAGTGTCCCCAGTTTCCTGCCTCATAATCTTTGCTCAAACCACTCCCTACTCCTCGAATGCTTCCCCCCATTTTTCAAAATTCCTCTCATCTCTTGAGCTCAAGGGATGCCTCCTCCAACATGAAGCCTTCCCAGATCCTCCCCGTTGGAATCATCCTCCCTTTGCTAAACCCTCAGAGCTTCGTAAACTGCTTTCATGGCACTTTTCTCACTTTGCTTTTGATTCTTTCTGTTTACAAGCTTTTCAAAGAGTGTGTTGACCACCTCCTCCCATAGGCCTTAGTGACTTTGGGGGCAGATTTTTCTCACCTTCATATCCCCTTTAAGAGCCCAGTGGAGTGTCTTACACAAAGTAAATGAATCAGACGTAGTCAGGATGAGGGGATAAGTTAAGAGTTTGTGATTAACATAAACATACTACTATGTATTAATACAGAATAGACAACCAACAAGGACCTACTGTACAGCACAGGGAACTCTACTCAATATTTTGTAATAATCTATAATGGAAAAGAATCTGAAAAAGAGTCTATATATATCTCCCTGAATAACTGTGCTGTATACCTGAAACTAAGACAATATCGTAAATCAACTACACTCCAATTTACAAAAAGGCTTGGCCACTTGCTTCCCCGGTGGTTCAGCTGATGAAGAACCCACCTGCCAGTGCAGGAGACTCAAGAGACATGGGTTTGATCCCTGGGTTGGGAAGATCCCCTGGAGAAGGAAATGGCAACTGCTCCAGTATTCTTGCCTGGAAAATCCCATGGACAGAGGAGCCTGGCGGGCTGCAGCCCATGGGGTCACAAAGAGTCGGACACGACTGAGAACACACACATGTACATGGTTCCTTACCTCAAAAACTACAATCACCAACCTAAATACATCATTTCTCTTCAAGGAGAAACTCAGGCCCTATTTACACAGAACACAGCATTACCATTTGTGAGACCAGTTCCACATCTTGGAACCCTCATAATGGTCTTTTCTTGGGCAATCCTTGGGTAGAGGATAAGCTGGTGTGGCTCAGTAGTCATAGTAACTGTAGGACACTTGAGGAAGCGGAACTCAGCTCAGCCTCCCACCTGAAATTACAATCTCCTCCTTAGAGTCCTTGCCAGAGGGGCCAGCATCTATGAGCAATTCCTGAGACATGGAAGATGCATTTTCTCTCATGACCTCAGTCCATATCCCTGTCTGCAACCCTATTGGTAGAATCTTTCTGGGATCAAGCTAGAATCTGTCTTCCTCATGTCTCTGCAACCTTGTTCCCTCTTCTGCACCCCAAAGTCATACCGCAACAAATCTGTCTTCTTCAGTCAATTATTTTGGCAGGTTGGTCCTCATCAGCTCTTCAGTACATGATGTAAAAGATTCAGACAACTTTACTTCATCATCATGTCCACCAAATCGGATTCCCTTTTCAGTCATTCAATGGATTACATAGCAAACAGTCCCAAGAAGCTGGAGTGATTGATTCTTATTTCCACATATTGATATTGTCCACAAGAGAGCAATGGCTTGTTAAATGCCTAAATGGCAGGATAACACCAATCAGTTACAGTGCAGAATTGGGACCATCAGTTTCTTCCACACTACAGGTCTTGATGTGAGCATTACCTTCTCCCTTTCATATCATACAGGGTTCTGGGAACAAATTTTTCCTTCTTCTCTATCTTCCTCTGGAGTTTTCCATGACTTGGCCAATCTCACACTTCAAGGATATGGAACAAGAGCTTGCCTGGAGGCCTTGGGAAAACAGAATTTCCTACCAAGACAGCCACCCTGCTCCCTGGGGCTTGTGCACCTCACACATCTAGGTCTCCCCACTCCACTCCCATGGAACACAGAAGAGTCTATGCAGGTCTGGCCTTCTCATCAGCCCTGGAGTCACAGGTTCTCCAAGGCTCAGCTATCTCCCAGTGGACCCATCAAATTTACAGAGCTGTCATAATTTTTCTGGCTATTGACAAATAAAGCCCTCCAAGCCAGGAAAACAACCATAAAGCTAACATTAAGGCCTAGAAAGAAGATGCCCAATTTAAAATTTTGAACCAAGAGTTGTAGGATGGACAGTTTATCAGTGCACTCAACATAAGAGTTATCTTACCACCTCACACCACTCAGAATGGCCCTCATTAAAAAGTCTGCAAGTTACAATCTTTTAAAATTCCATGTATATGTGTTAGTATACTGTATTGGTCTTTATCTTTCTGGCTTACTTCACTCTGTATAATGGGCTCCAGTTTCATCCATCTCATTAGAAGATAACCCTATATGCAAAACAGAAAAAGAGACACAGATGTACAGAACAGACTTTTGGACTCTGTGGGAGAAGGTGAGGGTGGGATGTTTCGAGAGAACAGCATCGAAACATGTATATTATCTAGGGTGAAACAGATCACCAGCCCAGGCTGGATGCATGAGACAAGTGCTCAGGGCTGGTGCACTGGGAAGACCCAGAGGGATGGGATGGGGAGGGAGGTGGGAGGGGGGTTCAGGATGGGGAACACATGTAAATCCATGGCTGATTCATGTCAATGTATGGCAAAAACCACTACAATATTGTAAAGTAATTAGCCTCCAACTAATAAAAATAAATGAGAAAAAAAAGTTTGCAAGTAATAATTGCTGGTGTAAGGAAAAGGGAACCCGCCTACACTGTTGATAAGAACATAAGCTGGTGCAGCCTTTATAGAAAATCAGTATGGAGGTTCCTTGAAAAACTAAAAACAAAGTTGCCATATGATCTAGCAATCCCACTCTTGGGCATATATCCCAGAGAAAGCTACAATTCAAAAAGACACACATACCCCTATGTTCATAGCAGCCACTATTCACAATAGCCAAGATGTAGAAGCCACCTACACGTTCATCGACAGAGGAATGGATAAAGAGAACGTGGTCCATGGTACCTATAAACAATTGAATACTACTAAGCCATAAAAAAAAAACAAATGAAATAGTGTCATTCGCAGCAACATGGATGGACCTAGAGATGATTATACTAAGTGAAGTCAGTCAGAAAGAGAAAGATAAATACATATGATATCACTTATATGTGGAATCTAAAATATGACATAAATGAACTTATCTACAAAACAGAAACAGACTTACAAACATACAAAACAGGCTTCTGGCTGCCAAAGGAGAGGGATGGATTGGGAGTTTGGGATTAACAGATGCAAACTAGTATATATAGAATGGATAAACAACAAGGTCCTACTGTATAGCACAGGGAACTATATTCAATATCCTGTGATAAACCATCATGGAAAAGAATATGAAAAAGAATGCATATATATGTGTAACTGAATCACTTTGCTGTACAGCAGAAATTAACACAATATTGTGAATCAACTATACTTCAATAAAAAAATAAAATAAAACAAGAGTTATCTTGAGAGAGGTTCTAAGTCCATTGATTCTATTTTATTGCTGCAGTATTTGTGTCTGAGGCCAAGGATGAAGCAGATCAACCTGGGAAAATGGATCAATTGCATGAACTACTGTCAAGGAAAGAGTAAAATCAGAACCACTTTCAAATTCAGCTGTCACCACTTACTGTTTTGTCTTGGGCAAATCATTTAACCTCTCTGAGGCTCAATTGCATCACGTGAAAACTCAGGAGAGGACTCTCCCCCTGTCTACCTTAGGGGTGGCCTGAGAACACTGGGACACAAAATATGGGAAGACTCTGATTTGTTTTCCCTGAGAAATGTCTGAAATTACACAGAGGCTTCTTCCTGGGGCTGCCAATGAGTTAATGCTAAGCAACAAGAAGATGCCCACCTCTCAAATGCCCCAAGTTACCCTGAAGAAATGTGGAGTGGGGAGGCTCTGGCATCAGCAGACCCTCTTTCTTCACAGTCATTTAAACATTAAGTATTTGTTTATGTCTGTCTTCCTGAGTAGTACCTTTATCCTTAAAACTAGACTTGACCTACTGGCATGTGGCAAGAGTCACCAACTTCTCACCTCGCTGACATCTGCAGTTCCTTCTGTCTTAAGAGGGATGGAGGCAGGTAAGGGCACTGCAAAAAGTCATGTATTTCTATGAGTTTTTGCTTTAATTATGTGTTGTTGTTGGTTCATTCCTGCATCGTTTCTGACTCTTTGCAACCCCACAGACTGTAGCCCACCAGACTCTTCTGTCCGTGGGATTTCCCAGGCAAGAATACTGGGGTAGGTTGCCATTTCCTTCTCCAGGGGACCTTCCCGAACCAGAGATTGAACCTGCATCTCCTGCCTTGCAAGCAGATCCTTTGCCACTGAGCCACCAGAGAAGACGATAAGATGATAAACAATTTCTGTTCTGTTTAAACTGTTGTGTGAAAGTATGTTGCCCCAGGCCTAGGAATTTGCTAAAGTCTTCCAAAGTCACATTTTCTTGTATTCTCACATTCTCTGCCTTAAATACTTTCTTCTCTGCCTTGTAGTGGATTAGTCTATTCGAAGCACATTTCATGCAGTAATTGGCAAAACTCTCTCAGTTTAATGAGGCTTCAAGATAATTCCAGAACATACATATCCTCCTTCCTTCAACATGCGTGTTGCTCAATAACAACTGGGATGTAAATCCTGCTGCTTCTCCTGAAATATCATCACTAGTTACTTTTTGTAACTATGGGAAGCCTTTGAATAAAAATTGAATTAACACAATGGCAACGAATATCCATAAGTCATTAAGCCCATCAAAAAAGCCCAAAATTAAATGGTTATTTTTCCATGCCAAACAATTCTATTAATATTTATTTGATTGATATATCTGATATTGTCATAGAGTTGTGTTAAGGGAAAAATCTCTTTCTAGGATTCTATCACATTATATTATATTTCAGTTCAGATCAGTCGCTCAGTCATGTCCAACTCTTTGGGATCCCATGAACTGCAACATACCAGGCTTCCCTATCCATTACCAACTCCCGGAGCTTGCTCAAACTCATGTCCATTGAGTCAGTGATGCCATCCAACCATCTCATCCTCTGTCATCCCCTTCTCCTCCTGCCTTCAATCTTTCCCAGGGTCAGGATCTTTTCCAATGAGTCAGTTTTTCGCATCAGGTGGCCAAAGTATTGGAGCTTCAGCTTCAGCATCAGTCCTTCCAATGAATATTCAGGACTGATTTCCTTTAGGATTGACTGATTTGATCTCCTTGCAGTCCAAGGGACTCTCAAAAGTCTTCTCCAACACCACAGTTCAAAAGCATCAATTCTTCGGTGCTCAGTTTTCTTATAGTCCAACTCTCACATCCATACATGACTATTGGAAAACCATAGCTTTGATTAGACAGACCTTTCAGACCTTTGTCAACAAAGTAATGTCTCTGCTTTCTAATATGATATTAAAACAAATATTATATTTATATTATATCATATTTTCCCATTGTGCAACAGTGCAAAAAAATAGATAAGTATTCTTGAAAGGAAAGAAACAATTTATTCTCAAAAGCACATTTTAGAATGCAACAAGATTTTTCACAGATTATGTATTTAATACATTTGTTAATTTTATTAGCAATAAGTTCTAAAATAACATTGGAAACAATGTGCTAGATATGATGAACTCATTCTGTGATGGGTACTTGGATGAATTTTCCTCCTCACACTGACCCCTAAGTGAGCTATTCAGAATGCCTCCTGGTTCAACTAGGAAATCTCCCAGGGTTTCTGGAGTGTTAAACAAAATACTTTTCCACAAGGATTTAGAAATCGTGTCTGACTCTTTGCAGCCCCATGGACTGTAGCCCACCAAGCTCCTCTGTCCATGGAATTTCCCAGGCAAGAATATTGGAGTGGGTTGCCATTTCCTTCTCCAGGGGATCTTTCTGACCCAGGAATCAAACCCACATCTCCTGCATTGAGACAGATTGTTTACCCACTGTTCCACTAGGGATTCCCATTTGCAATATCATATGAATGCTTAAATACACTTTTTTTTTTTTTTTGGTCTTTTTTTTTTTTGGTCTTTTTTTAAAAAAATTTTTTATTTTTTCCATTTATTTTTATTAGTTAGAGGCTAACCACTTCACAATATTGTAGTGGTTTTTGTCATACATTGACATGAATCAGCCATGGATTTACATGTATTCCCCATCCCTATCCCCCCTCCCACCTCCCTCTCCACCCAATTCCTCTGGGTCTTCCCAGTGCACCAGGCCCGAGCACTTGTCTCATGCATCCAGCCTGGGCTGGTGATCTGTTTCACCCTAGATAATATACATGTTTCAATGCTGTTCTCTTGAAACATCCCACCCTCGCCTTCTCCCACAGAGTTCAAAATTCTGTTCTGTACATCTGTGTCTCTTTTTCTGTTTTGCATATAGGGTTATCGTTACCATCTTTCTAAATTCTATATATATGCTTTAGTATACTGTATTGGTCTTTATCTTTCTGGCTTACTTCACTCTGTATAATGGGCAAGCAAGTGTACTTGGATCAAGCAAGGTAAAGAGGAATCAGGAGAGGACAGGGTAGGCCTGGGGCAGAAGAAAGGTCAGGATGCAGGACTCTTTCATGCTTCCATGTCATTTTCAGTAAGCATTTCTGGCCAACCCTTGCAGATGGGAATAAAGAATTTGAGAAGAATCTTATAAGTTTTTCTTGAGAAATCACTGAATGTACCCAAATAGCTTTACCACCAGGATCTCTGAAGAGCAGAGGGAGAGTCCTCCTATCCAGCCTCCTCCTCAGGGGGACCCAAACTGGTGAGAGACATGGAAAAAGGCAGAGAGGGCTGCTGAGAGATGCCAGACTGAACCAACACTGGGCAGGAGATGGGCCCAAAGTATCAACAGACAGAGAAAGAATGGGAAGAGATGAAGGAGTCTTTGGCTCTAGGGCAGAAAGACTGATAGACAAAAACCCCACCCCAAAATATGAAGAAATGGAATGTAATGCTTTTAGAAGGATTTATAAAAATGAGACCTGTTGGAATATTCAAGGCCTCATTTTGCTCTCTTAAGTATGGCTCCCTTTTGCTCAAGAACCCTCTTTAGCTCTGTAGAGTTAAGACAGATAGGAATCCCACTTCAGGGGTGAAGTGTATTGGAACCTGGCCCCTAGAATGACTGGCAAGAGTGAAAAAGCTGGGCTTAAAACTCAACATTCAAAAAACTAAGATCATGGCATCCAGTTCCATCACTTCATGGCAAATAGATGGGAAACAATGGAAACAGTGACAGACTTTATTTTCTTGGACTCCAAAATCACTGCAGATGGTGACTGCAGCCATGAAATTAAAAGACGCTTGCTCCTTGGAAGGAAAGCTATGACAAACCTAGACAGCATATTAAAAAGCAGAGACATCACTTTGCCGACAAAGGTCCATATAGTCAAAACTATGGTTTTTCCAGTAGTCATGTATGGATGTGAGAGTTGGACCATAAAGAAGGCTGAGTGCCAAAGAATTGATGTTTTTGAACTGTGGTGTTGGAGAAGACTCTTGAGAGTCCCTTGGACTGCAAGGAGATCAAACCAGTCAATCCTAAAGGAAATCAGTCCTGAATATTCATTGGAAAGACTGATGCTGAAGCTGAAACTCCAATACTTTGGCCACCTGATATGAAGAGCCAACTCACTGGAAAAGACCTCTGATGCTGGGAAAGATTGAAGGCAGAAGGAGAAGGGGACAACAGAGGATGAGATGGTTGGATATCATCACCAACTCGGCGGACATGATTTTGAGCAAGCTCCAGGAATTCATGATGGACAGAGAAGACTGGTGTGCTGCAGTCCATGGGGTCACAAAGAGTGGGACACAACTGAGTAACTGAACTAATGTGTTTTACATGCATTGTTTCTTGTCATCTCCATCTTGACTCTTTAATGTAGGGACTTGGGTACAGAGAGGTTTTCTAGTCTCTGAAGCCTATCCCTTTAAACTACTATGTTCTACTAGCACTGACCAAGGATCTAAGGAGTAAGATGAGGATGTCCTCAGGTTTCCTTCTTAGTTACCATCTGGTCTTATTTTCTGGGATAGGAAAGGAGGCAGAAAGACAGGGCAGAAGCCCTGGGCAGAAATAAAAAGATGCACTGAGTTGGCTCTCCGTAGAAAACCCAGAACAGAAAGAAGAATACACAGAGAGAAGGACATGGAGATACTGGGAGGTTCCTGACACTATTTCATGCAAAGTTTTCTATGCTGGAAGCCAAGTCACTAGACTCAGAGTTGAATGCAATAAGAGCTGAACATAGTTCCTACATAGTTGGACAGTGAGTATAGTTCAGTTTTAGTGAGCTATTGAACATGTCAAATTGAGCAGAGATTAAAGATTCTGATTCTGTACATGGGTTTCAGAACCTCAAAGAAAAATAGCTACTCAGACTAAGAGGTAGATTCCTTGACACAAATGTAGGACCACGTTGGACACAATTTTTGAAAGTGTCACACTAGCAAAGCACCAAATTGATTTTAACTTTGCTGCTCCCTTGTTCTAGGACCTTTAGCAAGTCTGCCCTCATCTCTGGGCCTCAGTTATCTTCTTTGTAAAGTGGGGCGGGGTCTATTGGAGAGTTTTTTCTCCTTTTTTTGCTTGCACATTTGGGGAGCCAGCAATTCCAACAGTCTTGACCCAAATCACACAAAAGGAGATACGGTTGATTAAGTAGCTGTTGAAAAAGGTGGTTGAAAAGAAAAAGAATAAGGCATGAAAGTTGTGATAATGCAGCACAGTGCCTGAGAGGGCATCTGGTCCTCTGGGGAACAGACGAGAGATGGAGTTAGGAATGTAAGGCCTGAGAATGATAAAGGTGGGCAGAAACAGGGTGGGTAAGGGGAGAATTCCCAGGGTGTTGCAGAACTGACCTTGAAGAAAGGAATGGGGAAAGAAGCAGAATGGAGAAGGGGAAACCACAAATTGTAGTGGAGAGCTAACAAACTCTCCATTGAAACTGCCTCTCGAGGGTACCACACTGGCAGGACTGGCCAGGTACTGGTGCCTTCACTGGGTACAGTCACTATTGGGAGCTGCCCGGGAAGAATATGGCCATGGCTCACAAGCTGTCAGCTCACTGCACTCCTTGCAGCTTAAAGGCACAATATTCCTTGAAGAGGGATCCAAGAGACACAAAGAGAGTGGCATTTGGCTCTGGACAGAAGAGCCCAGTGAGTGAGATATCTCGATTTCAACTACCGAATACTTTCCTATGAACTTGACTTTACCAAGATATTCTCTTAAGTTCAGATCTTGATCAGTCCTTAACTACTAGAATTAAACAGATTTAATTCAATAAAAATAAGATTAGGAGAACTTTGCCTGAAAAACACCACAGGCTGTGTTAACTGTTCACATTATCCAATCATTCACTGAGTTTGTGTTCCAGTGTAGATCTGCTGTTAGAGAAATATGGTAAGTTCTAAACTTTTAAGGCTGCTTGAGATTTTAAACAGCCATCAATCTCAAACCTCTGTCACTCTGAACTTCTGACAACATTCCAACCAAGAGGTCATCCAATCCCTACTTGACTGTCCCCAGAGATCCTTAGGACCTCACTATTTCATGAAACAGTCCCCTTGATTGGGGTCCAAAGGCTCTGACTGCTATGGAGCTCTTGCTCGCACAAAGCTGGACTCTATAATCCTGTGCTGATTCCAAAACCATAATTTGTGGGTAAGTGGAACTTTGACATTCTGGTAACTGCAATAGTTTTGCTTTGAGGAAGGAAAAAAACTGAGTTCACCTACTAAGTTTACAACCTGGGTAGCCGAGCTCATAGAAGGCTCCATACACAGGCCTTTGACAGCTCCTTCTGTTTTTAGGTTTGGATTTTCAAAAGCTCATTTTGAGCCATCTCCACCAAAACTCACCAGGGGAGTTTGCAGCTTCCTTGGGGAAAACTCATCAGGACAAAGGGAGAAGTCATAGTATCAAAATGGTGCCAAGGTCTGTTTTGAGGAGGTGCAAGGAGGAATAAGGACATTCCAATAACTCAAGCAGCTTACTTCAGAAGGCTAAGATATTTCCTGAATAAAATACAGTGAATGATTTCAAAGTCTTAATGATGCAGTGGTCTAAGGGTATGTACTGAAGGATCTCAGAGGCAGTGACTCTGATTAATTTTCAGTGCTGAAATTTTAACTAGAGAAGCTCCACTAACTGGCCTTAGGCATACAACTCTCAGAGTCTTGATTTCTCTACACAGATTTCAAGTTGTATTTGAAAACTCCAAATTTGCAGACGTGAAAAAAACAAGTACAAAACTGCAGTGGGGAAAAGAAAGGGCACTCTGGAAGTCCAAATATTATAGTTTGTCTTTGAGAAACTGGGAAACGAGAAACGGCACTGAATCAGTTCTTTGACAAACAGAGACCCTCACTGCTAGGACCTGACATGGATAAAGCATCAGTAGCTTCATTAGCCGAGTATCTTTTATCTTATTAGTCAAGTGTCTCTTACCAGATGTCCATGGAATTCTCCAGGCAAGAATACTGGAGTAGGTTGCCATTCCCTTCTCCAGAGGATCTTCCCAACCCAGGGATCGAACCCAGGTCTTCCCGCATTGCAGACAGATTCTTTACCATCTGAACCACCAGGGAAACCCTTACTAGATGCCAAGTATCTTGCAAATAAACACACCATGGGTGACAGTGCAGCACGGATACAGTCATGTCTAAAATGAATGATCAAGATGACTTCATCTTTAATATCCTTAAAATACTTGGTTGGAGTCCTTTTAGCCGCAGACTATGTTGTTGTTTTTGTTGTTGTTTAAAAAAAAAAAAAAAAACTTTCCTTACATGGGGACCTGCAAAATCATTCAATAAACATCCAACAGTCTGATATAGGTGAGGGTTAGGGCCCCTCTCAGCAGTATTGATTTAGGATTCTGTGAGAAACCAACTGCTGAAAACATCGACTAAAACACCAGTTTTTCTAGAAGATTTTCATCATGGACATAACTTTATGATTTAGAAATTCCTCTGTCCTCAAAATGAAAGCAAAGGCGGCCAAGGAGGTGAGGTGAGGGGAGACGGCCAGTAGGTTCACCCCAAAAGGCAGCAATATGCAGGGGAAAGATATATGGCTGGAGTTGGGCAATCCCTATCACTGAATAGCTGGGTAATCTTAACTAAGATATTTTTGCTCTTTTATTCAATCTATAAAAAGGAGTTAGATGTGAGGCTTACGTGAGATAATATTAAGTAACTATTCTGCAAGTTGTAGAAGTGTTCTTCAGAGGAGCAGGGCCCTTATCACTGTTTACCATGGCCCAGGCAATCCCTGATAGAGCAGAGAATTAAGTGTTCAGGCTAGGAGGCAGGCTGCCCGAACTCAGGCCCAGTTCTGATGCAGGTCAAGTTGCTCTACCCTTCTCTGTGTTTCAGTTGCCTTATCTGTAAAATACGGGAAATGAAAACACTTACCTTTTAGGACTGTTCTGGGGCTTTTAGGAGAGGAGACATGGAGGGCACTTAGCATAGAACCTGGCACATATAGTAAACGTCCATCAGATGTTAGGCATTGTTATGACTGCCATCACACTTCGGATTGTGGGCTTGTGTACTGCCAACCTCGGGAGACTGTCTTCCTGTTGAACACCTGGGCCTCCACTGATGATAACAGTGCTGGTAGTGCTGGCAGTGGCAACAGTGAGATGACACTGCTGAGTATCCGGATGCTTCTATTTACATTGGGTTCCAGAGCTTACACACTAGACATATGCAGTAGCTAAAGCAAGCATCCATATCTCTGCTTTATAGATGAGGAAACTGAGGGAAAGAGAGGTGAAGGTGTCATGCAGAGTCACACAGCTAATTGAGGGTGGCAGGAACTATGGTACCCAGGGCTTTGGATTCTGAATCCAGGGCTCTTTCCAGTATAGCTTGTTTTTGCCCAGGGAGACGGAGTACCTTCACATATCTCATCAACAAAGCAAATATGCTTTCCCATCAAGATCTCACTCCTTTGCTCGCTAATAGAGTACAATGATTTCAGTGCAAGGAAACAGCTCCTGCTCTTCCCTGAGGACAGGAAATTGGTCACTGATATCATTATAGCAACAAAAATGAATATCATTTACAAATCTCATGAACCTGCAAGAGATGCAAATTAAATTTGTACAAAGATATAACTATCCACTAAAACTCTTGCACCAATATGGAAAAGTACTAGTAATAAATTCTGGAAAGCCTATAGGTGAGGAAGGACTTTATTTCTCAGCTGGAAGATATGTAAAACAGCAGGATCCTTCTGGAAGAGTATATGGGCAGCCATTGTGAAGTTCACAGATCCCCATTGCCTTTTTCCACCTATGCTGGTTCCTGAGAAGGTGATTCTTAAGGAAGTTCAAAAGAGAAAAATAAGCAAATAATATTAAGAATGACTTCAGCAGCTGAAAGCTTTGCTGTATCACCTTGAAAACAAGAGGGGACCTCTATTTTTACATGGCTTAATACAGTCTGTTTCTAATGACCATGGAAAAATATACTTCAATCACAGATTATGTGTATGAAGCTACACCAATATACAGAATCCCATGTACAATGGAAAGGAAAATGAGCACCCAGAGAAAAGAAAAGTGCATAATTCAGCTCTCAAAGGCATAAGACATAAAGTAAATAAAAGTCATAAGAATTCCATTTCTCAAGATGCAAAAAATAAATCAGAAAATATTGCAACAGGAAAATGAGAAAACAGAGTAATCAAGTACCTTGAACCAGAAAGAAAAATAAAGGTTAAGATAAAAGAAGACAGGAGAAGAGCATTGGAATCGTGCTGAGAAAGTATGTAATAATCAGGCTCTGGGCCACAGCTGAAAACCATTTTTGCTAAAGAAGTGTATGTAGTTTAGAAGCTTTCATAAAGAATAAAAGATAAACAATGGGCCTTAGCAAAATCTGACAGGCATCCGTATCAGTCACTCCCTACAGTAGCTGGACCATCCTCTTATAATTTGTCTGTCAATCTTTCAGTCATCAACACTTTTTTTTTCCATTCAAGCACTGGATAGTGAAGATGCAGATATATATATCCAGGCAAGAATACTGGAGTGGGCAGCCATTCCCTTCTCCAGGGGATCTTCCCAATCCAGGGATCAAACCCAGGTCTCCTGCACTGCAGGCAGATTCTTTACCATCTGAACCACCAGGGAAGCCCTTATATAGGTGTAAAAAGTAGAGAAAGTGAAAGTTGCTCAGTTCAGTTCAGTTCAGTCGCTCAGTTGTGTCCAACTCTTTGCAACCCCATGGACTGCGGCATGCCAGGCCTCCCTGTCCATCACCAACTCCCAGAGTTTACTCAAACTCATGTCCATTGAGTCGGTGATGCCATGTCCAACTCTTTGCAACCCCATGGACTGTAGCCTGCCAGGCTCCTCTGTCCATGGAATTCTCCAGGCCAGAATACTGGAGTGGGTAGCTGTTCCCTTCTCCAGGGGATCTTCCCAACCAGGTCTCCCACATTGCAGACAGATTCTTCACCATCTGAGCCAACAGGGAAGCCCATATATATATAGGCATACATGTGTTAAAAGCTACTGTTGTTGTTGTCTAGTCTCCCAATCATGTCTGACTCTTTGTGATTCCATGGACTGCAGCACGCCAGGCCTCCCTGTCCCTCACCATCTCCCAGAGTTTGCCCAAGTTCATGTCCATTGCATCAGTAATGCCATCCAGCCATCTCATCCTCTGACACCCTCTTCTCCTTCTGCCCTCAATCTTTCCCAGCATCAGGGACTTTTCCAATGAGTTGGCTGTTTGCATCAGGTGACCAAAATACTGGAGCTTCACTTCAGCATCAGTTTTTCCAATGAGTATTCAGGGTTGATTTCCTTTAAGACTGACTGGTTTGATCTCCTTGCTGTCCAAGGGACTCTCAGGAGTCTTCTCCAGGACCACAGTTAAAATGTATATTTAAAGATATATAGGTCTACATATCAAGGATACAGAGGTGCTTTTTCACCACCGTGACTACACTTACAAACAGGATTGCAAGTCATGGCGACAGTCAAGCTGGGCCTAAGGCCTTAACGATAATCGTAGCTCTCCCTTACTCAAGCCAAATATGTATGCTGGGCCTCCAGTTGAGCCCTTTACATCTGTCTTCTCATTTAATTCTCACATTGACCTCATGGGGTGAGTATATCTTTACTCTTATTTTTCGGACAAGGAAATGGAGGTTCAAGGTGGTTGAGAAACTTGCCCTAGGTTCTATGTCTTCTATGTGGAAGAGCTGAGATTTGAAACTAGGATTGTTTGACTTGATTTCACTGTCAAATCTGAATGAGAACCTTGTTGGGTAGAGTACTCTTTGTTGCAGGTTTTTCCCTTTCGTCACTTTAAATATATCATGTCACTCCCTTTTGGCTTGCAGAGTTTCTGCTGAAAAATCATCTGCTAACATCATAGGGATTCCCTTGTGTATCTGTTGCTTTTACCTTGTTGCTTTTAATATTTTTCCTTTGTCTTTAACTTTTTTCTCAGTTTGATTACTATGAATGTCAGCATGTTCCTTTTTAGGTTTATCCTGCCTGGAACTCTCTGCACTTCCTGGACTTGAGTGACTGTTTCCTTTCCTATGTTAGGGAAATTTTCAGCTATTATATCTTCAATATTTTCTCAGGTCCTTTCTTTCTTCTCCTTCTAGGACCCCTATAATGTGAATGTTGGTGCATTTAATGTTGTCCCAGAGGTCTCTTAGGCTGTCTTCATTTTTTTTTAATTCTTTTTTCTTTATTCTGTTCCACAGCAGTATTTCCACCATTCTGTCTTCCAGGTCACTTATTCATTCTTCTGCCTCAGTTATTCTGTTATTGATTCCTTCTAGTATATTTTTCATTTCAGTTATTGTATTGTTCATCTCTGTTTGTTCTTTAGTTCTTCTAGGTCTTTGTTAAACATTTCTTGCATCTTCTCAATCTTTGCCTCCATTCTTTTTCCAAGATCCTGGATCATCTTCACTATCATTATTCTGAATTCTTTTTCTGGAAGGTTGCCTATCTCCACTTCATTTGATTATTGTTTTTTTTCCCCTTGGGAGAGGGGTGGTTGTCTTGTTACTTCACCTGGGACATAATCATCTGCTTTTTAATTTTATCTAGTTTCTGTGATTGTGGCTTTCGCTCAGCTGGCTGCAGGATTGTAGTTCTTCTAGCTTCAACTGTCTGCTCTCTGGTAAATGAGGCTCTCTATGAGGCTTGTGCAAGCTTCCTGATAAGAGGGACCAGTGGTGGGTGGATGGGCCTTGTCCCTCTGGTGGGCAGGGCCATGCTTAGGGGGAGCTCATTGTCTACTAATGAGTGGGGCCTTGTTCCCTCTCTGTTGTTTGTTTGGGCCAAGGCAACCCAGCACTGGAGCTTATAGGTTGTTTGATAGGGCTAATGATGGCCTTCAGGAGAGCTCACACCAATGAGCAGTTCTCAGAATTGCTGTTGCCAGTGTCTTTGTCCTCACACTGATTCACTGCCACCCCTCCCCTCTGCAGGAAACCCTCCAATATTTGCAGGCAGGTCTGGTTCAGTCTCCTGTGGGGTCACTGCTCCTTTCCCTTGGGTCCTGGTCCATGCAATATTTTGTTTGTGCCCTCCAAGCAACTAGCCTCTGTTTCCCCCAGTCCTCTGGAAGTCCTGTAATCAAATCCTGCTGGCCTTCAAGGTCAGATTCCCTGGGGATTCCTAGTTCCATTACCAGACCCCCAGGCTGGGAATCTTGACATGTGGCTAAGAACCTTCAGTCCAGTGGGAGAACTGCTATGGCATAGTTGTTTTCCAATTTGTAGGTTGCCCACCTGGTGGGTATGGGGTTTTATCTTATCATAATTGTGCCCCTTCTACCATTTTGTTGTGGCTTCTCATTTGTTTTTGAATGTAGGGTATCTTTTTTGGTAGGTGTCAGCATTTTTTGGTCAATGGTTGTTCAGCAATTAGTTGTGATTCCAGTTTTCTCATAAGGAGGAATGAGCACATGTCCTACTCCACCATCTTGAGCTAATCCATCATACCGAGTGAAGTAAGTCAGAAAGAGAAATATCATATGGCATCCCTTATATGCAGAATCTAAAAAAATGAAATAAAAATGGTATATATGAACTGATATACAAAATAAAAACAGACTCCCTGACTTAGAGAATGAGCTTATTGTTATGGGTTGGGGAGGGATAGTTAGCTGCTGCTGCTGCTGCTGCTAAGTTGCTTCAGTCGTGTCCGACTCTGTGTGACCCCATAGATGGCAGCCCACCAGGCTCCCCCGTCCCTGGGATTCTCCAGGCAAGAACACTGGAGTGGGTTGCCATTTCCTTCTCCAATGCATGAAAGTGAAAAGTGAAAGTGAAGTCACTCAGTCGTGTCCAACTCTTAGCGACCCCATGGACTGCAGCCTACCAGGCTCCTCTGTCCATGGGATTTTCCAGGCAAGAGTACTGGAGTGGGGTGCCATTGCCTTCCCCACTTTCACCTTCATCAGGAGATTTTTTAGTTTCCCTTTACTTCCTCTTAAGTGGCAGGCTTTATTTTATTGAGCTCCAAAATCACTGCAGATGGTGACTGCAGCCATGAAATTAAAAGACGCTTGCTCCTTGGGAGAAAAGCTATGACCAACCTAGACAGCATATTAAAAAGCAGAGACATAAAAAAATAAAATAAAAAGCTGAGACATTGCTTTGCTGACAAAGGTCGGTTTTGTCAAACCTACGGTTTTTCTAGTAGTCATATATGGTTGTGAGAGCTGGACTATAAAGAAAGCTGAGCGCCAAAGAATTCATGCTTTTGAACTGTGCTGTTGGAGAAGACTCTTACAAGTCCCTTGGACTGCAAGGAGATCAAACCAGTCCATACTAAAGGAAATCAGTCCTGAATATTCACTGGAAGGATTGATGCTGAAGCTGAAGCTCCAATCCTTTGGCCACCTGATGCAAAGAGCTGACTCATTGGAAAAGACCCTGATGCTGGGAAAGATTGAAGGCGAGGAGGAGAAGGGGACGACAGAGGACAAGATGGTTGGATGGCATCACCAACTCAATGGACATGAGTTTGAGCAAGCTCCAGGAGATGGTGAAGGACAGGGAAGCCTGGTGTGCTGCCATCCATGGGGTTGCAAAGAGTTGGACA